>NC_073406.1:19632117-20337117 GCF_028641065.1 Leucoraja erinaceus | reverse complement strand
CAGGGTAGAGATCTCAGGATAGCTCCCGGCACCATGTGCTACTGAGGGTTAGAAACATAGAAACATAGAAACATAGAAATTAGGTGCAGGAGTAGGCCATTCGGCCCTTCGAGCCTGCACCGCCATTTCAATATGATCATGGCTGATCATCCAACTCAGTATCCCGTACCTGCCTTCTCTCCATACCCCCTGATCCCCTTAGCCACAAGGGCCACATCTAACTCCCTCTTAAATATAGCCAATGAACTGGCCTCAACTACCCTCTGTGGCAGAGAGTTCCAGAGATTCACCACTCTCTGTGTGAAAAAAGTTCTTCTCATCTCGGTTTTAAAGGATTTCCCCCTTATCCTTAAGCTGTGACCCCTTGTCCTGGACTTCCCTAACATCGGGAACAATCTTCCTGCATCTAGCCTGTCCAAACCCCTTAAGAATTTTGTAAGTTTTCTATAAGATCCCCTCTCAATCTCCTAAATTCTAGAGAGTATAAACCAAGTCTATCCAGTCTTTCTTCATAAGACAGTCCTGACATCCCAGGAATCAGTCTGGTGAACCGTCTCTGCACTCCCTCTATGGCAATAATGTCCTTCCTCAGATTTGGAGACCAAAACTGTACGCAATACTCCAGGTGTGGTCTCACCAAGACCCTGTACAACTGCAGTAGAACCTCCCTGCTCCTATACTAAAATCCTTTTGCAATGAAAGCTAACATACCATTCGCTTTCTTTACTGCCTGCTGCACCTGCATGCCTACCTTCAATGACTGGTGTACCATGACACCCAGGTCTCGCTGCATCTCCCCCTTTCCCAATCGGCCACCATTTAGATAATAGCCTGCTTTCCCGTTTTTGCCACCAAAATTGATAACCTCACATTTATCCACATTATACTGCATCTGCCAAACATTTGCCCACTCACCCAGCCTATCCAAGTCACCTTGCAGTCTCCTAGCATCCTCCTCACAGCTAACACTGCCCCCCAGCTTAGTGTCATCTGCAAACTTGGAGATATTGCCTTCAATTCCCTCATCCAGATCATTGATATATATTGTAAATAGCTGGGGTCCCAGCACTGAGCCTTGCGGTACCCCACTAGTCACTGCCTGCCATTGTGAAAAGGACCCGTTTACTCCTACTCTTTGCTTCCTGTTTGCCAGCCAGTTCTCTATCCACATCAATACTGAACACCCAATGTCATGTGCTTTAAGTTTGTATACTAATCTCTTATGTGGGACCTTGTCGAAAGCCTTCTGGAAGTCCAGATACACTACATCCACTGGTTCTCCCCTATCCACGCTACTAGTTACATCCTCGAAAAATTCTATAAGATTCGTCAGACATGATTTACCTTTCGTAAATCCATGCTGACTTTGTCCAATGATTTCACCACTTTCCAAATGTGCTGCTATCCCATCTTTAATAACTGACTCTAGCAGTTTCCCCACTACCGATGTTGGACTAACTGGTCTGTAATTCCCCATTTTCTCTCTCCCTCCCTTCTTAAAAAGTGGGGTTACGTTTGCTACCCGCCAATCTTCAGGAACTACTCCAGAATCTAAATAGTTTTGAAAGATTATTACTAATGCATCCACTATTTCTGGAGCTACTTCCTTAAGTACTCTGGGATGCAGCCTATCTGGCCCTGGGGATTTATCGGCCTTTAATCCATTCAATTTACCCAACACCACTTCCCGGCTAACCTGGATTTCACTCAATTCCTCCAACTCCTTTGACCCGCGGTCCCCTGCTATTTCCGGCAAATTATTTATGTCTTCCTTAGTGAAGACGGAACCAAAGTAGTTATTCAATTGGTCCGCCATATCCTTGTTCCCCATGATCAACTCACCTGTTTCTGACTGCAAGGGACCTACATTTGTTTTAACTAATCTCTTTCTTTTCACATATCTATGAAAACTTTTGCAGTCAGTTTTTAGGTTCCCTGCCAGTTTTCTTTCATAATCTATTTTCCCTTTCCTAATTAAGCCCTTTGTCCTCCTCTGCTGGTCTTTGAATTTCTCCCAGTCCTCCGGTATGCTGCTTTTTCTGGCTAATTTGTACGCATCATCCTTCGCTTTGATACTATCCCTGATTTCCCTTGTTATCCATGGATGTACTACCTTCCCTGATTTATTCTTTTGCCAAACTGGTATGAACAATTTTTGTAGTTCATCCATGCAGTCTTTAAATGTCTTCCATTGCATATCCACCGTCAACCCTTTTAGAATTAATTGCCAGTCAATCTTGGCCAATTCACGCCTCATACCCTCAAAGTTACCTTTCTTTAAGTTCAGAACCATTGTTTCTGAATTAACAATGTCACTCTCCATCCTAATGAAGAACTCAACCATATTATGGTCACTCTTGCCCAAGGGGGCACGTACAACAAGATTGCTAACTAACCCTTCCTCATTACTCAATACCCAGTCTAAAATAGCCTGCTCTCTCATTGGTTCCTCTACATGTTGATTTAGATAACTATCCCGCATACATTCCAAGAAATCCTCTTCCTCAGCACCCCTGCCAATTTGATTCACCCAATCTATATGTAGATTGAAGTCACCCATTATAACTGTTTTGCCTTTGTCGCACGCATTTCTAATTTCCTGTTTGATACCATCTCCAACTTCACTACTACTGTTAGGTGGCCTGTACACAACACCCACCAGCGTTTTCTGCCCCTTAGTGTTTCGCAGCTCTACCCATACCGATTCCACATCCTCCAAACTAATGTCCTTCCTTTCCATTGCATGAATCTCCTCTCTAACCAGTAACACTACCCCACCTCCTTTTCCTTTCTGTCTATCCCTCCTGAATATTGAATATCCCTGGATGTTCAGCTCCCTGCCTTGGTCACCCTGGAGCCATGTCTCCGTGATCCCAACTAGGAGTAAGAAGATGAATGCATGGCTGAGGAATTGGTGCAAGAGGCAGGGATTTAGACTTTCGGTCCTTAGGATCTCTTCTGTGGCAGGGGTGACCTGTACAGGAGGGACAGGTTGCACCTAAACTGGTGGGGAAGCAGGACCCTGACAAGAAGGTTCGCTAGTGTTACACGGGGAGGGGTTAAAACTAGATTGGCCGGGGGTGGGATCCAATGTAGGACTGAGGCAAGTGATTGTTGTGTTTAGTTTAGCCTAGCGATACAGCGCAGAAACAGGCCCTTCGGCCCACCGAGTCTGTGCAAACCAGTGATACCCGCACACCAACACTGTCCTACACACACTAGGGACAATATACAATTTTACCAAGCCAGTTAACCTACAATCCGGCACATCTTCGGAGTGCGGAAGGAAACCGGAGCACCCGGAGAAAACTCACGCAGGCCACGGGGAGAATCGCACAAACTATGTACAGACAGCACTCGTAGTCAGGATCGAACCCGGGTCTCTGGCGCTGTAAGGCAGCAACTCTACCGCTGCGCCACCGTGCAACCCGAATGGCTGGGAGTCGAGATGAATGGTAATAAAAGAAAGTTTAGAGGACGAAATAGACAGGAGCGCGTGTGGCAGGGAGCAAGGAAGGACTGGTGGATTGAAGTGCATTTATTTGAATGCGTGAGTCCTGGCAGGTAAGGTAAGAACGCAGGGTGGGATAGGTACCTGCGACTAGGATGTTGTAGCTAAGAGAGGGACAGGACTGGCAGCTTAATGTTCCATGATACAGGTGCTACAGGAGAGATAGAGGTGTGGGTGAAAGAGGAGGGGAAGTGGCGTTATTGATTAAGGAGACCGTCACGGCAGTGGTCAGAGATGATATTACTGAGGGTTTGTCCAGTGAAGTGACATGGTTGGAACTAAGACAAGGGGATGATCATCATGTTGGGAGTGCGCTACAGGCCCCCAAATAGTCAGTGGGAATTGGAAGAGCAAATACGCCTGGAGATTGCAGTTGTCATGCAAGGAGATGTTAACTTTCCAATGTCATGATGCCAGGGCTTTAGATGGATTGGAATTTGTCAGATGTGTTCAGGTGAGTTTCCTCAGGCAGTGTGTAGTGGAGGTTCACACACAATGCTTTTAATTGGAGTAACTCAGCGGGACAGGCAGCATCTCTGGAGATAAGGCATGGGTGACGTTTCGGGTCGAGACACCTTCTTCAGACTGATGTCAGGGGAGTGGGCGCGTACGGAGATAAAATGTAGTCAGGGACAGTAAGACTGGTCGGAGAACTGGGAAGAGGGAGGGGGTGGAGAGAGAGAGGAGGAAAGTAAGTTAGAGAAGTCAATGATCATGCCGCTGGGGCGTA
Organism: Leucoraja erinaceus; assembly: GCF_028641065.1. Classification (NCBI taxonomy): domain Eukaryota; kingdom Metazoa; phylum Chordata; class Chondrichthyes; order Rajiformes; family Rajidae; genus Leucoraja; species Leucoraja erinaceus. The sequence goes on along the minus strand of NC_073406.1, from coordinate 20,332,876 downwards.
AACTGCCCAAGCGAAAGATGAGGCGCTCTTCGATATAAACCGGCATCTGCAGTTCTTTCCTACACATGTAGAGGAGGTGGTTGAGGCAGGTAATGTAACGGCATTTGAAAGGCATTTGGACAGATACATCGATAGGAAAGATTTAGAGGGATATGGGCCAAACGTGGGCAGGTGGGACTAGTGTAGATGGGGCATCTTGGCTGGCATGGGCAAGTTGGGCTGAAGGGTCTGTTTCCGTGCTGTGTGGCTCTATAACTCTATGCCATGTTGTTTGATTCTGGTGTCTGGTTTAAAACCCCAGAACTCAGGAAGTGGCGCGGTGTAGACATATGTGGTTAACACTGTAGGCCGTGGACTGTCAGCTTGCTTGGTAGGATGTGGTTATGATGTCTTTTGATACTGGCAATGGCATGTTGAAACTACCATACGGCCTCTACTGTACACAGTGTTCCTGATTCACTCTGGCAACCACACAACTTGTGTACCCACAGGGTACGTGAGGATGTTTTACAAGTCGATGGCTAACTCACAACATTTGAATATAGGAGCAGGGAGGTTCTACTGTAGCTGTACAGGGTCTTGGTGAGACCACACCTGGAGTATTGTGCACAGTTTTGGTCTCCAAATCTGAGGAAAGACATTCTTGCCATAGAGGGAGTACAGAGAAGATTCACCAGACTGATTCCTGGGATGTCAGGACTTTCATATGAAGAAAGACTGGATAGACTCGGCTTGTACTCACTAGAATTTAGAAGATTGAGGGGGGATCCTATAGAAACTTACACAATTCTTAAGGGGTTGGACAGGCTAGATGCAGGAAGATTGTTCCCGATGTTGGGGAAGTCCAGGACAAGGGGTCACAGTTTAAGGATAAAGGGGAAATCCTTTAGGACCGAGATGAGAAAAACATTTTTCACACAGAGAGTGGTGAATCTCTGGAACTATCTGCCAAAGAAGGTAGTTGAGGCCAGTTCATTGGCTATATTTAAGAGGGAGTTAGATGTGGCCCTTGTGGCTAAAGGGATCAGGGGGTATGGAGAGAAGGCAGGTACAGAATACTGAGTTGGATGATCAGCCGTGATCATATTGAATGGCGGTGCAGGCTCGATGGGCCGAATGGCCTACTCCTGCACCTATTTTCTATGTTTCTATGTTTCTAACACATCGGCCAACACAATGCATTGAGGCGGACAAAAGTGCTGGAGAAACTCAGCGGGTGCGGCAGCATCTACGGAGCGAAGGAAATAGGCAACGTTTCGGGCCGAGACCCTTCTTCAGATTTGTTGAGGTGTGTTTCGCTACCAGGCCGAAGCTGATGACACAGCAAAGAACGTACAAATCACAGCAACCTTCCCCAACGAACGCAAGATAGTTTCTCCAGAAAACTGCTGGGGATGGAAGAGTCAAGAGTCAAGAGTCTAGACTAGACAAAATTGCTGGAGAAACTCAGCGGGTACGGCAGCATCTATGGAGCGAAGGAAATAGGCAACGTTTCGTCCCGAAACGTTGCCTATTTCCTTCGCTCCATAGATGCTGCCGTGCCCGCTGAGTTTCTCCAGCAATTTTGTCTACCTTCGATTTTCCAGCATCTGCAGTTCCTTCCTGAACAAGAGTCAAGACTAGTGTTTAATAGCCATCTGTACCTATAACAGAACAATGAGATTCAAATGCCCCTGTCCCACTTAGAAAACCTGAACGGAAAACTCTGGAGACTTTGCGCCCCACCCAAGGTTTCCGTGCTGTTCCCGGAGGATGCAGGTGGTTGCCGGAGGTTGCAGGTAGTGGAAGCAGGTTGGGGAGACTGTCAAAAACCCTCCGTGAACCACACAGAAACCTTGGGTGAAGCGCAAAGTCTCCAGAGGTTTCCGTTCAGGTTTCCTAAGTGGGACAGGGGCATTACTTGCAGTGGCTTAATGGGCCTGTACACGTAATACACAATTAATATACACAGTCAACAAAGATATCCAAAAAATGAACAACCACAATTCTGGTGCAAAAACCCCTAAATAACTCAAAGTGCTTAGTGCAACTAAAGACAGCCCATCGCAGCTCATAGCTGAGGTTTGTGTTCAAGAGTCTGATGGTTTGTGGGAAGAAGTTATTCTTGAACCTGGTGGTCAGGGTTTTCAGACTCGTGTATCTTCTTACCGATGCTAGGAGTGCAATGAGAGTGTGGCCAGGCTGGTGACACTGGCTGCCCTTTTGAGGTTGTGTCTCCTATCGATCACTTCGTTGGTGGACAGCTTGGTGCCTTTAGACTTTAGAGATTCAGAGAGGAAACAGGTCCTTTGACCCACCGGGTCTGCACAGTCCACCAATCACCCTGTACACTAGCACCATCCATCGTACCAGGGACATTTTACAATTTTCACAAGCCAATTAACCTAGAACGCTGTTTAAGGAGGAACTGCAGATGCTGGAAAATCGGAGGTCGACAAAAATGCTGGAGAAACTCAGCGGGTGAGGCAGCGGGTGAGGGGGGGAGGTAGAGGAAGGGGGGGGGGGGGGGGGGGGAGGAGGGAGGAGGGGGGAGGAGGGGGGAGAGGGGGAGGAGGGGGAGGGGGGGGGGAGGAGAGAAGATGGAGAGAGAGAGCAAAAACAACAACAACAACAACAACAACAACAACAACAACACATTCTTGTGACATTGTTGCCATAGAGGGAGTACAGAGAAGGTTCACCAGACTGATTCCTGGGACGTCAGGACTTTCATATGAAGAAAGACTGGATAGACTCGGCTTGTACTCGCTAGAGTTTAGAAGACTGAGGGGGGATCTTATAGAAACTTACAAAATTCTTAAGGGGTTGGACAGGTTAGATGCAGGAAGATTGTTCCAGATGTTGGGGAAGTCCAGGACAAGGGGTCACAGTTTAAGGATAAGGGTGAAATCTATTAGGACCGAGATGAGAAAAACATTTTTCACACAGAGAATGGTGAATCTCTGGAATTCTCTGCCACAGAGGGTAGTTGAGGCCAGTTCATTGGCTATATTTAAGAGGGAGTTAGATGTGATCCTTGTGGCTAAAGGGATCAGGGGGTATGGAGAGAAGGCAGGTACGGGATACTGAGTCGGATGATCAGCCATGATCATATTGAATGGCGGTGCAGGCTCGAAGGGCCGAATGGCCTACTCCTGCACCTATTTTCTATGTTTCTATGTTTAACACAAGCAATATCCTGCAGGGACAATATACAATTTGCATACAAGAGAAAACAGACAATACACGACAGAGACAAAGCCAATTAACTCCATACCTGTGAGTCTTGAGAGTGTGTGAAGAAACCGGAACACCCGGAGAAAACCCACGTGGTCACGGGGAGAACATACAAACTCGGTGCAGACAGCCCACCGCCGTCAGGAATGAACGCGGGTCTCTGGCGCTGTAAGGCAGCAGATCTTACATCCATTATCACTGCAACACTCTTTTCATTCACTTTTTTTTTAAAAGGTTACACAGTGCGACTATATGATGGATTTTACAGGCACGGGAGCCACAGCAGGCGAATTTGAAGAGAGTGTAGAAATGAGGGGGCCATGTGAGATTAAAGGCAGCACAGGAATCACGGTTCCAGTACGTTAGAGGGAACACAGGGCTGCACAATGGCGCAGTGGTCGAGCTGCCAGCCGCCTTACAGCGGCAGAGACCCGGGTTCAATCCTGACTACGGGTGCTGTCTGTACGGAGTTTGTACGTTCTCCCTGTGACTGCGTGGGTTTTTTTTTACCGGGTGCTCCGGTTTCCTCCCACATTCCAAAGACGTGCGGGTTTGTAGACTAACTGGTTTTGGTTTCATTGTAAATTGTCCCTAGCGTGTGTGTGGGATAGGACCGGTGGATGGGTGAACGATGGGCTGAAGGGCCATGTTTCCACACACTATATCTCTGGACTAACCTAAACCAAACTAAAGAGAAGAGTTGTGCAGGGACTGCAGACGCTGACGGCCGGCAGCCATTTGCATTTCTGAGCAAGTGTGGATTGTCAGGATTTTTTACGGTAAGTGTGGAATTTAGAAGAATGAAGAAAACCACTGTGCTTCAATCATGGCCTGGCCTGGCCTCAGTCACCCTCACTCCAGACACAGTAATGGGATTGACTTTTATCTGCCCTCTGAAATGAGTTAGCAAGTTTCCTGCCCTGAAAGGCTTTATAGAGCCAGACGGTTTTTCCACAATAACCCAGTAATTACACGCTCACTATAACCGCTTGCCGTCAACATTCTGCAGCCATCTCAACTCATATTGCAAACATTTTTTTTAATCCAGGCGGCCACGTGACTGGTCTAGGAATGTAACTGCTGTGTCCCAGCTCGCAGTCATTACAGCTTGATGATTGTTATCCTGGGCTCGTGAACTTTCGCTTGTGTCCTCAGGTTGCAACCAGTGCTCACCGCCAGACTCAGGGACAGCTTTGTCCCCTCCGTTAGGCCTCTGAACTATCTCTCCATCAGCTGGTGTGCTGTCCAATACAGCTCTATCCCATTGATTTGATTTGATTTAATTTATTGTCATTGTCTTCAATGAAGAGACAACTAAAGTATTTTTCCCTTACAGTCATACTAATTTTTTTTTAAATTAATAAAACAAAACAGAACACGATAGTCCACAACACAAACATCCCCACAGCAGCACCAAAGTTCCCCACTGTGAGGGAAGGAACCGAGGTCCAGTCAACCTCCTCGTTGGTGTTCCCCAATGTTCACCCGTGGTCCGGGCCTCCCGAGAACCCTGCAGTCGCCGCTACGGGCGGCCCGATGTTCAGGCCCTCTCGCCGGTAACCGCTCGTCGGCCACCTTCCACCGGAGTCCGCGGCTACCGATGTCCACAGGCCGCGCTGGGTGGAGATTCACACTGGCGACCCCCGGCAAAGGGTCCCAGGACTCCGCGACATTGGAACTGATGCGCTGCAATGCTGACGTCAATATTCTGCACTCTGTATCTTTCCCCTCTGCTGTATCTTTCGTAGGATTCAGAGTTTAGCAATGCAGCGCGGAAACATGCCCACCGAGTCCACACTAACTGGCGATCACTTGTTCACACTAGTTGTCCCACTTTCTTCTCCACTCTCTATGCATTAAGGGCAATTTTACAGAGACAAATCACCCTACAACCCCGCAACTCACCAATAGAAAGAAGTGGGTTTAGAAACTGAGAGATCTCTCTCGCAAGAGAGGGAATCTCTACGTAGAGGTTTAGGTTTATTGTTGTCACATGAGCTGAGGTACAGTCCAAAGCTTTGATTTGCATTCTATTCAATCAGAGCAGATGTACCATACATACATAAATACAATCAAGTCAGCGGCGGCGTGGCATAGCTGCTAGAGTTGCTGCCTTACAGCGCCAGAGACCTGGGTTCGATCCTGACCTCGGGTGCTGTCTGTGTGCAGTTTTCATGTTCTCCCTGTGACCGAGCGGGGTTTCCTCTGGGTGCCCCGATTTCCTCCCACATCCCAAAGACGGTTTGCACAGAGGCTCAGTGGTAGAGTTGCTGCCTTACAGCACTTGCGGCACCAGAGACCAGGGTTCAATCCTGACTATGGGTGCTGCCTGTACAGAGTTTGTACATTCTCCCCGTGAGAATGTACAAACATTCTCCCCGAGATCTTCGGTTTCCTCCCACACTCCAAACATGTACAGGTATGTAGGTTAATGGGCTTGGTGTAAATGTAAATTGTCCCTAGTGTGTGTGTAGCACGGGGTGGCGTGAAAGTGCGGGGATCGCTGGTCGATGCGGACTCGGTGGGCCGAAGGGCCTGTTTCCATCTCTAAACTAAACTAAAACTAAGGTTTGTAGGTTACTCGGACTCTGTACGTTGCCCCTGGCATGTGGGGAGTGAGTGAGAAAGTGGAGCAACATAGAACTAGTGTGAACGGGTGATCGATGGTCGGCGTGGAGTCGGTGAATCAAGGGGTCGGTTTCAACGCTGTATCTTTAAACAAAAGCTAAACTGAGCTTTGGTGTCGGTCCTGAGACCTGATGCAGGACAAACATTGCAGAGAGTTGGGGCAAATGGTAACAGCACAGATTTCACTCCCTGAGATCCATTTGTGAAGTAGATAGAGTTTCATGCCAAGGTGCTGTCTGCATACTCACTGCTACTGAGACTAGCCTTGTTTAAAAACAATCCTGCCTGTCTAATGACATTAATTTAAACTCCCCAGAAACCACAGGGAATTCTAATCCAATTCTCTGGGACTACGCTCCCCTGCACTGACTGTTAGTCTAGTTATTTAACCACTGTGCTTCCACACCACAAATTGAGGCTCTGTCTGCTCATCGAGTCATAGACATAGAATGGTCCTGTACAGAAACAGGCCCTTTGGCCCATCGGGATGATGCCAGCCATCAAGCATGCATCACACACCTACATTCCACCTCATCTCCAGAACAACAGACAGCCAACCATGTCATCTCTGGGTGCCCACTCTACCACCCACCAAATGGAGCTGTGTCAGGGCCTGGCAGACATTGACGCCAACAGGGACAACAACCTGGCTGCTCAACACCCGGCTTGAGATCTAACTATTCGTTTGGTTAATGTTTCATTCGCAAGGAGAAGATCGCCTTTCTAAAGGTACGTCCTTTTATTCTGAGGCCGTGGACTGTGTTCCTAGACTCTCCCACCAGTGGAAACATCTTCTGCGCATCCACTCTATCCAGGTCTGTCAAGGGCCTGCCCCACGAGCATGCGACTCCATGCGGCAAGCGCGACCTAACGTGGTTGCTTGAGCCGTACGGCCACGCGGGGCCGGACCCACTTCGATCGCCGGAGCCGTATGGAGTTGTGCGGAGCTGGTCCCGACATCGCGCGGGGCTCTGAAAAAATTGACCGTGTTCAAATATTCTGCGCGGCAACGGCCTGCCAGCACGCAGCCGCCTCAACGCCGTACGTCACGCGCGAACTTCCCGCGGACTTCGTGTCACTCACTCGATCTCCGCGCGGCCCCCGCTTCTGGTTTGGTCGCGCTTGCCGCATGGAGGCGCATGCTGGTGGGACCGGCCCTTTAGGTCGCGCTTGCCGCATGGAGGCGCATGCTGGTGGGACCGGCCCTTTAGGTCGCGCTTGCTGCATGGAGTCGCATGCTCGTCGGACAGGCCCTGCAAGACAACTTTGGAAATTACGTCAATGGATGTTTTTATTGTTACATGTAAGAAGTGGCAACACAGTGAACTTCTTTTTCTTACAAACAGTCCAGTAGAGTATTGCCCTACGCCCGATGCTCATTTAGCAAGTGAACCGAAACCGTCTACTGAGCCACACACAAGAGCCGCCATGTTTTGGTGTCCATTTTCAAAGTCCATGCTCTAGTTCACATGAGCAGTGCCTGTTCCAGGCAAGTCCCAGGCTGACAAAAGTGCTGGAGAAACTCAGCGGGTGCGGCAGCATCTATGGAGCGAAGGAAATAGGCAACGTTTCGGGACGAAACGTTGCCTATTTCTTCGCTCCGTAGATGCTGCCGCACCCGCTGAGTTTCTCCAGCACTTTTGTCTACCTTCGATTTTCCAGCATCTGCAGTTCCTTCTTAAACACTGTACAAGACTCAATCTAGTTGCAACATTTCGGGCTGAAACCCTTCTTCAGACTGATGTAGGGTGGGGGTGGGGGTGGGAAGAAGAAAGGAAGAGGAGGAGCCAGGGGGCTGAGGGAGAGCTGAGAAGGGGAGGAGACAATAAAGGCTACCGGAAATTAGAGAAGTCAATGTTCATGCCGTTGGGGTGTAAACTGCCCAAGCGGAATATGTGGTGTTGCTCCTCCAATTCACGGTGGTCCTCACTGTGGCCATGGAGGAGGCCCAGGACTGAAAGGTCGGATTGGGAATGGGAGGGGGAGTTGAAGTGCTGAGCCACAGGGAGGTCAGGTTGGATAATGCAGACCGAGCGGAGATATTGCAGCTGCAGCCTCCAGCCATCTCCTCCCATGGACACCACATCCCTCTCCTCGCCCGCCCACCTTTGTTCCCCGGGGGAGCCGACAACAGCTGACCACAAGGTGGTGGTAGACCAGATACCTTCTCCTCTCCTACTGTTGTGTTGCGAGCTACCCAAGTGGAATATGAGGAGCTGTTCCCCCAGTTTGTGTGTAGCCTCACTCTGGCTGTGGAGGAGGCCCAGAACAGAAAGGTCAGCATGGGGTTTAAGAAGGAACTGCAGATGCTGGTAAATCAAAGGTACACAAAAATGCTGGAGAAACTCAGCGGGTGCAGCAGCGGGTCTAGACTCTTGACTCTAGACTCTTGACTCCATCCCCAGCAGTTTTCTGGAGAAACTATCTTGCGTTCGTTGGGGAAGGTTGCTGTGATTTGTACGTTCTTTGCTGTGTCATCAGCTTCGGCCTGGTAGCGAAACACACCTCAACAAATCTGAAGAAGGGCCTCGGCCCGAAACGTTGCCTATTTCCTTCGCTCCGTAGATGCTGCCGCACCCGCTGAGTTTCTCCAGCACCTTTGTCCGCCTCAATGCATTGTGTCGGCTGATGTGTTAGAAACATAGAAACATAGAAAATAGGTGCAGGAGTAGACCATTCGGCCCTTCGAGCCTGCACCGCCATTCAATATGATCATGGCTGATCATCCAACTCAGTATCCCGTACCTACCTTCTCTCTATACCCCCTGATCCCTTTAGCCACAAGGGCCACGTCTAACTCCTTCTTAAATATAGCCAATGAACTGGCCTCAACTACCCTCTGTGGCAGAGAGTTGCAGAGATTCACCACTCTCTGTGTGAAAAAAGTTTTTCTCATCTCGGTCTTAAAGGATTTCCCCTTTATCCTTAAGCTGCGACCCCTTGTCCTGGACTTCCCCAACATCGGGAACAATCTTCCTGCATCTAGCCTGTCCAACCCCTGCAGCTTCCATGCTGTATCTCTGAAACAAAACCTCTCTGTGTATTTTCTGTGATTTAACCTATCCTATCAAAAGCGCCTCCACCCCTCTGCTCCCCCCCCCCCCCCCCCCCCCCCCCCCCCCTGCTCGTCATTTCGTACATTGCCAAAAGTGACTCCACTTATTTAGTGCATGAAGCCCTGGGGGAGTTGGCAAGCAATGAAAGGTTCTATGCAAAAAGCACCAAGTCGGATCTGGAGGTCTCTGGGTCAGGCGATGTCTGTGCAAATTGTGTCACGGCGCATAAGGTGTTCAAGAAGGAACGGCAGGATGCCGGAAAACCGAAGGGACCAAAGGTAGGCAAAATTGGGACGAAACGTTGCCTATTTCCTTCGCTCCATAGATGCTGCCGTACCCGCTGAGTTTCTCCAGCAATTTTGTCTACCAAGGCACATTAGGTGTTCGAAGCACAAGTCCCGGTGGTGCAGCGGTAGAGTTGCTGCCTACCAGTGTCAGAGACCCGGGTCATTCCTGACCGGATCGGCTGCTGTGATGTGTGGAGCTTGCACATCGAGAGTCTGGACTCTCCATCGGAAGAAGGAAGTCACAATGCGGCACTTTATTCTTTGAATGGGGCAACATTTGGAGTAAATCCCTCACCTCTATCAACCTATAGGGTGATTTCACGAAAGGTCACTGGAGCGTAGATCCGCACCCAAGTCAATAATGCCTTACTTTTGATGAAATTCAGCGAGCAAACGCGATAATCCCCGATATTTTGGACCTTTAAATCTCCACGGCAAATGTCCGCTGTTCACTTCCGCTGGATTGGCACCTTCAGCTCCCTCTTTAATTTACCTTAGTTTCTATCGTTTTTTTTTACTGTAAATCTAGGTAGCTGTGCCTCACGGTCACCCCGACTGGCACAATAAATTGCAGCTCAAAACCTGGCCGTTTTCTATGTTTTTAACGGGTGGGAAAGTGCGTGTTTTCCCATCCACTAACATGTACCGGATGTCTAGCATGTCCTCCACTTGAGATTTTCGGTCACGTGGGTGCGGATCTACGCTCCAGTGACCTTTCGTGAAATCACCCTATTTGTCCTGATCCTCCTCTCTTCCAGCTCTCTATCTCCCCACCCCCCCCCCCCCCACACCCCCCACAGTCGGTCTGAGGAGGGGTCTCAGCCCAAAGTGTCACCTATTCCTTATCTCCAGAGATGATGTCTGACCCACTGAGTTACTCCAGCCTTTTGTGTCTATCTCTAGTTCAAACCAGCATCTGCAGTTCCTTCCTGCACATCTCCTCTGTCAGCAGCAGGGGGGTCCGAGTCAGCAGAGCATCAGAGTGCCTTCCCCTGCCTGGGGAACCTGGGGAGGGGTGGGGAGGGGTGGAGGGGTGGGGCTCCAGGGCCAGCCACACTCAGGCTCACCAACAGCTGGGCACCGTCCAACTCAATGGCCAGCCCACGAGAAAAGATTAAAAATGTAGACACGAGGAACTGCAGCTGCTGGTTCACGAGAAAAGACACAAAGTGCTGGATTCCCGATTAGCAAGAATGTCCACGGTTATAGGAAGAAGGAGGAGGATGGGATTGGGAGGGAAAAATAGATTAGCCAATGGCGGAGTAGGCTAGATGGGCCGAATGGCCTAATTCTGCTCAGTTTTAGCGAGGGCTTAGTTTTAAGGGTTGAGAGCGGAATGGTTTGAGGAGATTCTCATGGCAAGTAGCGGGAACGGTGGCGCAGCGGTAGAGTTGCTGCCTTACAGCACACGACACTTGGGTTCGATCCTGACTACGGGTGCTGTCTGTATGGAGTTTGTACATTCTCCCTGTGACCACATGGGTTTTCTCCGGGTGCTCTGGTTTCCTCCCACATCCCAAAGACATGCAGGTTTGTAGGTTAATTGGCTTCTGTAAAAATTGGCCCTCGTATGTCGGATAGAGCCAGTGTGTGGGCGTTTGCTGGTCGGCGCGGACTCGGTGGGCGAAAGGCAAAGTTTCCACATTGTATCTCTAAACTAGACTAAAACTAAAATTATACATTTACACAGAGAGTGGTGGGTGCCTCGAACACGCTGCCAGGGATGATGGTGGAAGCAGATACGATAGGAACATAGAAACATAGAAAATAGGTGCAGGAGTAGGCCATTCGGCCCTTCGAGCCTGCACCGCCATTCGATATGATCATGGCTGATCATCCAACTCAGTATCCCGTACCTGCCTTCTCTCCATACCCCCTGATCCCTTCAGCTACAAGGGCCACATCTAACTCCCTCTTAAATATAGCCAATGAAACATAGCCAACATCTTAGAGTCATTTACAGACTCGTGAACAAGCACGAGCCAGAGATTCTGACATATAGACCACGTGCAGGCAGATGTACAGTTGAAATTGGCATCGTGGTCAGCATGATGTAGAGGGCCAAAGGGCCTGTTCTTGTGCTGTACGTTTCTAAGAACTAATAAAAGCCGTTGGATTTATCACATCCTGCACTATTCTTCATCCGACAACTGACCCGTTGAGTTACTCCAGCATTTTGTGTCTATCTTTGATATAACAGCTAGCGTCTCACTCACACACACTTAGAATTAAGGAAGTGCAGATGCTGGTTTCTCTCTATTTCCCTTCACAGATGCTGTCTGACCTATTGAGTTACTCCAGTACTTTGTGTCTGGGTTTTTAACGCACGCTGAATAAGCAGCTTTCAGTGGCCATGACAAAGTAAAAAGTCAAACTTGTGTTTATAGAACACCTATCATGGCCAGGAGATTCAGAAAAGTATTGTTAAGTGTTGCTACTTTTCTCCGTGGATCATTGTTCATGTTGTGCTTCTGTCTGAAAACAAACAAATAGTCCATGCAGCAGCAAGATGGAGACAGAACGAAGTGCAGATGCTGGAAACTTGAACAAAACACAAAGTGCTGGAGTAACTCAGTGGGTCAGGCAGCATCTGAGATGGGAAAGGGACAGAGAGATGAGAGAAGAGAGAAGAGAGGGGGAGAGGGGGAGAGGGGGAAAGAGAGAGGGGGAGGGGGAGAGGGAGAGGGAGAGGGAGAGGGAGAGAGAGAGAGAGAGAGAGAGAGAGAGAGAGAGAGAGAGAGAGAGAGAGAGAGAGAGAGAGAGAGAGAGAGAGAGAGAGAGAGAGAGACACACACACACACACACATCTTGGTGCACAATACGTAACAGCATGCCATAACCTGAGAGACGGTGAATGACCAACATGCACATGCACGCACACACTAATTGACATTAACTAACACTAAGAAATTAATATTGAATTGCTAAACTTGCTATTGTGTTGTACTGCTTACAGCTGCAAGAACGTGTAGCAATCAATAAAGGGCTATAGGCCTATTGCGAGTTTATGTACAGGGACATATCTATCCATGCACTGTATACTTGTATTTATACTGATGCATTTTAAATATGTATGTCATGTTTTATACTTTGGCAATATAACAATGTTTTTTTATCATGCCAATAAAGTTTTTAAATTGAAATTGAAATTAAATTGAGGGAGAGAGAGAGGGAGAGGGAGGGAGAGGGGAGAGGGAGAGAGAGAGAGAGAGAGAGAGGGAGAGACACAGAGAATTAGAGAGAGAGGAGAGAGAGAGAGAGAGAGAGGAGAGAGAGAGAGAGAGAGAGAGAGAGAGAGAGAGAGAGAGAGAGAGAGAGAGAGAGAGAGAGAGAGTACAGTCATGTTATCTGAGGAAATAAAGGATTTATTTGAAGTGTTATCAGTGCCAATTTGATAAGGGAAATAAAATATCACTGTACTACTGAATCATAACATTTAGATTTTATCATCAAGGATAACGTTCAGCTGTGAATAAATATTGCCTTTCTTGTGATACTTCACGGCTATCTCTAAGTAAAATCAATTGTTCCTGCAACCTAGAGCAAAGATCGCCTGATTTGGGGTCAAGTTGTGAGGGGTAGTGGTGTGGGGGAAGCCCAGGAAATAAATATTCGTCAGTGAATGTGAAGAAAAGTTTTGTGACTTTAGACTTTAGAGATACTGCGTGGAAACAGGCCCTTCAGCCCGCTGAGTCTGCACCGACCAACAATCACCCCGTACACAAGTCCTGTCCCACAGACTAGGAACAATTTACAGAAGCCAATTAACTAACAAACCGGCACGGCTTTGCAGTGTGGCAGGAAACCGGAGCACCCGGAGGAAACCCACGTGGTCACAGGGAGAACGTACAAACTCCGTACAGACTAAAAACTCATCTGTACTCCCAAGCCTTTCTTGACGTCCTCTGAGCGAGGGCTATATGTATGTTGTTTAAGAGGGAACTGCAGATGCTGGAGAATCGGAGGTTACACAAAAAAGCTGGAGAAACTCAGCGGGTGCAGCAGCATCTATGGAGCGAAGGAAATAGGCAACGTTTCGGGCCGAAACCAAGGGTTTCGGCCCGAAACGTTGCCTATTTCCTTCGCTCCATAGATGCTGCTGCACCCGCTGAGTTTCTCCAGCTTTTTTGTGTAACCTCCGAGGGCTATATGTATGTAGTTTGTTTGTTTATTCTATTCTTATACCAACGTAAAGCACTTTGGCCAACGAGAGTTGTTTTTTAAATGTGCTATATAAATAAATGTGACTTGACTTGACCCGTAGTCAGGATCGAACCCGGGTCTCTGCTGCTGTAAGGTTGCAGCTCCACCACTGTGCTGCCCTGAAACAGATAATGTGGGCATCAAGGTCACAAGGGAGGCAGAAATGAAGAAGTCTTTCAGACATGATTTAGACCCGATTTGGTCAGAGGCCCAATGTCGGTGGAAGATATACAGTTGAGGGATGGGCCATTAACAGCGATGGTGTGCGGAGGGGACAGGGATACAGGTACATAACTCCTGAAAATAGCAACTACGTTGAGAGCGATTGAGAGGGAATAAGGAGGTGTTACAGTACGCTTGCCTTCATCGGTTGTGGCACTGAGCATGAGTCAGAATGTCATAATGCAGCAATTCATTCTTTGATTGGGTAACATTTGTAGTAGAACCCTCACCCCTAACAACCTATTACCTGCCATGCTTTGTCCTGCCCCTCCTCTCTTCCAGTTTTCTTCCCCCCCCCCCCCACCCCCCTATTAAGGGGGGTCCTCAGCCCGAAATGTCACCTATTCCTTTTCTCCAGAGATACTGCCTGACCTGCTGAGTTACTCCTGCATTTTGTATCATTATTGCATGCAATTCTGGTTGCCGCATTGCAGTAACAATGTGGAGGCTTCAGAGATTGTGCACTAGAGGTTTTAAGGAGATAGAGTAATAGAGTGATACAGTGTGGAAACAGGCCCTTCGGCCCAACTCGTCCACACCGGCCAACATGTCTCAGCTACACTAGTCTCACTGCGCTTGGTCCATATCCCTCCAAACCTGTCCTATCCATGTACCTGTCTAACTTTCTTAAATGATGCGATAGTCCCAGTCTCAACTATCTCCTCTGGCAGCTTGGTCCATACACCCACCACCCTTTGTGTGAAAGAATTACCCCTCGGATTCCTATTAAATCTTTTCCCCCATCACCGTAAACCTATGTCCTCTGGCCCTCCATTCACCTACTCTGGGCTATTCCTGATCTATTCCTCTCATGATTTTGACAACGGCAAGATTTTTACACAGAGAGTGAAATGAAGGAGATTACAGAGAATGGTAGATACTGCTGGTCCATCATAGATACTGTTCTCCTCACAAATGAAGGTGCTGCCTTGTAAAGGCAGCCACTATCAACAAAGACCTATTCCACCCCAGCCACGCTCTCATTTCACATCATCAGGAAGGAAGTACAGGAGTCTGAAAACCGTGACCACCAGGTTGAAGAACAGCTTCTTTCCACCCGAAACGTCATCCATTCCTTCTCCCCAGAGATGCTGCTGCCCGTCCCGCTGAGTTACTCCAGCACTTTGTGTGTAGCTTCTTGCCAAATATCTCTCAGGCTCATGAACATTACGTATAGCCCCTGTCCCACTGTACGAGGTAATTCACCAGTTCCCACTGATTCGAACGCGGAGAATGCCCGTAGCGGCTCGTCCGAGTAAAAAGTAACGGGTTTTTTCATCGCGAGTATTTTTGTTACTCGTGGACATTTTTTACAGGGATGAAAAAACGTCACCAGTTTGCCGGATGTCCCGGGTACCTACCGTTAGCATTACGAGCCGCTACGAGACATCCACGAACTCCTACGGACCCGCGACGGACATTCTCCGAGTTCGAATCAGGAGAAAACGCGGGAGAACTCATGAATTACCTCGTACAGTGGGACAGGGGTTTAACACTAACTAAGGACTTTCTTTGATTGCACTAAGGACTTCGGGTTTTGGGGTTCTCGGTTCATAGGAGCAGAATTAGGCCATTCGGCCCATCAAGTCCCACTCTGCCATTCAATCATGGCTGATCTATTTTTCCCTCTCAACCCCATTCTCCTGCCTTCGCCCCATTACCCCTGACACCCATACGAATCAAGAATCTGCCAATCTCCAACTTAAAAATATCCATTGACTTGGCCTCCACCGCTGTCTGTGGCAATGAATTCCAGAGATTCACTAACCTCTGACTAAAAAATTCCACCTCATCTCCTGTATGTGAGGTTATCTACTTTGGTGGCAAAAACAGGAAAGTAGATTATTATCTGAATGGTGGCCGATTAGGAAAGGGGGAGATGCAACGAGACCTGGGTGTCATGGTACACCAGTCATTAAAAGTAGGCATGCAGGTGCAGCAGGCAGTGAAGAAAGCAAATGGTAAGTTAGCATTCATAGCAAAAGGATTTGAGTATAGGAGCAGGGAGATTCTACTGCAGTTGTACAGGGTCTTGGTGAGACGACACCTGGAGTATTGCGTACAGTTTTGGTCTCCTAATCTGAGGAAAGACATTCTTGCCATAGAGGGAGTACAGAGAAGGTTCAGCAGACTGATTCCTGGTATGTCAGGACTTTCATATGAAGAAAGACTGGATAGACTCAGTTTGTACTCGCTAGAATTTAGGAGATTGAGGGGGGATCTTATAGAAACATACAAAATTCTTAAGGGGTTGGACAGGCTAGATGCAGGAAGATTGTTCCCGATGTTGGGGAAGTCCAGAACAAGGGGTCACAGTTTAAGGATAAGGGGGAAATCTTTTAGGACCGAGATGAGGAAAACATTTTTCACACAGAGAGTGGTGAATCTCTGGAATTCTCTGCCACAGAAGGTAGTTGAGGTCAGTTCATTGGCTATATTTAAGAGGGAGTTAGATGTGGCCCTTGTGGCTAAAAGGATCAGGGGGTATGGAGAGAAGACGGGATACTGAGTTGGATGATCAGCCATGATCATATTGAATGGCAGTGCAGGCTCGAAGGGCCGAATGGTCTACTCCTGCACCTATTTTCTATGTTTCTATGTTTCTATGTATAAATGTATTATATTTTGTCTACTATAAATTACCTATGTCTATTGTGTTTTCAAGCCTGTTATGTTGCTGCTTTAGCCTCTTTTGATTGGGGATAGTACCTGCAATTAAATGAGCATGAAATGAGCATCTTTCAATAGTATAAAAAAAGAACTGCAGAAAACCAGGGAGAAAACAGTGGGGGAGGCATGGTTGCATAGTGGTAGCTACAGCCTTACAGCGCCAGAGACCCAGGTTTGATCCTGTCTACGGAGTTTGTACATCCCTCCCATGACCTGCGTGGGTTTTCTCCGAGATCTTCGGCTTCCTCCCACACTCCAAAGATGTGCAGGTTTGTAGGTTAATAGGTTTGTTGTAAATGTGAAATTGTCCCTAGTGTGTGTGGGGTAGTGTTAATGTGCGGGGATCACTGGTTGGAACGGACTCGGTGGGCCGAAGGGCCTGTTTCCGTGCTGTATCTCGAATTGAATTTAATTGAATTGAATTCCTTTATTGTCATTCAGACCTTACTGTCTGAACGAAACTTCGTGCCTGCGGTCATACATACAATCATACAATAATAAACAACAATAAACACAAATTAACATCCACCACAGTGAGTCCACCAAGCACCTCCTCACTGTGGTGGAGGCAAAAATCTTAGGGCTGCAGTCTCTTCCCTCCTCTTCTCCCTCTGCGCTGAGGCGATTCCCCACCGGGCGATGGTACAAACAGTCCCGCAGCTCACCGAACCCCGCAAACGGGCCGGGTCAAACACCGCGGCCCGGGGTGGTCGAAGCTGCCGCCCTCCAGTCCAGTGGACGCAGCCGCTGGCCCGCGGCTGAAACCCGGACTCAGGTCACCGCCGCCAGAACGCCGTCCCAGCCACCCGAGCACCGTTCCAGCCCCGAGCCAGATCGCCCTCACGTGAGTGCCGTTCCTCCCTCGAGCTGGGCCGCTCCGACGGAAGCGCCACAGCCCCTCACGGGAGCGTCTCAGCTCCTCGCCAGGCCGCCCTCACGGGAGCGTCACAGCCCCTCACGGGAGCGCCGTTCCAGCCCCGAGCTGGGCCGCCCTCACGGGAGCGAGCCCAGGGTGAGTCCTGACTGGCTGCCTCTAGAGTCTCGAGGTCGCCAGCTCCGCCATTAGGCCTCAGCGCAGACGGAGGCAGAGAAGGACAAAAAAGTCGCATTCCCCCCGAAGGGAGAGACAGCAAGCCCCGTTTTCCCCCCCCCCCCCCCCCCCCCCCCCCCCCCCCCCCCCCCCCCCCCCCCCCCCCCCCACACATAAACACAATCTAAAAACCAAAAACTTAACTAGACAAAACAAGAAAAAAAACAACACAAAAAACTCCAGATAAAAACTAAACTAAAACGGCGATGAGAAACTCAGGCGGGTGAATAATTAAGATGAGATTGTGTGACAATCCCTAATTACAAAGCACACACGGATCAGTCTCATTGCATCATCTCTAGTGCCCGCAGGTCGCTGGCAGTACTTTTGAAGTTCCTGAAATAAGATGACAATGCATTTTGACACTGAGCCAACTTCATCCCCATAGCAACGGTGCTTCCAGTAAAGCCTAAAATCCAAAGGCCCTGAGTTTTCCCCTATTGATTCCCTATTGCAGAAATACATTTCACTATTAAAGATGATGAGTGATGGAATGAGGTGTGGCGGAACAGGCCACATGCAGTACATAATATGTATTAAATACAAATGTAATAATCCCAATACTCATGCAAAATAGAAACATAGAAACATAGAAATTAGGTGCAGGAGTAGGCCATTCGGCCCTTCGAGCCTGCACCGCCATTCAATATGATCATGGCTAATCATCCAACTCAGTATCCCGTACCTGCCTTCTCTCCATACCCCCTGATCCCCTTAGCCACAAGGGCCACATCTAACTCCCTCTTAAATATAGCCAATGAACTGGCCTCAACTACCCTCTGTGGCAGAGAGTTCCAGAGATTCCCCACTCTCTGTGTGAAAAAAGTTCTTCTCATCTCGGTTTTAAAGGATTTCCCCCTTATCCTGAAGCTGTGACCCCTTGTCCTGGACTTCCCTAACATCGGGAACAATCTTCCTGCATCTAGCCTGTCCAACCCCTTAAGAATTTTGTAAGTTTCTATAAGATCCCCTCTCAATCTCCTAAATTCTAGAGAGTATAAACCAAGTCTATCCAGTCTTTCTTCATAAGACAGTCCTGACATCCCAGGAATCAGTCTGGTGAATCGTCTCTGCACTCCCTCTATGGCAATAATGTCCTTCCTCAGATTTGGAGACCAAAACTGTACGCAATACTCTAGGTGTGGTCTCACCAAGACCCTGTACAACTCAATTCAATTCAATTCAACTTTAATGTCATCGCACAAATACAAGTATCAGTACAACGAAATGCAGTTTTGCGTCAGTCCGTAGTAGTTGTACATAAAGAGAAAGAACAAGAAAAAAATAGAAAGAGAGAAGATACAGAATAATCAGGAAATACAGAATGATTAAACAAAGGGGGACGGAGGGACCAGAGAAGTCTATCGTCGGGACTCCGAGTTCAGCAGTGTGATTGTGTTGTTATAGAAGCTTTTCCTCATCCTGCTGGTACGTGACCTGAGGCTCCTGTACCGCCTCCCTGACGGGAGGAGGGCAAACAGTCCATGGTTGGGGTGTGAGGGGTCTTTGATGATCTTCCCAGCCCGTCTCAGACACCGTTTTCGGTGGAGGGCATCCATGGCAGGGAGCGGGGCACCGATGATGTGCTGCGCGGTTTTCACCACCCGTTGTAGTGCCTTCCTGTCCGCAGCAGTGCAGCTGCTGTACCATACCGTGAAGCAGGTGGTCAGGATACTCTCTATGGTACAGCGGTAAAAGTTGGTCAGGATCTGGGGGGACAGGTGGGCTTTCTTGAGCCTCCTAAGGAAGTAAAGGCGCTGCTGTGCCTTTTTGATCAGCTTGGAGGTGTTGAGGGACCAGGACAAGTCCTCCGAGATATGCACTCCGAGGAATTTATAGCTGGAGACGCGCTCCACCTCAGTCCCGTTGATATGGATGGCGGTATGACTGCCTCCTCTGGTCTGCCTGAAGTCGACAATAATCTCCTTCGTCTTTTTGGAGTTGAGGATGAGGTTATTGTCGGCACACCAGGTGGTCAGGTGCTGGATCTCATCCCTGTAGGCTGACTCATCGTTGTCGCTGATCAGTCCTACTACCGTGGTATCGTCAGCAAACTTAATAATGGCGTTGGATCCGTACTTTGGGATGCAGTCGTGGGTGAAGAGGGAGTAGAGGAGAGGGCTGAGCACACAGCCCTGTGGCACTCCGGTATTCAGTGTTATAGTGGAGGAGGTGAGGTTATTGACCCTAACAGACTGTGGTCTGTTAGTGAGGAAGTCCAATGTCCAGTTGCAGAGGGAGGTGGAGATGCCAAGTCCACTGAGTTTGGTGATCAAGCTGGCGGGGATGACGGTGTTAAAGGCAGAGCTGAAATCAATGAACAGCAGCCTGATGTAGGAGTTGTTGTAGTCCAGGTGGGTCAGGGCAGAGTGTAGGGCCGCCGATATGGCGTCCTCTGTAGACCTGTTGGCCCGGTAGGCAAACTGATGGGGGTCCAGTGTGGGGGGGAGGCAGGCTTTGAGGTGAGCCAAGATCAGCCGCTCAAAGCACTTTGCAATGACAGGGGTGAGTGCCACTGGGCGGAAATCGTTGAGACTCCCTGTAGCTGACTGTTTGGGCACTGGCACAATGGTTGATGTCTTGAGGCAAGTGGGGACAACACCCTGGGCCAGTGAGAGATTGAAAATGTCGGCGAGGACTGGGGATAGTTGTCCGGCACATGCCCTAAGCACCCGGCCAGGGATGCCATCGGGGCCGGCAGCTTTGCGCTCATTCACCTTGCTCAGTGCATCTTGTACAGCAGAGGTGGAGAGGCTGAGAGGTTGTTCATTCGGGGGTGGAGCAACTTTAATGGCTGGGGTTTTGTTGTCTCGGTCAAAGCGAGCATAGAAGTGGTTTAGCTCATCAGGCAGGGTGTCGTTGTCTGGGGGAGGGGTGTTAACTTTCTGATAATCGGCAAGAGATTTGATTCCTTGCCACATGCGCCTGGGGTCAGAGTTGTTGTGGAAATGCTCCTCAATCCGCCGTTTATGATTGAGTTTAGCAGTCCTAATTCCCATTTTCAGATTGGCCCTGGATGAGCTGTATCCCTCAGCGTCGCCAGATCTGAAAGCGGCATCGCGAGCCTTCAGTAGGAGTCTGACCTCCCTGCTCATCCACGGCTTCTGGTTAGGGAAAGTCTTTATCTCCTTGTGGGTAGTGACATTATCGGTACAGAATTTTATATAGTCCAGAACTGTTGAGGTGTACGAGTTGATGTCCACTTGTGAATTGGAGGTGGACTGAGTAGCAAAGAGACTCCAGTCTGTCTGCTGAAACTGCTCCTGTAAGTCAGAGACAGCCCCCTCAGGCCAGACCTTCACTGTCCTCATGGTAGGTTTCACACGTCTGATCAGAGGTGTGTATTTGGGGAGCAGGAACAGGGAGAGGTGGTCAGACTGTCCAAGGTGGGGGAGGGGGAGGGCTTTGTAGGCTTCAGTGATATTAGTGTAAACTAAGTCCAGAACATTGTTTCCTCTGGTTGGGCAGAAAACATGCTGATGGAACCTGGGGAGTACAGTTTTAAGGTCGGAGTGGTTGAAATCACCCGCAACAATAAATGCCCCCTCTGGGTGGGCAGATAGATGTTTGCTGATAGCAGCTTGCAGCTCTTCCATTGCTAGCCTGGCATTAGCGTCCGGGGGAACATAGACTGCAGTGATAACAGTTGATGTGAATTCCCTGGGCAAATAGAAGGGCCTGCACTTTAACATCAGGTATTCCAGGTCAGCAGAGCAGTGACTACCAATCTTAACAACGTCCGTGCACCATGTGTTATTCACATAAATGCATAGTCCGCCGCCCTTGGTCTTACCGGAGTCTTCCACTAATCTGTCGGCCCTGAAGACAGTGCGTCCCTCCAGCTCAATGGCGTTGTCTGGGATGTTGTCCTTTAGCCATGTCTCAGTGAAGACCATGGCGTTGCAGTCGGCGATCCTTCTGTGTGTGGTGATCTGCAGTAGATCCTCCCTGTTCCTATACTCAAATCCTTTTGCAATGAAAGCTAACATACCATTCGCTTTCTTTACTGCCTGCTGCACCTGCATGCCTACCTTCAATGACTGGTGTACCATGACACCCAGGTCTCGCTGCATCTCCCCCTTTCCCAATCGGCCACCATTTAGATAATAGTCTGCTTTCCCGTTTTTGCCACCAAAATGGATAACCTCACATTTATCCACATTATACTGCATCTGCCAAACATTTGCCCACTCACCCAGCCTATCCAAGTCACCTTGCAGTCTCCTAGCATCCTCCTCACAGCTAACACTGCCCCCCAGCTTAGTGTCATCTGCAAACTTGGAGATATTGCCTTCAATTCCCTCATCCAGATCATTAATATATATTGTAAATAGCTGGGGTCCTTGCGGTACCCCACTAGTCACTGCCTGCCATTGTGAAAAGGGCCCGTTTACTCCTACTCTTTGCTTCCTGTTTACCAGCCAGTTCTCTATCCACATCAATACTGAACCCCCAATGCCGTGTGCTTTAAGTTTATATACTAATCTCTTATGTGGGACCTTGTCGAAAGCCTTCTGGAAGTCCAGATACACCACATCCACTGGTTCTCCCCTATCCACGCTACTAGTTACATCCTCGAAAAATTCTGTAAGATTCGTCAGACATGATTTACCTTTCGTAAATCCATGCTGACTTTGTCCAATGATTTCACCACTTTCCAAATGTGCTGCTATCCCATCTTTAATAACTGACTCTAGCAGTTTCCCCACTACCGATGTTAGACTAACTGTCTGTAATTCCCCATTTTCTCTCTCCCTTCCTTCTTAAAAAGTGGGGTTACATTTGCTACCCGCCAATCTTCAGGAACTACTCCAGAATCTAAAGAGTTTTGAAAGATTATTACTAATGCATCCACTATTTCTGGAGCTACTTCCTTAAGTACTCTGGGATGCAGCCTATCTGGCCCTGGGGATTTATCGGCCTTTAATCCAGTCAATTTACCCAACACCACTTCCCGGCTAACCTGGATTTCACTCAATTCCTCCAACTCCTTTGACCCGCGGTCCCCTGCTACTTCCGGCAAATTATTTATGTCTTCCTTAGTGAAGACGGAACCAAAGTAGTTATTCAATTGGTCCGCCATATCCTTGTTCCCCATGATCAACTCACCTGTTTCTGACTGCAAGGAACCTATATTTGTTTTAACTAATCTCTTTCTTTTCACATATCTATAAAAACTTTTGCAGTCAGTTTTTATGTTCCCTGCCAGTTTTCTTTCATAATCCATTTTTCCTTTCCTAATTAAGCCCTTTGTCCTCCTCTGCTGGTCTTTGAATTTCTCCCAGTCCTCCGGTATGCTGCTTTTTCTGGCTAATTTGTACGCATCATCCTTCGCTTTGATACTATCCCTGATTTCCCTTGTTATCCACGGATGTACTACCTTCCCTGATTTATTCTTTTGCCAAACTGGGATGAACAATTTTTGTAGTTCTTCCATGCAGTCTTTAAATGTCTTCCATTGCATATCCACCGTCAACCCTTTTAGAATTAATTGCCAGTCAATCTTGGCCAATTCACGTCTCATACCCTCAAAGTTACCTTTCTTTAAGTTCAGAACCATTGTTTCTGAATTAACAATGTCACTCTCCATTCTAATGAAGAGCTCAACCATATTATGGTCACTCTTGCCCAAGGGGGCACGTACAACAAGATTGCTAACTAACCCTTCCTCATTACTCAATACCCAGTCTAAAATAGCCTGCTCTCTCGTTGGTTCCTCTACATGTTGATTTAGATAACTATCCCTCATACATTCCAAGAAATCCTCTTTCTCAGCACCCCTGCCAATTTGATTCACCCAATCTATATGTAGATTGAAGTCACCCATTATAACTGTTTTGCCTTCGTCGCACGCATTTCTAATTTCCTGTTTGATACCATCTCCAACTTCACTACTACTGTTAGGTGCCCTGGACACAACACCCACCAGCGTTTTCTGCCCCTTAGTGTTTCGCAGGTCTACCCATACCGATTCCACATCCTCCAAACTAATGTCCTTCCTTTCCATTGCATTAATCCGCTCTCTAATCAGTAACGCTACCCCACCTCCTTTTCCTTTCGCTCTATCCCTCCTGAATATTGAATATCCCTGGATGTTCAGCTCCCAGCCTTGGTCACCCTGGAGCCATGTCTCCGTGATCCCAACTATATCATAGTCATTAATAGCTATCTGCACATTCAACTCATCCACCTTATTACGAATGCTCCTTGCATTGAGACACAAAGCCTTCAGGCTTGTTTTTACAACACTCTTACCCCTTATACAATTATGTTGAAAAATGGCCCTTTTTGATTTTTGCCCTGGTTTTGTCTGCCTGCCACTTTTACTTTTCACCTTGCTACCTATTGCTTCTACCCTCATTTTACACCCCTCGGTCTCTACGCTCACACATTTAAGAAACCCTTTCCCTTTAACTCCATCCTCCACTATCCCATTCGACACCCCACCCCCCTTATTCAGTTTAAAGCCACCCGTGTAGCAGTGGCAAACCTGCCTGCCAGAATGCTGGTCGCACACCTGTTAAGATGCAATCCGTCCCTTTTGTACAGTTCCCCCTTACCCCAAAACAGATCCCAGTGATCTAAGAATCTAAATCCCTGCCCCATGCACCAGTTCCTCAGCCACAACCAAAATATAGTCGTTCGTGCAATCAAAGACAGTCCAGAGTTGATGTAAAGGGCCTGTCCCACTGTATGAACTAATTCAAGAGCTCTCCTGAGTATCATTCTACTGTGGTAAGCACGTAGAATGTACGTAGCGGGTACGTTGGAGGTCGGGACGTCCCTTAGTGGCTCGTAATGCTAACGGCAGGTAGTCGGGAAACGCGGTAAGCTCGTGAGGTTTTTTCAACATGTTGAAAAATGTCCACGAGAGCCCCGAGTACCTACGAGCGGCCATTACCGTAATTCACCGAGTTCGAATCAGGGGAAACTCGGGAGAACTCTTGAATGAACTCGTACAGTGGGACAGGCCCTTTTCGTGTTGTGCAGTGTTCAGGAGCCTGAGCGGGTATTTTGAAAGAAGCTATTCTTGAACCCGATGGTCACAGTTTTCAGATTCCCGTACTTTCTTCTCGATGGTCTGAGTGAAATGTGAGTGTGGCCAGGGTGTGAGGGGGTCAGTGATGCTGGCTGACTTTTGGAAGAACAACTTTTGTGCCGGCACGGTGGCGCAGCGGTAGAGTTGCTGCCTTACGGTGCCACATACCCGGGACCCACCCTGACCACGGGTGCTGTCTGCTCCGAGTTGGCACGTGGATTTTCTCCAGCTGCTTCGGTTTCCTCCCACACACGCACTCCAAAGGCGTACGGGATCGTAGGTTAATTGCATCGCTGGGCTGCCCTGAAAAGATCATTTAGTATATTATTCTTTATTGTATATTTATTATGAAGTTGCGTTAATGTGCTTGTAAAGACATAGCAAGTGAACACTTATTTGCTCTGTTTCCAGTGCATACAATTAAACTCTTTACCCCCATCCCCAAGCAAAGCTGCCTCAGTGTTTTTTTCCAATGACTAAGCATTCATGAGAACTTCCTCAGCCCAGCTAGCAGCAATAACATTTGTAACAGATTTACTGCTTCTTCCCCAAAACCCACTTTCCTAATGAATGACTACCAGTTCCCTGAATTATGCAACGTGCACTGAGCAGCTGCCAAGGAAGCGTGTCCTGGACTCCCTGAGGCAAGGTGGCGCAGTGGCAGAGTTGCTGCCTTACAGTCCCAGGGATCCGAGATCGATCTTGCCGCCTCTACGGAGTTTATACGTTCTCCGTGACTGCGTGGGTTCTCCCCGGTTGCTCCGGTTTCCTCCCACAATTCCAAAGGCGTACAGGTTTGTAGGTTGATTGGCTTCGGTAAAAATGGTCAAATATCCCGGGTGTGTAGGAGCTTCTTCTTCTTGCGAATGAAACATGAACCAAAAGGAAGAGTTAGATCTCAAGCCGGGTGTTGAGCAGCCAGGTTGTTGTGTCTGTTGGCGTCAATGTCTGCCAGGCCCTGACACAGCTCCATTGGGTGGGTGGTAGAGCGGGCACCCAGAGATGACATGGTTGGCTGGCTGTTGTTCTGCTCCGCATTCACAGGCTGGGCTCTGGCGGAGGGAGCCCCCATCTCCACACGCTGGCATTGAAACGCCCAACTCCTGTACCAAGTCTGTTGAGCTTCACCCGTCCACGCTCCTCTGGGGAGGTCAGACCCTGGACAGCTTTTATGTGGTGATAGGATAGCGTCAGTGTACAGTCATTGAAAAAAAAAATGAAATGATTCAATTTATTGTCATTGTCAGTGTACAGTACAGAGACAACGAAATGCATTTTTAGCATCTCCCTTGAAAGGGAGACACAGGGCGTCGCGGTGTGCCCGCGCCTGCCGCCGTAACATTCCATTACAGGCAAAGGTGGGTGAAGTGTCTTGCCCAAGGACACAACGACAGTATGCACTCCAAGCGGGATTTGAACCGGCTACCTTCCGGTCGCCAGCCGAACTCTTAGCCCATTGTGCTATCTGTCGTCCTGCTGGTCAGTGTGGACCCGGTGGGCCGAAGGGCCTGTTTCCGCATTGTGTCACTAAACTAAGCTAAACGAAACTCTCCCTCGCAGTAACTCAGCGGCTGCATTCTAGCTGGCGGGTTGGGAGTTCAACACAGAGGTTTGGCTACAAACAGTGGTGGATATCCCAGGAGGGCCAGGGGGACTCTGTTTTGAGAGGAGGGAGTTTACCCCCCTCACCCCCCTCACCCCCCCTCACCCCCCCCCCCCCCCCCCCCCCCATTTTTTGTAATCCGGATTTTAAAACCCGGTGAAATCTCCGCTTTCCGCGAGATAGTGGGGGTAGGACTGCTGATCGAGGCCGCCGATTGGACGAGAGAGACATCAGTCAGCAGGCAATGGGGGCTGGACATGATGATTCAGCGCGATGATTGGAGGAGGGAGGTGTCGATCAGGGGTGGAAGTAGGGGGTGGGACTGAGGATACAGCGCGGTGATTGGAGGAGGGAGACGTGCCCAGGTCATAGGGTCACAACGGCAGCCCTGGACACAGACCTGCGCCTCATCCGCAGCCACAATTGTGTCCCCCCCTGTCCCCCCCATATTTTGATAGTGATTTCCATCACTGGTTACAAATATCACAGCTGACGCTCTTGAGGGAGTGTTGCATCGTCAGTGATTCCAATATTACAGACGTGGATGAACCTTTATCTCCCCCCTGAGATGGACATGCGACAAGGCAGTGACATCCTTTGCTCGTGGACCCAAGGAACACAAATAACAGCTGCCTACCGCATGACAAAATTACAAAAACTTTAGCATGGAGTCTGCGGAGCTGGTGCGCTCCAATACTGAGAACTATATTCTGCACCCCGTATCTTCCCCTGTGCTCTACCGATTGCACTTGAGTGTAGCCTGTTTGGATTTACGAATAACATCTGGCATCTGAGAAAAGTTGAACAAAGTCAGGTTTGATTTGTGGCAGTTTTGCAGATTAGTTCTTCTTATTCAAGTGCCGTCTAATAGAGTTGTAGAGTCGTGCAGCGTGGAAACAGGCCCTTCGACCCAACGTGCCAATGCCAGCCCTCTACACTACTCCCACCTGCATGCATTCGGCCCATATCCCTCCAAATCTATCCTCTCCACCTACCTGTCCAACTTGTTTTTAAATATAGTGATAGTGCTTCAACTACCATCCCTAACAGCTTGTTCCATATACCTATCAATCTTTGTGTACAAAAGTTGCCCGTCAGGTTCCTATAAAATCTTTTCCCCCGCACCTTAAACCCATGTCCTCTGCTTCTTGATTCCCCTACTCTGGGTAAAAGACTATTGATTCCCCCGTTTGGGGCCGAGACCCTTCTTCAGTCTGAAAACTAGCACTAGTGTACTGGGTGACCATTGGTCAGCAGGGTCTCAGAGGCCTGTTTCCATCTGTATCTCTAAACGAACCTAAACTCTTGTGTTAACCCGTGCCCTCCAGTTCCAGCAACGTCATTGTGAATCATTCTCACCAGCATAATCGTACCCTCCCTGCAGCTGAGCGACCAGAACGGTGCACAACGTCTTGCAACATCAAACGGAGATGAGGAGAAATTTCCTCACTTTGCTGAATGTGCCTTTTTGAATTCAGCTTCGGAGAACTGTGGATGATCAGAGTACGTTTGCAGCTGCCACGGGGCTATGGGGAGAAGGCAAGAGACTGGGGGTGAGAGAGACAGATAGATCAGCCGTGATTGAATGGCGTGCGGTAACTTAATTCTGCTCCTATAACCTATGAACTTGTGAACTTCTGTGGAATCTGTGGAATTCATTGCCACAGACGGCTGTGGATGCCAAGTGAATGGGTGCTTTGAAGGTGCAGATTGATAGATTCTTGATTAGTCCGGGTGTCAGGGGTTATGGGGAGAAGGGAAGAGAATGGGTTTGAGAGGGAAAGATAGGTGAGACCAAAGATAGACACACAATGCTGGAGTAACTCAGCGGGGCAGGCAGCATCTCTGGAGAGAAGGAATTGGTGACGTTTTCGGGTCGAGACCCTTCTTCAGTCTCTATTTCTCTATCTTCGGTGTAAACCAGCATCTGCAGTTGCTTCCCACACATGGGGGTTTCAATAACTGGCTCATGTAACTCAGGCCCAATACACAGATAAACCATAGATACAAGAGACGGCAGATGTGGGTTTACTAAACTGACACAAAGTGCTGGAGTAACTCAGTGGGTCAGACCATCTCTGGAGAACATTTTTAAACAATTTTACTGGTCAGGGGGTTTTCTTCTTCGGACTGATAGTCAGGTGAGGGTGGGGGGTGTGTGGGGGGGGTGAGGGAGGGTGAGGAGGTGAGGGGGTGGAGGGGGTGAGGGGGGGGGAGGGGGGGTGAGGGGGGTGAGGGGGGTGAGGGGGGGTGAGGGGGGGGAGGGGTGGGTGAGGGGGGGTGGGGGGTGAGGGAGGGGTGGGGGGGTGGGGTGAGTGGGGGGGGGGGGGGGAGGGGGGGGTGGGGGGGTTGGGGGTGGGGGGGTGGGGTGAGGGTGGGGGGGGGGGTGAGGGGGTGGGGAGGGGGGGGTGGGGGGGGGTGAGGGGGGGGGTGGGGGGGGTGAGGGCGGGAGGGGGGGGGGGGGGGGGGGAGGGGGGTGGGGGGGGGGGGGGTGGGGGGGGGGGGGGGGGGGGGGGAGGGGGGTGGGGGGGGGGGGGGGGGGGGGGGGGGGGGGGGGGGGGGGGGGGGGGGTGGGGGGGGGTGGGGGGGGGGGGGAGGGGGGGGGGGGGGGGGGGGGGGGGGGGGGGGGGGGGGGGGGGGGGGGGGGTGAGGGGGGGGGGGGGGGGGGGGGGGAGGGGGAAAAAAGGGGGGGTGGAGGGGGGGGGGGGGGGGTGGGGGGGTGAGGGGGGGGGGGGGGGGGGGGGGGGGGGTGGGGGGTGGGGGGGGGGGGGGGGGGGGGGTGGGGGGGGGGGGGGGGGGGGGAGGGGGTGGGGGGGGGTGGGGGGGGGGATGGGGGGGGGGGGGGGGGGGGGGGGGAGGGGGGGGGGGGGGGGGGGGGTGGGGGGGGGGGGGGGGGGGGGTGGGGGGGGCGGGGGGGGGGGTGGGGGCAGGGGGGGGGGGGGGGGGGGGGGGGAGGGGGGGGGGGGGGGGGTGTGGGGGGGGGGGGGGGTGCGGGGAGGGGGGGGTATGGGTTTTATTGGCGGGGGGGGGTGTGGGGGGGTAGAAGGAGCTGACGGGAAGGAGGGTGGGGGCAGAGACAAAAACCTGGCAAGTGTCTGTGAGGGGGGGGGGGAGTTTTATTGGCAGGTGATTGGAAAAAGGCCAGAGATGCAAAGACAAAAGTCTGTGAGATGAGAAGATGAGTAGAGGCATGAAATATGAAGCCAGAGGAATGAAAAGGTGTAAGGGGACTAGTGTAAGGGGAAAGAGAGGGGGGAATAGTGAAATAAATGTGTGACCATGTAGGGGGGCAAAGAGAGGATGAAGGTAAAGAAGAGGAGGAGGGGTGGGGCATTTTACTTTAGACTTTAGATTTAGAGATTCAACATTAGAGCAACAGGCCCAGTGATCCACGCACGCTAGCACTATCCTACACATACGAGGGACAATTTACTATGTTACCAAAGCCAATGAAACTACAAACCTGCACGTCTTTGAAGGTAGACACAAAAGTGCTGGAGAAACTCAGCGGGTGCGGCAGCATCTATGGAGCGAAGGAAATAGGCAACGTTTCGGGCCGAAACCCTTCTTCAGAGTGTCGGAGGAAACTGGAGCCCCCGGAGAAAATCCACGTGG
Source organism: Leucoraja erinaceus (assembly GCF_028641065.1). Classification (NCBI taxonomy): domain Eukaryota; kingdom Metazoa; phylum Chordata; class Chondrichthyes; order Rajiformes; family Rajidae; genus Leucoraja; species Leucoraja erinaceus. The sequence goes on along the minus strand of NC_073406.1, from coordinate 20,303,247 downwards.
TCACGGGGAGAACGTGCAAACTCCGTATAGACGGCACTCGTACTCAGGTTGGAACCCAACGTAAAGGCAGCAACTCTACCGCTGCATATGAGATAATGACAATAAATTGAATACATACATACATACATACATACATACATACATACAAACATACAAACATCACCGTGTCGCCCTTGTTTGTGGATTAGTTACTTAAAATTGAAGAATGCAATGTTTGTTGTAAGCTACTTTGTGCCTTTCTATTTTCACAGACAAACCACAGTCTTCGTGGACAGTGAAGCCATCTCATACAATGAGCTGTATATACGGCTCCTCTGGTTAAGCCTACACTGGGAAAGGCATTGGAGGGAAAGAAAAAGATAATACAAGTCCCACGCTGCAGAGAAAAAACACATTAGCAGCAGGATAATGCTCAGTAAACAGCCTTTGAACCTAACACCACTTCTCACAACCCTGCAGACATGCTTGTAAAAGAATGACTGCACCATAAAACTTGACTAAATGTGGACTCAGTAACTATTATTACAAAAGGGCAGAGTAACCTGACACTGTGTGTGGAATACATCAGGGATCTTTACTCTCTGTTTAATGCACGGTCCGACCTGAACCAAAGGAGCTATTATCAGCCGGAGGAAAGGAAGCCTTATCCTTCCAGCGAGCAGCGAGACATCACGCAGAGAGAGCTATGTCTGACTTTTATCACCGGTGAAGAAAATAGAGCGAGTTTAAATTTATTACAGTGTCAATGTGTCTGACCCAGTCTAGACGGCTGGAATGAACAGTCCGATTGAGGCATACTGGATTCTTGAAGTCAGCTCTTTTTTATGAGATGTGTAGAGATAGAGCAGCTCATTTAATGTGGAGAATCACGACACGGCAGCAGGCAGGAATTGTCCAGGTCCCATTGTAATCAGCTGTCTCAGGTAATGGAGAAAAGACACAAAGTGCTGGAGTAACTCAGTTCAGTTTAGTTTATTGTCACGTGTGCCGAGGCAACTCAGAGGGCCAGGCGGCATCTCTGGAGAACATGGATAGTTTAGAGATACAGTGCAGACACAGGACCTTCGGCCCACCAAGTCCATGCCGACCAGCGATCCCCATTCACTATCACTATCCTACACACACTAGGGACAATTTACAATTTTTACCAGAGCCAGTTAACCTACAAACCTGCTCGTCATTGGAGTGCGGGAGGAAACCGGAGAATCCAGGGAAAACCCATGCAGGACAAGGGGAGAACGTGCAAACTCCATACAGACAGCACCGTAGTCGGATCGAACCCGGGTCTTTGGCACTTCTGATTGCGCTACAGTCTGAATATTACTTCACTCGAGAGATGCTGCCTGTCCCGCTGAGTTACTCCAGCATTTTGTGTCTATCTTCTCTAAACTTAGATATAATAATAATAATAATAATAAATTTTATTTATGGGCGCCTTTCAAGAGTCTCAAGGACACCTTACAAAAATTTAGCAGGTAGAGGAAAAACATGTAAGGGGAATGAAATAAATAGTAGAGACATGACTAGTACACAAAGTAAATACAGAATTCAATACAAAACACAGTATGAGGCAATTAATGCACAGATGAAAAGGTCTAATCCAGCATCTGCAGTTCCTTTCTCCAAGTAATCGGTGAATACAGTTGATGATGATGGACAAACGCCAGTGATGAAACGTGGGAGACAAAAGGATTAAATTGTGAATTGTGTAGGAATGCAGGTGGAACGGGTGAGGGTGGGGATAATGAGGTGCAAGTACAAGTGGGGTACAGGGGAGAGAGGGGAGCTTTGGTAATTGCCCTAAAATGGGGAATTCAATGTTCATACCATTGTGTTGTGAGCTACGCAAGGGGAATATGAGATGAAAGTTCCTCCAGTTTGTGTGTGGCCTCACTCTGACAATGGAGGAGGCCCAGGACAGAAAGGTCCGTGTAGAGGAGGGAAGAGAAGTTAAAATGTTAGCAGTCGGGAGATGCGGCAGAGCTTGGCGGACCTAGCACAGGTGTTCAGCAAAACGGACCACTGCTTGGTCTCGCCGATGTACAGTATGGATTCGGCCACCATTTCATCGAACACTTTCGAGTCCCGACCCGAAACGTTACCTATCTATTCCTTCCACAGGTGCAGCCTGACCCGCTGAGATCCTCCAGCACTTTGTGTTTTGTTCAGGATTCCAGCGTCTGCTGTTCCTTGTGTCCCGAAAGCAAAACACGCACTAGTTATGATTCTCACCTCACAGCTGAGGAGTTGATGAAGCTGGTTGTAAAACTGCTCCACTTGTGGTCAGTGCTGGCATCTTTTGGGTTTGTTAATGTCACACGTACTGAGATGCAGTGAACAGCTTTGTTTTGCATGCTATCCAAACAGGTCAGATGATACTAAACATAAATACACTCAAGTCAAACTCAAGCACGATAGTTCATAAGTGATAGGAGCAGAATTAGGCCATTGAAACATATAAGATTGTTAAGGGCTTGGACACACTAGAGGCAGGGAAACATGGTCCCGATGTTGGGGGAGTCCAGAACCAGGGGCCACAGCTTAAGAATAAGGAGTAAGCCATTTAGAACGGAGACGAGGAAACACTTTTTCTCACAGAGAGTGGTGAGTCTGTGGAATTCTCTGCCTCAGAGGGCGGTGGAGGCCGGTTCTCTGGATGTTTTCAAGAGAGAGCTAGATAGGGCTCTTAAAAATAGTAGAGTCATGGGATATGGAGGGGAAGGCAGGAACGGGGTACTGATTGGGAATGATCAGCTATGATCACATTGAATGGCGGTGCTGGCTCGAAGGGCCAAATGGCCTCTACTCCCACCTATTGTCTATTGTCTATTGTCTAAGCCTACTCCGCATTCAATCATGGCTGATCTATCTTTCCCTCCTAACCCCATCCTCCTGCCTACTCCCCATAACACCCGTACTAATCAAGAATCTATCTCAGCCTTAAAAATGACCATTGACCTGGGCCTCCACTACCTTCTGTGGCAATGAATTCCACAGATTGCCCACCGTCTAACTAAAGGTAGAGCAAGGGGGTGCAGGATATAGTTCTCAGCGCTGTAGAGTATGGAGAAAACAGGGAACTACAGACCAACTAGTCCAATATCACGAATAGAGAAATAGTCATAACAATCAAAGACATTTGGACATATCCATGGGTAGGAAAGGTTTAGAGAGATATGGGCCAAATGTTGGCAGGTGGGACTAGTCGGGTGGCATCTTGGTCAGCTTGGGCGAGTTGAGCCGAAGGGCCAGTTTCCATGCTGTGTGTGGGGTCAGGTAGAATTTCATAGATATCCAGATGTTAAGGGAATCTGGGTTTAGTGTCAGAATTAGTTGCTGAGATACGAGGTCATCATTATTTCATTCCCATGAAGAGGAAGCACCAGGGGTCAAATGGATTCCCCCAGCCTCTCTTCCTGATGATCTTAATAGATGGAGAAGGAGGATTTGAATTGTGTAGGAAGGATCTGCAGATGCTGGTTTAAACCGAAGATAGACCCAAGAATGCTGGAGTAACTCGGCGGGACAGGCAGCATCTCCGGAAAGAAGGAATGGGAAACTTTTCGGGTTGAGACCCTTCTTCAGATGGAGAGTCAGGGGAGAGGGAAACAAGTGGTCAAAGGGGATAAAGTTGAAGGAAAATGTAGAATAGATCATAGCTAGCTGGGGACGGTGACAATTGTTGGTCCTGATCACTGTTTTTGGTGGACTGCAGGGGTGATGCGCCGTTGTGTATGGCTGCTCCTCCTGCAGTCCGTCCTTTCACCCTTTTTTATTTTTATTTTTAGTCCTGTCCGTACAAAATGTTTATTGGAAGTCTTCTTTTATGTGGTGGGTGGGGGGAGGGGAAGGGGGAAACTGTTTTAATCCCAGTCCTACCTGGTCGGAGATGCGGTTTTCTTCCGAACCGCTTCTTTGTCCTCTCTGTGCGGCCTACCATCGAGCTGGAGCAGCGCTGGAGCGGCGTTTCCTGCCGGGACTACAGCTTCGCCGGCGGTGCAAATGCTGGGACACCAACATCGTTGAGCTGCGGCTGCAGAGCGTCCAGCCGCGGGCGGGCGGCACTGGATTTACAACACCGCGGGGCCTGGTATCCGAGATCGCCAGAGTCAGAGGTCCGGCCAGCGCGGCCTGAGAACTTTGGACATTGCAGTCTTCGGGGAGGAAGCGGCCGCTTCAGTCCAGGCCGCTGAAGAATGTTCACCCGACGCCGATGATCCAGCTTCGCGGCAGAGGGCCTGAAAACATCGGGTTGGCTGAGGAGGCCACATATAGACCCCGACCTCGGGTGGACTATGAGGGGGGAGAACTGGATATTTTTAGTGCCTTCCCTCACAGTGAATTCTGCTGTGGGGGGACGTTTCTTGTTGATTTCTATAGTGTACTGTTCTGTGTCTTTTTTTCTTTTTCTTTTTTATTTTGTATGGATTTATTGACATTTAATCTATTCAATTAGTTTAATCAATCTCTGTAAAGCACTTTGGTTCAAAGTGATTTTGTTTAAAAGTGCTATATAAATAAACATTATTATTATTATTATTATTATTATTATTATTATTATTATTATCAGTGGGTGGATGTGTGGGGGGTAAGAGATTCACTCTGCCTGTAATGTGGGTGCAATGTCGACAACACACAGCGGCGTGTCTGGTACAGCCGCTGCATCACAGCACCACAGACTCCAGTTCGATCCTGACCTCAGGTGCTGACTGTGTGGAGTTTGCATGTTCTTCCTGTGAACATGATTTCCTCCGGGTGCTCCAGTTTCCTCCCACATCCTAAAGACGTGCGGGTTTGCAGGTTAATTGGCCCTCTGTGAATTTCCCCTGGTGTGCAGGGAGTGGATGGGAAAGTGGGATGGCGTAGGACTAGTGTAGACGGGTGATCGATGGTCGGCGAGCACTCGCTGGGCCGAAGGGCCTGTTTCCCTGCTGCATCCTTCAGTCAATCAACTCAATCAAACTCTAGGTCAGATTTCAAAGTCCATACCAAGCATTTGATTCAATTCCAGTACCAACAAACTCAAAGATGACACATTAAACTGAGCCTCCGGCCTTCATGCCCAGGCATGATGCTAAGAAGCAGCAACACGATTAGGCCACACAGTATCTATCTCCAGTTTGATTCACAACCCAGCAAGTTAAAACGTCACAGGTTTGAGCAGGAAGGTCTGAGAATGCATAAGCATTCCTCCCTTGACCTATACCACCCATAAAAACATTGCCGGGTCAGTTACAAGATATCAAAAGTGACTGCTTTGCCCACACGAGAGTCAAGGTTATTCAATATCATAGTTGGCAACAACCCAGGGGAACTGAAACTACACGACGTGAACACCCTTAGTCTCTGCATCACAGTCAGTGCTTATGAGGCAACCGCTCTTTCATCATCTCAGGAGACTTGTTTTTCTGACCGGGTCAAAATATCCTGATCGTTCCCCCACAATTCTCTCGGCACGGTGGCGCAGCGGTAGAGTTGCTGCCTCACAGCGCCAGACACCCGGGTTCCATCCTGACCACGGGCGCTGTCTGTACGGAGTTTGTACGCCCTTCCCGCGGCCTGCTTGGAGTTTTTTTTTTAGTTTAGTTTAGTTTACTTTTTAGATACAAAGCGGAAACAGGCTCTTCGGCTCACCGAGTCCGTGCCGACCAGTAATCCCCATGCACTAGCACTATCCTACACACACTAGGGACAATCTACAATTGTTACCAAAGCCAATTAACCTACAAACCTGTACGTCTTTGGCGTGTGGGAGGAAACTGAAGATCTTGGAGGAAACCCACGCAGTCACAGGGAGAACGTACATACTCCGTACAGACAGCACCTGTAGTCAGGATCGAACCTGCATCTATGGCACTGTAAGGCAGTAGTTCTATCGCTATACCACCATGCCACCCGTGTAGGTTAATTGGCTTCAGTAAAACTGTCCCTAGTGTGTGTGGGATAGTGTTAATGTACGGGTATCAATGGCCGGCACGGACATGGTGGGCCGAAGGGCCTGTTCCCACGCTGTATCTATAAACTAAACTAAAAGTTCTACCCACTTATTATCATTCGTAGCTTCTGCAGCCCATATTCCGACCTCGGCTGCTGTCTGTGTGGAGTCTGCACGTTCTCCCTGTGATCACATGGCTTTCCTTCCACATCCGAAAGACGTGCAGGTTTAAAGGTTAATTGGCCACTGTAATTCACCCCCAGTGGGCAAGTGAGCCGTGGAGTCGAAGGGGAATTGATGGAAATGTGAGGAGATTAAAAACAGGATTGGAGTAATGTCAGTGTCAATGTGTAATGTGTGCCTGGTGGGCAGTATGGGCCTGATGGGCCAAAGTACCGATTTCCATGCCCAGTCAGTCTATGACTATTTTTCAATCGTTCAGATGTTTCCGTAAACCCCATTCTTCATCGCCTGGTTGCCATGTGATTTAGTAATCCCCTCTCCACGCCATTAAAATGTCTGCACCCTTCACACCCTCGGGCTGAGGCTAAACGCAACACAGCCAATGAAGTCACAGAGTCATAGACCATTACATCCCGGCCACAGGCCCTTCAGCCCATCGGGCCATCTTTGATAGCACCTTACTGATCTTTATCTTGCACTAAACGTTATTGGCAGGCCGGCAGAGTCGACAGAGCCCGCGGCTGGGGCCTGGGTCGGCACCACGGAGGACACGGCGGTGTTAGTGGAGAGGTCGGTGCACCGGTCAAGATGGCGCCGAGCGATGTACGATGACGGACACGTGGAAGTGAGGACGCTGCTCCCGTGGGAAGGAACATAGGAGGACACGGTGTGGGGGGGGGCCGCCATGAGTGAGGGGAGGGGGGAGGAGAACAAAGGATGACCTGGCGCGGGGAGACTTTGACAGTGCTCTTTATGGGCGACTATTTGCATACCTTTTGCATACCAATTACATACCATTTCACCGTGACAATAAAGTATTCATTCATTCACTCATTCATTCTCTGTCTCATGTATCTGTACGCAGTCGACGGCTCAGTTGTAATCATGTATTGTCTTTCTACTGACGGGTTAGCACGCAACAAACAAACATTTCCACTGTACCTCGGTACACGTGGCAACAAACTAAACTCAATCTCAACCATGCCGACCAAGGTGTCTCACTGATGGAGAATGTCTGGCCAACAGCCCTCTAAACCATTCCTATTCACGTCTCTGTCCAAGTCTCTTTGAAATATTGTAATTTCACCTGCCCCAACCCCCTCCTCTGGCAACTCGTTCCATGTACACACCGCACCCTCTGTTAGTCCTCACTCCCCTTTTAAATATTTCCCCTCTCAGCTTAAACCAATGCTCTCTAGTTGAAGAAAGGTCTCATCTGAAGGAGGGTCTCGACCTGAAACATTATCCATTCCTTCTCTCCAGAGTTACTGCTTGTCCCACTGAGTTACTCCAGCTTTTTGTGTCTATCTTCTCTCTAGTTTTAGATTCCCTTACCCTGGGGGAAAAGACTGTGGCTATTCACCTTATTTATGACCCTATATATGTCTATAAGATCACCACTTGGCCTTCTATGGTCCAGAGATGAAAGACAGCCCATGGCATCTACCTACAACTCAAGCCCTCTCAACCATCTCAATCCTCGTGAATCGTTCTTGACTCGTGTCCAGTTTAATGACATTCTCCCTATAGCAAGGTGATCAGAATCATAGACAATACCCTAAATGTTGTCTTGTAATCTTTTGTACAGCTGAATCATGAAGTATTGAACAAGAAGGGACCCAACCTGAAACGTCACGTATCCATGGTCTCCAAAGATGCTGCCTGACCCGCTGAGTTGCTCCAGCACTTTGTATCTATCCTTGGTATAAATCAGCATCTGCAGTTCCTTCCTTTACCACCCTGTCCACCTGAGTCGTCACTTTCCTGGACCTCGGTACCTGCAGCCATTCGACCTACAAACCTGCACGTCTTTGGAGTGTGGGAGGAAACCGGAGCACCCGGTGAAAAATCGGCCGCGGGATCTTCCATCGCCCCGCGGGCAATTTGCTGCGTCGAGGCAATCGAGGCTCCCGTTGTTGAAGCCCCCACCAGGCAATGATCCCCAGCGGGGCTTCAAGATCCCGCGGCCGGTTTTAAGCCGCGCCAGGCGATGAAAGGCCCCGCTAACGGGCCGATTGAAGCCCCACAATTCAGGGCGGACGAAGTTACTGGAGTTCGGAGTCAGTCACCAACCAGGTCATTTCTCGATGTTATCGTCCACAGGGCCCACGGCCAAAGCCTCGTGTGTGTGTGCGCATGCGTGTGCGGCCACCAAGATATTGTGTCTCCCCCTATGTTTTGATCGCGATTTCCGCCCTGCGTTCCCCCAATGACTGCGTGGGTTTTCTCCGGGTGCTCCGGTTTCCTCCCACACGCCTACATGTTTGAATTGGCTTCTGTAAATTGTAAATTATCCCTAGTGTGTAGGATAGAATTAGTGTACGGGTGATCGCTGGTCGGCGTGGACTCGGTGGGCCGAAGGACCTATTTTCACACTTGTATCTCTACAAAAAAAATCTAAAGAAAGAGTCTCGACCCAAAACGTCACCTATCCATGTTCTCCAGAGATGCTGCCTGACCTATTGAGTTACTCCAGCACTTTGTGACTATTTGTGTATTAAACAGCATCTGCAGTTCTTTAAATCTAAATGTATTTTTCCCTTCCCTCCCCCTGCTCCACCCACCGTTCCCTGGATCTTAAGGTCAACAAGAACAATGAGGGAAATGCTTTACTTCCAACTCCTTTGTTGCCTTTATTACTACGTACATGCCTGACGTTACCAGTGCAAGATTGTCAGTAAATATGATTAAATTAACCACCCATCGAGAGAAGTGACTACCCCATGGTGAGAGTAATGGTGACCTGATGGTGGAGGGCAGTTCAACAACACACACCAAGGGTTTATAAAATCAATGGGGCCCACGTCAAATTGTTTGTCTCCAGTGCGGTACTTCCTTGAATTCGATTCTTTGCTTATTTGAGTTCCCCAAACATTGCATTATAACACGATCCAAAGTTTCTTCATGGTTCAGAGAGTATTGTGGTTACATGAAAGTTGATGCTGAACGTTTCACTTCATAGAGCAGAAGATGTACCGGACGGCATACTGCACACAGCATGGTGTTAGACTTTTGGCCGTATTTTTTAGCATGTCTTAAAGTTTGTTTTTAGTGTTTTATAGACAGTAGTGGGGGGGGGGGGGGGGCAGGAGGGGGCCATTCGGCCGCCTCGAGCCAGCACCACTTTTTCAAGGTCGATCCCCCGTCCCTAATCAGCGAGGTTCCGGCCTTCTCCCCTATCCCCGGGACTCCACTATTCTAAGAGCCCTATCTGGCTCTCTCTTGTCAGCATCCAGCTGGGGCTCGCCTCCACTGGCGCTCTGTTCAGAGTTGGCCCGCACAGACTCAGCCTGAAGCTGCGGTCTGCAAAGCTGTTTCTCGCGGCGTCTACAGCCCGGAAAAAGTCGTGGGAGACCCGGGGGTTTAGAGAAGCTTTACAGCCGGCCCGCGGCCAAAGACTACAGCGCGGAGATACAGGACTTACAACACCCCTTCGGCCCCACCGAGTCCGCACCGCCGGCCCTGCCCGCTGCATTAACGGCTGCCTACGTGGGGGAATTTTTTACATTTACAGCCAAGGCCTTAACCAATTAAAATGCCGCGGTCTTTGGAGTGTGGGGAGGAAAACATTCTGGAATTGTCACTAGTGTGTGTAACCTTGTCTGGTGTATGGGGTTCGCTGGTTGATGCGGCAGAGGGTGGGTCGAAGGCCACAGGGGGAAACAAATTGTGTGCCTTCCACCACAGTGATGAATGCTGTGGTGGATGTTTATGTTAAAATTTTATTGTGTTTTTGTGTGTGCCCTTTATCATTGTATCGCTGCTGACGTATCATTTCACTTGCACTTTTTGTGCAATGTGATAAATAAACGTTGTATTGTATTGTAGACGGCAGACTGAACACATGGACCTCGACTGGCCGTAGTTGCCAGCATGTTTAGTTTAGTTTTGTTTTAAAGACAGTAGACAATGGACAATAGGTGCAGGAGTAGGCCCCCCCCCCTTTCGAGCCCTCCATTGTTCCCATTGATCATCCCCACATCATTACCCCGTTCCTGCCCCTCCCCCCCACCATCCCCTGTGTCCCAGCTGGGCTTTGTAAGTTCAATTTCTTCCCTCTCTCTTGAAAGCTCCAGAGAACCTGCCTTCACAATTTGAAAAGCTTCTATCCTTCCATCTCTGCACTTCTGTGAAAAAAAAAACCTCACCTGTATGCTCTCACTTAGATAAAAAAATGCTGAGAGTAACTCAGCAGGACAGGCAGCACAGAAGGGGCAGAAGGAATGGGTGACAGCACGGGGTCGAGACCCTTCTTCAGATCGAGTTCGCACCGACCAGGTTTTGTCCTGCACGTTCCTCATCCTACACTCGGGGCAATTTTTACAATGGTACACCCTGCCTCAACCAATTCCTCTTGCAGCGTCTTTGGATGTGGGAGGAACCCATTGTAAATTGTCACCTCTGTGTGTAAGGTAGTTACTGGTGTATGGGGTTGCCATTAAATGCTTTCTCCCTGGGTCGAAGGCCGCTAGGTCAAGGGGTTCTCGATTCCCCCGTTCTGGCCTGGCCTGCATGGGTCATCTGTGCCCTTTTGTTCAGAGCAGCGTCCAAACTTTGACTTGTTCTAGGTTTGTACGCTCCAATTGCACGTGTGAGAAACTTCAGTAACATTTCACAAACAGCGCCTGGGTCGAACAGCCCAAGGTGAAAGTCTGAAGAATTCTCCATTTTTCGTAATAAAAACCCCCCCCATTCCTTCTCTCCATCGATGCTGCACCTCATTATTCCGCTGAGTTCCCTCCCAGCATTTTGTGGCTTAGTTCAATTTCTTCCCAAGGTGAACTCTCCTGCTCATAAAATCAATTTGAATAACCCTATCCTTCCATCCATTGCACTTTGACGAACGAAAAACACATCATCTGTATCTACCTCTCACTTAGATACAAAATGCTGGAGTAACTCAGCAGGACAGGCAGCATCTCCGGGGCGAAGGAATGGGTGACGTTTTGGGTCGAGACCCTTCTTCAGACCTTTCACTTGTCAGGTTTTGTCCTGCCGTTCCTCACTTCCTGCAATGGTACCTGCCTCAACTACCTCCTCTTGCAGCTCGTTCCATACACCCACCACCCTCTGTATAAAAACGTTACCCCTCAGGTTGCCATTAAATCTTTCCCCCCTCACCTTAAACCTATGTCAGTGAAGGAAGGAACCGAGATTCCCCAATTCTGTGTATTTACCTCATCTGTGCCCTTTTGTGTAGACCAACATCTGCAGTGACTTGTTTCTAGGTTTGTGTCTTATTGCACGTTGCAACTTCAGTAATATTTCACAAACAGCCAAAAGAACAGGCTAAGGTGAAAGTCTGAAGAAGGGTCTCGACCCGAAACGTCACCCATTCCTTCTCTCCAGCGATGCTGCCTGACCCGCTGAGTTACTCCAGCATTTTGTGTGTATCTTCAGTGAGAATGAACAGTCAGCCAGAACTTCCTTCTGATCTCCTGTCAATATTTACTGCCCGAAAAAGTAGTTGGCAAGAGAACTGCAAGAATTTTAAGAGTACGTATTTCTCCCTTCCCCCCGCCTCATCCACCGACAGCAAGTGGGGCACCTTGTGTCTTGGTTCTCTTGAAACACATTTAGTGCATTGATGTAGAGAGAGATGTTGGGATCCAGGTCCATAGCTCCCCAATAACAGCAACATAAGCTGGAAGAGTTTGTGTGGGAAGGAACTAGCAGATGCTAATTTAAACCGAAGATAGACACAGAATGCTGGAGTAACTCAGCGGGACAGGCAGCATCTCTAGAGAGAAGGAATGGGTGGCGCTTCGGGTCGGGACCCTTCTTCAGACTCAGAGTTCTCTCGCTGCTCCCCCTCTGTGGTTCTCCTCCTCTCCAGAGATGCTGCCTGTCCCGCTGAGTTGCTCCAGCTTTTTGTGTCTATCTTCAGCAGAAAGGGTTTGTCGTCCTCCAGTCATCCGTTAAGGCCAAGAAAAATGTAGACATCTGTCACAGCCCAAACAATCCCCACTGCATTCTGAAGTACATCTCATCAGGTCCTGCTGACTTATCCACCTCAAAGCTTATTCAGACAACTTAAAGGGGCTGTCCCACTTGGGCAACCTAATTGGCGTGTTTAGAAGAGTTAGAAAAAATGACATGTTGAAGACCTCCTTCGACTATGTTGAAGACTAGCTACGACTAGCTACAACTAACTTTCGGGAAAATTGGACACCGAATAGTGGAGAGTGAAGACGACCTCCCTTCGACCTCCCTTCGACTATGATCAAGACTATCTACGACTACCTTCGAATACCCTCGATTACCTACGACTAACACGCCGACCTACTATGGCCTACTACGACTAAACCTACGAGTAAAAAAAGTATCGATTTTTTCCATGGCAACCTTTTTTTACTCGCGGGCATTTTTTTAAATAATGAAAAAACACCAGGACTTAGCTGAGGCCTTGAGTGCGCGGAGACCACACTCGAGCATGAAGGAGAGTTACGAAGACCTCCTATAACCTCGTGTCGACCATGCTGCGAGTACGAGTCGAGGGCAAACTCGCCAGAACTCGCGGATTAGGTCTCCCAAGTGGGACAGCCCCATAATACCTCCTGCACTGAAATGAAAGCAAATTCCCCTCCCCAAGTTCTCCAACTACAATGGACTTCTCCTTGGGGAATCCAGATAAGAAATATTTATCAAAGAAGGGAAGGCGGGAGAAAGCAAGGACTACCTGCATTTGGAGAAGTCAATGTTCATCCCGCTGGGGTGTAAACTACCCAAGCAAAATATGAGGTGCTGCTCCTTCACCAATACAATTCTTAAGGCATTGGCAGACAGGAAAAATGTTCCCCATGTTGGGGGAGTCCAGAACCAGGGGTCACAGTTTAAGAATAAGCAGTAGGCCATTTAGGACTGAGATGAAGAAAAACATTTTCACCCGGATAGACGTGAATTTGTGGAATTCTCTGCCACAGAAGGCACGAGAGAGTTACATATAGCCCTTGGGGCTAAAGGGATCAAGGGATATGGGGAGGAGGCAGGAACGGATTTTGGATGATCAGCCATGATCATATTGAATGGCGGTGCTGGCTCGAAGGGCCTACTCCTGCACCTATTATTGATGTTTTGATGTTTCTATCTATGTCCTCTGGCACCAGCAGAGACGGCCATTTTGGGTCCCAGTTCCTGGTTATCAGTCTCCATGGACTTTCAGTCTGAAGAAGGATCTCGACCCAAAACGTCACCAATTCATTTTATCCAGAGATGCTGCCTGACCCTCTGAGTTACTCCAGCACTTTGTTTCTATGCTGGTTATCCTCTTGTCGTTAGCATGCTTTGTGATTTAGTTTATAGTTTAGTGCCACGAGTATTGTGGTTGTGTGCTATCCAGTCAGCTGAAAGACTATGCATGATTACTATCGAGCCGTCCATACTGTACTGATACAGGAATAAAGGGAATAGCGTCTATTGCAAGATAAAGTCCAGTAAAGTTCATGTAATGATAGTCCCAGTATCTCCAATGAAGTAGATGTACGTCAGGACAACTCTTGTTGATAGGATGGTTCCGTGACCTGATAACAGCTGGGAAGAAACTGCCCCTGAATCTGGAGGTGTGTGTTTTCACACTATTGTACCTCTTGCCTGATGGGAGAGGAGAGAGGAGGAAGTTGCCGGAGTGAGACTCATTGCTCATCAATGATATTCCATGTCCCTTCTTTATCTACTACTTCCTTTTATAGGTATCCCCAACACTTTCCAATCTCGTAAAGTCCCTCTCCCATTATCAGTTTTCCGCAGTTCCCCCCACTGCTTCCTTTGTTTATTCATGCAGCCCTCACTACCTCTCAATATTAAAAGTTCCTTGGACCTGTTTTCCTCACATATCGCCTTTTCACGTTGGCCCTGAATTCTCACTATTTCACTTTTAAAACACTCATATTTATTGACTTAGCTGCTCTCAGTTAATTTTTGCCACATTCTGTCTTACGATATCAAAATCGGCCCTCCTCCCGGAATGGCACACCATTTATTATCTGAATGGTGTCAGATTAGGAAAAGGGGAGATGCAACGAGACCTGGGTGTGCTTGTACATCAGTCACTGAAAGTAAGCATGGAGGTACAGCAGGCAGTGAAGAAAGCTAATGGCATGTTGGCCTTCATTGCGAGAGGATTTGAGTTTAGGAACAAGGAAGTCCTATTGCAGTTGTACAGGGCCCTGGTGAGACCACACCTGTAGTATAGTGTGTAATTTTGAGGAAGGACAATCTTTCTATTGAGGGAGGGCAGCGTAGGTTCACCAGGTTAATTCCTGGGATGGTGGGACTGACGTATGATGGGCTTGTATTCACTGCAGTTTAGAAGAGTGAGAGGGGATCTTATAGAAATATATAAAATTCTTCAAGGATTAGACAGGCTAAATGCAGGAAAAATTCCTGATGTTGGGGGAGTTCAGAATCGGGGGTCACAGTTTAAGAATAAGGGGTAAGCCATTTAGAAGTGAGACGAGGAAAAACTTCTTCATCCAAAGAATTATGAATCTGTGGAATACTCTGCCACAGAAGGCAGTGGAGGCTAATTCACAGGATGTTTTCAAGAGAGAGTCGTCTTAGGGCTAAAGGAATCAAGTGCTATGGGGAAAAAGAAGGAACATTTCTGATTTTGGATGATCAGCCACGATCATATTGAATGGCGGTGCTGGCTCGAAAGGCCGAATGGCCTACTCCTGCTACTATTTTTCTATGTTTAACAGGGTCCGCACCAACCAATGATCCCTGAACATTAACACTATCCTACACACACAACACACTAGGGACAATGTTTTACATTTATACCAAGCCAATTAACCTACAAACCTGTACGTCTTTGGAGTGTGGGAGGAAACTGAAGATCTCGGAGAAAACCCACGCATGTCACGGGGAGAACATACAGATTCCGTACAGACAGCGCCCGTAGTTGGGATCGAACCCGGGTCTCCGGCGCTGCATTCGCTGTAAGGCAGCAACTCTACCGCTGCGCCACCGTGCCGCCCCACGGTTCCTATGTTCTATGTTTCTAAAATGCTGGAGTAACTCAGCAGGACCGGCTGCATCTCTGGAGAGAAGGAATGGGTGACCTTTCGGGTCGAGACCCTTCTTCAGACTCTGCCTTCTTCAGAGATGCTGCCTAGCTCGCTGAGTTACTCCAGCATTTGGTGTCTATCGTCAGTTTAAACCAGCATCTGCAGTTCCTTCCTAAATTTCCCCCCCTGGCTGTTTGGGTTAAACATCAGACCCATTGTATGCAGATATCTCGTGCTCAGAAGTGCCTTTGCTGTAATTTGTCTCATTACCAGAGACTCTGGTGTTCTTTAATGTGAAACTGATGCAAAACACAGACAGCTTCTTTTAGGCCATGACGCAGTGGATCAGTGGAATTTATCAAAGGATAAGATTCAACAGACAGAATCTTAGCAGAATCGAGAACCAGAGGACATAGGTTTAAGGTGAGGGGGGAAAATAATTTAATAGGAATCCGAGGGGTGACTTTTTCCCACAAAGGTTGGTGGGTGCATGGAACGAGCTGCCAGAGGCTGGGACTATCGCAATGTTTAAGAAATATACAGACAGGGGGTATGTGGATAGGACAGGTTTAGAGGGATATTGGCAGGTGGGACTTGTGTAGATGGGACATGTTGGTTGGCGTGGGCAAGTTGGATGGAAGGGCCTGTTTCCACGTTGTATGACTATGTTTTCAACCAATTCTTTCTCAAATCTCCCACCCAAGTCGTTGTACTAGTTTCAAAATCGTCTTGTTGAGTCTCGTTGTCTGAAACTCATTTTCACTCGAGCCCACAGCCTGTTTCCTTCATCATTGTTACTTTTTCTTGCACATCTTTGATTCATTTGTCCTCCATCTCTCTCCATCACTGTCTATACCTCTCGTTTCCCTTTCCCCTGACTGACTCTCAGTCCGGTGAAGGGTCTCGACCTGAAACATTTACCCATTCCTTCTCGTCAGCGACGCTGTCTGACCCACTGAGTTACTCCAGCTTTTTGTGGCGACCTGATGTTTATCCAAAGAGTGTTTAAGAGGGAACTGCAGATGCTGGAGAATCGAAGGTTACACAAAAAAGCTGGAGAAACTCAGCGGGTGCAGCAGCATCTATGGAGCGAAGGAAATAGGCAACGTTTCGGGCCGAAACCCTTCCTCAGACGGAGTCTGAGGAAGGGTTTCGGCCCGAAACGTTGCCTATTTCCTTCGCTCCATAGATGCTGCTGCACCCGCTGAGTTTCTCCAGCTATTTTGTGTAACCTTTATCCAAAGAGTTCCTTTATGGCCTACTCTCCAGTGACATCAATCTGAAATAAAAGTGTAGTGTGCAAGATCCAATCTGCAGTCAGGAAGACTTTTGATGTCTTTACCTCAGTTGACTGACAAGGATTAAAGGCTGATGAGATGCGCATCTTATGTTCTTTGAAATTAAAACTGTGATTAATGAGAATCAGACGTTTATCTGCAGCTAAATTCCCTGAAGCCCATTTGTTTAGTAGTCACAAACCAATGATCCAGGTCATAATCTCCAAAGCCCAGGCTCACAGGTCCCTCTTCCCTGCCTGAACACCACACGCACTCTTATAATGACACTTTCACACACATCTGTGAACAATGATGCACTTCTATGCTTTGTATTTCTTTGTGATATTAATTGTATTACGTAAGTGAGGCCACAAGCTGCTTTCCCTGATTGCTCACTCTCACTTGAAGTTTGAGTCAGAGTCATAGTGTGTGTAAACAGGCCCTTCAGCCCAACTTGCCCATGCCGACCAACATGCCCCATCTACACTGGTCTCACCTATTTACGTTTGGCCCATATCCCACTAAACCTGAAGTTTAGGAAGTAACTGCAGATGCTGGTTTAAACCGAAGAAAGCCACAAAAAGCTGGAGTAACTGTGCAGGTCAGAGAGAGAAAAGGAACTGTCTGACCTGCACAGCCCTCCGTTTCTTCCTCGACCGCAGAACCAGCGGTCGAGGAATGAAACGTCACCCATTCCTTCTCTCCAGAGATGCTGCCTGTCCTGCTGAGTTACTCCAGCTTTTTGTGTCTGTCTTCGGTTTAAACCAGCACCTGCAGTTCATTCTTACGCAATTAGCATCAGGATGTGACACAAACATTGCATCCGCATTCGACACACGCTGACGTGTCAGCGGCACATTGACAAGGGTGGGTTGAAGTGTTTATCTCCACTCTGCCTCTACAATGTGTATCTTGTCCTGATCAAACATGACATAGCTCAACACCTGTCCCGTTCATGAAACAGTTCCTCTTTTACAGAACTACAGATCAGGAACTACAGAGCTTGGTCCCACAATCGGAAAATACACAAAAATCACTCGGCATGGCAACCACACACACCCCCGCAATAACTTAATGAACGGTATCAAACGCACTAAACACATGAATAAATATTACTGAATGCGGAGACAGAGAGAGAGAGAGAGAGACAGAGAGAGAGAGGGAGAGAGAGGGAGAGAGAGAGAGAGATAGATAGAGAGAGAGAGAGGAGATAGAGAGAGAGAGAGTCTGGGTGAGAGAGAGAAGAGATAGAGGGAATGAGAGAGAGGGAGAGAGAGGGGGCGGAGAGAGAGTGAGGGAGAGAGAGAGGAGAAAGAGAGAGAGAGGAGAGAGAGGGGGCCGCTGAGAGAGAGAGAGGGAGAGGAGAGGAGAGAGAGAGAGAGAGAGAGAGGAGAGAGGGAGAGAGGGAGAGAGAGAGAGGGAGAGAGAGAGAGAGAGAGAGAGAGAGAGAGAGAGAGAGAGAGAGAGAGAGGAGAGAGAGAGAGAGAGAGAGAGAGAGAGAGAGAGAGAGAGAGAGAGAGAGAGAGAGAGAGAGAGAGAGAGAGAGAGAGAAAGGCCCTGTCCCACTTGGGCGTCATTTGCACGTATATTACGCAACATAATTTACGGGTCACGACACATGACGTGCGCACGGTGCGCGGTGACTTAGGCAGTGACGCGCGCGGCGCCCCGGGATTTTGGAATGTACAAAATCTTCGCTCTCCATCTGCGTGACGCGCAACTGACGCCCAAGTGGGACAGGCCTTTACACAAAGTACTGGAGTCATTCAGCAGGTCAGGCAGCATCTCTGGAGATGATGGACAGGACAGCGGATGTTTTGTGTTGGGACTCTCCTTCAGACTCGGGTTCCATGTTCTCCAGTAATGCTGCCTAACCCATCGAGTTACTGCAGAACTGTGTGTCCTCAGTGTAACCCAGTGTCTGCAGTTCCTTGTTTCTACATTAGAGAGAAAATTCGGAGGAGAGAATGTACGTACAGTACGTATGTCAGTCTTGTGAATTTACTAGCATTGTGGGAGCTCGATCATTCTGATGTCAGGCTTTCGACTTTAGAGATACAGCACGGAAACAGGCCCTACGGCTCACTGAGTCTGCACCAACCAGTGACCTCTGTACCACTAACACTATCCTACACACACTAGGGACAATATAGAATTTACCAGAGTCAATTAACTGACAAACCTGCACGTTTTTGGAGTGTGGGAGGAAACCGGAGCATCCGGGGAAAATTCACGAGGTCGTGGGGAGAACGGTCAAACTCCGCACAGACAGCACCCATTGTCAGGATCGAACCCGGGTCTCTGGTGCTGTAATAAGGGAGCAACTCTACCGCTGCGCCACCGTGCGGCTCCAGGCGTTTGTAACCCAGACATGGGCTCTACCCAAGGGAGCTGCTGAGTCAATGAACACAGGCAGATGTCCTCCACCTCACTGCCCCCTCACTCCAGGAGCCGCGGGCGGAAGTTGCAAAGTTGTCAATGCCACACGTGAGCCGCTTGCAAACACAGGGGCCATTAGAGCAGCACTACATGGTTAGAACCATTCATTAACCAGCGCCACAAGCTGTTCACGAGAGTTGGGGAAGACACTAAGTGCTGGAGTGACTCAGTGGGTCAGGCAGCATCTCTGGAGAACAAGCCCATTCTTCAGACTCGAGACCAGGGTCTCTGGACAAGGGTCACAACCCAAAGCACGTGTGAAGAAGGGCCCCGACATGGAACGTCACCTATCTACGTTCCCCAGAGATGCTGCCTGACCCACTCTCTGTTGTAAACCAGCATCTCCAATTCCTCATTTCAGCATGACTCAGGGGTTTATTTCTCAGAGGTAATTGAAAATAAATAAGTTGTCGTCTCCAACGAGGTGCTGGAGGAACTCAGCGGGTCAGGCAGAAAGCGTGGAGGGAAAAGGACGTACATGTTTACAGATTGGCATCCTTCATCAAACCCGACCCACTTGTCCGAACAAGAGTCCTGACCCAGAATGTATATTTCTCTCCACAGATGATGCTGTCGGACCCGCTGAGTTTACAGTGTACTATGTTTACATATTCTGTTGTGCTGTAGCAAGTAAAGGGCCTGTCACACTTGGCGTCATTTGTGGATCATTTACGTGACATCATTTAACGTTATGATGCACGCATGTCGTGCATTACCCCCGCGTGGTGAGACGTGGTGGCGTAGACAGCGACGCACGGTTGCATGCGGTGTCCCAGGGTTTTGGGATTCACAAATTCTTCGCGAGCCACGTGCGTGACTCGCAAATAACGCCCAAGTGGGACAGGCCCTTAAGAATTTCATTGTTCTATCCGGGACACATGACGGCACTTTGATTTTTGCTCAGGATTCCGGCGTCTGCAGTCTCTTGTGTCTCCCCGCGTTTGTCCCAGTTTAGCGGAAACCAGTCCCTGCTCTTTCACTTCATCTGACGCCATTTAGAACGTGCAGGTGCAAAGCCCGCGATGGGGATAAAGGTGTAACCGGCTGCTAAGAATGAATCAGGTTGCAGTCGCTCCGGGACCTGAAAGAACTGGTTCTGCCGTTGCTACGTAGCAACCAAACAAGATCTTTACCAACCAACCGTCGGGCAGAAGTCCCCCAACAATGCGTGGCTGGAACCTAACCCCAATGGGACCGCACTGAGCACATTGTCCGATTATCCCACCTGTACAAAAGAATATCATTCAAGCCACATTGTTTGCTGGATAATGCTATGGGTCCCAGCTATAAATAGGTTGTAAGTACCTTGCTAGCAATTAGGTGAATGTTGTCTGAAACCTAGAAACAAAGATAGCAAAGTCACAGTGATAGGGCAGGGAAACAGGCCCTTCGGCCCAACATATCCATGCCCACCAGGATGTCTATCCAAGCCAGTCTCATTTCGAGTTGTGAGGGGTTAAAGATGTTTAGTTTAGTTTAGGGATACAGGGCAGAAACAGGTCCTTTGGCCCCCGAGTCCGTGCCGACCAGCACATTAACACTATCCTACGCACACCAGGGACAATTTACATTTATACCAAGCCAATTAACCTACAAACCTGGACGTCTATGGAGTGTGGGAGGAAACTGGAACTCCTGGAGAAAATACACGCAGGTCACTGGGAGAACGCACAAACTCCATACAGACAGCACCCGTAGTCAGCACTGAACCCGGGTCTCTGGCGCTGTAAGTCAGCAACACCACCGCTGCACCCATGTCTGTGAATACGTCTGCTGGCTGATCCACACAGGTCTTGTGAACATGGCCACAGGCTCCATCCAGGCCGGTCCAGGTACGTCGACCTTGCGCCTGCCACAGTAACCGTTGGTACAGATGCTCCCGAGACTGGCAGAGTGGGTGATGTACCCCCACCAACCTTCACTTCAGAGCGAGTGTAGAATGCATTGAGTTCATCGGGAAGGAACCACTGTTGCCATCGGTAAAGCAGCCCAACTTCGCATTCAAGCCGTTGCCACAGAGGGCCGTGGAGGCCAAGTCAGTGGATATCTTTTAAGGCAGAGATAGATATTCTTGATTAGTACAGGTTTCTGAAGTTATGGGGAGATGGGGTGAGGAGGGAGAGATCGGTCAGCCATGATTGAATGGAGGAGTGGCCTTGATGGGCCGAATGGCCTAATTCTACTCCTATTCCTAATGACCTTATAGTGTGCCAGCCATGCCCCAATCTAGGATATCCGTGACACTGCCAGGAGCCTCCAGCTCGGTCCAGGATTCCCTCTCGGCATACTTACTGGCCTGTGAAGGTTGTGGATAGATTCCTTGCACTGCTCTGGCTTATTTAATTTGAACGATGCAGACTTGGACTTCACACGGGAGTGGACCTCATGGTCCATCCATGGTTTCCGGTTGGGTAACACACATATCCTCTTCATTGGTCTGCAGTCCGCTGATGAAGTCTGGGCCAGCAGTAAGTAGCATGTGGAGGAAGGAACTGCAGATGCTGGTTTAAACCGAAGATAGACACAAAATGCTGGAGTAACTCAGTGGGACAGGCAGCATCTCTGGAGAGAAGGAATGGGTGACATTCCAGGTCAAGACCCTTCTCGTTTCAAACTCTCCTCCGAAGACAATACCCCCACATGCTTTGTCTAAACAGAATAAATACTGGTGCTATATTGAGAATTAAACATCTATCCCCCCGGTTTAGGACTGCTGAATATTTTCTTTAAAGTGTTTGATAAAGAGTTTTCAACCAGAATCATCACAGTGGTAGATACAACATGCTGGAGTAACTCAGCAGGACAGGCAGCATCTCTGGAGAGAAGGAATGGGTGACGTTTCGGGTGGAGGCCATTCTTCAGACTGAGAGTCAGGGGAAAGGGAAACGGGAGCTATAGACGGTGATCTATAGAGAGATACAGAACAAATGAATGAAAGATATGCAAAAAATGTAACGATGATTAAAGAAACATGGAGCCCACAATGGTCCATTGTTGGCTGTAGGCTAGGTGATAACGGGTTATACTGTCATGGTGGTGCAGTCCTAGAGCAATACCCCACAGAAACAAGCCCACCAAGTCTGTGCCGACCATCAAGCATCCATTTCGGCTAATCCCATGAATGTACAAGTAAACATGCATTTTAAATGCTATGCATCCTTGCACCTCTTATTTTGCAACAAAAAAAAAGGTTTGGTGGTTCATTTGACCAAAAAACCATAAGACATAGGAACAGGATTAGGACATTCGGCCCATCTAGTCTACTCTGCCATTTTCTCATAGCTGATCTATTTTTCCCCCTACCCCATACATCTGCCTGCTCGTCATAAACGTCACTAAACATGAACCATACCATCTCTCCTGCCAATGAGTAGGAAGGAACTGCAAATGCTAGTTTATACCAGAGAGACACAAAATGCTGGAGTAACTCCGCACGTCAGGTAGGGCCTTTGGTGTAAAGGAATAGGGAAGGGTTCCAGCCCGAAACGTCACCTGTTCCCTTTCTCCAGATATGCTGCCTGACCCGCTGAGTTACTCCAGCGGTTTGTGTTTGCCTTCAGTGTAAACCATCATCTGCAGTTCCTTCCAACACAAACAAAACCAAGCCTCCTTCAGTCTAGTCGATGGCTGTTGAATCACCACTGATGTTGACTCCCCGTACACTATCTTGCAGTTCAAACATCCACATTCAGTGAGATAATGCAGAGGGGGAAATTAAAAATGAAAACTCAAACACCACAAAGAAACCTCACGGTAAGATTCAGATAATAAATAATGGCCGAGTTTCGCTTAACTTTGGCAGAGAAAGTTGTCAACTCAAAAGGTTCTTGGGCAAAGAACTATAGAGACAGAGCCCACTTAGAATGGGTCTCCGATGTACCTGATAAGTCTTGATCCCAGACACACATCACTGGGGCTACTGTGATGAACAAGATGCAAAACTAGTCTTGAATAAAAAGTTCACACTCCTTGTAGTGGACAAAGGTAATATTTCCTAATGTTAAGGTAAACAGTATTATCAATGGGCATGACTTGAAGCTGTGTAAATGTTAATGCTCTGATATCTCTTGCTCATAACAGGTTTAGGGATACAATAGATTAGTTAGTATGGTAGACTGAGGAAGGTTATCTAATTTTGGAAGATTTTAGTTTAGTTTAGTTTAGTTTAGTTTCGTTTAGTTTCGTTTAGTTTAGAGATACAGCGCGGAAACAGGCCGATCAGCCCACCGGGTCAGCACCAACCAGCGATCCCCGCACACTAACAGTATCCTACACACAAGGAGCGATTTACAATTTTTACCAAAGGCAATTAACCTGTTCACTATCAAGGGTTTTTTTTTTACTATTGTACACTCGAGGGTGGCACTGAACAGATTAACCTACAAACGTAGTTTTGGATGCTTGTCAATCAAAACGCATTACATTTGTCAAACCTTTGGATGTTATTGGAGTGTGGAAGGAAACCTGAGCTCCCATGCAGGTCACAAGGAGAACATACAAACTCCGGACATACAGCACCTGTAGTCAGGATCGAACCCGGGTCTCTACCGCAGCGCCACCGTGCCATCCTAGATCAGTTGGGAGGTCAGTCAAGGAACAGCATGTGGAATTTAACTCTGACAAGTTGGAGTGTTGCACTTTGGTATTTCAAACCTGGGGTAGAAGATTGCAACCTTCACGTGGTCCGCCCTGTTTCGACTAATGCAATCAACTCGACGTGCACAAACGGAAGATCAAATAGAACAAGTTGTCCAACAACTTCAGGCTGTGCCCGCCACACGAAAGAAGAAGAAGATTTCAAACCAGGGCAGGGCTTGCACAGTAAATGGTAGAGCCGCGAGGAGCGTTACAAAACAGCGAGATCTAGGAGTACGCGGAAGTGGCGGCGCTGGTGAACGGACGGCTGCGGCTGCGGCTTGCCTGCAGTCCGTTTGTTTTTACTTTTTTGTGTTGTTTTTTTCGTTTTGTTTAGCAACGTTTTTGGTTTTAGGTTGTGTTTATGTGTGGGGGGGGTTGAAACAGGGCTTGCTGTCTCTCCCTTCGGGGGAATGCGACTTTTTTGTCGTATCCCCCTTCTCTGCCTCCGTCTGCGCTGAGGCCTAATGGCGGAGCTGGCGACCTCGAGGCTCCGGAGGCAGCCTGTCAGGACTCGCCCTGGGCCCGCTCCCGTGAGGGCGGCCCAGCTCGGGGCTGGAACGGCGCTCCCGTGAGGGGCTGTGACGCTCCCATGAGGGCGGCCTGGCGAGGGGCTGAGACGCTCCCGTGAGGGCGGCCCAGCTCGAGGGTAAAGGCGCTCCCGTCGGGGCGGCCTGCCCGAGGGGGCTGAGACGCTCACGTGAGGGTGACCCAGCTCGGGGCTGGAACGGTGCTCCGGTGGCTGAGACGGCGTTCTGGCCAGGCCGCGGAGTTTGAACCGGCCCGTTCGCGGAGCTCGGTGAGCCGCGGGACTGATTTACCATCGCCCGGTGGGGTATCGCCTCAGCACAGAGGGAGAAGAGGAGGGAAGAGACTGCAGCCCTAAGATTTTTGCCTCCACCACAGTGAGGAGGTGCTTGGTGGACTCACTGTGGTGGATGTTAATTTGTGTTTACTGTCTGTTCGGTTGTCTATTATTGTAATTGTTGTATGTATGACTGCAGGTAACGACATTTCGTTCAGACCGTAAGGTCTGAATGACAAATAAAGCATCTAATTCTATAAAAATGCCTCCCTAAAGGTGGAACAGTGAGACATGTGGACAATGTGGTGATGGCAGCAGTTGACAAACTCACCTTCTTTGGGAAGGGTAGCGGATACATTGAACTGCTTGGTGGGCAACACAGCTGTTATCAGGCAACAGAATTATCCTACCACAACTGGAGAGTAGTCCTGGACTACCATTCTGGAGAAGAAAGACAAAATTTGAGGAAGGGTCTCGACCCGAAACGTTACCTATTCCTAGTAGATCAAACAGTATTGCTGTTTTGATCCATGTCTGGTTTTGCTGCTGACCTGATCCATAATCCATGTCATGTTTCCACACTACCACCTAGGGCATGCGGGCAGCCTTGTTAGTTAGTTCAACTTACGACTACAGTACTCATTTCGATGGTCTCTGTATGTATTCTAATTAAAGTAGTTGTAATGATATATAATGACTCTGTATCAATAGTACTTTGCACATGGTACCATCTCTAAAGATGGTGTCTGTCCCGCTGAGTTGCTCCAGCTTTTTGTGCCTATCTTCTGCATCTGCAGTTGCTTCCTACACATTCGACTGGCTAGACTCTCTGGTTGGAGATAGTTAGGTTCTGGACTTCCATGGTGCAGATTTACCTGCCGCTGAGCTGATGCTTGAATGTTGTTCAGGTCTTGCTGCACGTAGGAACAAACTGCTTCATTGCTTGAGTCAAATTCAAATGAAATGGAATCTTGTGCAATCATCAGTAATATCCTCACTTCCGAGTATGGAAGGAAGGTTACTGATGATATCATCCAAGGATAGTCATGTCAAGGACACTACTGTAAAAAAATGATGCAATGCCGTCCTGGAGATGGGATGATTCACCTCCAACTACCATATCCACCTTCCTTTGCACAGGTGTGTTTATCCCCCTTGATACCAGGTTTCTCAGGGCCCTGTCGGCACTCAGTCAGGTGCTGCGTTAACGATAATGTACTCAGCCTGATGGGCTGCCACAAGTGAGGCTCGTCCTAGTGAGGTGGAGACCGTCGCTTGGTTTTAGTCTAGTTCACAGATACAGCACGGAAACTGGTCCTTCGGGCCACCGAGTCGGCGCCGACCAGTGATCCCCGCACACTGACACTATTCCTACGCACACTCGGGACAATTGACATTTAGACCAAAGCAATTAACCTACAAACCTGTACGTCTTTGGAGTGTGGGAGGAAACCAGAGCTTCCCCGAGAAAACCCACACAGGTCATGGGGACAAACTCCGTACAGACAAGCACCCGTAGTCAGGATCGAACCCGGCTCTGTGGCGCTGTAAGGCAGCAACTCTACCACTGCGCCACCATGCCGTCCCTCGGTTCTGTCCCTCAACGCTGAACGAAGGGCCACAACCCGAAACGTCGACTCCCCGTCTTCTCCAGGGATGTTGCCTGACCCGCTGAGTTACTCCGGCTGCTTTGAGTCTACCTTTGGTATAAACCAGCATCTGCCGTTCTTTGTCCAAGGAAGGTTACTGATGGAGCATCTGAAGATGGTCATCCTTCCATTGCTCCCTTGCCCATCACTCCTCTACCGTGATGCGGTTCTGCAGAGCATAATCAACGGCTCACTTAGCGATCATTTCCTATCTATGGGCTTGGGTTCTTTATGAGAACCTCGATCAGAGATCTACCCTGATCTATCAAGGCTCACGTACAGAGCTTGAACCCACAGATATGAAAGGTTCACCAACAGAGCCACAGATGAGAGACAACATGAGGCAACAACCCCAATGACCACATCCTCACCAATCTGCACACTACAGGTACCTCTACCCACAGCAACTTGTTAGGGTTGCCAAAGGATCCTGCACTCTGACTGTGAGCCAACAAAGCAGCCTGCTGCAGCTTGCCCAGGTAGTCTAGTTTACTATAGGCCTGTGATCCCCGGACAATAACACTATCCTACACACTGGGGACAATTTACAATCTTTACCGAATTCAATTCACCTACAAACCTGTACGTCTTTGGACTGTGGGTGGAAACCAGAGCACCTGGGGAAAGCCCACGTGGTCACGGGGAGAATGTACAAACACCACACTGACAAGCACCCGTGGTCAGGATCTAATCCGTGTCCCTGGTGGGGTAATGCAGTAATTACACCTCTACTCCATTGTGCTGCCCTTAAATGAGCTAGCCATGAGTAACAGGTGAATCAATGCACTCTAACCTGTTGCTCGTGGGTTAACACACGCTGATTACCACGAGGCAGAGGTCAGCTCTGGTCCATTGAGGGAGTCTGGATCAGAGTGAGAGGTTTAACGGACCACTTTAACACAGCAGTTCAATTGCAAGACCTGTTATTGATGTTCTGAAGATTTTCATTCAACTCAAATCTCAGCAGCCAGGAAATTAAATTAGCCAAGTCTGGGATTTCTAAAAGTTGGTCTCACTAACAACCGACATGAAGCTAACAGATACAGTAGATCAAAACCTGATGTTTCACGGGTGCCTTTTTTAAAGTTTAGGGATACAGTTCAGAAACATGTCCTTCGGGACACCGAGTCCACGCCGACCAGCGATCGCCTCGTACACTAACATTATCCTACACACGTTCTAGCTGCGGGACTTACCATCCGGAGCGGGATCCTCGCCGAGAATCCCTGGAGAAGCTCCGACCGCCGGCCTGCGGCCTACAACATCCTGAAGCCGCGGTCTCCAGTAGGGAAGCGCCGATGCGGGATTACCGTCCCGACGAGAGGGCCTGTACATCCGGCCGCCCGCAGCGGCAACTGCAGAGGTTTATGGCCCCGACCACAGGGGAACAATGGTGGAGGACTGACTACTTTGTGCCTTCCACCACAGTGAAGAATGCTGTGGTGGATGTTTGTGTTAAATTTCTATTGTGTATTGTGTGTTCTTTTTTTGATTGTACTGCTGCTGGCAAATTCATATCACTGCACTTTATTGTGTATGTGATGAACAAATTGATTGATTGACACACTAGGGATAATTTACAATTTTTACCAAACCTAATTAACCTACAAACCACACACAAGCACTCAGATACATCTTAGATAAGCATATCAGATACTGTGCAATTGGATATAGGTAGCAGTAGTACACAGGAGAGGATGCAGAGGAGATTCACCAGGATGGTGTAGGAAGGAATGGCAGATGCTGGTTTATACTGAAGATAGATACATGAGCGCCTGACTCATCAGGCACTTAAGCTGCAAACTACTGTAATACTGGACTCGAGAGATGCTGCCTGAGCTGCTGAGTTACTCCAGCACTTTGTGTAAATCTTCACTAGGATGAAGCCTGCGACAATATGTTTTGAATTACAAGGAGAGACGGCCAAATCGAGGGATACAAAATTATTAGGGGCATTGATGGGGGAGATAGAAGCCTTATCCATCGTAGAGGCGTCTTCAACTAACAAGTGTAGATTTAAGTGCAGGTAGAAAGGACTTGAATTTTTTTCCATCCAGATATAATTGAAATGTGGAACACTTTCTGAGATGTGTAGGTTCTCTGTGTTTATACATTTAGATAATATACAGTTAAGTGCTGGAAAATTGAATCAAATGAGATGTGAGATGCAAGATAGGACCCTGCTGGAATCTAAAGCAAAAACACTCAGTAGGTTGAGAGTCCAGATGAAGACTGGTCCCAGAACATCAACTGTCTATACATGTATACATTTCGTTGTCTAATGCATTTCGTTGTCTCTGTACTGTACACTGACAATGATAATTAAAATTGAATCTGAATCTGAAATTGAATCTGAATCGGAAGGAAGTGCAGATGCTGGTTTAAACAGAAAATCCAGGAGTAACTCAGCAGGACAGGCAGCATCTCTGGAGAGAAGGGATGGATGAAGTTTCAGGTCGAGACCCTTCTTCAGACTCCATTCCCTCCACAGATGCTGCCGGACCCACAGAGTTCCTCCAGTAGTGTTCCTTTGCTTGGTATAGGTCGGGGCTGGATTGTTACATCCACTTGGGCCAAAGAGCCTGTTTCCACAGAGTCCAACTCTGATTCTCGTGCTTGTCCCATCCATGAGTTTTAATTCATTACTTTGAAGCAGGTATCATTTATTTGATGGACTCATCACCCATACCATCTTTCAACCAGCATCACCTGCACAGGTACCTGTATATAACAAAACCTCCACACAGACGATGTTAGTGGTTCCCAAACTTTAATCTGCCCCAGAGCCACAAACCACAGTGTTACACTTGCCTATTAACTTTGATTGATAGATACAGGATAGAAATAGGCCCTTCAACCCACAAAGTCCATGCTAACCCATTCACACTAGTTGTATGTTATCCCACTTTCTCATCCACTTCCTTCACACTTGGGATGATTGACATTGGTTCAATGGCGTTTTATTGTAACCTGCGAACCACAGTGAAGTTATGTTACCAGTCGCCCGATTTGGCACCATTCTGAAAGTCCAGTCCATGTGCTAGGCCTTATGGAGCGGCTCCTGATCCAGGCGAGCCCCAGGCTGTTGCAGGGCCTCCAGCCATCGCCTTTGTCTGGGTTGTTCAGTGAAGCGACGTCCCTCTCCTCGCCCGCCCGCCCGCCTTTCTGCCCGGTGACGGCTCCAGCAACCGGCCTTGAGGCCACGTACGCTACAACCTCAGTTCACTTCCGGCCTTGCTCCATGGGACCGCCATCGCCGGCTCTCTCCCCGTCGGTTCTCCGGTCTTCGGGGGACGAGCAGGGGCCGGGCTCGGTGGCGTTCACCCTCCAGGCCGCGGCCCACCGGGTGTCTCCGTGCTGGTTCCCGGTTCCGTGGCGTGGGGCCAGCTAGGCCCGCTGTCGGGTATGGCCGCAACTCGCCGGGGCCATTAACCTACAAACCCGCTCGTCCTTGTGGGATGTGGGAGGAAAACAGAGCACCCAGAGGAAATCCACAGTCAGAGTGAGAACATGCAAACTCCACACAGAAAGTGTAGAGTTGCTCCCTTACAGTGCCAGAGATCCGGGTTCGATCCAGACCACGTGTGCTGTCTGTATGGAGTTTGCACGTTCTCCCCGTGACCTGCGTGGGTTTTCTCCAAGATCGTCGTTTTATCTCCTTCACTCCAAAGTCGCACAACTTTGTAGATTTGTGGCTTGGTGGAAATGTAAAGTTGTGACTAGTGGGTGTAGGGTGGTGTCAATGTGCGGGGATCGCTGGTCGGTGCGGACTCGGTGGGCCGAAGGGCCTGTTTCCACGCTGTATCTCTAACTAAACTAAAACGACAGAGTCAGTGGTCAGGATCGAACCGGGGTCTCTGGCGCCGTGAGGCTGCGGATCGACCAGCTGTGTCACTGTGCTGCCCTTACTTCTGGCATCTTGAACATCCTCCCCGCTTGAACATTCTGCTCTTTGCAGCAACGTCTGGAGATGCCCAGACTTCAGGGTTCTCCCCCCAATCCCCACTACCCTCTTATAACAATTACAGCACGGAAAACAGGCCATCTCGGCCCTTCTAGTCCATGCCGAACACTAATGCCCCTGTCCCACTTAAGAAAGCTGAACGGAAACCTCTGGATATTTTGTGCCCCACCCAAGCTTTCCGTGCGGTTCCTGGAGGTTCCCGGGGGGTTTTGTCAGTCTCCCTACCTGCTTCCACTACCTGCAACCTCCGGCAACCACCTGCAACCTCTGGGAACCGCACGGAAACCTTGGGTGGGGTGCAAAGTCTCCAGAGGTTTCCGTTCAGGTTTTCTAAGTGGGACAGGGGCATTACTCTCACCTAATCCCATCTACCTGCACTCAGACCACAACCCTCCATTCCTTTCCCGTCCATATACCTATCCAATTTATTTTTAACTGATAAAAACGAACCTGCCTTCACCACTTTCATTTCTTAAAACAAGTTTTTTTAGTCATTTTCCCGGATCAATCTCCCGCCCCTGGCTGTTTAATTGCATTTAATATGTTCTGCCCTAACACAGATTGCTGTGTTTCATTCTGGAGGTGCAGATCCGAGAGAGAAAAGAACGGTCTTTTACGCTTTCCACAAAGAAATTGCCACGTTGAAGCTGAAGAACCAAATGGGAACAAATATGTAAAACTAATTTACATAATAAAAATTTAAAAAATAAAAATTCCTCCCACATCCCACTTGTGATGAAACAAGATCGGACAACATAAGTCCGAGTTAAGCACTCGATTCAACTTTCCAACTACTTGGAACAGTTTAATGGAAATTAGTAGGTGATGGAAATGGAGATGGAAACATGCCAGAATGGAGTGGGGTCTTTTACTAGTCACAGTTGGAAGGTGATCATTTGCAGGTCCGCGCTCACTGGCACCAACTTCAAATACTCCCACAGCTGCGGTAGGTCTCAGCCCAGAACTGGGTTTCGAGATCCTGCAAGTGGCAAGAAGCGGCGAGCTTACAGCATTATTTAATGCACGAGGTATTAAAACAGTATTGTTTAAGTCTCTAAGAAGGAACTGCAGATGCTGGAAATTCAAAGGTAGACAAAAGTGCCGGAGAAACTCAGCGGGTGCAGCAGCATCTATGGAGCGAAGGAAATAGGCAACGTTTCGGGCCGAAACGGCCCGAAACGTTGCCTATTTCCTTCGCTCCATAGATGCTGCTGCACCCGCTGAGTTTCTCCAGCACTTTTGTCTACCATTGTTTAAGTTCCTCTCTCTCTCTCTGTCCAAACACCTTCGCAGCATTCCCAACTATGTCCAAATACAAACTTAATAACGCCATCCGCACAGGCAAAACCAGATGAACTAGTTTAAATACAGTAACCATAACAAACTTGCAGATATATAACATCTTTGGCATCCTTTTCTGTATGATCTGACGTACTTTGCAGAGCAGGGAGGTTCCAAGACTGCAGCAGTCAAAGTTATAGTATTGGACATGCTTTTTCCCCACTGACTTTGAATTACCAGGGGTCGCCGTCTGGAGCCCGGAGTGCTGGAACTGCTGCACCGACATCATGGAGCTGCGGTTTGCGGAGCTCCCAACGCGGGCGGCGCTGATCAACAACACGGGGTCCTGCGACTCTGCCCGGCTCGACCTGCGGACTCGGGAGCTGCGGACTCCGGCTGCGGGAGGCGGCTGATCGGGAGGTCCGGGCCACTGAGGAGGAGGATGTTCACCTTCGGGGATCGGCGTTGGCGTTCCACTAGCCCGGCGTGAGGGCCTGAACATCGGGCCTCCCAGGGGCAGCGACTACGGGTGCTCGATAGACCCCGACCACAGATGAACATCTGGGAAGATCGGAGGGGAGGCTGGCTGGACAATGGTGCCATCCTCACCTTGATACCGCTGTGTTGTGTTGTGTCGTGGACTTTCTGTGTTTGTGCTTTTTTTTTTAAATTCTATTTTATTTTTTTAATATGTTTAAATATTTATTATTTATTTATTTTTATGATACTGACTGTAAAGGGAAATTCATTTTGTTGTCTCTAATTGAGACAATGACAATAAATTTGAATACAATACAATACAATTAAATATAGTAAAGGGCCTGTCCCACTTTCACGACTTAATTCAAAACCTCTGCCGAGTTTAAAGGACCTAAAAAAACAAATCAAGATCGTGGTAATGTACGAACTCCTACGACCTTCCACGACTATGTTCACGAGCTCCTATGACAATGTCTACAAATTCCCACGGCTATTTTGATGCCCCCCTTACGAGTAAAAAGTTGCAATTTCTTTCGTCCCGACACCATTTTTTTTTACTCGTGGCCATTTTCTATCGGGCTGGAAAAAACGTCCCAACTTACCTGATGTCACGAGTAGCTACGGTCAGCATAACGAGCCGCTACGATATATCTAGGAACTCCAACGGACTCGTTACGAACATTCTGCGAGTTTGAATCAAGGGGAAAACCCGGGAGAATTCGTGAATTACCTCGTGAAAGTGGGACAGACCCTTAAGGCACCGTTAATGCGGCAAGCTTAAGACTTGGATGCAAGATTGGCCATTTGCAAACTATTAAATATTATCCCAACTAATACTCAAGCACGCTGGTGCTTCAGTTTTAAGATGTTACATAATAAATAGCATAATAAAATTTCCAGCAAACTCACAGAGTGTGGGAACAAGATTCCTGGAGAGCCAAATGCCAAACCAAAACTGTCTAATCAGATAGCCGAGTTTGAACTCCTTGCACCCTGGTAGCGTATATCTTCCATATATCTTGGTGACGCAAGGTCCAGCTCACGGTTTCATGGCTGACGGTCGATCCAGCTCGAGGTTTTCCATGCAACTGCCCTTGAACTTGAAGGTCGAAGACAGTCTTGTGAACTCGCGGATTAGGTCTCCGCAGTGGGACAGCCCCTTGACACCCACAACTAACACCAGTATTAACCAAAGGTTTGTAGAACCTTGTGATATGGCGCAACATGTCCACAATATAGCATCTCACTCCCAATAAACATATTCATCCCATGAAAGGAATGCCTGCTTTCCATCACTGAGTTTTTAATTTCACAAATGACTTGATTTTTTGACTCCATGGTGGGATGTCAAGATCAGCAAAGCAAGCCTTGCAACATCTTAACCATAATGCTACAGTAACTATTTTATTCTCAAGGTCTGGTGAATGAGTATTTATTAACCCTCCAAAGACATACAGGTTTGTAGGCTAATTGGCCTGGTATAATTGGAAAGTGTCCCTGGTGTGTGTAGGACAGTGCAAGTGTGCAGGGATCGCTGGTCGGCGCGGACTCATTGGGCTGATGGTTCTGTTTCCACGCTGCATCTCTACCGTTGCACCACTGTGCCGGCCTTCTTTGGTTCCAAGGTTCTTTGGCCTATTAAGTCCACACTGACCACCAAGCATTCCATGACACCAATACTACACCAATTCCATTTCCACCACATTGCCAGATTTTGCCGGTTAAACATGACAGAGTAATACAGCACAGAAACAGGCCCTTCGACCAAGATGCCCCAACTATACTAGTACCACCTGCCCACATCCCTCTTAACCTTTAAACTTCTAAACCTTTCCTGTCCAAGGGCAATTTGGTGGCCAATTAACCCATCAACCCACATCTTTAGGATTTTCAATGAATGTGTGGTACGGACTAGATGGGCTGAAGGGCCTGTTTCTGCGCCGTATCGCTAATCTAAACTTAAAACTAACCCTCCAGCCACCTTGGAATTGAAGTGGAAGCAAGTCATTTGGCTCTAATTTAATTCCAACTAGTTTGTAGGCTAATTGGCGCGGTATAATTGTCTATTTGATCTCTGAACGCCTGCCCAGGGCATCTAGAAAGTTGGATACGAACAAAGACCTCTGCTCAATCCAACTAACCAAAGAGTTAACATTTGAGTGAACACAGTCAGAGCCCATGGCAAGTTGTAATTGCCCTTGTGTATAATGAGTCAGCATTTCATAGAAGCCCGTGATATTTTTAAAAACTGTTTTTATTTCTGCCTTTCGCAGCAGTTGCCAATTAGAGTGTCTAAGAAGACTGCAATGTTTTGTTGCGACAGTGCTGTTTAAACAGTGAACACATCAAGCTCAGAGAAGACTCATTTATTTCAAATATTCAGCATTGCTGGAACGAGATGATGTTTGGGTGTCTGGATTCTACAGAGCTATTTTTTTTATTGTGAGGCAGTTTTCGGATTTTAACGCAGACATTCCGAAGAAAATGTGTCTTAGGAAGCAGTTATTTAGAACCCGTTTTACCACATATGGTAACTCAGGAACTACTGGGTTCATGTTAAACTCTTACCAGTGGCAATATTCAAAGGAATGCCAGACCACTTTGTTTTCCCCACATTTTGTGTCATGAACTATCAGCATTTAATTCAGACTTCCTTTCCAATAATATCCCATTGCTATTGCCAATCACCAAGCTTTCAAAATTAACTAGAATAACATCTAGACTGGATCCAGCTGAGATCAGCTCTGGAGGTTAAGGTTAACTGGACCAGCAGACAGCAGACACAGCTCCTCACCACTGATCCGGAAATGCTAAATTCCTTATCTCAGGGGCGGCACGGTGGCGCAGCAGTAGAGTTGCTGCCTCACAGCGCCAGAGACCCAGGTTCGATCCTGACTACGGGTGCTGTCTGTACGGAGTTTGTTCGTTCTCCCCATGACCTGCGCGAGCTTTATCTGGGATCTCTAGTTTCCTTCCACACTCCAAAGACAAACAGGTTTGTAGGTCGACCCGAAACATTACCCATTCCTTCTCTCCAGAGATGCTGCCGTGCCCGCTGAGTTACTCCAGCATTTTGTGTCCATCTTCGATTTAAACCAGCATCTGCCCTACACAGGTTCGTAGGTTAATTGGCTTGGTTAAATAGTAAAATGTCACTAGTGTGTGTAGGATAGTGTTAATAGGCAGGGATGGACTCGATGGGCCAAAGGGCCTGTTTCGGTGCAGTATCTCTAAACTAAACAACATTGAAATCAGATCTCTTTTCTAAATATATCCCATTGCTATTCGCAAATACCAAGCTTTGAAAATTAACTAGAATAACATCTATCTGGACTAATTCCAACTAAAATCAGCTCAGGGCACTGAAGGTTAACTGGACTAGCAGACAGTTCTGGACAGCTGATCCGGAAATGCAAACTTCCTCATCTACTATGGGATTCAGGTTCAATAAAGTTAAAGTTAAAGGCTTGTCTCAGTAACAGTAAACATGGAATTCCTGGATCAAGGAGGAACATCTGCCATCTGCAGGAACATCCAGTATTGTAAGCTCATCCTTGCTTCGAGATGGACATAGAATGCTGGAGTAACTCAACCGGTCAGGCAGCATCTCTGGAGAAAAAGGAATAGGCGATGATTCAGGTCAAGACCTTTCTTCAGACAGAGATTCAGGGGAGAGGGAAACTAGTGGTATGAAAAGGTATAGAACAAAACAGAGATGGCTCCGATGGCTAAAGAGCCCACAATAGGTCACTGTTGGCTGTGGAAAAGATGATAATGAAGGGATACGAACAGTGAAACGAGGGTGACTAGGGTTGGGGAGGGACGGAGAGGGAGGGAATGCAAGGGTTACTTGAAATTAGAAAAATCAATAACCATACCGCTGGGTAGTAAGCTGCTCAAGCGGAATATGAGGTGCTGTTCCTCCAATTTGGGCATGTACCGAGGTACAGCAAAAAGCTATTTGTCGCATGCTAACCAGTCAGCAGAAAGACAAAAACATGATTACAATCGAGCAATAACAAAGCCATTTACAGCGGATATATACATGAGAAGGGAATAAAGTTTATTGCAAGGTAAAGCCAGCAGAGTCCGATCAAGGATAGTCCGAGGGTCACCATTGATAGTTATATGGACGGGAAGGGAATGGAAGGTTATGGTCTGAGCGCAGGTATATGGGACTAGGGGAGAATATGTGTTCGGCACGGATTAGAAGGGTCAAGATGGCCTGTTTCCGTGCTGTAAATTGTTATATGGTTATATGGTTATTGTAATATTGAGGTGGGTATTAGATCAGCACTGCTCTCTGGTTGTGGCAGGATGGTTCAGTTGCTTGATAACAGCTGGGGAAGGAAGCCCAGGTCAGTGTGGGAACTGGAGTTTAAATGTTTGGCAAATGGGAGATCGCGTAGACCAAGGCAGACTGATCTTTGCTTAGTTTGAACTGGGACCCACCCAGCCTATCTCCTTCGCTCCATAGATGCTGCTGCACCCGCTGAGTTTCTCCAGCATTTTTGTGCACCCACCAACATTGTTGCCTCCTCTGCCGTGGTCAGAAGTGGACAATGAATATCAACAGAAGTTTAACACTACCGCCTGTGTTAAATAAATTAAATAGCTTGTGGTTGCCGGACCCATCGATGAGGAACACAAACCAATCAACCATGACCGAAACACAGATTATGACAAGTGCGGAAAAGTATAATTCAGCCCTGTGCTTCCCAACATCACAACCATTCCCAAACTGTCGTGAGAAAAACTACTAAAATACAAGTCGTCCTGACTGTGTGTGTGTTTGTGAGATTGTGTGTGTGTGTGTGTGCGTGTGTCACAAGGCTAGTTACACAAATCTGGAAATAATAATGTTCAAATTGGGCATGATTAGAATTTAGACACAGCACGGAAACAGTCCCTTTGGCCCACCATGTCCATGCCGACTAGTGATCCCAGTACACAATGAAGGCAGGTAATCCACTCTGGGAGCAAAAGACTCCTAACGTTCAACGATGTGCACAAAACAAATGGTATGTAATAAACACCATCTGATTCACCATTGGGGCAGGGACCAGCTGTCTTTACTTGATCCGACCCTGTACAAGACTCAGGTAGACAAAAGTACAGGAGAAACTCAGCGGGTGCAGCAGCATCTATGGAGCGAAGGAAATAGGCAACGTTTCGGGACAAGGTGTGAAAACGTGGCATCAAAAGATTTTTGTGTCTCTCTTCAGTGTAAACCAGCATCTGCAGTTCCTTCCTACACTAGAAATTAACTTGAGTTTAATCGCAGTTCTCGTCTGTGGCCCTTCAGGCTATGGTTTTCAACTGCTCATCAGGTACTTTAACTGCATTTAGAGATGGACAGTAAACAGCCAGAACACATAATGGAATAAATATGTCAGGTATGTCTCCCCATTGTGGACCTTGCGTAACAAAGCCTTCAGTGGCTCATGGAATTGTTTTTGATTGGTTAAATGCAAAAGTGCTCATTTCAGTACAGTCACTGGACATTGTTAACAGACAAACGAGTCATCTGTTCTTTGGCAAATAACCACAGACATTTATTCCATCAGGATTAAATTATACCAAATACAAAACATGACTTTTCCAAGGGCCAACTGTAGGAATCTGTCAAAACAATCTAATCAGGAATTTAGAATTTCTTCATGGATATACTTGGTTAAAGACTTATTTACAGATGAGTCTTTTTGTTTATTCTCTGTCCTAATCTCATAATCAACCCAGTACTTTGCTAGATACTGCATTGTTTTAGTAAAAGTCATACACCACAGATCCAGGGCTTTCGGCTCACTGCCTCACATCCACCATCAAACATCCACTTGCAACCACTCCATTTTCCTCTTACACTCATCAATTCTACTCACTGCACCCCACCTGCCTTTCTCCTCCCACACCACTGTACAGGGCAATTTACAATCATCAATTCACCTTCAAATAATCTCAAGACTACATAGTTTAAAGAAGGGTTTTGGCCCGAAACGTTGCCTATTTCCTTCGCTCCATAGATGCTGCCGCACCCGCTGAGTTTCTCCAGCACTTTTATCTACCTTCAAGACTACATAGATTGCTTTTGTATGTTTGCATGCATGTGCGTCTTTGTGTATGTATGTGCGTGCGTATATGTGAGCATATATAAAGTTCAGTGTGTGTGTGTATATATGTACACACACACATATATACACACATACAAATATATATACACACATATATACACACACACACACACATATAATAGTATGTAAACGATATAATAAACGTGAAAAAGTTCAGTTTGTGTATATCAGCGGCTGTACGTGTGCGTGTGCGTGCGCGCATGCATATATATATACACATATATATATACACATACATATTATATATATGTATACACACACACACATATACACACACACATATTATATATGTACACACACACACACAAATACATATTATATATATGTATACACGCACACATACATATACACACACACACACACACATTATATATATGTACACACACACACATACACACACACACACACACATATATATATATCTACACACAGTGATATACACACACACTACATATATAAATATACACACACTGAACCATTTTCACATTTATTGTTTACAGATTTTTACATATTCTGTTGTGCTGCTACAGGTAAGAATGTCATTATTCTATCTAGGACACGTGACAATAAAACACTCTTGACTCAACATGTTTGGCATTTGGAAACAGGGAAAACAAAGTTAAACTCCATGGAGCCCGTAACCGCCTGCAGCATCAAACTCTGGTGTTGAGGCTCGAGGGAGCAGCGCCACGCACTGCAGTTTGCTGCCTTCAACAACTTTACTGAGGAACACAAGTTGCTCAGCAAAATGTTGCTGCACGAGAACGAGGACCAGCTCCAGTAGTTGTGGCTGAGAGTTGGGGGCTACAAATACAAATTGCATTTGCAGGATCCCGATTACTTAATGAGCCTACTTACAAGGCAAGTCAATTGGTTCTGGAGCTTTTTGTTTAAAAAAAAAGTTTTTCAGCTTTAATATAGTTTTTGTCAAAGAATGTGACCATTTACTAATAATGGCCAACAACCACTGAAGATATATAGTCAATTATTTTCTAATGTTCCAAACTATAAAAGTCTGGAAGAGTGCAGGAGCACCCTTCGAGCCAGCACCGCCATTCAATGTGACCACGGCTGATCATCCCCAATCAGTATCCCGTTCCTGCATTCTCCCCATATCCCCTGACTCCGCTATTTTTAAGAGCCCTATCTAGCTCTTGAAAGCATCCAGAGAACCTGCCTCCACCGCCCTCTGAGGCAGAGAATTCCACAGACTCACCACTCTCTGTGAGAAAAAGTGTTTCCTCGTCTCCATTCTAAATGGTTTACTCCTTATTCTTAAACTGTGACAACCTGGTTCTGGACTCCCCCAACATCGGGAACATGTTTCCTGCCTCTAGCGTGTGCATGCCCTTAACAATCTTATATGTTTCAATGAGGTATCCTCTCATCCTTCTAAACTCCAGAGTGTACAAGCCCAGCTGCTCCATTCTCTCAGCACATGACAGTCCAGCCATCCCGGGAATTAACCATGTAAACCTACGCTGAATTAACCATGTAAACCTACGCTGCACTCCCTCAATAGCAAGAATGTCCTTCCTCAAATTAGGGGACCAAAACTGCACACAATACTCCAGGTGTGGTCTCACTAGGGCTCTGTACAACTGCAGAAGGACCTCTTTGCTCCTAGCTTGGTTAAGTTTGTAAATTGGCCCTAGTGTGTATAGGATAGTGTTAGTGTGGAGGCCGGCACGGACTCGGTGGGCCGACGGGCCTGTTTCCACGCTGTATCTCTAAACTAAATTATCCATTCCAGGGAAAGAACCTCGACCCATCATCACAATGCTGATTTGATAATTGCTAGCTCTTGGCTAGAGAAGTGTCAATTACCCTGATTGTAAACCTATCTAACTTCAGTGCTGACTAATGTGTTCAAACACAGGCCTCCTCTCGCCTCCAACCTGCAGGAACTCTTGTTCCTCAGGAGCTACTGCCCCATTGTTCGGCTTTGCCAAGGAGGCCATCTTATCGGTAGGGACAGGAAATGGCTGTGCCATCACCCCAGGGATCCAAACACTAACTCCTTCTCAAAATCTTTCCATCTGTCTTTAGCAGACAGAATCCTCTGCTTGGATTAATTATATTTGGCTTTAACTTGGGAGGCATGGATAAATAAATAAATACTGATTAATAACACTGATTTAAGCTATTCACAAGAGTTCACAATTTGAAGAGACACCCCCCTCTCACCAGTACAATTCCACTGTAATTTGCATCTTTCCTCATTGAGAAATAACCAAATATTTTGCTTCAATTATTTTTTTCTTGTTTCGAAACTGTGAAGAAACCAGGCGTGTTTCCTCATACATCACTAATACCAAGCTGTAGCCAGTCTAAATATTTATTCAACCAGAGGCTCACTTTAATGCAGAACTTTGAGGGGAGCAGGAATCTACTTGATGTCAGACCAGATATCTTGTTTCTGTAAATTCACTTTACTATTTATCCTCTACACTCTGCCCATCATATTACACAGGGATCAATATACAATTTTAGTTTAGCTTAGAGATACAGGGCAGAAACAGGCCCTTCGGCCCATTGAGTCCGCACCGACCAGCATTCTCCGTACATTAACAGTCCTCTACACACCAGGGACAATTTACACTTATACCAAATCAATTAACCTACAAACCTCTATGTCTTGAGTGTGGGAGTAAACCTAAGATCTTGAACTCACACTGTCACGGGGAGAACGTATAAACTCCGTACAGACCGCACACGTAGTCGGAATCGAACCCGGGTCTCTGGCGCTGCAAGGCAACAACTCTACCTCTGCACCACCGTGCCACCCTGACTAGTAGAAATTCATAGCTACATTAAAATATCTTTTCTGATATTAAATTAGTAGCACAAGCATCAGCAGTGAACCAGCAATGACAGAAGCATTCGCACGAGTTGCTGCCAGAAAGTAGATTGTGATCTTTTATCCAACCTGATAGAACTGTTGGCCCGAGTTGCATGTGGGTGCCCAAATGCTCAAAATGGGACCTCCAAAATACTCTGGAAAATGCTGGGCTTGTCACCAGTTCATAAGTGATGCAGAATTAGGCCATTCGGTCCAGAAGTCTACTCCCCCATTCCATCATGGCTGATCTATCCTTCCCTCTCAATCCCACTTTCCTGCCTTCTCCCCATAACCCCCGACACTCATACTCATCACGAATCTATCAATCTCTGCCTTAAAAAGTATATCCATTAATGGCCTCCACAGCCTTCTGTGGCAATGAATTCCACAGATTCACTACCTTCTGACTAAAGAACTTCCTCCTCATCTCCGTCCAAAGGCACAAACTTTAATTCCGAGGCTGTGGGCTCTTGTCCTGGACTCTCTCACTAGAGGAAACACCCTCCTCACATCCACTCTATCCAGGCCTTTCACTATTTCATAAGTCATGACACCTACAATTCCATGACTCAATGAATGTGAAAAGATAAAGATGAAATTCAATCAAGCTGGGGTTAAGAACATTTACAAATGATGAAAAGAATGGACAGAAATACTGGTCCTTTGATGTTTACAACTGATAGAAACATTTAATAAAAAGGACCATGTCTGGTGTTGACAAAAAAAAACCCAGTTAGAAGCATTTGAGAAGAGGGGGGAAAGCACAGATTATAAATGGAAGATGGTTTACTCCTGCCCAGTCCCTATCCTTTAGAAAATAGGAGCTGTCAAGCACATTCTGATCAATTACTGCTCAAGCCGTGTCCACTGGAAAGTTTAATTCATAACCAGCCACTTTTCCAATAAGTTGTTACACTTTGAAGCAGCTCGAGATGTACAAAGGTAGCACATTCAGTTTAAGCAGCAGACTGCAGAGGGTGAGAATTCACCCATTACGCGTTGGGACCAGCAGTGCAGTTGCTGCTTCACAGCTGCAGAGAGCCGGGTTTGATTCAGACCTTGTGAAGTTTGTACATTCATCCTGTACATCTGGGTTCCTCCCACATTCCAAAGACATGCAGGTTGATTGGCTTCCATAAATTGTCTCCAGTGTATGGGATAGAACTGGTGTACAGGACTGTGTGGGCCGAAGGGTCCATTTCTATGCTGTGTCTCTAAACTGGAGAGATTGGAATAGGTGATTAAGTTAGCATCTGGTCTTGAGTGCCAAGGACTGCTGGTCTAGAGAAGTAAGTTCAAATCCCACCAGAACTGGGAAATGTTTTAACACAAGACAGGAATCATAAGCTTCAGCGAGTGACAAAGTTATTGGGACTGTCATTAAAAACCTCTGGCTCACTGGTGTACCGGAGAGGAGTATAATCTACAGGACTCGAGTCTTTGAATTGCAAATGTGCTCAGGAATGGGCAGTCAATACACTCTCGGACCCCATCACAAATGGTGAAATGCTGACCGAAGCAGCAACACCAAACTTACTCAGAATAAAAACTCAGAATCTTCCACTAGCGCCTGGATTCAATCAGCAAAAGATGAAAATCACACGCAGATCAGCAGCAAAATATGAATGGTTGGGCGAGTGCTGCACACACACACACACACACACATCCCAAGTATGCCAGCGAACAGATTCATTGTAAAAGACTGGCCCC
Source organism: Leucoraja erinaceus (assembly GCF_028641065.1). Classification (NCBI taxonomy): domain Eukaryota; kingdom Metazoa; phylum Chordata; class Chondrichthyes; order Rajiformes; family Rajidae; genus Leucoraja; species Leucoraja erinaceus. The sequence continues at coordinate 20,260,911 of NC_073406.1, read as the reverse complement.
GCTTTAAAAAAACTAGTACATTACTTCAGCAAATATATACAGTATTCTGCAGAAATCCCTGATGCAGCACAACAAAGGATGTCATATTGGTGCAGAGGTAGAGCTGCTGCCTTACAGCGCCAAAGACCTGGGTTTGAATCCAACTACTGGTGTCTGGATGGTGTTAGTACGTTCTCCATGACCTCGTGGGTTTTCTCTGGGTGCTCTTCTTTCCCCCACACTCAAGACAGTTTTTGTGGGTAAATTGTCTTCAGTAAAATTGTAAATCATCCCTAGTGTGCAGGATAGTGTTAGTGTATGAGGTGATCGCTGGTCGGCACAGTATCGGTGGGCCAAAGGGCCCGTTCCCACGCTGTATCTCTAACGTCCATAGAAAAAGCTCCTCATTACTGTTATCCTTTCAAGGTCCAGTTTATTGTCCCTTTGGGACATGGGCTGGGGGAAGAGATAACAGAATGATGGAAACAAAGCAACAAACACGATACCTGCCACATCTATTTGGCCATCACACGATGAGATTAATAGAATGGTAGTCTAATCTGATGATAACATCATTTCAAAAGCGAACCTTTAAATTAATGTCAAGCATTTGCATTAGTAAACTTTTCAATTCTAAATAGATTTAAAAATATTTGTATACAATATCTACGGCATAATAGATTTATTATTTTTTTATTTAAATCGTTGAAAACATTAGCGACGCAGCGGTGCCGGTTTCTGACGGGCATTCCTTACAATGCTACGTAAGCCAGTGGTCGCAACTTCCACTGAAGTGTGGATGGCCTTTTGCTCGCTAGGAGCTCATCCGCCCTTTGACAGGTCTCATTTTTGGTCCTGCTGGGGGTCCACAGCCCCCTCCTCACCTGGCAAACCAGGTGGGGTTGACGGTTTAGTCGTATAAAGGTTCAAGATTTGTCTCAAATCAGAGGATCGCAGCATTGAAAATAGAGGTCAGTTGAACGGATTTGTTGAGTTCATGAAGTAATGCGCAGGCTGCCCTCGATTAAAGTGGTTCCTTCCACTAACAAACACTTGGTGACTGAACTGATACTTTTCTTCAGTTTATTATACAATATTCCATGTGGACACAAGATTCAAACCATATATCAAAGTATAAATCAAAATATATATTTTGTCATATCATAAACCATATATCAAAATATTTTAGACAAAGCTGGAGTAAGGTCAGACAGCATCACTGGAGAAAAGGGAATCGGTGACGTTTCAGTTAGAGACCCTTCTTCAGAATTAGTAACTACATCAGCAGAAACAAGTCATTTTCCACTTGCCCAGAGATGCCGAATCAGACTTTAAACAATCCCAATAATTGCTGCAATCAAAAATGCACGAAAAATGGTCCAACTTCCTTCAAGGTGCAATTAAGTTAAGTTGATAGAGTTTCACTGATTGCTGCAGCTTTGAGGCTTAGCCAGACTTCCTCAAGCTCGTTCAGCAGTTACAGCAACCATGTGTGCCACAGACATTGGGAATTTCTTGTAGAATCGCTAATCTGCTAACAATGTTTGCTGTTGTAAAAACACTGCTCCTTTCAGCGAAACTCAAACTTCAGAGGAAGCTAGGAAGTTATGGGCTTGTATTTTCTGGCTTGCACAGAGATTGGTGATAAAGCCAACTGTTCTCATTCCTTCCAAATCAGAAGGAAATGCATTCATACTGATGGCAGCCTTTATCATGAAGTGAGCAGGTGCAGTTAATCGTCTGTTTAGACTAAATTGTGAAAACTTATGGCATTGAACGAGCTTCAAAACGGACTAGTGACTGTTAAATATACAGCCATTTTAAACCACCACTCTTAACCCAATAAATGGAGGCTTCAGTCAAGAAGCAAATAGACCAATGGAAAAATATCACAGGCCATATGGTTCACCTGCAAATCTATTTTTGGTTGCCCTCTGATACCAATTTAAAATTAGGTCAATTGGTAAACTTGTTTAAATGTAATATACTATGCCCTTTGAATTGCCCCTTCTCGGGATACACAGCAGTTCCCCTTGCAAGTGATGCCACAGAGCTTGCAGCAAGGCAACCCACAGGATACATCTGACCTTGTACACATACTCATTTTAAACTATGTCAGTTGCATTCCTGGTCAGGTTTATCACAGAGTTACCGAACTGAAACCATGATAAGGAAATTGCACAAACTCTCATTAGTGCCTTCAAAGTATTAGACGGCAGCACAGTGGCGCAGCGGTAGAGTTGATGCTTTACGGAGCCAGAGACGCAGGTTCGCTCCTGACCATGGGTGCAGTCTGTGCAGTGTTTGCAGGTTCTCTCTGTGACCACGTGGGTTTTCTCCTGGTGTTCCGGCCTCCTCCCACATTCCAAAGACACGCAGGTCTGTAGGTTAATTGGCTTGGTATAAATGTAAATTGTCCCCCATGTGCGTAGGATAGTTAGTGTGAGGGAATCGCTGGTTGGCACGGACTCGGTGGGCTGAAATGTTTCCGCACTGCATCTCTAAACTAAATGTACAGGTTTTTAGGTTAATTGGCTTCTGCAAATTGTTCCTAGTGTGCAGGATCAAACTAGTGTACAAGTGATTGTTGGTCTGTGTGGACTCGGTGGGCCAAAGGGCCTGTTTCCAAGCTGCATTCCTAAACTAAACAGAATGCAGAAGTAAAGCAATAATGTTTGGCAGCGGCTCATTTAAATATATTGGCAACACACAAAAATAGATCCAAGAGCTGTGATGTTCCACAAGACTTCTGTTGACATCTTTCAGCAATCACCTGCAGGATTCAATTCCAAACTTTGTTGCAAAAAAAGTTAAAACTCTCAAAATAAACAGAAGGCAATTTAGAATTTAAGTTTTATTGAATGATAGTTTTAAAAACAACCATTTTATCGACATATTGCACATTAAAACCAAGAGGCACTGGGTTACCTTCAGACCAGGCAGATATATCCCCCCCCCTCCCCAAAACTAATCACATATGTAGTTACTTGCAAGTGTAGGTATTAGGAATACATTTTCTACCAGCACGGCTAGTAAAGTCTTTGTAATTAGGATTTTGGCATTCAGAAACAGCATTCCTTTTATTTACAATTTGGATACATTTTGTGCACTCCAGCAACAATGGGTCAACTCAAAACGACACGACAATGATACCCGACCAACTTCATAAAGTTAGGTTAGGATAATTTAATGTTAAGATTTTTATTATAAGAGAGAGTAATGAATTCAGTATTAGAGGCAAGTTTCCTTTGGATAGACTAAATCGGGTCTTTTCAATGGACTGACTTCAACCCAACTAAAATCTTCAAAAAAACTTTCCCTCCACTCAAACATCCAATGGAAATTTCCCCACACCCAATGCTGCCACCCACCCATTCTCTACACCAAATACTCTAATGTTTCTCCTTAAAGACTCCAATAGCAGCTTTTAAAAGAATATATTTTATGCCCAGCATTATTTTTTTTGCGAAGTAGCAATACACTGCAGAAAAACTAGAACAAATCTCTATTCTGACAAACTGAAATGTAGATTATAATCATTTTAAAAGAAAGCTGCCATCAAAAACTGTAAAACAACAGTATCTTTGGGGATTTGGCCGATTCTATTTCAAAAGTTAATGGAAAGGTTTCCACAGATTAAAAAAAATCTCCCAACTTGTAAAAAAAAATATCTCTGGACCCCCAAAAATGACTGGATGAAAATGTTAGAGTTGCTGGGCTTTGGGGAAAATAAGACCAGAGTTTTAAAATAATGCCCACCACACAATGGATGGAAGATAAATGGGTTAACTGCCCATGTCTGGAGGTTTCAGTCCTTTTCTTCAGCTGTCATTGGTATGCAAGGTAACTCTTCAGGGATGCTGGTAGTGGTAGAGACTGGATTTCATTCAAGCGATCCTTGCTGAGAGCGACTCGCACTGAACGCCGACAGAGGTCCATCAATGGCAGTGGTTCGGCTGAAAACAGAAAGGGGAAAGCTTTATATTTAATCTGTAATATATTCACAGTGCCCAAGCTTTCAATGCAAAATATCCGATACTAAAGCCATTGCATGCTTAGTTTAGTGATACAGCGCGGAAACCCTTTAGCCCACCAAGTCCGCACAGACCCGCGATCTCCACACATTAACACTATCCTATGCACACTAGGGACAATTTAAGTTTATACCATGTCAAATAACCTACAAATCTGTACATGTTTGGAGCATGGGAGGAAACAGACGATCTCGTAGAAAACCCACGACATGGTCACAGGGAGAATGTACAAAGTCCGAACAGCCAGCACCTGCAGTTGGGATCAAACCCACATCTCCGGCGCTGAAAGCAAGGGACTGCTGTGCCACCTCTACTGGAGTCACTCTGAAACGCCCCACCCCCCCTGCATTGGGGAAGTCACAGTGGGTACATTATGCACAAGAGTGAAAAGCCACCAATGGACATCTTAACATTTCACTGGCAAATACTACAATTAAAGCATAACATTTGTTAAAAGGAAATAAATGAAACTGCAAACTATTGCTAAATGCTCGGGGCACGAAAAACTTGCAAAACTCTCAGAAACAGGGCAGTTCCTACTAGTTGCTTAGGAGCTCCAGACTCCATGATGGGTCCTGACATTTGACACAGCCTGGTTTATACAGCGCTCAGGAGCACAGTGACTGATAGCATACCACAATTACAGGAACAGTATAACTACCTGTTTGAACTGGTAAATACAGGACAACCCCTCCAATTAATTCCTAGAGTATTTCAAGACATACTTGTGTGATAGATTCTGTACATTTTTGTACTAAATTCAACAGTTAAGGGAGTTTACACAAGCTGAGAAAATGCAGGAAGGAGTCTTCATTCCATATTCTAAACTACTGTATTTGGCATCAAGCTACAACTGCCCTCCAAGGATGAAGCTGCTGGTTTAGAGCAGCTGCTAATGGGACAATAGGACTCCTTGGAGGCAATGACTGCTCTACAGCTGATGTCCAGTCACCTCTCTGGGCCATATTGTACATGGCCAAAAGCTGACCAACATTCTCAGACACAAACTCATGCAGAAAGACAATAATCAAACTGTTATTCCACGTGGCTTTAAAATTAGACACCAAAAGCCTCAACTTAAAAAGAAAATCAGCTGCAGGTAGTTCTGCTATAAACTGCCATTCCATAACGTGGGTCTAAAAGGCCCGGCCAGACCCAAACCTTCACCTATTCATGTCTTCCCGAGCTGCTGCCAGACCAGCCGACTACTCCAGCAGTTTGTCTTTTTCCATAATTCCAATTGGATAATGTAAGAGAGCAACTGGGAAACATTTGCATTACAAAGGCCAAATTGTTAGAACACAAATTGGATTGTTAACCAGAGAACCACGTGTTACTTTGGAAGTTGACAAGCAAGACAGTCTTACATCTGGGCAGAATAGGGGCTAAAAAGCTTCCATTTAGGCTTTGCCAGTAATCAGACACCATTGCTACTTTAACTGTGGATGGCCATTGTAAACTGATCGCTTTTGTCACTTGTGCAACATTATTCTTGAACAATCTAATATAGAGGCTGTGTAAGAAAGAACTACAGATGCCGGTTTAAATCGAAGGTAGACACAAAATGCTGGAGTAACTCAGCGGGACAGGCAGCATCTCTGGAGAGAAGGAATGGGTGACGTTTCGGGTCAAGACCCTCCTCTCCAGAGATGCTGCCTGTCCCGCCGAGTTACTCCAGCATTTTGTGTCTACCTAATATATAGGCTTTAATTTTAGCTTGCTAATATATAGGCTTTAATTTTAGCTTGCAGAGGCAGAGTATGCAGCTATTAAAAACACTTAAAATAACTTTGTCCTCGAGGGTCAGAAAGTCCAGCCGCTAACCTCTTTTCCCCATTGCCAGATTTTATGACACTATTTTATACAAGGTTTTGCAGCAACTATCATCATAGGTAGCATGATTACCTATTTCAATCTGTGATGTAATTCCACAGGGTAACCAAATTACCACAATAAACAATAATCTAGACTCCTCTGGACCTTCTGAACGCCAGATTCTAATGGTGCGTAAAGAAAAACTGCTGGTGGAATTCCATAGGAGAGGCAGCATCCCTTATTGTCCCATTCCCACACAATTCTCTTCCCCCCCCCCCCCCCCCCCACTTGTCCCATCTGCCCACACCACCTCCCTCCACCCCCACCAAACCCTTCCCAACCTCCGTTGCCATCTCCACCTTGCTCTCCCCAATAAACTTACTACACACCTCCTCAACCACGTATTGCTTGCCAGATCTTGCCCCCTTTCCTTTACCACAAGACTGGCCATTTCCCCTATACTCAGTCCAAATGAAGGGCCCATTGCAGATGCTTCCTGACCCACCATGTTCCACCAGCAGTTTTAAGCCAGAGGGTGACGGGTGCCCGGAACAAGTTGTCAGGATGGTAGTGAGGCCGAATCTATAATGGCATTCAAGACTTTTAGATAGGCACGGGAATGTAGAAATTTGGATCAATTGAAGACAGGGGCATCATGTTGGCACAAGACATTGTGGACCAAAGGGCTTTTTCCTGCACTGTGCTAGGCACTAACCTACTGAATTCAAATACATTGACTACTGATGGTACCAGAGCAATAGAAGCCAGTGGGGCCCAGTGGTCTCCAAAACTATCATTCCACCATAATTTGGATATCAGGGGTCGTTACAAGAACAAAAACATGCCCAAAACAAACCGAAGAGTGGAATTGGAAACCACTTAAAACATCCAGTTAACTCCTTTCAGCATCATAGGCCTAAAGCTGCTGGAAAAAAATTCTTAAGTAGTCCAACTAGTCACAAGACCCAGACGTGGGTAAGAATGGAGAGTGATGAATAACCAGTTAGTTATCTAGCATCCCAAACACAAGCAGGAAATGTTGCAAGATAAAACCTTGTGCCAAATGGCTTCATTGCAAATGCTGCCAACATCCTCATTCTAGATGCATACTGCACTAAACTCCCGGCACCAAGACATTCATAGTTGGTTCAAACAAGGTCTCTGATCAGAAATTACTTTCAATGAAGCACTCGACATATTATGCCACCAGAAATTAAATAGGAAGTGCAGGCTCAGGCAGCATCTGTGGATAGTTTAGGTTCATGTCACATGTACTGTGGTACAACAAACAATTTTTGTTGTGTGCTAACCAGGACCAAGAGTAGACAGCACTTGCTTCATCCACCTTGAACCTCTGGTGCCTGCCAATTTATTTCACCTCTCCATGCCAACATTTGTCGATTGTAATCATGTATTCTCTTTCGGCTGACTGGTCAGCATGCAACAAAAGCTTGACACTGTACCTCGGTACATGTGACAATAAACTAAATTGGCCTGTAGCAGAATTCATCATTTCTGCTCATCACCGTGGTCAGATTTTCCTTATTCTATTTGTACATACGTCCTCCCTGGACACATTTCATGCCATTTACAACAATTAGACACAAGCTGCTATTAACAGCTGCAATTATTCTATCAAGATTCACCCGGAGATTCTCTTTGCTCACCGATCCTCTCTCCTACTGAAAACTTACTATCTTGTTGCCTGGCATTGTCCCAGATTCAAAACATTAACCATTGCTCTTTCAATAATTGTGGCCTGACCTGCCAATTGCATTGTGCACTTTGGGTTTTACTTCAGATTCAGTATTTGCAATTTAAAACATAGTTTTGGCATGCCACTGGCAGCCATTACCAAGCAGAAAACTTGTGGCAATCTTCAGGGATGCCTCTGTTGTCGTTCTTCCCACCCATCTCTTCCACCACTGCCCCCTCTCCCACCATCACCTCCAAACCAGTGGCTACTTGCTTGAGCAGATCCAGAACTCTCAGATCTGAATACAACATTTGACCATCACTTCACCCCGCTTGATATTAAAGCCACACACAGCCCATCATTGTGGACCCGACCCCGGTCGCGCCTGCAAAACTCTACATTTCCGCTCCAGAGGAGCGTGGGCAGGATTTTTGCAAACATTGAAAAAAGTTGGGTTTACAACTGCACATACAGGCTGTGAATGGAGACAGTGTTTTGAATTTCTACTTGGCAATGGTGTGTTAGCTTGTTCACGTTCCGCATACCAGCACTGATATTCCAGCTAAGATGAACACTGCTGATTTAGGTTTGGAACTAAATTCTAATCAATTGAGTAGTTGTGCAAAAAGAATCTAAGTTCAAGTAACCCCTTGCATCCCCTCACTCCCCATTCCTCAGCCTACCCAAGTTGTTGTACTGGCTTCAAAGTAGTCTTGCTGAGTCTCATTGTCTGTAACTCATTTTCATCTATCCCACAGCTAACAATGACTTGTTTCCTTTATCGTTGTCACTTCTTTAAAAAAACATCTTTCATTCATTTGTTCTACATCTTTTCATGTCACCATCTCCATCACTCATTTGTCTTTCCCCTGACACTCAGTCTGAAGAAGGTTTTCGACCCAAAACATCACCACTTCCCTTTCTCCAAAGATGCTGCCAGACCCAGTGTTACTTCAGCTTTTTGTATCTATCTTTAGTTTAAACCAGCATCTGCAGGTCCTTCTTACATATTCAATTAAAAGTCAGACAGGAGAAGTAGAGGCTGCTGTATGTTATGTTACAGGTAAACACTGATTACAAAGATGCAGGAAACATTCACGAAAGGCCGAGTAATAGTTAAACATCTTTAACCCAAACTATTTTCTCTTTTCACAGAAGCTATCCGACTTGCTGATTATTTTTAGCATTAGTTACATATTTCTAGCTTCTTAAGTTTGACATTTAGATATTGTTGCCTAAAAATTAAATGTCCCATTTCAAGTGTGCTCAAATGTTTGGATTAAAACAAAGTGCCAAAACCACCAGTTACTGGAGAAGAAAAAGACTCAGCCAATGAGTATTTCACTAATTTACTGATTACTGCAATCTAGAGAAGAAATATTATCAGCAAATCAAGGGGGATTTTGAAAAGGAATGGACCAAAATGGCAGAATCAGTCTGAAGAAGGGTCTCAACCCAAAAGGTCACCCATTCCTTCTCTCCAGAGACTGCCTGTCCCACTGAGTTAGTCCAGCATTTTGCTCCATCTTTGGCAGAATCATTTTACTGACTCTCCAAGGGCCACGGTGGCAGTAACATCACTTACATTCAGCTGGCTCACAGGCAAGTCACAATTTACGTCTGGCACCAGAAACAAGACGCTGATCTCATCACAGAAAGGAGCTGTGTCCTCTCACAATGGGCTCAAGAATGACCAGTCACCTCGTAGAGGGAAAAATATCAGCAGACTTGTGAAAATATCCAGTCCTAGTGCACAGAGAGAGGGGAGAGGACAGAGAGCTGTACATAGAAGCCAGTCACATTATGAGTATTTGAAACTTTTTCCTCTTAAACCAAGCTAGTCAGTCAATGACCATCTGCTTGGCCTAGAAACATAGAAAAAAACAGTAGGCCATTCGGCCCTTCACCTCCATTCAATATTATCACAGCAGATCTAAAATCAGTAGCCCATTCCTGCTTTTTCCCCCCATTTCCCTTGATTCCTTTAGCCTCAAGAGCTAAATCTAACTCCTGCTTGAAAACATCCAGTGAATTGGCTTCCACTGCCTTCTGTGGTAGAGAATTCCACAGATTCACAACTTTCTGGGTGAAAAGTCCTCACCTCAGTCCTAAATGGCCTACCCCTTATTCTTAACCTGTGACCCCTGGTTCTGGACTCGCCCAACACCGGGGACATTTTTCCTGCATCCAGCATGTCCAATCCTTTAAGAATTATGTTTCTATAAGAACCCCTCTTATTCTTCTAAATTCTAGTGAACACAAGCCCAGTTGACCCATTCTTTCATCACCTGGCAGAGTCTGCAGTCCCACGTTGGCCTCACCGACCCTACTGACCTGCGGAGGATGGGCGAGTGCCAGCAGGATCAACTGGGGGAAGTATTCTGGTCTCTTGGTGGATCAGCGGGAGGTGGACTCCCTGCCGGAGATGACAGCTTATGTGTGGAGCACCACGCACCTCCTCTACCTGGGGGTCTACCCAAGTCCCACTGAGGGGGCTTGGCCAGCAAACGGGCAGGAGCTAGAAGCGAAGGTCTTCGCCCAAATAGGGCGTTGGGCAGGCCTCCTTGGCGTGCTCTCTTACGGGGGGGGGGGGGGAAAGCATTGGTCATAAACCAGCTGGTGGCCTCTATGTTGTGGTGCCAGCTGGCCACTCTGGTCCCATCCTCTTCATTTGTCACTATGATCCAGAGGAGGTTGGTGAACTTCTTCTGGCAGGAGAGGAATCATTGGGTCACTGCAGAGGTTCTGGTTCTCCAGTTGGAGGAGGGCGGTCAGGCGCTGGTTAGCGTCCGTACCCAGGTGGCTGCTCTCACTCGGGACCCTGCGGAGGTATATGTATTCCGAGTGTCCTCATAGATGTCACGCGCTGGTGACGTACGTTTTCCGCCAGGGTCGCTGCCTTCAGGAGGGCACACAGCTTCCGGTGGCGGGCATCAGTCAACACGCTAGGTGGGAGTTGCCTGGCTTTTATTTGAGATCTACTTAAAGCCAGGAATCTGGTCACCTTCAGCCATGGAGGCAGCCCAGGACAGAAAGGTCAGTATGGAAAGGGGAAAGAGTTAAAATGTAAGCAACCGGGAGATCCAGCGCGGCTTGGCGGACAGAGTGCAAGCGTTTGGTGAAAATGCTGCAAATTGTTCTTGCTGTTTTTACATTGAGCTGGTACCATTGGTGTAGGAGGAGTAATTCCGATCCAATGAACACTCATTTCATTTGTACTCTGAAATAAAAGAATGTCATTTGCAACTTGCCAACTGGGGGCACAAAAACATAGTACTAAATAGAATCTATCCCTTCCATGCCTTGCCTGGGAAATTTCCTTGAACTTTTCACTAATTCCGATGTTATTACCTCCAGTCAACAAGACAATCCAATCACAAGTCAACACGAATTGGTCAGAGGATTAATAAACTCAGGCCGATGAGATTATTTCTCAATTCTCATTGTCTATCTCGTTTTTACCTACGCCACAGCTAATAAAGGCCTGTTCCCTTTATCATTGATTCTAGAGATAGAGAGTTTATTGTCATGGGTCCCAGATTGGACAATGAAATTCTTGCTTTGCTTCATCACAACCGAATATTGTAGGCATAAATACAGAACAGATCAGTGTGTTCATGTACCATTGAATGTATATGTGAATGTGAATGTATATGATATGAATGTGTGCGTATATGCATACACACACACACACATAAATTGCAATAGGCTACAGGTGCACAACCTTTTATCCGAAAGCCTCCGAATGGAAGATTTTTAGCGTAGATTAGGTAGGTAGCGCGGGCGGCTTGAAAAGTCTGGAGTGACTGCCTCCTCCCTGGGGAATCATTGTAAATCATTGCATAAATGTTAGTCAGTTAGTTTGGAGGGATTTTAGGTGGTGGTGGGGTGGGTGGGTGAAGGGGGAAACTTTAATTCTTAGTCCCCTACCTGGTCGGCGACTCCCAGCATCGCGGAGCTGGGGGCTCCGTCCGGCTGCGGGCGGCGCCGGTTGTAGCTCCGACCCCGGCAACTCTACCCCTGGCTGCGAGGCGCTCCAAATCCAGCGTCGCCCGCGGCCCCAGCTCCGCGAATGTTGGGAGAAGGCGACCCGGTAAGGCATTGCCCGCTCCCCGCTGGTATCCCAGCGCTGCGACGCCGCCGACTCCCAACATTTACGGAGCTGGGGTGGGGGGCGTCCGGCCGCGGGCGGCGCTGGATTTGGGGCGCCTCGCAGCCAGGGGTAGAGTTGCCCGGGTCGGAGCTACAACCGGCGCCGCCCGCAGCCCCAGTTGGGAGTTGGCGGCCACAGCGCTGCGGAGCTTACTGCACGGCGACCCGGTAAGGCATTGACCGCTCACCGCCTCTCCGACCAGGTAGGGGACTAAGAATTAATGTTTACCCCTTCAACCCCCCCTTCACATAAAAGCCCTCCAAACTAACTGACTAACATTTAAGCAATGATTTACAGATGTTTAAGTGTCTCCCCGGTCTCCGGGGAGGAGGCAGCCGCTACAGTAGTACAGACCTGGGTTGACCACGGGTCGTTTCGGGTCAAGTTTGGCGCCAAACGCGAGCTTTGGTGTGCCGATGACATCCTGGAAAAAATGGCCGGTTTTCGGAGGTTTTCGGATAAAAGGTTGTGCGCCTGTACTAAAAAATTGTTACTTTTTTTGGCATCTTTCATTCATTTGTTCCATATCTCTATATCACCGTCTATATCTTTCGTTCCCCTTTCCACTGACTGTCTGAATGGTCTCGACCCAAAACACCCCATTCCTTTTCTCCAGAGATGCTGTCTCACCCGCTGAGTTACTCCAGCGTTTTGTGTATCACAGGCTATATAAGGGAACATTTCACATCAAATCTGAGTCAATGCCACCTACACAGAACTGTTCCAGTATGTTTACCGTCTTCAAAACTTAAGATTAGTCAAACAGAAAGGTTAGCCTGAACACTTGTGAGTTGGAGTGCTTCTTACAGGGAAGCTGATTATCATTTACATTGGTCTACGTAGTCTAGACAGAAGAATGTGGCTGCCAACAGAAGTGTCTCAACACAATTGCACCAAGTTGATGTCGCAATTGATATTGCATAAAGATGCTGGGAATTAAAATCCTCCCACCTCGACAGGAATTGTGAAGCCAGGAGCCATGTGCCAGTTTTCATTGCGAGTTGATGGCAGAGCTGACAGTTTCAATTTTCTGGGCAATAATAGATGAGATAATTTGTCCTTGGGCCAGCACAAAATGTAATCATGAAGATAGCGTGTCAGTGACTACTTTTTAAGAACTAGATTCAGCATGTCGCTGAATAGTCAAACAAACTGCTACAGATGCACTGTAGAGTTGGTGGCATCACCTGGTACAGTAATCCCAACATAGCGACATGGTGGCGCAGCGGTAGAGTTGCTGCCTTACAGCGAATGTAGAGCTGGAGACCCGGGTTCGATCCAGACTACAGATGCTGTCTGTACAGAATTTGTACGTTCTCCCCATGAGTTTTCTCCAAGATCTTCGGTTGCCCCCCACACTCTAAAGACATACAGGTTTGTAGGTTAATTGGCTTGGAAAAGAAAAAATTGTCCCAAGTGGGTGTAGGATAGTGTTAGTACGGAGGGATCACTGGTCAGCGCTAATCCGGTGGGCCTGTTTCCACACTGTATCTCTAAACTAAACATACGAATGCAGGAGACAGCAGTGGTTGACTCGGCCCAGTGCGTCATAGCATCAGACACCCTCGCATTGCGAAGCTCTACCTCAAGGCAGCAGCATGCATTAAGGATCCACACCCATCCAGGCCTGCCATCTTCTTGCCGATTCTATCAGGTACAAATCCTCCAGTGTGGGCTTAAAATCCCACACTACCTTCGTCAGGAACTGAACTGCAGAGCCCCAACCCTATTTGGCTACAGAAGCAGGACACTAAGCACTACCACAGTCACCTTTCCTAATTGGGTTGGGCACATACAATTTATTTTATTTTTGCAGTCTTTTTCACTGCCTTGTAGGATTTATGTGCAATGTACAAATGCCACCTCAGGATAAACATGTCCCTATCATTATTAAAATCTACTTCCATCATTTCAAGGTGGACACCCACCAGCTCCAACAGTGAGAATCATCTGTGTAGGAGAAACTGCAGATGCTGGTTTCCACCAAAGATAAACAAAATGATCAAGTAACGCAGTAAGAGAGGCAGCATTACTGGAGAAAAATGTGGACTGGAGTCTGAAGAGTCGTGACCCAAAACATCACCTATCCTTTTTCTCCAGAGATGCTGTCTGATAAGCTGAGTTGCTACAGCATTTTGTGTCTATCTTCAGTGAGAATCAGCTTCATAGTTCACCAAATCTCAAACGACTCCTTTTAAACAATGACTGCGTTGCTAGTTTTGGCAAGGTGGTAACCAAAACACCAACTCACTTGCACCAACTGCATCAAACGGTGCACGTCACCCATTTACCTGGTGGGATGAAACTCCCACCTTAGACCAAGACTTCTCTCCATCTTTAAAAGCTGCCAGCCAAGGATTTATTTTGGAAAGTAGCTTTTGGTTACTTCCATTTCCTTTCGTTGCTTAGCGTTAAATATTGACATGCCTCAGGACAGTGGAGATGCTGTATTAACTGCAATATGCGGAAAACATCCTGCACAGCTCAAATCACCTTGTAATCAGTCAACAGCTCACTTTAAGTACCACAACCTTCACCTAGTTTACAAAGCTCTTAAAAACAGCATCCATCTGATTCTTCAGTGCATTTACATGATCATAGACGTCTTTGAATCTAGCAGAGCAAGTACATGCGTTATAATCTGTAATACTCATGGAACGCACTTGAATATTTCAGCATGTTTCCATTAGCATTTGAATGGGAAGATTTTGAAGCAAGTTTCAATACCAATCTTTGTGCAAAGTTGGTGGTAGATTAATGAACTACAATCAGATGTTCCTTCATAATAACTTGAGATACACTAAAACCTGGTGTTCAGTGCATGGACCAAATGCTTCACACTCACTTATTTTCATTGGGATGTGCTCAGATTTGGGCATAGGCCTTCACCCAAAATTAATGAATCTGTTGCTGTATCAATCATATCCTCATATTACCTCATGTCCATGCACGAACCACTTAACTATTCTTTATCTTCAAGTCATTCTGCTTCCCACCATTGCTGTTGGCATAAAATGTTGGACATGCCCAATTTTACATTGTTCCCCATTGGCTTTACTGCCATGGAGGCTTCCTGTGGCTTTTTTTGTTGTGAAAACTTCCATTCTACACAGAACTCACATAACTAGTTATTTTTGATTAACCCTGACTTTAGACTGGCATGTTGAGGACATGCTCCTTTTCCGAATCCAACCTCTCTGTCCTGGGCCTCCTCCATGGCCAGAGTGAGCACCACCGGAAATTGGAGGAGCAACACCTCATATTCCGCTTGGGCAGTCTGCACCCTAGCGGCATAAACATTTCATTCAATTTCCGGTAGCCCTTGCTGTCTCCTCCCCTTCTCAGCTCTCCCTCAGGTTCTTCACTCCATAGATGCTGCTGCACCCACTGACTTTCCCCAGCACTTTTGTGCTCCTTTTTCTTGCAGTTGGATGTGCCAATTTAAATTTACTAGCATGTAATCCATAGCCTCCTGTTAGTCTTCAAACCAAATTGCATCAGTCTTACCATTAGCCTCTGAGCAACAGTCAAGGCGAAGGACCCCTGAAAGTAACCAGGGGCAGCTACATCTCCTTGCCAAAAAAGGTGGCGTCGAACAACTTGAATGATTAAAAGTTGCCCAAATCCACCAAGTTCTCAAAATGTGTCGGAAAGAACTGTAGATGTTGGTTTAAATTGAACGTAGACACAAAATGCTGGAGTAACTCAGCGGGACAGGTAACATCTATGGATTCCTTCCCTCCAGAGATGCTACCTGTCCCGCTGAGTTGCTCCAGCATTTTTGAGTCTATCCACCAAGTTCTCCATCTAAACCATTCATAAGCAACCGCATTTCCAGTAAGTCGTTACACCCTGAAGCAGTTCAATAGTACCATGGTAACACATTCAGTTTAAGGAGTATTCCACAGAGGGCGAGAATTCACCTGTTATGGCGAGAAACAGCAGCACAACAGGAGAGCTGCTGCCTTACAGCATCAGAGACCCAGGTTCGGCCCTGACCACCGATGCTGTCTATATGGAGTTTGTATGTTCTCCGTGTGACTGCATGGGTCTCCACACGGTATCTCTAAAGTAAACTAGCCTGTATGGTCATCTTAGTTGGCATGGACAGATTGGGTTAAAGGACTTGTTTCCATGCTGTATAACTGACTACAAGTTGCCATGACAAGACAATACTTGGCAGCAGTCTTATGAACTAGAGATGATTCCTAATTCCAAAGTTGTAGCTTTCCACAAAAGTTTAAGGGTTGATGAGACCATATAGCGTTTCAACATCGATAACATCTTTTGCATTCTGTGACAATCATTCACCAAGATAAAGTCTAATGATTTAGTGGTCGCACTCAGTAGAAACACTTAGTCTGAAGAAGGGTCGCGACACTAAACATCACTTCTTCATGTTCTCCAGAGACACTGCCTGACCTGCTTGGGGAAAGCAACATTTTAAGATTTTACCAGAAAAAAAAAAAATATGAAAGGGCAAAGAATGATAATTAAAAACCCCAGAGTGACTTATTTTCATAACAGAGTAGAATTAGGCTTTTCGGCCCATCAAATCTACTCTGCCATTCAATCATGGCTGATCCAATGCTCCCTCCTAACCCCATTCTCTTGCCTTCTCTCCATAACACCGGACACCCACACTAATCAACAAATTTATCTCTGCTTTAAAAATATCCACTGACTTGGCCTCCACAGCCTTCTGTGGCAATAAATTCCACAGATTCACCACCCTTTGACTAGAGAAATTCCTCCTCGGCTCCTTCCTAAAGGGATGTCTTTTAATTCTGAGGCTATGACATCTGGACCTACACTCTAGTTAAAGAGGCATAAAGTAAAACCTAAAACAACTCCCCAGGTTATGACAGGGTTCTGTCCCATGAACCACTCATAATCAGTTTGCTAGACAGAAGTGCGGGAGAAGCCAGTTGGCAAAGGATACACACAACAGTTGGTAAATCCATTCCAATGGTCATCCAAATGTTCAGTAGTGTGTCGGGGTTGCACACGTCAGGCATTCATAACACGGGGAGGAGCTGTATATTTAATGTCAATTCCCAAAGGAAAGTCACCTTTGGAACAGAATATCCACAAACTGCACTGTTCCAGGTTTCTGGATCAATCTATGCATCAAGTACTCATAAGAATGTTCGAAAGGAAATTAATGGATTTTGTGGTGGAAGACTGCCCAGACAACTTTTTTAAAAAAAAACTTAATGATAGTTGAGGAAGTAAGCACACTTCCAATAGCTAGAACAGTTTTCTCAGAACTCATCCCTTATTCATGGCACCCAGCCGTGTCATCAGTCTCAACCCAGTCTCCAAATTGACAAGACTGCTTCATTAACAACTTGCTCCCAGACTAAAATCATCCAAGCGTCTCAAACCATTGGTTTCAATCCCCAGAATACACGTGACTGTCTGTCTGTTGGCAACTCTGATCCTAACTGCTCAGAAACAGTCTCCTATTCTCCTATTTGGCCACGATTATCCTCCCAACTAAAATGTACCACACCAAGAATGTCATTTCTACAGAAGATTAGCAACACCACTTTTGTCGTAGCCCATTAGCTGCTCAAATCCACAAACCACTTGTTCTATCGGCATGTCTCACACTGCACCCTTGCACTTCCACAACTTAACCTCACCTCAACATTTGTCACTGTCCAAGAGCATTTGGTTTGCCCGTTACAGTGCCAGCTAGTCCAAACATCCAATTCATATGCCTCATTTCAAATTGCATTCTTCATAAATCCCACCCCTCTAACCCCAAGTCTTTAACTTTGTCCAGTCACAATTCATGTTGTGTCTACATTGCTTCAAAGGAGATATCATTTGCCATTTCTAATCCTTTGTAGATGGTCCTCAAGACATCTGGTTGAGTAGGAGGTACGTTATATTATCCTACATTTCCTTTGTATAACAAACACATTTGTTTACTGTACTGAGATCTCAGTATTTGCTAAACCACAGGCTGAATATTCCGCTGTTTTATTTACCTTGTAGGGTTGCAGACTATATTTACCACACAGTTCTGAATGTCAAATAAGAGCAAAATGGCTAATTTGTTTTTTTTTCTAGAATATTTAATATTGAATTCAATTATGCACCCCTCTACAGCATAGGGAAAAAAACCCACTATTTTTTATGCTGTAAAACATCCTCCAATAGGCTTCACAGCTGTATCTCTGTACTGTACACTGACAATGACAATTAAAATTGAATCTTAATCTGAATCTGATTTAAAGTAAACAAAGTTCTGCAAGATGAAGAAATACTAGAGTCAAAATTAAAGAGTTACAAGATCAAGAACCAGGTCATACAGTGATCAGAAATAGTGGGTAGAAGGGAAGAGATATAACACGATCTAGCTGGTGCGTTAGTTTAGATTACCAAGTCTGTAGACTAGATCTAATCGCTAGATTTGACAAGTCTACATTTCAGACCAGTCTGCTACTTCCTACTCACGGGCTTTCCCCTAACCCAACTCAAAACTTTCAGCTTCCTTGAACCACATTGGTTCCTCAACTACAACATTACACTTAAATCAGACTACAAATCTCCTCCAGACCGATGATCCAAGCAGCAATTCTGGCCTGACGACCATTTAAAGTTTCTCCACTCCAAGCAACTGTCTCATCTATGGAGACCAAATGTTCTCATGTTTTTAGAGGAGATGCAATGGATATTCCTGGAATGATTTTGTGACTGAACTCACGCTTGTTTAATTAAACTCCAGACAAATAGTTGCTCATTAATGTGCAATGTAACTGCTATATTATTAATTCAAGTTACCAATGTATGCATTAGGATCTGTTCCAACTTGAACACCTCGACAGGTGTTCAAATTAGTTCATCTATAAAAGCCTTCAGCATCTGACAAAAAGATCATGAAAAACAAATATGCAGTTGCAACTATGGTGGTCCCCACTTTCATTTCAGATTTGCTCTATAGATTTTGCCTTGATTGCATTCATTATTCACGGCAGGTGACAAAAGTTATTTCTGCAAGGTATTGGAAGAATGTTGCTGCCGACAGAATCATGTCATTGTGTGCGTCAATACCCATGGGAGGTGGCAATAAATCGTAAAGTCTCATTTATCTAAACTGACTCCACCTCCCCAAATACAAGTCACGTTTTGGACCATTAAACATTTAATACTGTGCACATGCATGGAGGTAGTCTGGAAAAAGCCATTTCAAAGAGTCACATATTCTACGTTCCCAGAATAAGCAGCACTTTTCACACCAAAGCACCAGTTAATAATTAGAACAAAATCGTTGCTTATTTGACAGAATCAAACCAGACCTGGTATCAAGTTTCTACCCAATGACGCAACTAAAATGGAGAACTGTAACCGTTCCAGTCATCTCGAAATATGATTGAGCATTATTTCATTTCCATTTAAAATTGACTTAATTTGCAACTTCAGATAAACAATGTATTTCAACTGGTTAAAGTGACCACGGCACTAATTAAATAACCTGTATTTGTGAATGGACAAAACATTTGAGTTAGTCAGATATTAGACCAGATTTTAAACTTGCCTTAAGTTAGACGAGCTGAAAATAAAGGTTGTAATAAATTAGTCCACGACTCCAAATTAGTTTTAGCTTACTTACGTTCAAGTCCATTAATGTAGCGCAGTCGGATTTCACAGTGACCCCAGACGGCACTTACAATAGGATAAAGCTTTTTCCCTTTAAGTCCTCGATATGCTATTCCCAGATAGTGTCCATCCACCATATAACTCAGAGTTCCTTCGTCCATGTCCAAAACAACTAGGAATGCATCAGGCACAATAAAAGTCTCATGGGGCTCCAGGTAAGCTGGATAGGTCTGGCTTGGCTGATTTTTCCCATCATAGTAGAGTTTGTTACGACCAAGGTCCCAGCCCCAGGATTCACAATTACTTCCAACAAGTGCCGTGTAACCGACAGAGTGCAAAGGAGAATCTCCTGTAGCAACGCCAACCACTGCATGTGTCCCTCGCTGTCTCATTGCCCAAGTAATTTCCCACACGTGTAGTCCTCTGGTGTATCCGACCTTGCCTCGTATGCCATCGGTGCTCTGCGCCACTGGATGGCGATGAAATATTAACTTGTCGTCTTCTTTAACAAATACATTCAGTGATCGGTCGTCATTATTCCACGAGTTCGATAACTGGACCTCGCAGGAAACGGGCGGCATGTCCAGTAGCATGTCCAGCCGAGCTGGCTTACAATAGTCGAGCCCCTGCTGCTCATGTCGAAGGGGCCTGTAAGGATCTCTCACATCCACAGTCTTGAGTCCAACAGCAACTCGTTGCCCCATGGTTAAACTTCAGAACAGAAAGGAAAAGAGCCAAACAAACAAACCTCCTTTTACCCAGCCTTCCAATTCGCTCAGCCTCAAATCGAATTCTCAAGTCAGTCAAAAACATCAGGCAAACGGAAATATTTAGCTTCACTTCCTGAATGATAGAAGCACATTAAAAAGACACGTCAACATTCATTCTTCAGATATTGTTTGCAAGACAATTCTACAGCTAATATTCATACAGAACTTGCAAATCAAAAACATTAAACACAATTGAAAAGATAACCAACAATAACATAGAGACTTCTCTGGGAGAGAGGCAGCCAAGATATTTATCAAGCCAGGGTAATGCCTCCGTTAAGCCCTCTACGAACGCGTTTCAAAAGAGGTCACTTCATTTTAAGCCTTGGTAAAACAGACTTAGTTTAACAATCTCACCCCACTGCCATCTCCAAAACCAGTCTAGGGAATCTTCACTGCACTTCTCATGGCAAGTACAACACTTTTTGGGCAAAATGGTGCACAAAGCTGAAGGTGTAGTCTCAATGCAAACCTATAATTATAAACCCAAATTTTGTCCGAGGCCAACATGCCATTTGCCTTAATAATTGCTTGCTGCACACGCACATTTGTTTACAAGTAAACCCAAGTACCCTTCATTCACAATGCTCAATCTTGGCACTTCTAAACACTGCTTTTGTTTTGTGCAAAGTGGGTAACTCAATTCTTTCCAGATTATATTACTCCTGACCATTTATTGGCTGTGTTCCCTTAAAATCTCAATTTTCACCTCTGTACTCAATCCCATCTAGTCAACCTTAGAAACAAGGCAAAAAGGGACCAAAGGTCAAACTGCAAATAGCTGGGGCTCCAAACAGATTCCTCCAGACTCTCATGGGGCTTTCTCACGGGGCGACTTGATGCAAGAGGTAACCAGAGTTGAACATCGTGGGAACCTCGTACGATAACCGTACGGCATTCGTGGACCAACGGCAGGTACTCGTGTAACTTGTTGACTCGGGAGAAAATTCAAGCAAGCTTGAATTTCTCCAAGAGTGACTTGTACACTTGTCGTTGAACATTGAAACATTATATGGACGTAGTGGCCAGTGCGATATCCGTAATAACTCTTGTGTTTACCGTGAGAACTCCTGCGAACCCGGTGCTCATGTGAGTATATATAACGATATATTAGTACATCAACAGGAAAACCATTTAATGTTATCCATGATTTAAAAACATACATTGCTATTGATGTAAAAGTGCTGTTTTTGCAGTTAACTTAAACTTCTCTTATAAGTGTGTCTGTGTCCTGCAGCTGCAAAGTAAAAAAGTCAGACAGCTTTTACACGCTCTGTGTTTGAAGTTGGAATCATGTCTCCAAGAGCCATAAAATAAATTATGCATGAGGGCAGGCAATTTTCACTTGTAATGCTTGTCTTAAAAAAGGCTATCTGTATTTACAAACTTGTGCTCGGGTATCCAAGAAGCACAAGAAATACCACATTAAATGCGGCGGGCAGGCTCTTAAACAGGGCTGCTGCATACAGTGCATCAATGAAAAACACCACCATCCTGTACTCGAAACTTAGTACAGGCATGTCTCCAAATGAGCCAATTCAACCAAGGGACGATATTTATAGTGTATGAAAAAAAAAGTTACATCATTTGTGTCACGTGATGATTTAACAACACTTCACAGTTCACAATGTTCATTCAAGATTTAACGGGAAAGCTCGGGAGACGGACAAGTCACTCGCACAAATAACAGAAATGCCGAGTACCCGTGGGAACTCTTTATCTACCCCTGTTATATCGTGTGATATCGTGCTAGACCACGACCACTTCACTCTGGTTACATCTTGCGTCAAGTCGCCCCGTGAGAAAGCCCCTTAACTTCTCATCCAAGACCCATTTCTTCCTGCCCAGTCTTGTCCAATAACTAGTTCTCGATTCCATTCAATAATTACCCCTCTTGCCCTTTGTTGACCATGTTCGTGCATGGGATCTTGTCGGAAGCCTTGAACCCAAACACATTACAACCGATTCACTTCATATATATTCTACTGGGCGTTTACTCAAGCCATTCCAGTAGATTAGCCAAGTCTGGTTTCATGGATCCATGCTGATTCTGTTCAATCTTAATGTGTTGTCGAGTGATATCCTACTTTGCAGACATTGGACCAAATACCCAGTTCTCCATTTACAAAGTAAGGACATATTTGCTACCCTCCAAACCTAGAATTCCAGAATCTATCGAATTTGCGTGACCAGCAAAGTAATCACTCTCTGAAGTTAGCCCTTTCAAATCAAAGTCCAGAATGCAAAGTCCAGAATTTACAATGAAAATGTTTTAATTTCCATGTTTTCACATGATTACTTAGGGCTGCTACTTTTCTGCAAGCTTCCACGCTTTTGCACTATGAAAAGGCAAGGTGATCATCACTAAAGGAATGACCCAGACCTTCATTATGCCAGCCAAGAGACTTCCCAACAGAACACTCATGTTCACAGTAAGACACACCAAATACATTTAACAAGTTTTTTTTTTATTTTTTTTTTAAACTGAATGCAATGAATAGGCATACCTCACATTGCTTTAATCTCCGCTGTGCCAAAACATACTTTCAAATGATCTGGAAGGAAAACAAAAATCAAAATCAAGACACATTCATCATTTGCGAATTCAGTCTATTTATATTTAGCAGAAGAGGAATTGAATCCAATTAATACAGTGCAGCATATACCAAGTACTCTCTACTTTGAAAGTTTTCAACTACAGAGTATTTAAAGCTAACATTGCAAATTTACAATTTAAGGAGCAACCCTGGTACAAAAATTAAAGTCAAGATGAAGCAGACATTACCAAAGATAGCTTTAAAATGTGGTTAGGAGAACAGACCTGTCCCATTTGCAATGCTGGCAAAAGTGCTCTTAGTAAGGAATCTACGTACTAGCAATTAAATAGGCATGACAGTGTGCATGTATAGGCTACGTCAGTATTTGACAAGACACGCCCATTCTTCAGGGCAAAAGAGTAGACTATTCATCACGACAAACCCAACGTGGCCTGAACAATCGAGACGGAAACAAAACAGTGATACTAAACTTGCTAAACTTCTTGCATGGCTTTGGCTAGCTCGATTGTTATAGCTTTTTTAAATAAAGAAGATCGCTTGTAGAATTAGGTGATCGACTGGTGATACTTGCAGCAAAACCTCCCTAAATGCTTATCCTGGAATGCTATACAGACTGGCAATACTAGTTCTAATAGATTAAACACTTCATTCTCAACCATCCAGCAAATCTGGAACTTAAACTTCACATGACCCACTGCTACAAAGCAGCTAATGTGTTAGAAGGCATGAAGAACTATAAAGTGCACCTTTCAACATAGATTGCAAACATAAAAACTATTAACAAGTGTCAAGCTAAATATGCTAAATATTTGCAGCATATTTCAGCAAATGCCTCTGACCCCTCTCCCACCCCCACAAAAGATATCATCAATCCCACTATCATAGCTGTTTATTTTATAAGTCAAAAAGTGATATGCAATCTTTAGGATTTGCTATGCAATCTCCACATTAACTGTGCAGAGAATTCATACATTAAATGGCCTCCTCGAACCAAGGCAGTAGACTCAAAAAGGAATCTATTAGCAATGGATAAAGATTGGAATAATTTGCAAAGGCTTTGGGAATAGATAATATCTACCAGTTAACACTGCTGAAGGTACACTCAAAACATGTTACTGTACTGTGCAATATCCTGCAACCATTCATTTTTAATCTTGCAACTTAAATTAGTAGAAGCACCAGCATTCAAAGACTTGTCGCAAAATTCAAACTACAAAGTGGATACAAAACCAGTGCAACTCTAGCCAAAACTGGATAGGGCAGCATACACACGGTCTGGTTGATTCACATACTGGGGAGATTGTAATCTAAAAATCAACAAAGCCCAAGATGAAAGCTCATTCATTATATCTTTTACCAATCCCCAGTTGAGATTCACTGGGGGAGGTCAAAATACCCGACAGGTTCTTTCCAGACCAACTACAAATGAAAATGTTTAATTTGGTCATAGAAAAAGCATATCAAATTATAAATCTTACTGTCTTCCAGTACTGCGTGAATGAATAAAATTGATTAATTTTGCAGTTTATTTATCGGTTTCCCCACATTGCATTCCGCAAGAAAACAAATTTCATTACCATATAATATAACCATATAACAATTACAGCACGGAAACAGGCCATCTCGGCCCTACAAGTCCATGCCGAACAATTTTTTTTCCCCTTAGTCCCACCTGCCTGCACTCGTACCATAACCCTCCATTCCCTTCTCATCCATATGCCTATCCAATTTATTTTTAAATGATACCAATGAACCTGCCTCCACCACTTCCACTGGGAGCTCATTCCACACCGCCACCACTCTCTGCGTAAAGAAGTTCCCCCTCATATTACCCCTAAACTTCTGTCCCTTA
This sequence comes from Leucoraja erinaceus, assembly GCF_028641065.1. Taxonomy (NCBI): domain Eukaryota; kingdom Metazoa; phylum Chordata; class Chondrichthyes; order Rajiformes; family Rajidae; genus Leucoraja; species Leucoraja erinaceus. The sequence goes on along the minus strand of NC_073406.1, from coordinate 20,236,443 downwards.
ATTCTGAAGTCATGTCCCCTTGTTTGAATCTTCCCTATTCTCAAAGGGAAAAGCTTGTCCACATCAACTCTGTCTATCCCTCTCATCATTTTAAAGACCTCTATCAGGTCCCCCCTTAACCTTCTGCGCTCCAGAGAATAAAGACCTAACTTATTCAACCTATCTCTGTAACTTAGTTGTTGAAACCCAGGCAACATTCTAGTAAATCTCCTCTGTACTCTCTCTATTTTGTTGACATCCTTCCTATAATTTGGCGACCAAAATTGTACCCCATACTCCAGATTTGGTCTCACCAATGCCTTGTACAATTTTAACATTACATCCCAGCTTCTATACTCAATGCTCTGATTTATAAAGGCTAGCATACCAAAAGCTTTCTTTACCACCCTATCTATATGAGATTCCACCTTCAAGGAACTATGCACGGTTATACCCAAATCCCTCTGTTCAACTGTATTCTTCAATTCCCTACCATTTACCATGTACGTCCTATTTTGATTTGTCCTGCCAAGGTGTAGCACCTCACATTTATCAGCATTAAACTCCATCTGCCATCTTTCAGCCCATTTTTCCAAATGGCCTAAATCACTCTGTAGACTTTGGAAATCCTCTTCATTATCCACAACACCCCCTATCTTAGTATCATCTGCATACTTACTAATCCAATTTACCACACCTTCATCCAGATCATTGATGTACATGACAAACAACAAAGGACCCAACACAGATCCCTGAGGCACCCCACTAGTCACCTGCCTCCAACCCGATAAACAGCCATCCACCATTACCCTCTGGCTTCTCCCATTCAGCCACTGTTGAATCCATCTTGCTATTCCTGCATTTATACCCAACAGTTGAACCTTCTTAACCAACCTTCCATGAGGAACCTTGTCAAAGGCCTTACTAAAGTCCATATAGACAACATCCACTGCTTTACCCTCGTCAATTTCCCTAGTAACCTCTTCAAAAAATTCAAGAAGATTAGTCAAACATGACCTTCCAGGCACAAATCCATGTTGACTGTTCTTAATCAGACCCTGTTTATCTAGATGCTTATATATATTGTCTCTAAGTATCTTTTCCATTAATTTGCCCACCACTGAAGTCAAACTAACAGGTCTATAATTGCTAGGTTTACTCTTAGAACCCTTTTTAAACAATGGAACAACATGCGCAGTACGCCAATCCTCGGGGACTATTCCCGTTTCTAATGACATTTGAAATATTTCTGTCATAGCCCCGGCTATTTCTACACTAACTTCCCTCAATGTCCTAGGGAATATCCTGTCAGGACCTGGAGACTTATCCACTTTTATATTTTTCAAAAGTGTCAGTACTTCTTTTACTTTGAACCTCATAGTATCCATAGCTACTCTACTAGTTTCCCATACCTCACATAATTCAATATCCTTCTCCTTGGTGAATACCGAAGAAAAAAAATTGTTCAATATCTCCCCCATCTCTTTTGGCTCTGCAGATAGCTGTCCACTCTGTCTCTCCAATGGACCAATTTTATCCCTCGTTATCCTTTTGCTATTAATATAGCTGTAGAAACCCTTTGGATTGACTTTCACCTTACTTGCCAAAGCAACCTCATATCTTCTTTTAGCTTTTCTAATTTCTTTCTTAAGATTCTTTTTACATTCCTTATACTCCTCAAGCACCTCATTTACTTCATGCTGCCTATAATTATTGTAGATCTCCCTCTTTTTCCGAACAAGATGTCCAATTTCCCTTGAAAACCAGGGCTCTTTCCAATTTTTACTGTTTCCTTTCAACCGAACAGGAACATAAAGATTCTGTACTCTTAAAATTTCCCCTTTAAATGTCCTCCATTTCTCTTCTACATCTTTCCCATAAAACAAAATGTCCCAGTTCACTCCTTTTAAATCATCTCGCATCGCATCAAAGTTAGCCTTTCTCCAATCAAAAATCTCAACCCTAGGTCCAGTTCTGACCCTCTCCATAATTACGGAACAAGGATCTGCAGATGCTGGGTTATACCAAAGAGACAAAGTGCTGGAGTAACTCTGCGGTCAGGCAGCATCTATGGTGAAAAGGGGTGAGCAACGTTTGGGTCGGGACCATTCTTCAACGAGTAGCAGTATGCAAATTCAATTTGGGAAAGTCTCCACTAACTGAACAAGAGTCACCTGTACTAGCTCTTCAAGCCATTTGTCAAGTTACCATGTCTTGCTACAGTGCTCTCAAGCAAAGATTTGAGAATGTGAAGCACTATTTTTGTTGGTGCAACTTGCAGCACAGCAAATTCACAAGCTCATCTCAACTCTGCCATTGGATCAATCAAGCTAGAAGCTACTGCCTGTGCTCTGTAGGTTATTTGGCCACTAATTTGCCTGGGTGTAAGTTAATGATGAACATCTGGGTAGATTTAGACCATGTGGACAGAATTAAGTGGGGTTTATGTAGAATTAGTGTTGATGCACAGCTGGCCATCATAACTGTGGTCAGTTTGTGTTGCATTTCTACGACTACCAACTAATCCGAAATAGCCCGCAGTGCAAAGGCTTATATTCCTCAATGTAAAGCCAGACAATAAATCATGCCCAACAGGACTTGAATAGGGTGTTTGGCAGTGATCAGAATATAATTTTAGACAGTCCAAATCATCAAAAAAATTCAAGGGGTGGACTCAAACGTGGCAGCCACTGAAGCATCCATCTGAAAGAGGAAACAAAAATTTTGGAATTCTATGGTGTGGATGTGGTCAGCCTTGGTAAAATGATGGCATTTCAACAAATTCATGTGCAGTCTTTCCTTCATTCCTTCCATTTTGAGAAAAAGTTTGAATTGTTTTGAACAAATACCATGGACCAATTTAAGAATCCACAAGTGGCTTCAGAATTCCCCAACCCTGCAAGCAGATAGCATATTCATTTAACAATTCCAAAAGTCATACAACTAGTTTTAATTAAATGTTTTTTGTAATCCAATCTACTAAAATAAAGTGATTTAGGAGATTGGATCTTTTGCACGGTATTGTTTTACATGAAGTCAAATTCAAGGCATCCAAGAGAATTTCAAAGTTAGCTTGCACACCAAGAAATCTTACTGCATTGGCAATGTATGATCAGATAACTACAGAGATTGGAATTCTGAAATGGGGACCAATGCTTGATCAACAGATCAGGCAGGATATGGGAAAGAAAGAGTTAAATGCTTCTTGAAACATTAGAAACTACAGATGCTGGAATCTTGAGCATAAAAACTGGAGGAATTCAAGTCTATGGAGGGAAATGGATAGATGATATTTTAGTTAGTCCTGCCCCAGTCTGTTCATTTCCCTTCAGATGCTGCCTGGACCGTAGTTACTGCTCCAGTGGGTGTCTGGAACATTAACCGTTTCTTCACAAATGTTGCATAAACTGTCGAGTACTTCCAGCATCTTTTGTTTTTAATTAACATTTAAAATAGATTGACATAAACCAGCTGCACAACTGCAATAAAATGGCATTTAAATCAAACTTCAAATAGTCCATTTTAAATCGCAGGCAGTTAACTACAATTGCTGCAAGACAAGGCAAAAATCCTTGCACTGAGTTAGGAGGGATTCCCCCATTCTAACATAGAGGTTCTGAAAGCAACACATTTACATTTGGATCCCAAAACGATTGTCACCAAATCATTTCTGAACTGCAGTCCTACCACAGGAAGAGTGCAACCAATTTCATGGAACAGTTTCAGTCACTCTTTCTACGAGGACCTCTGGCCAGGAAACAGACTCCTTTCGTAGAAACAAGGAACTGCAAATGTTGGTTTGCAAGAAGAAAAAAAAAGTGCTGGAGAAACTCATCGGGTCAAGCAGCATCACTGGAGAATATGGAGGGGAAAAGTTTTGGGTTGGGGCCCTTCTTCAGACAACTTTACTACAATAGAGTATACGGGCATTACTATCAATAACCAACACTAAGGAAAGTCTACACCTCTCCAGATGGAAGAGCCAATTGCAGAGGCAAGAAGCAAAGAAAATTTGGCCCAAAGTGGCAAAGAAAAATATCTTGAAATTCTGGACTTCAATTTTAATATATTATTATTCCTAAAAGGATACACACATCCCAAGCTGTCCTGCTACAAGTTAAAAGCGAGCAGGAACAAAAAGGGTTATCAGCAGTTCTGCTAAAAAAGCATTGCTGCTCCAGGGATGTTGCGAAGGTAGGCATCAAGATCAACTCAAATCCATTCCTTTGGGGTGGCCGCCCCAAGCATTCCCTGCTGAGCATAAGGTTAAATTTACAAGGTGGTCCCGCAAATGATCACTCAATTGACGAGTTTGAGCCCTCTTTATTTATAGCCATGCTATATTTAAGAGGGAGTTGGATGTGGCTCTTGCGGCTAAAGGGATCAGGAGGTATGGAGAGAAGGCAGGTACAGGATACCGAGGTGGATGATCAACCATGATCATATTGAATGGCGGTGCAGGCTCGAAGGGCCGAATGGCCTACTCCTGCACCTATTTTCTATGTTTCACCAAGTCTCCAACACTGACCAAGAAAAACCAGCCATGCATTAATTTTACACAAATCCAAATTAGTGTGACAAATGACCTGCAGTCAACGCAATCAATCAAAAATCAAAGGACACAATCAAGAAGGACCCTAACGAAAAAATGAACTAGTCTAACTGGCAAAGTGAACACGATACCCAAAAGTCACTCTGATCAAGCATGAAACGCATCAGTTGAAACTATGCTCAGAGGGCCATTCAAAAAAGGCCACTAAATTCTAATGGCAACATCAAACTAAACAATTTTACACTCAAATCTACATTCAGCACCTTTCGCATAGGCTTTTCAGAAAGTCCATATTCAGTTTAGTTTACTTTAGAGATAAGCAGGCCCTTTGGCCCACTGACCCCTGCACACCAACATGATCAGACACACATTAGGGACAATTTTTACATTTATACCAAGCCAATTAACCTACAAACCTGTATGCCTCGAGTATGGGAGGAGCTCAAAGAAAACCCAGGCAGATCACGGGGAGAACGTACAAACTCCTCTCAGGCAGGTGCTGGAACCCTGGTCTCTGGCGCTACAAGGGCATAACTCTAAGGGGACGCCACCGTGCTGCCTGGTTGTCAAAAATTCAGATTCATAAGCAAAGATTAATTCACGGACTCGAGTTATGGCATCTCATTAGTATAAACACAGCCAACACAACCAAGAACACAATTTATTGCCCTTCAACACCCCAAAGCTGTCAATGCTCTTAGTGGAAACCACTACCAATTTGCAAACAAAGGCACAAACCATGCCATGAACCATATTATTGCAGTTAGTGGCAGTGCGCCATTCTTTCCTTGAAAGATATACTCGTATTTGAATTGGAATTAAATCCATTACTTTCTCGTCCAAATGAGCTAAGTCTACTGCACAAAACGTTGGAAGCTGCCAAAGTAACCACAAAATTAATGTTACATAAAGTTTAAGAGGAACTGCCTACCATTTGAAGTCAAATGTAGCTTGGGTAGAGTAACGTGGTGTAGTCTAGAGACGCGAGATGGTCACACACTTGTGCACCAAAGCCCAAACGTGGCTGGTCTATTACTATAGCAACTAGAGGGTGGAAAAACAGTATGGAATATATTTAGGCCAAGCCTGTTTGCCAAGTGTGCATATGACGGAGGACATGAAGTCATGCAAATCGTCAACATCACAAGAGGGGAAACTCGTTATGCAACTTCGCAGGTCCAACAGCAAGTAAACAATTTATATTTATAGAATAGTCGAAGGTATTTCACGGACCTGACAAATCAAATAAAGATTTGATCCCAAGCCACATCATCGGTTAAGGATAGAGGAGCAAAGCCTCAACCCCTTTTGAAAACTGTCACTTTGGTTATGAGAAGATTTGGGGAAGATCAGTCCACATTTGAAGGGAGGAGCAGGCAGCAATTAAATTCAGGGATGCTTGAAACAAAGTTATTCACAATGTTGGATTACAGGAAGAGGCAGCGTCACAGAGCTACAAAGATAAACAAAGATAAACATCTCCGCAAAAGCTACGCACTGGTAAGTAAGGTGGAAGACAACAACATTCTAGTGCGAATTAGCAAGACATGGACCAAAGTCAGACATCCTGAGATTCATAGCTCCAATTTAGTTTAAAAACTAGTTTGAACAACATGGGTAGGTTCAAAACTTAGTCCGAATTTAAGAATGTTTTTTAAGAATCCACCTCCAACAACAAAATCAGTTTTAAAGGCACATTTCCATTACAGCAAAACACTGGGTCCGAATATTTGCCAATTCATTCAGCCTCGAGGAAAAAAAGAGAAAAAAAAAACAAAACAAAAAAAACTTCTCCCATCAGGCAGAAACAATTAAAAAATTTGGCATGCAAATTGGAAGCTGCAAGTATTGCTGTGGTTTTGGGAATAACTGAACATTGCAGACTCTACAAGCAGATATCAAGCTCCTTTCACCTCAATTAATTGGAGCCATTTTTCTAGTGTTATAACAATTTAAATATGGGTTTTTTGTAAAGTCAACCAGGACCTCGAAAACAAAAACAGGTCATTTTTAAGCAACCTCAATAGTTACCAGGCTACACTTGAAGAACAGGATCACAACTGCTAACAACTAACACCAATAAACAATTGCAGCTCAAAGGTCATGGGTCCTGCTCTTATAAACAAGCTAATATTCTGGATTTTTCCAATGAGGTGTGGACATTTTATACAGTCACAATTCCTGTGATGAATTTTGTAATTACGAGGAAACAAGATATCCAGAAACATTTATCATAATTAGTGTTTTGCACAAATACCCATCCAAGTATTTGACCAGGGAACATATTTGTGTGCTGTATACAAGGCAAGGAAACCCCAATTTCCACTGAGAGCATTCAATCACCTTTCCAAGCCAACGACAATCTGATGCAACATTGTTTTGATCAGAAAATAGTGGCATGTTGCTTGTCCAGTATATAATGGCCAAGCCATCCTACTTAATGGTTAAATTATCCCCATCCAACACGGCAGGACTGACTTCTCTCCACGCTTCCTGCTTCAGCATAGCATTCAGCACTCCTCCAATTTGCCAATATCCATGGAGTGCAAGTAAGGACGAGTACATTTACACGCTCTTCTAATGTCGCTATCTGGACATGAAACTTCACCATTTGGAGCTGTTTGCCAAAAAAAATGTTCACTGAAAACCTTTTTTTTTTTTTTTTTTTTTTTAAATTAATATAAATGGGCATTTTCCCAATAGGTAAACCACAAAATAGGAAAATGGAGGTTGGGTGGAAATCAAGAGATTTTACAATAGAACAAAAACATACAGTTGCACAAACCTCAAAAAAGATTAGTGTTACACAGTCCTGGGCTGATTGAGCATGGTGCACATTTTCAAACCTGCAGGAAAATTGTCAACTAGCTCAGATTTATAAAATACTGTGCAGAAACTCCATTAAGGTAAATCATGTGTGCTTTTGGGTCCATAGCATGGCAAGCAAGTCCTTACCAGCTCCCTACATATTCAATATTAGCTCGGAAATAGCTTCAATGCCTGGGCACTGAATAGGAATCGCAAAAGTCACTCATGTCAGAAAAAAGACTACATATTCTGCAAATCATGCATTCATCAATATTAGCCACACTATTTCGATTAACAATTCAATGCCTCCGTGAAAGACTCCTGCCTCTATTGACAGGATATTCTTCCAAAATGTTCTGTTTATAAATATTGCAGGTCTAAATTTTACTTCGATCCATTTTCAATTAATATCCAAAAGTCAAAAGGTGCACACCAGTCATCATAACAATAACATTAGAGCTATGATAGTGATTTAAAGGGAAATAACCCAAAGGATCGGCATGTAGCAAACTTAAAGACAAATCAGACGCAGTTACCACAAGCCTACTTGTACACACACACACACAAAGAAATGCAATCCTTCCGCCTTGACGTTCAGTGATCCAGCTGTCACAGCTCTGTGGAATAGAAAATCTCAGGATTCAAAATCCACAAGAAATTCCTTTCAAGTCTTTAATGCACAACTCCTTCTGAAGCCAAGCCTTCTAGTTCTACTAGATTTTCTAGGCAAGCATTATACCTCAGTACACGGGACAGTAAACTAAACTCAGCTCAACTGTCAGCATTCACGTTAATCCTCGGCTTCAATTACACCACTCGATCAGTAACTCCAATAATGGCCTAACCTGCTCAACCTTAAATATAATAGCCCCTTTCTTGCAGGAGTAAATAATGCAAACTTCTCTTGAAAGGAGACCAAAACTGTACACGGTACTCCAGTTGCCGTCTCCAATTCCATGCAGCTGTAAAAGTACTCCCACTTCTATACCCCAACCCCCAGTAATTGAGGCCATTTTATTATTAACTTTCCTAAATACTTGCTGGACAAACATGCAAACCTTGCGCTTCAGTTAAATGAAAGCCCAGATCCCCCCACACGGCATCTGCCGTCTCTCCAGAAAGCAATATTCTGTATTTCTATTCCCATTAGGACAAATAACCTCACATTCCCCAACATAGCTCTCCGCCAAATATTTGCCCACTCGCTTATCATTTTGCAGCCTCTGAACATTGTTACTTCCTTTTCACTTGGCTTCACATTCTGGCGAAATGTGGCGAGGTATTTGGCCTGGTTATCGAAGTTATTAATATGGATTGTAATACTCAGGACCTCAGCACAGATTCCTGGAACATCCTACTCACTGCAGCTCGCTGATCTGGAAATGACTTCTCCAGACTTTGTCTCACAGCCAATTCTCAATCCATGTTATTATTTCTCCCAGAACTCTCGGCAGCAAGGACTAGGTTTATACTAAAGATTATAATGTGGCATTACATGTCATACAAAGATGAAAATGCTCCAATAGACATTTTTTGACTATAACAGAGGCAACTTTTGTAGCCAACTCTATTATTGGCAGACATCTACTACAAACCCGACTCCCATAGCTATCTTGACTACACTTCTTCCCACCCTGCTTCCTGTAAAGACTATCCCCTACTCCCAATTCCTCCATCTACGCCACATCTGCGCCCAGGATGAGGTTTTCCATACCAGGGCATCGGAGAAGTCCTCATTCTTCCATTATAGATGAAGCCCTCCTGGGGTCTCCTCGATATCCTGCAGATCCGCTATTACTCCCCCACCCCATTCGTAACAAGTACAGTCCCCCCTGTCCTCACCTTCCACCCCATCAGCCATCGCAATCAACATATAATCCTCCAACATTTTCGCCACATCCAACGGGATCCTACTATTGACCACATCCACCCCTTTCTGCTTTCCGCAGAGACCGTTCCCTCCGTAACTCCCTGGTGAACTCGTCCCTTCCCATCCAACCCACCCCCTCCCCAGGTACTTTCTCATGCATCCGCAGGAGATGCAACATCTGTCCCTTGACCTTCCGCCCCTCAACACCATCCAAGGACCCAAACAGTCTTTCCAGGCGAGGCAGAGGTTCACTTGCACCTTCTCCAACCTCATCACTGCATCCGCTGTTCCAGGTGTCAACATCTCTACATCGGTGAGACCAAGCGCAGGCTCAGCGATCATTTCACTGAACACCTCCGCTCAGTCCATCTTAACCAAGTCGATCTCCCTGTGACCCAGCACCCAACTCCCCCTCCCATTCCCAATCTGACCTTTGTCCTGGACCTCCTCCATTGTCAGAGTGAGACCCAGTGCAAATTGGAGGAACAGCACCTCATATTTCACTCGGGTAGTTTATACCCCAGCGGTATGAACATTGACTTCTCTATCTTCAGACTAGTCTTACTGTCTCCGCCTACATTCTATCTTTGTCCAGACCCCTGCCCTGACATCCGTCTGAAAAAAGGTCTCGACCCGAAACTTCGCCAATTCCTCTCTCCATAGATGCCATCTCACCTGCTGAGTTACTCCAGCATTTTGTGTCTATCTCCTATAACAAGCATTAGTACTAGAGGTGCACACTGATGCAATTATAAAGCTCAACATTCCTACTTTTCTTTTTCTTTCTTTTTTTTTAAAAGAAAAGTAGATTTGATATTTCAACAAATACTCAAACATCTACAGGTGTATAACGGAGGACACATTGACTGGTTGTATCATGGCCTGGGTCAGCAACTCAAATGCCCAGGAACAAAGAAGAATACAAAATGTGGAACCGCCAACCACTGGCACTGATCTTCCCAATGGACCTATAGGAGTCACTGCCTCAAAAAGGTGACCACTATCATCAAGGACCCACATCACCCTGGCCACGCTCCAACTTCACCCCTATCTGAAACTACAGGAATCTGAAAATTGACCTCCAGGTTCAGGAATTGCTTCTTCCCTACAAACAACCTATTCAATACTACAAACACCAACTGGACTTTCAAACTACAAACTGTTTTGGTCACACTAAGAATTCAAGACTTTTGTTGTGTTTTTCCATAAATATTGGAGTTTATTTATTGATTGGACTTTGTTGATGATACCATCCATTGAGATGTGTTTACAGACTCGTTATACTGCTGCAAGTATGAACTGCATTGTTCAGTTTCAATAAGAATAGCAATTAAACACTAGACTCTTGAAGGTGGAACAACAAATCTCAATAATGCACATAGGGCTCCACAAGCTCGACTTCGAATGGGGGTGGAGAGGAAGGCAGTCAAACCATGTAGGGTGGTGTGAAACAGGCTCTTGCTATGGTTCCTGTCAACCTCCCAAAACATTTACTTGCTAAATCAATAGAACTACAGGACAGATTAACAGAATCAAGATCAAAGATCTGCCTTGTGTACAGGGACTGAAGAGGCTGTCCCACTTATGCAATTTTTTTCGACGACTGTCCCCACCTGTCATAGTCACAGCAGGTGGCCAAAAATTTTCAACATGTTGCAAATCCAGTGGCGAGCAGCAAAAGGTAGGACTCTTTGGGCGACTACTCACAATCATACAGGCATATCTTTTTCTGGTCACCGCTGGATTTTCACCATGTTAAAAATTTTTGGCGACCTGCTGTGACTATGACGGGTGTCGATAATCGCCAAAAAAAAAAATAGTGCAAGTGGAACAGGCCCATTATCGTTATCACCTGCTCTGAAAGCAGTATACAAGTCTGTGAACAAAGTAGAATTTTTTTTAATACAAATGTAGGAAATTAAAAGGGCAGAAACATTTCACCCACAAAAAGCAAAAATCAAGTAGTAGTTCTATACACTGTTAGCCATCCACAAACACTCAAGCTGGGAACAGCTGCTGCCTACAATCAGCAGAGAGGATTTCTGCCAGAAATTCCCCATTCTCTTAATCCTTCAGTGAGAATGGAAACAGTGAAACCAACCAAGTTCAAGGCATGAACAAGTTTAATGTTTTTGGCATTTGCCCCATCTCCTCAAGGGGCCAGAATTGCCTGGTGTGCCATTACTCAAATTGCTGCTTGGCACCAAGAAATTGACCCGTTGCATCAGGAAAAAAGGCAGTCACGCTCTTACGCAGTTACCAGCGGGATTTACTGGGGATTAAGAGCGTGCGAGTGGTGGCCAATTTCTGCTCATCCCAGGGGTCAATTGTAATTAAACTATACCAGCGCTTAGGCCGAGATTAGCTAATCTCACGCCAGTTTACAAAATCTTATCCTATTTTCAAGAACTTTGAATGGAAATTTCAGGATTTCTGCTGACAAGGCAAGTCCATTCTGCACGTATCCAAATGGACAAAAACAATATCTATTATTAAATTCGGTATGGTTTTTAAAATATTCAAATTGGGATTCAAAACTGATAGCTGAAGCAAATTCAGGATTCTATACCCTCTTGTACATGGATTTTATCTGCTGACTGCTTGGATATGGCGTTTCCAGTAGTGGGAGAGTCCAGGACCAGAGGGGACAGCCTCAGAATAAAATGATGCACCTTAGGAATAGAGAAGCCGAGAAATTTCTTTAGCCAGAGGGTGGTGAATCTGTGGAATTCATTGCCCCAGATGGAAACGGAGCCAAGTAATGGGCATTTTAAAATGGAGATTGATAGGTTCTTGATTTGTAAGAGCCAAAAGGTGGCAGGGAAAAGGCAGAAGAATGGGGTTCAGTGGGGAAATGGATCAGCCATGATCAAATGGCAGAGCAGACACCATGGGTCAAATAATCTAATTCTGCCCTAGTCTTATTACCCATCTCAGCAAGTTTTTCTAAAACTGCTATCATGGAAATATTCTGGCAACTAGTTCAATTTTAAAATTGCCGATGGGTATAAAAGTACAAGTTCTAGCCTCACTAGATAACTTCAATTCTCAATTCATAATTTCAAGATAAGATGTATATGAAATGAAAAAACAATAAAGCAAATGTTGTTTAGAGGTGGATGTTTGGATTAAATGGCAGAGAATCCGGACAGTATTCAGTTTGTGCAATATTTAGCCGTGGGAATGATAAATACAAGGATGTTTCAAAACCCATGACAGCATGGGTAATGTGGAAACAGAAGTGTTTAAGGTTTGCTCAATCCATAATTTTGTTCTAGTGTACAAGAGCTCTGCGTTAAATGACTCATGCCGCCCAGTCAACAACCTTACTACCGCATTGCGAAAGTCTAGACAGTGGACTCTGACACAGACTGCCCAATTCAACATTTACAAAGAGAGCAAGTTAGAAGGGGCAAAGAAAAGGAAATGAATTCCTCAGTCTCCAACATGGACAGATGACTTGTTAGTCTGTAACTGCATTGATGGATGCGGCTTGTGGCGGCACAGCAGTTGTGGAGGACACTGACACATCGCCTGGCCAGGCCGACCATTGCAATTCTGACCCAGTTCTTTTTCTGCCAGAAGAAAGGGGCCTTTATGGTCAAATTAAAACTACTTTAAAAATTAGAATTTGGAAGAGTGCAGGATGGCACCCACAACGTAGTGACTCGTGTAGTGACTCAGTGTGGGCTGCTATTTGATACTTATACCTAGTATGATTTTGCCTAATTTATAGCAGGATTGCCACTAAACAGTATGCAAAAAAATGAATTTCACTGTACTCTGTACACATGAAAAGTACCACTGAACTCCCAACTCCGAGGTAGCATTTACAAAAAAAAAAAATTAAGATGCAATAATTAAAACATCTACTTGCTGCGAGTGGGTTGTTCTGCTGGAAACCAGAGTATTCATCCATTCTCCTTCCCCTCTCCCCACTAACCTATGCAGCAAGCTTGTCATGAAATAATTAAAAGAATGATTACCCACCCTTCAGCCTGGATGCAAATGAGAAGTCTTTCAGCAAGTTCTTGGGAGTGTGTGAATAGCAAAATCGACAGAACACACCGAACCATACAAGAGTGGCCAGGCTCCTGCATAATCTATTAAATTACTGGGAAGTACCGAACTCTGAATCATTGGGGAAGTGAAAGGCAAAGAGCACATGTTCCAACATACTGGGAGAGAATTTGAATTTTAAATTCTCTCTGGCATTTACCCAAGTCTTAACATATCTGACAGGTCAATTCCACAAACAACATTTAGGAAAGTTCATAATCGAGATGAGTAAAATAGCATTTTAGTTACTACACTAAATACACAAATGGCATTCTGTTCCTATCTTGAGAGTGGGGCCATGGAGTAGAATCCAGTTTAGCGAGAAACACCTCCATTGCCAAGACCCTTGGCTATGTCTCAAAGAAACCTCACTCATTTCCTGGATATAAAAACCCTCATTGACTAAATAGAGAGTTGGAAAAAAAAAAGACACATTTGACCACCCCACATTTCAGCATTATCAATTGTTTCAAATTACTTTGTTCGGAAATTACTTGTTCGGAAGTTACCTCAGATTAACTTTCCACAGATGCTGCCTGACCAGACGAGTGTGCAGCAGCACTGTTTTTATGACAAACTCAGCAGGCTTTTGCCAGTTTCCCTTCTACAGCATCCACGACACCAACCCATAGGCTAAATCTCCTCCAAGTCAAAAATCGGGCAGTCACGGTGGCTCAGGGTTAGAGTTGCTGCCTTACAGCGAATGCAGCACCGGAGACCCGGGTTCGATCCCGTCTATGAGTGCTGTATGTATGGAGTTTGTATGTTCTCCCTGTGACCTGCGTGGGTTCTCAGAGATCTTTGTTTTCCTCCCAAACTCCAAAGACGTACAGGTTTGTAGATTAATTGGTTTCGTAAATGTAAATATTGTCCCTAGTGGGTGTAGGATAGTGTTAATGTGCAGGGATCGCTGGTCACCGCGGACCCGGTGGGCCTGTTACCGTACTGTACCTCTAAACTAGAAAAAGTCAGCCCATTTAACCTTTGTTGTTCTTCCTACATCATGTACATCCTTGGAGTTGGGAGGAGACCCACACAATATTCCAGGTGCCATCGTGAGTACATGACCTCCTGCCCTAAAAGGCTAACACCGTTATCCATTATGGAGAGAAGGTGGACGCAAAATACTGGAATTTCGGGTCAAGACCCTTCCTCAGTCTCAACCCGAAACACCACCCATTCCTTCTCTCCAGAGATGCTGCCTGTCCTGCTGAGTTACTCCAGCATTGCGTCTCCGCTGTTTTAAACCAAGATCTGCAGTTCTTTCCTACACATGGGGAGAAGGTGGTTTGTCTTGTGATGAGAATTTAATTTATCTTCCACACCTTTATTCCTTAATGCATACCAAATGCTTTAAAATGTTAACAATTTTCAATAAAGCAAGTTTCAGTTGCGCAGGTTGATCAGTCGTTTATCAATTGAGCATCCATTTTGTGGAGAGGCCGTTTCTTACATTTGGCTGGAATACTCATTAAAGCCTATTAAAGGGCCTGTCCCACTTGGGCGTCATTTGCATGTCACACAGGTGGCGCGCGAAGATCTCGCAAGTCGCAAAACCCTGCGGCACCGCGCGCAACTGCATACGTCACCGCTCGCGCGTAAATGCACACCATGTGCGCATCACGATGCGCATGTTGTGACGCGTAAATGGGACAAGCCCTTAAGTGGGTTAATCCTAAAATACAGTTCCACTGCCGATTTTCTGGCACCCTTGGTTCCAGAGCCTTGCTGGAATATCTGTTTTTCCAGACCAGAGGTCACAGCCTCAGGGAGGAGTTGAACGGGTACTGGGATGGCGCAGAGGGGCTGAGACACCAGCTCTCAGTCAGACATAGGAACGGATCTGCCTGACCAGGGCCCCAGCTGCAGAGCGCAGATACGACCTGCTGAGTGGCTGTGGAAGTCCCGTTGAGACAGAGATTGGCTGGCCCACGCAGCCTAGGTGCCATATATTCTGGAAGGGGATTGGTGATTTCAAGCGCACTCATCATTTTGTCTGGACCACAAGTTGCTGGAAAAATTGGATGACGATCTATGTACTGTAAGTGACAAGGTGCAAAACAATTTGCAACAGTAACTTGTGGGAATCTTATAAATAATTAGTCAAAGCTGATCGGACTAATACTTAAGGAAGCCAGGTCAACATGGTGAGAATAATGGTCCCAATTCCAGACTTCAATATCAAAGTCCTTGATCTCAACATTTTCTTCAACGACTGCATGCACCGTTACACAAATTTAATTACACAATGCCTGCAGATCAACTGAAGGTCAAGATACAGTAACACAGTTTCTTCTATTATCCCAAAATTAGAAATCACTAGTTAACAATTTACCTTGATTGTTGTTACGATACATTAATTCTCCAACTTCATATCTATCACCGTTTAGTCCTGGATACATTATTTCCTGTACTCTTAACTACACTCTCTAGAGTATTTGTAAGTGTCTAAGCCAGCTTTGGTATAAGGCTACCCTCCAGGTAAAAAAAAAAGTCATCAACAGGACAGCCTGCAAATGCACTTAAAACAATGGATCAAATTCACACATACAAATGACCAGGAAGGACAACTAAAGTTAATTCATTAATACACATTTCTGATGAAACAATGGTGGACAAAATGCTGGAGTAACTAAAGAGTGAGAAGGAATGGGTGACGTTTTGGGTCGAGACCCTTCTTCAGATCGTTTCTGATGAAACAATCCAGCCTTGTTGCAAGACTGAAAGAAATTTGATATTTTTCCCACTTGACAATTAGTCAGCAAGAACTGTCCAAACATTTCAGACATTATGATTAGAGCGATCACCACATCCAGAGAAATATTCAATGTAACTGGATAGGTTAAAGAGTATTAAATAATTTCATGCCAACTGAACCTTGGGCAATGGTATGTTTAGTTATTTAACTACACCAAATAATACGGACCTTTAAATGGAGAATCGATTCGGTCAATCTAAGCCCTAGTTTAAAAATTAGCCAAATTCTACATGTACTTACTCTGTTAACTACAAATTTTCCTGAACAGAGTCTTCTATTAAACATCAAATGTACTTTATACCATTCCCATCATTGTTACATTTCAGGTCAGCTTAACTTTCTCAACTGAGTGACTCAGTAAAATTGTCACAAGTGTGTATCTTTGAGGAACAAAACATCAAGTTCTGGCCCTATAACGGTCATGGGCAAGCCTTTAGCCTGTTTGAGATAGTCACACCAGCAGTTCCACACAAATGCGTCTTTATCATTGGCGCAGATATCAACTAAGGTCACATCTACTGCAGTTGTACAGGGTCTTGGTGAGACCACACCTGGAGTATTGCGTACAGTTTTGGTCTCCAAATCTGAGGAAGGACATTATTGCCATAGAGGGAGTGCAGAGAAGGTTCGCCAGACTGATTCCTGGGATGTCAGGACTGTCTTATGAAGAAAGACTGGATAGACTTGGTTTATACTCTCTAGAATTTAGGAGATTGAGAGGGGATCTTATAGAAACTTGCAAAATTCTTAAGGGGTTGGACAGGCTAGATGCAGGAAGATTGTTCCCGATGTTAGGGAAGTCCAGGACAAGGGGTCACAGCTTAAGGATAAGGGGGAAATCCTTTAAAACCGAGATGAGAAGAACTTTTTTCACACAGAGTGGTGAATCTCTGGAACTCTCTGCCGCAGAGGGTAGTCGAGGCCAGTTAATTGGCTATATTTAAGAGGGAGTTAGATGTGGCCCTTGTGGCTAAGGGGATCAGAGGGTATGGAGAGAAGGCAGGTGCGGGATACCGAGTTGGATGATCAGCCATGATCATATTGAATGGCAGTGCAGGCTCGAAGGGCCGAATGGCCTACTCCTGCACCTAATTTCTATGTTTCTATGTTTCTATCTTCAGTCGGTTAGTGCGATGCCATCAGTTGCAGGCGGGGTGGTTGGGTGAGAAACTGCTCTACGTAAATAATGCCTTCCTTTAATACAATTAGCAAGCTTCAAGCAAATAATTTGTTGTAAGACAATGGGAAAGCGATTACATTTATTTCTCCCGTGTTTTAACAGTGTCAGACTGGAGATTCTTTATCCATACCAAAGAGATCCATTTAAACGTGTAGTTTTGTCGTTAGCATAAGACTACAAAAAAATACAAACCGAAGTAAAATAGGGATGCTTAAAAAAGAGAAAAAAAAAAAAAAAAAAGGCCCTCCCCACATAATTCTCCTGCAAATAGAATACCTGTTCCTATATCTCTGCCCTTAAATCCATCAAGGGAGCCAGCTGCCCTTGCAGGTAAATGAAGGGCAAGGTCAAAATGTGTATGTATCAAAGGAGAGAGGGCCCCAACAAACCTTCCTTAAAATTGGATCATTCAATATTTATGCTGTTGGATTGTAAGCTACCCAAGCAGAATCAGAGATGCTCTTCCAGTTTGCAAATGAGGGCCACAACAGATAAGTCAGTATGGGAATCAAGGATAAATGCTAAGCAACTGGGAGATCGTGTAGGCCTTGCTGACTGATTGCGAAAGTCGCGGGGATTTGGGAAGCTGCTTTTACCCACAATATATGGAATTAATGTTGATGGTAATACATCAAGCTGGGACCTTTAGTTTTTAAATTATGACAATGTGAATAAAACAAGTTGGATCTGGCATTTCCCCATCTTCACTATTGGAAACTCCCTGCACTTCAACCCTCCCAACGATTTCAACTGTGGATAAAAGCCAACTTCCCAAATGTACACAGGATTTTTTTTTGTCACCACAACTCCACAGCACAAGCAACTTCCAGAAACCCACCGCGACTTTAATTCCAAAGCTCACCCTGAATATTGAAATGTTTTGTGACTATACAGAATGCTGTTTAGAATGGCGGAGACTTGAAGGCTCAAGGTAAAAAGCACAAATTTGGAATCAAATTTCTTCACACTTGTTTGACAAGCCTGCACTGTGTTTGCACCTTGGTTTAAAAAAAAAAAATCAATTGGGCCACCCACTCCCAACCACCTCTACCCACTGAATCGGTCCAATTCTGAAGCAGACCTTTGCAGCAATAAACTAGTGTGCCATAGGATTACTTGAGAAAATAGTAGTTAAGTACTCCACAAGCAGTATCAAATGGCACAATTTTTATAGTACAAACATCAACATAGAAACACCGGCATTCAATATGATCATGGCTGATCATCCAACTCAGTATTCCGTACCTTCTCTCCATACCCCCTGATCCCCTTAGCCAGGGCCACATCTAACTCCCTCTTAAATATAGCCAATTAACTGGCCTCAACTACCTTCTGTGGCAGAGAATTCCAGAGATTCACCACTGTGTGAAAAATGGTTTTCTCATCTCAGTCCTAAAAGACTTCCCCCTTATCCTTAATCTGCGACCCCTTGTTCAGGACTTCCCCAACATCGGGAACAATCTTCCTTCATCTAGCCTGTACAACCCCTAAGAATGTTGTAAGTTTCTATAAGATCCCCCCTCAATCTTCTAAATTCTAGCGAGTACAAGCTGAGTCTATCCAGTCTTTCTTCATATGAAAGTCCTGACATCCCAGGAATCAGTCTGGTGAACCTTCTCTGTACTCCCTCTATGGCAAGAATGTCTTTCCTCAGATTAGGAGACCTAGACTGTACGCAATACTCCAGGTGTGGTCTCGCCAATACCCTGTACAACTGCAGTAGAACCTCCCTGCTCTTAAACTCTAAGCTGTTACCATTCTCATCTCTGGAAGAAACAGAAGCCCACAACGTACAACTCCTGAAAACACAGCAAACCCAGTTTTGAGCACAAGCAAACTGCCAATTTTTGAAGCTCATTCGGTAGACATTATTGTTCAGGATTCTCCTCAATCTAGTCCTTTCCTATCCCCACTAAGAGAGAAAATCAACAGTGGAGAATTTGATGCATCTTATGAAATACATTTGGCAAGGACTCAGCCTACAAGAAGTAGATGGCAACAAAATACTTCCAGAACACAATGTAGAACAATTTAGTGTTTAAGAAGTAACTGCAGATGCTGGAAAATCAAAGGTAGACAAGAGTGCAGGAGAAACTCAGCGGGTGCAGCAGCATCTATGGAACGAAGGAAATAGGCAACGTTTCAGGCTGCACCCGCTGAGTTTCTCTTGCACTTTTGTCTACCGTAAAACAATTTAGTCTTGGACTAGACAGACATTAAAGTGTAGTCACATCGTTTAGGAGAAATGGTGGCTACTAATGTCATACTGCATTCTGCCTGACCCAACTAACTAGATTTCTCTGATCAACAATTCCAAGGCAAATTGACCACAAACTTTAAACATGCAACAGTAACTTTACTCCTGTGCACTAGAAAAATTCCATTGGAAAAAAATCGATCATTTATCCATCAACTCAAATTTTAGGCAAAAAGCTAGCAACCTCTCTTCTTCTTCCCACCCCCCCCCCCCCACACCAGTCAGTCTAGCCTTGCCATTCCGACCGACAAGTCAACAAACAGGCCACATCCCAGCTACGAAATAAAGTGTTGTAGAAGCAAACTGCAGTGCCATTGAAGAATTTAAGTCACAAATCCAGTCTCACTGTCCACATCTGGAAAGATGTACCGGAGAATCCCAGACGCTATAAGGTTGACCTTTAAAACAAACCAACCCCTGCGGTGATAACAGCATCTCTGCATATTACAACAGGGAACAGGAGTTCTCTGAAGATCTTTCCTGGTCCGAGAACACTAATGCAATTATCAAGAAAGCTCATCAGCGCCTCTACTTCCTGAGAAGATTACGGAGAGTCGGTTTGTCAAGGAACACTCTCTCTAGCTTCTACAGGTGCACAGTAGAGGGCATGCTGAACGGCTGCATCGTGGCTTGGTCCGGAATTTGAGCGCCCTGGAGAGGAAAAGACTGCAAAAAGTAGTAAACACTGCCCAGTCCCTCATTGGCTCCGACCTGCCTTCCATCGAGGGGATTTATCGCAGTCACTGCCTCAAAAAGGCTGGCAGTATCCTCAAAGACCCACACCATCCTGGCCACACATTCATCTCCCAGTTACCTTCAGGTAGAAGGTACAGGAGCCTGAAGACTGCAATAACTAGGTTCAGGAACAGCTACTTCCCCACAGCCATCAGGCTATTAAACCTGGCTCGGACAAATCTGATTATTAATAACCCATTATCTGTTATTTGCACTTTATCAGTTTATTTATTCATGTCTGTATATATTTATGTTATGGTATATGGACACACTTATCTGTTTTGTAGTAAATGACGACTATGTTCTGTGTGCTGAAGCAAAGCCAGAATTTCATTGTCCTATACAGGGACACATGACAATAAACTCACTTGAACTTGAACTAGTGGCCAATATACTCGACCAACACCTCCCAGCAGCAAAGGTCACTCCCCAAATCACAACTTCACCAAGTGTAGCCAGCAGCCTCACTCGCAATGCATTACCTCTTCACCTCTTAAAAGTACAGACGTACAATTATAGGGACAGGAATTTCTGCACAAATTAATTTGCCTTTAAATTACAGTTTTACATTTTTTCATGTCAGCACAAACCAAAACTCAATGTCAAACGGGGGCAGAGTCTTAAAACCAATTTCAATTGAAGCTTTACAAAGAAATAGTCAATCTCAACCCATTAGAAACTATTCAACCTTTAATCAATTCCTGATTGTCATCAGTTTCAGCACCAAGACGATACATGCATTTGCACACAAAGGCGCAGGCGTCTCTCTTCTTGATTTATTTACTGAAGCATAAAGGGCATGTCCCACTTACGCATTTTTTTTCGACTGCCGGCATGTCCCAAAATGCGTAAGTGGGACATGCCCTTTATGCTTCAGTAAACAAACACTGTGACGGGTGCCCGTGCAGCGCAGGTCGGCAAAAGTGTTCAAAACGTTGAAAATCCAGCGGCGACCAGAAAAAGGTATGACTCCCTAGATTACTTACGACCATACAGGCATCTCCCAGAGACCCGCGGGGTGAGTATGGTTGTGAGTAGTCGCCCAAAGAGTTGTATCTTTTTCTGGTCGCCACTGGATTTAACATTTTCGCCGACCTGCTGCAACTATCGTGGGTGCCAGCAGTCGCCGGGAAAAAAATAAATAAATAAATAAAAATCACGTAGATGCGACAGGCATTTAAAGGGCAAAAATACTAAGATAGAGCTGATGTTTCCACACATTTGAGTAATTTTGAAAATTCCCTCATTGATTGCATCTTTAAGATTTGCATTTACAGCTTAGACAATGTTTACAATATGCAATTCTCTAACAAATCGTGATAAATCCAAATCAATTGTTGATGCAAAACCAGATACAAATTCCAGGTAAACAAAACATTACTCATCCCCAAAGTCCTTACCCACAGTCACAGATTACTACAAGGAATCTTTCTGGTGCTGGGATACTCAAACAACATTTATCCTTTGAACTTCACAAGATTCCAGCAGCCAACCTCGATACATCAGGGACCATGCTTAGCTATTCTGCACCACCAAAAATTCAAAAGGTGCTAAAAACAGCAGCTTGTAATATTTAATTATGTGCAAAATGGAGACTGCCAACTGGAGATTTTGGGGCTCCCCTGATAATTCATTGGCTGAAGTTAACTGGCAGGTTGCCAACCAAAACACATTCAGCATCCAGGTCAACCACTCAATTATGAGATCACCTGGTTTGTTAGCACTGCTGCATTTGATTAATACCGACTGAACACTTCGATTGCCTGTAATTACACTGTGGAAAGACTTTATAACATGTTTGGAGTGGAAAATGGAAGAATTGTTTTTTTTTTCAAATTCTGATGTAGAGGCATAAAATTTACGAATGTTAACTATAGTGCCAATGTGGACTGTAGATACACGGCACTGCACTTTAACAAAATAAACACTGGAGTAACTCAGTGGATCAAGCAGCATCTCTGGAGAACTTGGATCAATGTTTCAGGTCAGGGTGTGTAACATCGCCTATCCATGTTTTCCAAGGATGCTGCTTGAACTATTGAGTTACTCTAGCACTATGCCTTTTGGCCTATTTCAACTGCCAGGGTGATCAAGGCACAAGAACATGACAAACTAACATTGGCAGTGCGCAAGGAAGGCAAGTAGAAGGCAGTAAATTGCAATTGTGGGATGCATCAGTGAGGGGTGGGAAGCTGAATACAAAGTGGCAGTCAACAACTTTGTTGAGTGGTGTGGGCGAATCACCTGCAGCTCTACACAGACAAGACCTCGATACATCAGGGACCGACAAGACCAAGGAGTTAATGGTGGACTTTAGGAGGAGGGAAACACCCTTGTCCAGTCTCCATCAATGGTGTGGACGTGCAATTTACCAGGGAGTACAAATACCTTGGAGTGTACCTGGACCAGGAACGCTGGGGCACAGTAAGATGCTGCAGAGGCTCTCCCAATCGGTGACAGCCAGTGCCATCTTCATTGCAGTAATGTGCTGGGGCAGCAGGGCGAAGGTTACGGACGCCAATAGGATTAACAAACTCACCAGGAAGGCTGGCTCCGTCCTGGGCGCGGAGTTGGATCCACGGGAGGTGGTCTTAGAGGGGAGGATGCTCCTCAAACCACAGAAAATCATGGATAATACAGCTCACCCCCTCCATGACACTGGTCAACCTAAGGAGTACCTTCAGCAAAAGACTGGTTCCACCAAGATGCAGTGCAGAACGCCACAGGAGATCCTTCTTCCCTGCGGCTATCAAACTTTACCACCCCTCCCCCTTCTGTCGTGGGGTAGACGGGGACCGACTCTTTCTCCTCCCCCCCTTTAATCTTTGCACATCCCAATCCTTTCCATTCGTCACTTTGATTTCATGTTTCATGTATTTCGTGTTTTTATGACTGTTGGCAGATCAATTTCCTTCCTGGGATAAATAAAGGTCTATCGTACCGTATTAGATTCAACAGCAATTAAAGTTTTTAAAGTGACGGTGCATGCAAAATTCTAAATACAAGCTCAATGTGAAGTTCGCAAAATACAGCTATAAGCACAATTATAGAACACAGGCTCCATTTGCAAGATCAACTGTGGCACAGGCTAAGTATTGACTACCCTCCCACATTCCCTGGTTTTCACTGATGAATGAGATAACGTTGAAACGGCCGCGTTGGTGCACTGAGTCCTTGCCAACCAACTATTCCTGCACATTAACACTCTCCTACATTAGGGAATTACAATTATACAAAGCCAATTAACCTACAAACCTGTGGAACGAAACCAGAGATCCCGGAGAAAACCCACGCACGTCACGGTGAGAATGGGCAAACTCTGTACAGACAAGCACACAGTCACGTTTGAACCCGGGTCTCTGGCGCCGTAAGACCACAACTCTACCGCTGCGCCACCGTGCTGTCATAAAAGTCCAAGGATGAACAGGTGCAGGAAATGCTGAAGCATGATGCACAGGTTAAGCTAGGTTAAACAAAAATGCAATTTGAACATTCAGCATTTTTTTCCCCCCACCTTGTCCACTATTTCAGCGAGGGTTTGTGCATCCACCACTGCCTCAATGTTGCAACTTGGAGCCACTATTGAAGACGGCAGACTGAAGTGAATGTTATGGTAGGTAAGGAGTTTAGGATTTGGATTCAGTGATGAAGGAATGGTGAAGTTTCCAAACAAGCACACTGTAATTTGTAAAGAACCCATGGAGTGAAACATTCCTGTGCCTCCTACCTGTGCCCTTCCAGTTCAAGGATCTGGGAAGTATCAAGGATGCTTTGCCAAGCTGCTCAAGCACACATTCAGCATTATGGTGCTGATGATATAAACGGTCTGCGTTACACAAGGTGCTAGTTCCTGCAGTGTGGAGCCACAATTTATGTTTAGTTTTCTTTGCAAGACTTATTTCCAACACAAGAACTGGACCACAATTGATTGTCAGAGATCAAGAAAAATCAGATATTGGAAGGATACAGCGAGAGCAAGTCAGGCAAATTCAAACAGTTTAATATAATAAATGCAGGCTGTAGGCAGCTTTGATTTTGTGTACACTTCAACATGACAAAGAAGCAAACTGGATCTGTCCATGCAAGTAACAAGCATTAAGCACGTTCCACTTGAAAACAAAGTCATATTGGAGGAAACAAACAGTCTTCTTGCCTTCAGCATAACCTCCATCAACACAGCAGTAGAGTTGCTGCCTTCGTGCCAGAGACGTGGGTTTTATCCAGACCAATGGGTTTTAACCTTTTCACTCACGTTCCAGACATACAGCTTTGTGGCTCAATTGGCTTTGGTGAGTTGCAAGATAGAGTTAGAGTACCAGACGATCGCTGGTCAGCACGGACTGGGTGGGTCCAAGTGCCCGTTTCCATGCTGTATCACTGAAGTCTGTTTTAATTGCTGGAGCAATGATTTTTTCTTCTCATTTTACTCAAATCTTTCATCTGATGACAATATTATGGCAGATCATTGGTGCAAGTGACACAAGTTGCCTGACCTTCAAGTCAATGATTAAAGCAGAGACACTTCGTGGCCCGGTTGACTTGGGTCTCAAAACACATCGTACAAGTGCACATACAATTTAGCAACAATTTCCACAGATTTGTTCATGTGCAAACTTGCAGTTGAAGCTCAAGACAAGGATGCAACAAATTTCTGCAAAGGAATGCCCTCCATTCAGTGCACAACATTAGGCATCATGTCCACTGTGTAAATTCACATTGTGTTTTTGATTTTTGTTTTTGGACTGAATTCTGTTTTTAATTTGTGTTTCTGTGATGTCTTTATTATTTATTTTATTCTGATTATATGTTTATATTTCCTGTTAACCTATGTAAGGCGTCCTTGAGATGTTTGAAAGGCGCCCAATAAATATAATTTATTATTATTATTATTAAATGTGGGGAAAACTAATCACTTAGCAAATCTTATATCAGAAAAGATGAAAGCCAGCAACACCTTCTCTGCCAGAACATCTTTTAGCCTTTAAGGAAAGGTTTAATAAAGACTATTTGAAACAAACATGGTCTAATCAGGCAATGATCACCACCAAATGGGAGCATGTTATATGGACAGAGGTAACAAAAAACTTTCATATGCTACCTAGTCAAGTCATATAATACAATACTACAATCAGGCCATAAAGGTAAAACACCAGAGCACAGTATATAGTGTTACAGCAAAAGTACATATATTGAAAAGCACAAGAGCTGTAATAATGTAGGTTGGGACTGCACACTTGTCTGAAAAGGGTCTTGACCCAAAACCTCACCCATTCTTTTTCTCCTGAGATGCTTAGTGTACAAGATAAGTCCCAGCCGTGCATGTGCAGATTTATATCTACGCTTTGAAAAATGTTAAATGTTAGGGCAAGGGCGACGTTGGGCACATCCCCCCCCCGAATTGCGGCCCACCCTCAACCCCCAGATGAACTGGAAGGCGGCCCGGGTGATCCCTGTGGCATGGGGGGGGGGGGGGGGACAAGCCACACTTGCACCAAGTACAGCAGCTCCGAGAGTACACCTAATGCCCGAGGCACTCCTTTGATCTTACAAAATAAGTTGTAGCACTCAAGTTTCCAGAAGGGGTTTTGATTCGGAGGTGAACAATTAACAATAAGGCAAGACTGACACCCAGGGACAAAAAGCTGCTCTCACCAATTGGTATGCAACACCTTTTACTACAGTCTGATCAACTTCCTTCAGACTTACACTATTGTGACCACATCCTTCCAGCAAGCCAATTGTGGCATCTTCATCAGATGCTGCTGCACACAACCCACTGCTAGGTTTGCACCTTTTCTTAGAATTAAGAGATGAATAGCCAATAGAACAACATTTAATCCTTCATGTTGGTTGTCAGAATTTTGATAGGAACAACCGTAGCCTGTAATTCACCAACTTCTTATATAACATTTCATTTCCTTTTGGATCCTCAAATGCAATCGTGGGTTTCCCCAAGATGACAAATCTCCACTAATATCACACTGGTGGATAAAAGAGAACCAACCTCACACAAGTAAATATACTTCTCTTAGAGCACTTCAAGTATGAAAACAGCACATGTTAATAACCTCCAGATTCTGTATTACACATAGAGAAATGCATCAAGCCTCATTTGCAAGGCCCTGCCAGATGGCTGTGAAGGATGTTCAATGGCACAGATGAAAGCTAGTTTAGTTTCCAAGCAACACAGTCAACCAAACCCTTGTTATAGCAGAACATGGGGAGTGGAAAATGGCCGTTACAGCCAATTGTCCGAGTAATAGAGTATCATTGCACGTAGTAGAAACAAAGAACTATAGATGCCGTTTAATACACAAAAGGACAGGGCTGGAGTAACTCAGCATCTCTGGAGAACACAGAGACCCTTCTTCACTCTCGATCTGGAACTGGGCCGAGAATCCATGCGACTTGACGGCCCTGGCCTGTTGGGGGCCAGGGGTAAGAGGCAAGGATCAGAGGAGTCAGTTACTCCAGGCACGAATCCAATACGTGGTTTGATTGCAAGCCCCCAAGTACCACATGCAAACTGCCTTTGCGCTGCATTTAGTTAAATATACATGATCCACTAATTTGTTGCGACATTTCTGAACAGATATGAGCAACACCATTTTAATCGTACAGGCAATTTACTAGCTGTCTGTCAGAGTTTCAATGCACACCAGACCTTACACGATGGTTTTAAAAAAAATACTAAGAGCCACTGTCTTTCGGATGAAAATTAGAGTCTCCTCTGCTACCTCAGCAAGATAATAGCCAGGACGTCATCTCAATGCTTTAATCTTCAGTAATCCCGATCAGGAAGTGCTATTTCAGATACTTTAGCATCTGGACAGTGGAAATGGCTGCTGCATTGACCATATCATCGACTAAAATAGTTTGAACCTCTAACTCAATATATTGTAGGCACCCGGTGATATGCATCATTCCAAAATGGACTAACTTCTGGTGTGAACCCAGAGCAGTTATAAAAAAGTCATCTTGGTGGAAACAAGAGGATAAATACTGAACAGAACCAGGAAGAATTGCTGCATTTCAACTAAAGAAGTGCCACCACATTTTTTTGCAAGGAAAAAAAAGGGAGGAACTTAAAGATAAAACCTCACTTTAGTCTAGATTGTGATCAAGTACAAAGTCAATTGAACTTGAGAATATCAGAATATACAGAGTTTACAAAAGACAGGCAAAGTGATCACATATCGTGCAGTTTAAAATTCAATAAGCACCCGAAGTTTAGGCAAGGTTCAGTTTCTAGAGCTGAAAAATTCCCTTTGTGGCAGAGTTTCAATTCCATGAAGTGAAAAAGAACTCCCACAGAAAAAGGGAAGTACAACATGCAGACATCCCACAGTCTGCACTGAGGAGTCAACTGGTGAAAACAGAAGAGGCCACAATCTTCTTTGGTTGGTCCTTGTTGAAGTGAAATATTATACTACAAGACTCCACGTTGAATCAACAAACTTGTACTATTCACTTATTGATGTATAACAGTCTCCCAGGGAGAAGGGGGAAGGAATTAGTCAAAGGAGTCGAAAGCAATGTTGGGAGAATAAAACAAAGGGTTTCTATAAAATCGAGGCTTGGTCAACGCAGTGGGCCAAAGGGCCAACTTCACTGCCGTACAACTACGTTTTATTGCACGAATATATCATTTTAAACGCACAATGGATTTAACAGACCAACAAGCTCCTGCTGGAATTTCAATACTTGACTCTAGCATTAAATGCCTGGACTGAATAAAGATACATTACTTTGTATCGCAGGATATGTTACATGCTAAAAGTAGACAAAGTGCTGGAGTAGCTCAGTGGGTCAGACAGCATCTCTTCAGAATGAAGGATCCCAACCTGAAACATCGCCCATCCATGTTCTCCCGAGATGCTGCCCGACCCACTGATTTACTCCGGCACTGTGTCTATCTTTGGTGTAAACCAGCATCTACAATTCCCTTCTACGCATGTTACAAGTCAATGTTCCTTGATCACTGATGCAATAGCATTAAGGCAGTGTAAAGTAGTGACAAAATTACCTGCTTAAAAACAACATTCCCAGTTCTTTAGAAAAGGAATAGGCGACGTTTCAGGTGAAGACCCTTCTTTAGACTGAAAGGTCTCAACCCAAATCGTCATCTATTCCTTTTCTCCAGAGATGCTGTCTGACCCGCTGAGTTACTCCAACTTTGTGTCTATCTTTGGTTTAAACCAGCATCTGCAGTTACTTCCTACACACTTGCCAGTTCTTTTCTTCTCGTCTGTTTCCTAACTTTGCACTACACTATCCATGTATCCCCGTACTGTTGCAGAGCAGAGTATTTAGCAATCCAGTTCAGCACATACAATGCTTGCTCAGGTACTTGCAACCAAAAAGTCATGGATTGTAAAAATAACACAAACCCAATCATTTTCCCAAATCATGACACAACATATTAATGACAAACTAAAAGGCAGTGCTCTGTTACAATGGCACGTTGGTACAAAGGCCATTTCCAACTGAAGTGGTTGACACCACCAATATTAAGAATTTTAAAGGCACTTAAAGCTCATCAGGGCATCTGCATACAGAACAAAGTGGGTGGACATAGCAGGTTTGTGCAATGGGCTAGATCGATAATGATGTGGCCCACACATCCTCCCATGGTCAGTACAACATATCCTGTTGTGCTGCAGCAAGTAAGAATTTCATTGTTCTATCTGGGATATATGACAGTAAAACACTCTTGACAACAGCCAACCTGAGACGGTAGGGGCATTGGTGACACACAATAGCTTGAAAACTCAACAGTTTGAACCACTGATGAAACACAAATGACTTTATGATAAAAACTATCAAGTACCATTGCAAAACCCCACCTCCATTGACTGAAGCATGTAAATGCATTGCCAATCCTATCATCATGGATAAATTGAATAGCATAAAAGTGTAAGACTAGAGTCTCCAGTGACAGACTCTATAATTATACCAGACTTGGTTGAAAGATATCCAAAATCTAATGACAATTTGTACTAGCGAGACAGTAAACCCTATGTCTGACACAAAACAGCACTTACTGGATTATGCCCAAGTCTGAATTCCAACAGAAGGAGGAAAGGTTACTTTGGCAACTTTCCATCAATCTCTGCACAAAGCACTTGAGGAATTTCACATGGACAGAATATTAACTTCCATAACCAATGGAAAATAATCTTTTTTGGAAGGTAGTAAGTATTAAAATAGAACAGCCATTACACAACATTGGGACCCACTACACTGCTGCTCATAGTCCATAAAAGGAAGATGAGATTTTTCTAGTCTGGTGAAGTGTTCCAAATGAATTTGCCTAGTCACAGCTAGCCCTGGTACGAACCAAATCACTCAAGCTGGCAACAACGGCTCAAAATTAACACTACAAATCATACCATTTAAGCCATTTGCTTTTAAGTATTTGCCTTCATGAAGAAAAACAAACTCCATTTGGACCAGGTCGTGTGTTAAATTGCACTGCAAATCATTCATGCATGGTTTATTGGATCATACAGTCAAAATGCACATTAAGCTGCCGAATTAATTTTGATGGCCAGACATTAATTATGTCATAAGACATAGCCACATTTACACCTCCATAGAAAACATTGATTGCACCCAGTTTATGTGGTGGAACATGAACCTTGCCTCTGACCCTTAAAGCACAAAGGGCCTTGCAGCTCACACCGTTCTGCTTGTCAGAAATAATCCTCTGCTTTCTAATTTTCACTGCTTTGCGTCAACAGACGATCACAATATTAGCCAGTGTTTGTATCTGTGAACTCACTCCCATGTTACAGCATCTACCACAAAGTAGACCTGGGTTTAATCCCGACTATGGGTGCATGAAGTTTGTACTTTCTCTCGGAGGCTGTAGGTTTTCTCCAGCTACCCAGTTTCCTCCCACATCCCCAAAATGTGCAGGTTTGTAGGTTAATTGACCTCTGTAAACTGCCCTTGGTGTGTAGGATGGGATAGCATAGAACCAGTGTACAGGTGACTGATAGTCAGCATGAACGCGATGGGCTAAGGGACCCTATCCGCACTCACCTGCTCACTAGTTTCATGTTATCCCACTTTCACATCTACACACATTAGGGAACAAGGCATCCAAAAAAAAGCAAAGATAGACAGACAATGCCCTGGGGTTTTTTTTTGTTGTTTTTTTTTAAACAAGGCCTTGTGCCCCCTCAGTACACAAAACACCTTCTGCCAAAGTACTTCTGATGTACTTTGCACCAACAATCTAATAAATTTCCATGCAGAGATTTTAAATATTAAAACTATAGGGCTATATTGCATATCAGACTATAGAATTTTAATGCAACAGATGACCGAATATTTAACTGCATCTGAACTTCTGGGGATTTGGAACAGAAAATTTGAAATTACAGTCAGTTTTCATTTCAGCCCCAATTTTCTGAAGTAATTTCTTGCGGCTTGTGGAATTCAAAGGAATCAGCTCCATGAAATCACCTCCGATTTTCATTAATTACCCTTACATTTAATGCCAGGATTAATAAGGTTATTTAGCCCAATGCCTTTTTTCTACCCTCCAACCTTAGTTAGCAATTCTTTATTCTGCTTCTTGTGCTTGAACTGATTTGCAGCCATTTTACAGGCCTTTCACCACATTTATTAACATAATTTACCCACTGTGACAAGTTAAATCTTCAAGCCATTACATATTTGACCAAAAACATGTCCTCTTCCTTGGCACTTTGTTACCTGCCTGAACATACCCCTGTAACTCACCATCATATGATTGGTCACCAAAAATTCCCATTAAAACTCTTGGGACACAAAAAAGACACCAAGAGAAACAAAGTTGCTGCTGTGATATTCTGAACAAATCTAAACTAGCAGACTCCTAAGACAATAACGCATGCTGCCAAAAATAGTACTTTAACATTTAGCAACTCAGTGGCGGGACAGGCAGCATCTCTGGAAAGAAGGAATGGGTGACGTTTCGAGTCGAGACACTTCTTCAGACTCCATCTATCATTGGTTTAAACCAGCATCTGCAGTTCCTTCCTCCTACACCTTTAACATTTTTAAAAAAAATACGACAGATACAGCGCGAAAACAGGCTCTTCGGCCCACTGGGTCCGGGCCGACCAGCGATCGCCACACATTAACACAATTTTCTGTGATGCAAACCCATGTCATCTGCACATGTTTGAAGAAACAAGATATATATTTTTTTAATTAATAAATTGTAAACACGAATAAATTAATTAATAAATTATAAACACGAATTTCATGGACAAATTATTCAGAGTCAGATCCTAATGCAAATGACACAATGCCAATTTTCTGTCATCTGACCTGCTGTAGCATGCATATATTCTACACTTCTACCCCTTCAAGCATCAAAATAACTTTTCAATAGGACTGGCTCATACTGCACATATTCAAAGACAAAGTATTGTGATTATTTGCAGATTCAAAGTAGTGAAAATTAAGCAGAGGATTCTTAATGTGACAGAATGAAGTGAGCTAGGAGGTCCATTGTGATTTAATGGTTACTTTTTTGTATCAAGCCAAGGAAATGTTCCACACAAACACAAGGCAAGATCAAGAATTCTATTCTGACATGCATCTCTATGGTCTCATTACTTCACCAGGAGACAGTTTCAACACTACAAACAGCTGTTATTTTTGTGCTGCATCCAAAGATACACCAGCAAAAAAACACTTTACTCTCAAGAGAAAACAATTCTACTTAGTAATAAGCAAGTAGTATCACTTAGTAATAAAATTGATTTACAGATGAAGTGGACTTTCCCCATTTTGTACTAACAATAACCCTTCCAATCCCTTACATTGTTAAATATCCCCTCGACCACCCCACCCCTAGACCACTATTGGTTAATGAAGTCTAAAGGTTCAAGGTAAAAACATGTGAAAGAAAACTACTGCAGTCGTGAACAACAATCTCCATTTGACCGACACATGATTCTAGACACCAGCTGGGGGAAAACATGCCAACATTCACCCCCATCAACCCGCAAAAGGGAAAGCTCTGAATGGGACTAGCTCATTCTTCCAAATGAAATTTAGAAAGACAATTCCATTATTCCTAGGATAAAATCCAATGCAATTTCAGCACACCTCATCACAAGGCAAAATCACAAGACTTGGAAAAAAATAAGATGTCTCACTAGGGCGCTAAGCAAGTTAAAGAAAGATGGATCGATCCTCGTACACAAACCGTTCCTCACCAAAGCAGAAATGCTATTAACCTTCCCAATAGCTGTGAATATCTGAGTGTTCACTTTGTGGCTCATGTCCAAGAACACTCAGATCTTTCCAAACATCACCTTTCAAATATGCAATTTTTCAATAACATTTCTATCAAACTGGACGAATTTGCTTTTCCACATTATATTCCATTTGATATCCGCATTAGTAAAGCTTTACTCGTCTTCATCTCATTCTGAAGGACCCTGATAGACGTGCTGTCTGTCCATTCACTGCATGGATGCTGCCGAGCTCACTGGGTTACTCACCCACTGCTTTTCACTCAGGATTCTGGCATCTGCAGTTTCTTGCACCTCCAAAGCTTTTCTACTTCCTCCTCACAGCCCACATTGCAATCCAGCAACTATTCAGAAATTATGAACAGTACACTTAATTCACCTCTTCCATATCAATAAGGACTACACAGCTGGAGCTGCAGCTCGAGTTAGTTTCTCTCTGGTCTTCATCCCACTTCTAATCTTAATTTACTAATCCCTTTACCACACTCATGTTGCACAACGACCATTTATCTCTTGTGCCCTGTATTTTAATCCATTCCCTCTGTACTTTAAATGCAGTTTAAATCCAACTTCTTCCAGTTTTGGTTATCAACACAAAATGTTCCCCATTTCTTTTGAAAAGTTGGCTGAACCAAGCAGATCCCACTGCTTTCTCTATAATTCCACCTTTAATCTTTCCTAATGCTTAGTACAAAGAAAAATAGCTGCTAAGATTGCTTTAGAATCACAGGTTACAATGACCTACAGCAAACATTACAAATCAGAATAGATGGGATGATTCCAGGCACACTGATCAAAAACTTTGGGGAGGAAGGTACACGATCCAAACATTATTTCCTCGTTGCCAGAGTCACTAACGAAAACACCATGGAGAACACTGCACACGTGACAATGCAAGCACTAGTCAATATTCTTCACTCAAGATTAATGCTCGAGGCCAAGGTAAAGCAGAATCACTCCTCCTAAGGCTGCTACTCACCATACAGTGGAACAGTGAACCACACAAATCCAAAAGAAAATGCACACTCAGCACGGCTTCCATTCAGAAACAAGTTACTACGAGTTTCATGTAGTAACAGAGAATTGCCACTGAGCTTCTCTAAAATAACCAAGCATCAAATGTTTCATGTCAAATTATGTATTGATGCAACTAGTACTGCAATATTTGTAGGAAGCAAGGTTAACCAAGTGTCAGTATTTAACGTAGACAAAAGTGCTAGAGAAGCTCAGCGGGTGCAGCGGCATCTATGGAGCGAAGGAAATGGGTAACGTTTCAGGCCATTCGGCCCAAAACGTTGCCCATTTCCTTCGCTCCATAGATGCTGCTGCACCCGCTGAGTTTCTCCAACACTTTTGTCTACCTTCGATTTTCCAGCATCTGCAGTCCCTTCTTGAACACTTTGTCAGCTGGCAGTTTAATCAAGGACCCACACCTGGCCACACACTCATCTCCCTGCTACATTCAGGTAGAAGGCACAGGAGCCTAAAGACTGCAACGACCAGGTTCAGGAATATCTACTGATGAAGCCGAATTTTAGTTAAAAATACAAGAAGATATTAAATTGGCTTCTGGGATAGCTTACAGCTTATATTTAGTCTCAAATTAGGCTTGCCTCAGGTTGCGGTGTGTGAGATAATAAATACTATAACATTGTCTCCCAAGTGACGAGGTGACAGAGGAAGAGAGAGCTAGAGTCATCTCTTTGAAGTAAGATGTCGTAAACCAAGTGTCCTGTGTTTATGAGGGAGGAGGTGACAAGAGAGAAGATAGACTGATCTAAGGGATTGTGACAAAATGCCTTTGATGTGATGCCTTTTCCTGTACCTCTGACCATGACTAATGTCTGTGGAATGTGCTAAGGTGACAAAGAAACACTATATAATGCGATGTAATTCTGTTGTTCAGAGAAGTGGGGGA
Organism: Leucoraja erinaceus; assembly: GCF_028641065.1. NCBI lineage: Eukaryota > Metazoa > Chordata > Chondrichthyes > Rajiformes > Rajidae > Leucoraja > Leucoraja erinaceus. The sequence goes on along the minus strand of NC_073406.1, from coordinate 20,202,067 downwards.
GGACGGTGAAGTGTCTGTAATTGCTCACTTGACGTAGAATTCTTCCTCCCTTCCATCGGCCGATAATAAGTAAAGTTTTGAACTAGTCTACCAAACAGTTTGTCTGTTTAATAATAATAATAATATCTTTTATTGTCATTGCACATCAGTGCAACGAGATTTAAGAAGAGAACCCGTTTAGTGGTTATAAAAGTAACCTTTTCACCATTTCCCCCCAGTCATCGGACTATTAATCTTGGCTCGGACAAAACTCTGAACATTAATAGCCCATTATCTGTTATTTGCACGTTATCAGTTTATTTATTCATGTGTGTATATATTTATATAATGGTATATGGACACACTGATCTGTTTTGTAATCAATGCCTACTATGTTCTGTTGTGCTGAAGCAAAGCAAGAATTTCATTGTCCTATCAGGGGCACATGACAATAAACTCACTTGAACTGGAACCTTCTCCAGCAAACAGCTACACCACTACAACCTTGCAATAAGAATAATGACGACAACAAAAGCTGCTTCCCACACTTCCAGTTCATGAACACAAACAATGATCAATGTTCCTTCCCTGTATTGCACTAGTCCATAGCTCATTGAGAGCAATAGTGGAAGAGATGCCTCAGCCAATACAAAGCAGTCACCTGGCTTCATTGAATCTACCCTTGTGTACTTCAGGGACTTGAGCCACAGCCCTCAAAATAGAGAGGGGGCCCCAAAGATACATTATCTGCAAAATCCTTCACTTCCACTGGCAGATATGCAAAGCTGCTTAAGTAGCTTGGCCAGGCTATCGCCAGAGACCCCAATTAAGTCAGTTCCAATGGACACCACCACCACCCATCCCCAAATGCCAAGCCATGCCACCAAGACAGAGGCTCTCAAAACCTCATGTGGAAAGCACAACATTCCACTAATTCATAGGAATTTGACACTCTACTTCTTAGAATGGTGTCGAGAATAGCACTAGTCCAGTTTAAATACCACCAGTCCCCAAATTACTCATCCGCCCAACCAGAATGTCCCATTGTGATCTTAGCTCGTAACACAAGAATTAGTGGAAGCCCTCACTGGGACTTCCAAGTTCCCCAAGTTGCGAGTTCCCCAAGTGGGGGATGAGACATTCAAATATTTGTCAATTCTTTTCCTGGTTTAAATAGCAATTTTCCCAAAATGTAACCAAGTTATTTTATTTAAAAATAAAATCCCAAGTCTTAATACCAGGCTGCTCTGACAGACGAACAAATATGTTAGCTTCAAAACAGTCACACAGGACCAGACACTTAACAGCTGCGAACTGTTTTAAACAAGTTTAGGGAAATGATAGATCAGCTTGCTTTTACCGTTGGCATGGATATTTTCCAGATTAACTGAGATGATTTCAGTCATGCCCTTAAAACAAAGTCATAGCTACAATAACATATTTGCTGCCGAGAAGGAATTTCTGGTGAAGGAATTATTATTCTGGAAGAATTCCTCCCACTTAGTAGGCTATAGATTTGAGGGATATTTTTCTCTGTTCAGTGTGGCACTAAAGAACATGGAGAGATGTGTTGTGCCTTCAATATGCAGGCTCAGTCTGTGCACCAGAAAGATTCTCACTAAGTCATCTGCATGTAGTCTTTGGCCATTAACTACAACTATTGACAATGCTCATCGATTTGAGATGGAGAGAATTTAAAAAGAAACATGTGCCAATCCTTAACAATCACAGGCCACAGAACTACCCAAAGTGATTACAGAAAAAAAGCTGTCAAGACACATTCAAATTTGGTTAAAACAAAAACAGACAAAGGGCTGGAGTAACTCAGCGGGTCAGACAGCTTTTACAGAGATCATGGATAGGTGACTTTTGGGTCTGGGCTGTTCATCAGACTCAGCCTCCTAATAGCAACCTTTAGGGGGGGGGGGGGGGGGGGGGGGGGGGTATATGATATGATATAATAGATGTGGCAACTCAAGAACAAGGCAAGTTTAATTTATCCCTTCATTGTTCATTGCCAGTACACATGTCAATTATACACTGGACTCTAGAAGAGATTGAAGGTGTGCACGCCATGAAGGTGCTGCCACAAGTTGCTCAAAATAGTCCATCCACCCAGCAAGCCAGGTTACCGTTAAATACTCAGTTTGCCCAGTGGGTTCACTCCAGCTTGGGTCAAGCTTTGTAGCCCCATCCCCTAACCAACCACTCTAGGTGGTGAGAGCAGGTATTGAGGGGGGGTAGTCCTGGGACACCAGAACCAACCGTTGATCCTTCCTGAGATGTTGTGAGCCCGACTCAACAAAACGCCAGCGGAGAGAGGAGCCCACGAGAAAACCCCAATAATATAATGGCATATTATAAAACTATAACCCTTGTTTTTGTTGTTTTATAAGTTTATCTGTGCATTTTTAAAGGCATTTTAAACTCTCATGTAGCATTTGGATTGGGTTACCTGGTTAAATATTTAGCTTGTGCGTTTGTTCACATGTAGACAGCTTATTAGTGAATATGAGGCCAGTTATTGTCCTACAGCACAAGTGTGTATAGGGAGGTTGGATACTCTGTTGGCATTGCCTTGGTTTTCTTAGTTGAGCGCTTATCCTGGTGTTGGAGCACATACCTTGTGTTTTCACAATAATACCCACCTACATTTACAATTGCCACGATCAGCCCTGCTTCCTTGACAAACTCACCTCTTGTCTTTAAGACACTAACATTTTTTTTAGCCCATTTTTGTGCTCAAAAGTAATGCAACGTCTTTGGATGAATTTCACTACAATAAGAAAATAAGCCATTGCTGCTGTTCGGGATGTCCAGCAAAGATCTGAAACAGTTCTGACATGTTGATTACAGCAGACACTAGCCTACTGCCCGCGTTAATGCGGCTGCAACCTAGTCTTCATCTTCAGGCCCTGGGGGCATTTCGTGTTTACAGAAGACTTCTGGGACACTATCCAGGAATCCACTAACACTGGGGGGTAGTGGAATGAACACTCTGGCATTTCTTGAAAGTGACAAAGCCACTTAATACAAAGGGCATTTTTCACTTTGATATTCTGGCCCCGCATTCAATACGACACCTGGTGTTTGGCCGTCAACTGTATGCTTGCACTTCAAAATTGATAACCAAAGCCTCGCCTGTTGCATTGTTATAGAACAGATCGCTCGTTTGCATCATTGTGATCGCCATTCAATGCAAGCTGTGCAAAAGGGGGAATTGAAGAAGGTTCATCGTCTTCACCCAGAGGTGGGATTACGGCAGACTGCACCAATCTGTTTCACAGTTTATCAGTAGAGAAAATCCCCTCAGTCTCCTTCATCAAGATGACAGAGGATTCAAACTCCAATACAATGGCAGTTGAAATGTATCAGGAAACAGATTAATCAGCAGCAAAAAACAGTTTAATACTAATTCAGAACTACTAAAGATCAAGCACCAAGAGGATTGAACGACAAGCAAAAAATACATTTTAGCAGAGGTCGACACAAGTGCTGGAGAAACTCAGCGGGTGAGGCAGCATCTATGGAGCGAAGGAAATGGACCATAGATGCTGCCTCTCCCGCTGAGTTTCTCCAGCACTTTTGTCTACCTTCGATTTTCCAGCATCTGCAGTTCGTTCTTAAACAATACATTTTAGCCGCTGATGGTTGAAACCAGATTTTTCTGACTGCAGGGGAGGAATCTTACCCAAAGACAGGTGCAAGGCTGAACAGGTAGATGCTGGAAGAGGATTCTTCAAAACGGGAGAAAATAGTCATGATGAAATTGGTCTGCTGAGACTAACTAGAAGCAAATTTCGTCCCATCTAATCTTGAACTTTTGGATTACACACATCTAAGAAGTCTTTAAATGTACTCAATCTGGTGATGGATCTGAACTAATGTTAGGGAAACAGGCAAGAACATTGAATGAAGACTCAGTGGAGGTCAACCATGTCACTGACTGAAAACCATACCATAGGAGACTCCATTTATTTTACTGCACAAGTAACACAGAATCATAGCTAGAAACCAAACCTTTGGTTTGCATAACTGACCATTGATGTTTGCATACCCAAGACCAAGAAAGAAGAGTCTCGATCCAAAACGTCGCCCATCCCTTCTCTCCCGAGATTCTGCCTGTCCCGCTGAGTTACTCCAGCTTTTTGTGTCTATCTACTAATGGACAATTTTTGCATATTAACTGCGAAAGTATTCCATCTGAGTATTAACAATGAAGCACTGCATTCCAATGTCTAACGGACAACAGCCCTCGGGGCTTGATGTTACCAGCACGTGCCGGCAACACGAACACTCATCACCATTTAAATGTCCCCGTCAACCCTGGAGGTGGAACTTCCCTCGAGCAGAGAACAACTCTGAAGCCGTCAATACCCAGATACACCTCCGGCGGGCAAGGCGGGAGTTCATAAACCACAGCCCCAGAAGACTCATTATTGACCTTCATGTGATGACGCAGAAGATCCTGGGCCTCAGGGTAGTGGATCAGGCACGTCATCACTTACTGGTTCAACACAAATGCAACCTGGACAACTTATTTATTATTTATTTATTTATTTTTATTTTTAAGTGCATTAAAAAAATTATTCTATACAATTAAAGTTCTCAAGCCATGCTGGTAAACATTTTTCCATCTTCCTATCATGGGCTTTGATTTCTTTGGTACCCACTTTTAAAATGAATATCCACAGCACTTCAGACAATTCATTCCATTGAATAGTTATCAAAAATGCATGATCCTTCCTATCCATGGGGATGCATACTTACTCTCTCCCTCTCTCATTTCACTCCTATCATCGGGAAGGTGGTACAGGAGTCCGAAAACTGACCACCAGGTTCAAGAATAGCTCCTTTCCAACAACCATCAGGATCTGCGTAGGGAGGAACTGTAGACGCCGGTTTACACTGAAGATAAGACAAAATGCTGGAGTAACTCAGCGGGACAGGCAGCATCACTGGAGAGAAGGAAAGGGTGACATTTCAGGTCGAGACCCTTCTTTGAAGAAGTTCTCGTTGAAGAAGGGTCTCGATCTGAAATGTCACCCTTTCCTTCTCTCCAGAGATGTTGCCCGTCCCGCTGAGTTACTCCAGCATTTGGTCTCTAACCAGCAGGATCTTGAACATTACACACTGACCACAACTATGGACTCCGATTGCTCAAATTAATTTTTTTTGGCTCTGGTATTCTGCTTATTAATGTAACAAAAACAAAAAATAAATTATCTGTATGCATTGAGTCTACAGGCCAGCGAAGTTTATGCAAGAATGTCATTGTCATCAGTACATCCGAAAATTAAACACTTAACAGTTTGGAAATGTTGTTATGTGGACAGTCACCAACAGCCAGCCTCTTATTTAAAAATGAATATTGAAGAGACCACCTTTGTTATTGCATTTGTTCAATACGGTGCTCCAATTTTTGCAAGCATGACACCACAAATCCAAACCAACTTCATCATCCACAATGTAGAATATCAACCCAGCACATCCCACACAAGAACTATGAATCCCAATCAAAAGTAGGACAGAAAACACCTGAAATCTAACCCCACCGCAACTTGGCAGAGCACATGGACATAGCAAAACATGAAGGGTTGTTCAAAGCTGAACAATTCATGTACAATTGATAGCTGATGTACAATTCACAGCCAGAATCCGGCCTGGCTGCAGCATGAGGCCACAGCATCCTACCCCCAAACAAGCTCAGGCGATGTCTGCGAGTTGAACTTGCTCTATGATTATGCATTAGACTAGTGCACAGATGGAGCAGCAGTAGATTTGCTGCCTTACAGCGTCAGAGAGCTGGGTTCAATCTGGGCTATGGGTGGTGTCTGTGTGGAGATTGTATGTTCTCAGTGTCCACATAGGTTTTCTCCCGGTGCTCCGGTTTCATCCCTCATGGCAAAGCGTGCAGGTTTGTAAATAGCTCCTGTAAATTATTCCTAGTGTGTGGTAGAGAGCTAGTGTATGGGCGATTGCTGGGCGGCGTGGACTAGATAGATAGATAGATAGATCCTTTATTGTCATTCAGACCTTTCGGTCTGAACAAAATTATGTTGCTTGCAGTCATACACAGAATCAATAATAACAAAACATACAATAAACACAAATTAAACATCCACCACAGTGAGTTCACCAAGCACATCCTCACTGTGATGGAAGCAAAGTCTTAGTCTCCGTCTCTTCCCTCCTTGTTCTCCCTCTGCGCCGAGGCGATTGATCCAGGCCGAAGATGCCGCTCTCCAGTCCAGCGGACCTCCGTGGTGATGTCGCTGATGACTAAGTGGTACAAAGAGCCCGTTTCCACACTGTATCTACAAAACCAAAACTAATAAGGAGATCCAAAACTTGCTGCTCTCAAAAAAAAATAAAAAGGTTTTCGAGAAGAGCAACCCAAAGGTGATCCTTGCCTCTGGGAGAGATGGGTTCCTCATGAATGCAGCACCTCACGACAGGCAGCGCAACAGGTTTAACATAACACAAACTGAATCCCCAGCAACAAACAGAATGACGTGCGACCTGATGACAATGGGTTGCCAGAAATGCAGAGTCACGCTGTTATCAAAATGCACCCATAAATAGCATGACCAATTAGCACTGGGACACATTTAATATAATGAATTGTGCATGCCGCATAGAATGTCCATGGCTCATATGGCCCATTAAATATAGACTCAGAAGCTTTGAACAAAATGCTGGTGCCAGTCGCACAAATGCTGCCATTACAAGTACAACTGACCCAATGATCACAGCAGGATATGCATTCAACACTGCAGACCCACCAACATTACGTTAGAATATTAACAGTGTAGCACAGGAACAGGCCCTTCAGCCCACAATCAAGTTTGTGCCAAACATGATGCCCAGTTAAACTGAACTCATCTGCCTGAACAGTATATATATTTATTGCTCATTATTCTATGTTCGCTCTTCTGAGAGATGCCAACTGCATTTCGTTGTCTCTGTACTGTACACTGCACAATGACAATAAAGATTGAATCTGAATCTGAAATCTGATTCATATCCCTCTATTCCCTACATACCCATGTGCCTATCCAAAAGCCTCTGAAATGCCACTATGCCTCCACCACCACTCCAGGCAATCTGTTCCAAGTGCCCACTCCTCTGCAATTTTTAGGCACTTCAAATATCCAGCACAGCTTCATTTAAAAAAAATCTATGACTTTGAAGCTGTACTGGATATTTGAAGTGGCCAAAAATAGCTTTGGGGTGCAATATAGTGTAAATGTGAAGAAGGGTTTCGGCCCGAAACGTTGCCTATTTCCTTCGCTCCATAGATGCTGCTGCACCGCTGAGTTTCTCCAGCATTTTTGTCTACCCAAGACATTAACTCCACTCCTCTTTACAGAGATGCAGTCCAACTAGCTAAGCCTTTCCAGCGTTCCCCATGATAACAGGAATCTTTTCTGCCCAAAGTTTCACCTGTATCCAATTATCAATTAAGATAGACACAAAATGCTGGAGTAACTCAGTGGGTCAGGCAGGTGACATTTCAGGTCGGGACCCATCTCCAGAGAAGCTGCCTAACCATCTAGGTTACTCCAGTACTTTGAACCAGAAGGGTTTCGGCCCGAAACGTCGCCTATTTCCTTTGCTCCATAGATGCTGCTGCACCCGCTGAGTTTCTCCGGCAATTTTGTGTACTCCAGTACTTTGTTTGTGGTCTATCACTGGTAGAAACCAGCATCTGCAGCTCTGCGTTTCTCCATCTATCACATTCCAGGCTTTGTCCCAATCCTACTTTGCTTTTCCAACTTTCTCTCCACCTCCCTCCCCACTATAATTAGTCCGAAGAAAAGACCCAACCGAAAAACACCCCCCCCCCCCTAATTCAGATGCTGCCTGACCCATCAAGTTCCTCCAACACTGTGCATTGCTCAATATTCCAGCATCTGCAGTTTCTCGTGTCTCTAAATAAAGATTAAGTTTTGTTACCCAATTCTATAAATTGCCAAATACTTCATACTCCAGAGGACATAGTCATAGTGGAATAGATTCATCTACACTCATCAACCATTGTCTTCCCAATACCCTCCTCCTCAAACCACATGCAATCGACAGTTAGATCCTCGAAGTACCACAGTAAAATTCCAATAATCCATCATTTGAAAACCCTACTTTAAGATTCTGATCCTACAGGACACCATTTGCCAAGTTCTCGCCAAACTCAGAATTACTGGGAATGTTATCATAAACAAGCATGAATCAAGATGCTGGGTTATTAATAGGAATCGCATCTAATAATTTGAAAAATCAGCTGGTCTGGTACCAAAGTTCCAAGGATGCCAGAACACTACTTTTATAGTAATTTCACCACAGAACTCATGCTTGGAACAAGGCAGAGAGAAAGCAAACTACTGGAGTATTAATGCAACTTGCGCTCGCATAATGAACCTAGAGACTAGATCTATAATGTCTTCCAACATTCTTCCCCTTCTTCCCTTCTGCATTCATTATTTTCAGCAAGGCTGGAAGACCCAAACATTGCCAAACATACACCGTTGCTGTTTTGTTTTTTTAAAGCAGCAAAGAGCCTCAGACCCCGCTCCAGATGAGTATGCATTTACCATCTGTGCAAACTATCAAACATTTCTGCAGAGAACAATGCTGAGATGGGGCCATAGAAGGAATCACTGCACACCAACTGAGTAAGTAAACAGAAGAGTGGGGGGCAGTGGAATAAAGCAAATGAGGACAATTGAGGCTGGCCTGAAGATCTGGAGAAGGCACTCTGTGGTAGCATCAAATACAGAGTGGGGGTTGCACAGAGGAATTATATAGTAACCTACAGGTTGAATCAAGCCGATCTGAAAAGTAAATTATAGGTAGGGTGGGTTGGGGAAAGAGAAGTACTGAACAAAATGCCAGGCACAAAACTCAGTATGACAGTAAAGTACAAAATACTGCAATAGATGTACCATCTTCCAAGACTAGACACTAAACTGCAGTGCCAACTGCCCTCAAGTGGATACAGGACCCAACCACATTATTTCAAGGAGTAGGTAGGCAAGCTCACATCACCATCCTCCCATGTTCCGGCCAAAAGTATTTTGTTCTCTCAACCAGGTCATTACCACACTTTAAATTATTGCTATGAGAACAACCACGGCGGTGCCCAGATCTGGAAATCGTAACAATAAAATTCCATATACTTGGTTGCAAAAGACTTTGGTCTTTGCACTAGTACTACAGTTCTTACTTTATTCAATTAAAAAAAAATCTTCAGTGCAAAAACCAAAGTATTGGATGCAACCAACGGCAGTTCATAGAAGTTCACAGTTGCCGACTTTTGCATTCACAGACGTGTTAAGTTGCTGCAAGTACGAATTTCATTGTACCATTGGTCGGTAAACAGGACAATTAAACAACTCTTGCCTCTTGGCGAGAGATTTAATAAAGTAACACAACCAAAGGGGACGGTAGTTCTTGCAAACAAAGGGGCGCTTCAGGGCAGCGGGGCGGGTGCAAGTGAGACTAACCAGACGACCAAGAATATGAGGAACATTGCTGGAGATTGAGAAAAATAAAGTAAGTAAAAGTGACACAAGGACTTGGGGCTGGGAAGGCACCGCCAGCTGCAGTGGAGGGGGATTCAACATCAGTTGTGTAGCTGCACGGACAGAACAAGCACAGTGTAGAGGGGCAACTACTGTGTTTAAGAAGAAACTGCAGACGCTGGAAAATCGAAAGTGGACAAAAATGCTGTTGAAACTCAGCGGGTGCAGCAGCATCTATGGAGAAGGGTTTCGTCCCGAAACGTTGCCTATTTCCTTCGCTCCATAGATGCTGCTGCACCCGCTGAGTTTCTGCAGCATTTTTGTCTACATAGCTACTACTAGTGGGCTAGTACGGGCGCAGCGGGCCGAACTGCAGGCTTCCTGCTCGGCGGCGGGTAAGTGCGAGGCGCCACAGCAATGCAGGGACTAGGGGTCGGGTCGGGCTGCAGGCGGGGATGCGGCCTCGGGGGAGGGGGAGCGGGGACCCGGGGAGAGCGGGGACCCGGGCCCGGTGAGCCCGCCCGCCCTGACCCTCCCGGCGGCCCGGCGGCCCAGTGGGCCCTCATTACCTGTGCGACGACCCCGAGCGTCTCCTTCTCCTGTCGTGTCCCGCTGCTCGCGCCGGTTATGGCGGCAACTCTCCGGCCACCTTTTATCCGGCAGCGCTGCCCGCACCGTACAGCCCCTAGTAGCGGCGCACCCCAAATCCCCACCACCCCACCGCACCCCAAATCCCCACCCCGTACCGCCCCTAGTAGCGGCGCACCCCAAATCCCCACCACACCGTACCGCCCCTAGTAGCGGCGCACCCCAAATCCCCACCGTACCGTACAGCCCCTAGTAGCGGCGCACCCCAAATCCCCACCGCACCGTACAGCCCCTAGTAGCGGCGCACCCAAATCCCCACCGCTAGTACAGCCCCTAATAGCGGCGCACCCCAAATCCCCACCGCACCGTACAGCCCCTAATAGCGGCGCACCCCAAATCCCCACCGCACCCGTACTGCCCCTAGTAGCGGCGCACCCCAAATCCCCACCACACCGTACCGCCCCTAGTAGCGGCGCACCCCAAATCCCCACCGCACCGTACAGCCCCTAATAGCGGCGCACCCCAAATCCCCACCGCACCGCACCGTACAGCCCCAAAGTAGCGGCGTACACCCCAAATCCCACCACCAAATCCCCACCGTACCGCCCCTAGTAGCGGCGCACCCCAAATCCCCACCGCCCACGTACCGCCCCTAGTAGTGGCGCACCCCAAATCCCCACCACACCGTACAGCCCCTAACCCCAAATCCCCACCACACCGTACCGCCCCTAGTAGCGGCGCACCCCAAATCCCCACCACACCGTACAGCCCCTAATAGCGGCGCACCCCTAATCCCCACCGCACCGTACCGCCCCTAATAGCGGCGCACCACAAATCCCCACCACACCCTTACCGCTCCTAGTAGCGGCGCACCCCAAATCCTCACCGCACTGTACAGCCCCTAGTAGCGGCGCACCCCAAATCCCCACCCACCGTACCGCCCCTAGTAGCGGCGCACCCCAAATCCCCACCGCACCGTACAGCCCCTAGTAGCGGCGCACCCCAAATCCCCACCGCACCCACACTGCCCCTAGTAGCGGCGCACCCCAAATCCCCACCGCACCCACACTGTCCCTAGTAGCGGCGCACCCCAAATCCCCACCGCACTGCCCCTTGTGGTGGCACACCCCAGACCCCCATCGCCCCTAATAGCAACGCTCCCTATATCCCCACCGCACCGCCACGAGTAAAGGCACTCTCTAAATCCCCACCGTAACACACCACCCCTTGTAGCAGCACCCCCTAAAATCCCCACCGTACTGCCCCCAGTAGCAGCGCACTCTAAATCTCACGGTATCGCCCCTAGTAGTGGCGCACCCTAAATCCTAGGCTGTTCCTATCCTAGAACTGTCAGGAAAGAGTAACAAAGGAAAACTTTTTCTCACAGAGAGTGGTGAGTCTGTGGAATTCTCTGCCTCAGAAGGCGGTGGAGACCGGTTCTCTGGATACTTTCAAGAGAGAGCTAGATAGGACTTAAAGATAGCAGTCGGGGGATATGGGGAGAAGGCAGGAACGGGGTACTGATTGGGGATGATCAGACATGATCACATTGAATGGCGGTGCTGGCTCGAAGAGCCTAATGGCCTACTCCTGCACCTATTGTCTATTGTCTATTGCCATGGAAGCAGTGGGCTTTTCCCATCTGCTCCCCTGAAAGATTAGAGTGAAATATAGAGCATTGAAAGCTGAGGGGTGATCTAAAAGAGGTGTATAAAATTATGAGGGCAATATATAGGCACAGTGTCTTTTACCCTGGTTCGGGAAACAAAAATCAGAGGATATAGGTTTGAGGTGAGAGGGGAAAGATGTAAAAGGAACCTGAGGGGAAACCTTTTCACACAGAGGGTGGTAGGTATGTGGAACAAGCTGCCTGAGGAGGTAGTTGATGCTGGTACTATAACAACATTTAAAAGACACTTGGACAGCTACATGGATAAGAAAGATTGAGAGGGATATGGGCCAAACCCAGGTACAGTGTTGCAGCGGTAGAGTTGCTGCCTTACAGCGCCAGAGACCCAGGTTCGATCCTGATTATGGGTGCTGTTTGTACGGAGTTCGTATGTTCTTCCCCTGACCGCTTGGATTTTACCCGGGTGCCCTGGTTTCCTCCGACATCCCAGAGTATGGGGTTCATGGTTGGCGCGGACTCGGTGAGCACAGTACCTCCAACATCTAAACTATAACACCTAGATGGGGCATGTTGGGCGGCATGGACAAGTTGGGCTGAAGGGCCTGTTTCCATGCTGTATGACGCCATGACTCCAACAGTTACAGCACTCTTCACGTTGTAAATTAATGGTTTGGACAAGGGGATTGAAGGCTTTGTGGCCAAGTTTGCGAATGGTACGAAAATAGGTGGAGGGGCAGGCAGTGTGGAGATAGCAGGGACTGCAGAAGGACGTGGACAGGTTGGGGGAGTGGGCAGTGAAGTGGCAGATGGAATAAAGTGTAGCAAAGTATGGAGTCATGCATTTTGGTAGTAGTAATAAAGGTGTATTTAGATATATCACTTTGATTGAATGGCAGAGTAGACAGAAACATAGAAAATATGTGCAGGAGGAGGCCATTCGGCCCTTCGAGCCAGCAGCACCATTCATTGGGATCAAGGCTGATTGTCCTGAATCAATAACCCGTGCCTGCCTTCTCCCCATATCCCTTGATTCTACTAGCCCCTAGAGCTCTATCTAACTCTCTCTTAAATCTATCCAGTGATTTGGCCTCCACTGCCCTCTGTGGCAGGGAATTCCACAAATTAATAACTCTCTGGGTGAAAAGGTTTTTTCTCACCTCAGTCTTAAATGGCCTCCCCTTTATTCTAAGACTGTGGCCCCTGGCTCTGGACTCGCCCAACATTGGGAACATTTTTCCTGCATCTAGCTTGTCCAGTCCTTCTATAAATTTATATGTTTCTATAAGTTCGCTCCCTCATCCTTCTAAACTCCAGTGAATACAAGCCTAGTCTTTTCAATCTTTCCTCATATGATAGTCCCGCCATCCCAGGGATCAATCCCGTGAACCTACGCTGCACTGCCTCAATCACAAGGATGTCCTTCCTCAAATTAGGGGGCCAAAACTGTACGCAATTTTGCCAGACTTGATGGGCCAAATGGCCTAATTCTACTCCTATTCTTATGATCTCATGATCTTCTGAGGACAGAAGGCCATTTGGCTCATTGACGGAGAGTAAACCTGATGAAAGATGTTGGAAGGTCAGGTCTGAGGAAACCTGCTGGGCCTGCTGTTGTTTCTGTGCTGTTGTGTGGCACACTCACTTCCCGTTCTATTCACCAGAAGGTCGTATAATTTTTTTGTGATGCAAGAACCTTGCTCTGAGTCAGCCCGGAGGAAGTGCCTGCAATGAGTCACATTTCGGAATAAAGGTTGTTCAGTGGAAGCGGCCACAGATAAGGTGTCTCCTGCTGGACAGGGCAGCACCCTATGGCTGAGGAAACCTCTCCCAAACTGATCTTCACTCTACACTTTGGAGATACAGCGCGGAAACCGGCCCTTCCGCGCCGACCAGCGACCCCTGTACACCAGCACTATCCTCCACGCACTAGGGACAATTTACAATTTACAATTACAGCCAGTTAACCTACAAACCTGCACTTCTTTGGACTGTGGGAAGCAACCGGAGCACACAGGGAAAACCCACACAGGTCACGGGGAGAACGTGCAAACTCCATACAGACAGCGAACGTATTCAGGAATGAACCAGGGCCTCTGGCGCTGTAAGGCTGCGACTCTACCGCTGCGCCACTGTGCCACCCCAGCACCAACTCAGGAAGCCGCCAGCTGGCATTGACAGGATGTGAACACACTGTGAAATAGCAGTGATGGAGGGGGGGGGGGTCATAGTTGAGAATGGGATTGGGAGGAGAAGATGGGTCAACTATGATTGAATGGCGGAGAAGACTTGATGAACCAAATGGCCTAATTCTGCTCCTATGACCTATGATCTAATGAATGCTGTCTGACCCGCTGAGTTACCCCAGCACTCTGTCTTTTTGTAAACCAGTGCCTGCAGTTCCTTGGGTCAGAAACTATTTATGATCTCAGTTTACACCAATTTAATCCGTACAACCAAGATTTCAGCTGCAATGCCGACCAAAGATCACAGAGCAGAGCCTCCACCAGCACCACTGGCAGCACATTCCACACACCAAGCACCCTCTGTGTTAACAAATTGCCCCACACATCTTCTTTAAACGTTGCCACGCTCACCTTCTCAAATTCTATAAAAGACACAAAGACAAAGACACGAGTATATCTAGGATGTCCGTCCTCTTCAGCGCAACAATCACATTTTAGTTTAGTTTAGTTTAGTTCAATAGTCAATAGTCAGATTTATTTGTCACATACACAATGAAGTACAATGAAATGAACTTGCCAGCAGCGGTACAATTAAAAAAGAACACACAATACACAATAAAAAAATGTAACACAAAAACATCCACCACAGCATTCTGCACTGTGGTGGAAGGCACGAGGTTCAGTCAGTCCTCCTCCATTTTTCCCCGTGGTCGGGACCATAAACATCCGCAGTCGCCGCTGCGGGCGTCCAGATGTACAGGCAAGGTAAGTCCTGAATCGGTGCTTCCCTACCGGAGACCGCGGCTTGAAGATGACGTAGGCCGCAGGCCGGCAGTCGGAGCTCTTCTCCAGGGATTACCGGCGAGGGATCCCGCTCCGGATGGTAAGTCCCCGCCACGCCCGCGGTTAGAAGCACCGCAGACTGCGGCTGCAAGCTGATGTAGGCCGCGGGCGGGCGGAGCTCTGAGAGACACATCGCAGAAACAGGCCCTTTGGCCCACCGGGTCCGCACCGACCAGCGATCCCCGCACACTAACACTATCCTACACACACTACAGACAATTTACAGTTTTTACCGGCCAATAAACCTTCAAACCTGTACTTCTTTGGAGTGTGGGTGGAAACTGAAGCACCCGGGGAAAACCCACGCAGTCACAGACAAAACATAAAACTCCATAGAGACAGCACCCATCATTAGGACTGAACCCAAGTCTCTGGCACTGTAAGACAGCAACTCTACCGCTGTGCCACCTTGCCACCCATTACTGCCCAACTTGGAAAGACTCATCCTAGGGGACGTTCCTCTATGATAGAATGTGGCTCGTGATAAATCCTGCAAGATTCAGTTTGGGTTTCTTTGAGTTCTACTTCTTAAATAGGACATGCATTCCCCAGCGTCACATCCAGACTCAAACTGGACCCCACAGACATTGGATTATCATCTGTAACGTCCACTTTCTTGAACAAGAAACCACCACCAGACACTCACTTTCCTTCCCTGCAGTCTTATGCAATAGATTGATATGGACATCCGTTTATCATTGTCACGCATGCCGTGATATAGAGAAAGGTGTTGTAACACTAATTATCTTCCAAACATTAAGATTAGTTTAGACACAAGGGACTGGTTTACAAAAAAAAAGACAAAGTGCTGGAGTAACTACAGAATAAGGCACTCCACAGAAAAAGGCACAAAGTGTTAGAGTAACAAAAAAAAAGTGCTGGAGTAACTACAGAAAAATACCCAAAGTGCTGGAGTAAGTCAATAGAAAAAGGTACAAAGTGCTGGAGTAACTCCACATAAAAAAGCCATTTGAGTAAGTACTGGAGCAAGATTAACATTGTATTTGTGTTCTCTTCCATTGGGAAAGCGATTCTGACTGAATGTTTGCCGGGTGTTGCTATGTTTCCGCTTGTAATATCAAAACCCATCTTGGCCGCTGTAAGATCAAAACCCATCAGTAGGAAATCTGCATTGTTACACTTGGAAGAAGTGACTAACAAATCCTTGGCATGACTATTCTCGTGGGCCAACCTCAATTTGTGAGGTCGAAGCCAAGAGTGGCGATGGTGGAAATATTTCTCTTTCCTCCTTCCTGGCTTCAGGTTTGTTGCCATGAATATTTCATATCCTCAGTCCAATAATCGAGATGGCACAGCTCGTCAGAGAACGGCTAGGAGCTCGACGAGTACTTAGTAACTGGTTAAACTTTAAAGAGGACACACTGTCATAAACCACTGCTCAAGTGTACTGATATCCCAGAGTTAAATTTCCACTGGCACTGAAACTATAAATATATTGATGCTTCGTTACGGATTGCACACAGTGGGATTTTCACGTCCCCAACCAAGGACGTACAGGTTTGTAGGTTAATTGGCTTGGTAAATGTGAAAATTGTCCCTAGTGTGCGTAGGACAGTGTTAATGTGCGGGGATCGCTGGTCGGCACGGACACGCGCTGTATCTGTAAACTAGACAAAGCCAACCCCATGGTCAAGAGCAAGTTTAAGATTACTGCCATCATACCAATCCACACAAACATTGTACACGGCAAGTGTTGCTGGACAATGTTACAATACAATACAATACGGTTTATTTGTCACATTGCACATAAAGTGCAAGTGAAATGAATATGTCAGCAGCGGTACAATGTTGCAGCCCCTGTAGAGTTTTAGCCATGTATTCATCAGCTGGACCGATAGAAACATTGACCTGAAGACATGAGGAACTGCAGATGCTGGAAGCTTCAGCAAAACACCAAGTTTAGGGATACAGTATAGAAACAGGCCCTTCGGCCCACCAACTCCGCGCCAACCAGCAATCACCCTGCACGTTAACACTATCCTGCACACACTAGGGACAATTTACAATTTTACCAATGCCAATTAGCCTACACACCTGTACGTCTTTGTGGAGTGTGGGAGAAAACCGGAGCACCCGGAGAAAACCCACTCATACAAGTCACGGGGAGAACATACAAACTCCGTGCAGACGGCACTCGTGGTCAGGATCGAACACGGATCTCTGGCGGTGTAAGGCAGCAACTCTACCGCTGCACCACTGTGCCGCCCAAAGTGTTGGAGGAAGTCAGCTGGTCAGGCAGCATCTGAGAAAGGAAATGGACAGGCCTTTCAAGAAGGGCCCGAAATGTTGCCCATTCATAACCCCCACATAAAAAATAACCTGAAGTGCATTTGTCACGGATGGCTTTACAAGGGCTGAGTGATGCAGGTATACAAACTGTATTGTATCGTATTGTGATTGCATAGTAATTAATTTATTAGCCAAGTACGTAAATGAACACCGTCACAGAATGAGATATCGGAGAATGAGGCCAATCAGCCCATCGTGTCTCTGGGACAGAACAATCCATTTTGTTTCATTCTCCCTGTTCTTTCCTTCAAGTCAAACATATTTTAGGTATTCCCTTCTGAAACCAAATCTGCTCCCGGCGCGTTTCCAGAAAACGTGTTCCAGAAATTAATCTGTGCAAGAAAAATCAAGCGTTTCAGAAACAGTGCAGAGAAGCTTAGGGTGGCACGGTGGTGCAGCGGTAGAGTTGCTGCCTTTACGGCGCCAGAGACCCGGGTTTGATCCCGACTACGGCTGCTGCCGGTATGGAGTTTGTACGTTCTCCTTGTGACCATGTGGGTTTTCTCCGGGTGCTTCAATTTCCTCACACCCCCCAAAGACGTAGAGGTTTGTGGGTTAATTGGCTTCGGTGAAAATGTCCCTGGCGTGTGTAGGATAGTGTTAAGGTGCGGGGTGATGACTGGTCAGCGCCGTCTCGATGGGCTGAAGGGCCTGTTGCCACTAAAGTCTAAAGAAGCTGCAGAGAAAAAAAAACCCACAAAATGCTGGAGTAACTCAGCGACGGCAGAGAAGCAGGGTTAGGGACAGGGTCGATGGGCCGAGTGGCCTGCCCTGTCTAATGCCGATGATCGCCTGCCTTCTGCATGAACAAAGCTACAACCGTTCCCGTGACAACACTGTCGTCATACACACTCTTCTCAGCAACTCGCAGGGATAATGCGGGTGACACGAGGAACTGCAGATGCTGGAATCTTGAGCAAAACACAGCGTGCTGGAGGAACTCAGTGGGCCGGGCAGCATCTGCCGTGGGAATGGACAGGCGAGATTTCTGGTTCGGACCCTTCTTCAGACTGGAACAGAAATAATGCAGGAGTGGATAATGAGAGGCGTGTGGAGTGAACAGGTGGAAAATTGAAGGTCACTTTCCAGTTGGTGACTTCTGCTGTGTTGCAATCAGAACGCAATTATCTCCTCAACTATTATTATTGGTTACGTCATCCAGTTATACTGCATTTAATAATTGATGCATTTTGCCTCCATTATCAGGAAAGGTTTGCATGAATGCAGCTCTCATCAATAACCTTCTCAGATGCCCTGAGGCAGTTTACGAGCAATTAATGCACTGAGAATAGCCATTGTGGAAATGGAAGGAACTTGGCCAATTTTCAGACAATGCGGTCACAGAAAGAGTAACGTGATAATCAGGTAATCTGTTGTTGGTTGTGTTAATTGGGTGTTAAATTTAGGTCTGGACTTCAGGGAGAACTCCCTTGCACGTATTCCAGTGTAATGGGAACACTTACTTCAAGCAGAGAGCAGAGACAGGTCCCTGGACAAACACATCACCAGAGAGAGAGCTTCACCAACACCCCACTTCAACAAGTCCCAGCCCAAAAGGTCACCTGTCCATTTCCTCCACAGATGCTGCCTGACCCACTGAGTTACTCCAGCACTTTGTTTTTTTTTGTTCAGGATTCCAGCATCTGCAGTTCTTGGTGTCTTGCTGTTTGATTACAGTGGGTATTAGTTACATGAAGAGTTTACTCTACTTTTGTTCAGAGATACAGTGCGGAAAACATGCCCTTTGGCCCACCGAGTCCGCGGCGACCAGCGATCCCTGCACACGAAAGCGATCCACCACACACCGGGGACAACTTACAATTATACCAAGCCAATTAGCCTACAAACATGTACGTCTTTGTAGTGTGGGAGGAAACCAGAGCACCCGGAAAAACCCGCGCGGTCACAGGGAGAACGTACAAACTCCGTACAGGCAGCACCCGTAGTTGGGATCGAACCCAGGCCTCTGGCGCTGTGAGGCAGCATCTCTACCGCTGCGCCAGAGGTCGGACAAACTTGGGTTGTTTTCTCTGGATCGTCGATCGTTGAGGGAAGACCTGATAGAAGTGTATAAGATTATGAGAGGGATAGATAGGGTAGACAGTCAGAGCCTTTTTCCCAGGATGGAAATGTCAAAGATAACTTTAAGATGAGAGGGCCAAAGTTTGAAGTGCCATACAGGGCAGGAGAGTGGTTGGTGCGTGGAGGCACTATCAGGATGGCGGTGGCAACATATTGGCACATGGATATAATGGAAGGATGGGGATTATGTGCAGGTAATTAGTTATTAAAAATATTGTTTTTAGTAAATTTAGGCGATTAGTTTAACTTTAGTACGTTTAGGAGATTACTTTGTTTACTTTACTCGATCCCGACTATGGGCACTGTCTGTATGGAGTTTGCAGGTTCTCCCCGCGACTGCGTGGATTTTCTCCAGGATCTTCAGTTTCCACCCACACTCCAAAGACATACAGGTTTGTAGGTTAATTGGCTTGGTATAAATGTAAATTGTTCCTGGTTTAGGATAGTGTTAATGTGCGGGGATCGCTGGTCGGCGCGGACTCGGTGGGCCGAAGGGCCTGCTTCCGCGATGCATCTCTGAACTAAACTAAACTATTAGTGATATTTTAAAAATCATTTCTCATTATTATATCATCATATTATGATTAGCTATATCACCATCTGCATCTCTCAATTCCCTTTCCCCTGACTCTCTGTCTGATGAAGGGTCCTGACCCGAAACGTCACCTATTTCTGCCGAGATGCTGCCTGACCCGCTGAGTTACTCCAGCTTTTTGTGTCTATTCTCATTATTAATATTTAGCTTATGGTGTTGTAACATCCAGCTCCAAGCTCTGCTGGAGGACTGTTACTGCCCTCTCCACTTAACTGGGGAGACATTGCCACCTTAAGACAGACAAGAGAACTGAAAGTAAAGGAAGACTTAAATCTCTGCAAAGCTAACAGCCTGAGTTGAGTTGAGATTAGAGATACAGCGTGGAAACAGGACCTTCAGCCCACCTATCAGCGACCTCCGCACGCTAACACTATCCTACACGCACTAGGGACAATTTACAATTATACAAAGCCAATTAACCTACAAACCTGTACGTCTTTGGAGTGCGGGAGAAAACCGGAACACCCGGTGAAAATCCACGCAGGTCACGGGAAGAACGTGCAAACTCCGTACAGACAGCACCCGTGGTCAGGATCAATCCCTGGTCTCTGGCGATGTGAGGCAGCAGCTCTACCGCTGCGTCACCGTGCCGCCTGGTATGTGGAGGTACAGCACGGAAACAGGCCCTTCGGTCCACTAGGGGCGCCGCATGATGGCAGCCTCTGCCTACAGTACAGTCTGTCTGTTTTTCCATCTTTTTTAAATTTTTAGTCTGTTTAAAAGTATTTGTGGAGGTTTCCTTAGTTTTTCTATGTGGGGGAGGTGGGTAGGGTAAGGGGGAAACTGTTTCCCAGTCACTTCCTGGCGAGGATGCGACTATTCTCCGAGTCGCGTCCTCGCCCCCCCTCCTCGCGGCCTACCAACTGGATTGGCGCGGCCTTTCCTGACGGGGACCGGCCAAAGCTTCAGTAGCGGCAGCGCAGCACTGGATTCACCGCGGAGCGGGCTATGCCTTACCTTGGATCGCCGTTTGAATCTCCGGAGTGTTGGGCCTGCTGCTTCAACATCGTGGAGCTGTGTTTTGCGGAGCTTCCAGCGTGGGCGGCGCTGACTTCAACATCGCGGAGTCCTGGGATCCCTTTGCCGATGGCCGCCAGCGTTGAATCCCCGCCCAGCGCGGCCTGTGGACTTCGGGAGCCGCGGTAGGAAGTGGCCGATTCGGACGTCCAAGCCCCTGAGGATGTTCTCCCGTTCCAACGACGGAGTTCCATCATCCCGGCGAGAGGGCCTGAACATCGGGCCACCCGTAGCGGCGACTGTGGGCGGGCTTCGGGAGGTGAACACCAAAGAACATCAAAGAGGAGGATGACTAAACGTTGGGCCTTCCCTCACAGTGGGAAACTTTGATTCCACTGTGTGGGGGATGTTTATGTTAAAGACTATCGTGTTCTGTTCTTCTCTTTTTATTATTTTTATTCGTATGGCTGTATGGTGACCCCATTTTCACTGTACCAATTGGTGCACGTGACAATAAATGTCTCTTGTCTTGCCTTGTTTGTACTAACAATCAACTGCTTAAATTAATTCAAATATTGTTATTCTCTGCACATTCTCTTCAGTGGCACAGATAGGGTGAATGCACATAATGGTTTTACGTCAGGGTTGGAGAATCAAGATCTAGAGTGTAGAGGTTTCAGGGAAGAGGGGAAATTACTCATAGGAACCTGAGGGGCATATATTTCCACACAGAGAGTTGTGTGGAACGAGCAGCAAGACAAAGTGGTGGAGGTGGGTACAATAACAACATTCAAAAGACATTTGAATAGGTACATGGATAGGAAAGGTTTAAAGGGATATGGGTCAAACGTGCTCCACTGCGATATCTCCTCATGGTACATCAACTTTGAAGAGATTCTCCTCCTCTCTCCAACGAGGGTTCTGTGCCGACCAGTCTGACTGTCCCTCTGATTACATAGTATCGCTGTTTGTTTTGTTTTCACCTTCTCCGAGCTAAGAATGTTCTACATTTTCCCTGATCTGCATCTCTTTTGATCTCTTACACTTCCTTATCTCTGTAACTCCCTCTCCCCTGACTCTGTCTGAGGAAGGGTCTTGACCCGAAACATCACCCATTCTTTCTATCCAGAGACGCTGCCTGTCCCGCTGAGTTACTTCAGCTTTTTGTGTCTATCTTTGTGGATTAATTGGGACCAGCTTTGATGGGGCATGTTGGTCAGCATGGATGAGTTGGGCCGAAGGGTCTTTTTCCATGCTGTATCACTCCATCCACGCATCGTTGGAATAGTCACATGCCAACCAAAATGCCCCTTCTACGCATGTTAGTTAAGGATGTGGGAGGAAAGCAGAGCACCCAGGGGAAACCTACATGATCACAGAGAGAACGTGAAAACTCCACACAAACAGCACCGGTGGTCAGGATTGAACCCGGGTGGCTGGAGCTACGAGGCAGCAGCTCTACCTGCTGCGCCACTGTGCATTTTGTCAGAAGGTCTCAAAGGGGCTTGGCCATGAGATGCTTCTTAAACATAGAAACATAGAAAATAGGTGCAGGAGTAGGCCATTCGGCCCTTCGAGCCTGCACCGCCATTCAATATGATCATGGCTGATCATCCAACTCAGTATCCCGTACCTGCCTTCTCTCCATACCCCCTGATCCCCTTAGCCACAAGGGCCACATCTAACTCCCTCTTAAATATAGCCAATGAACTGGCCTCAACTACCCTCTGTGGCAGAGAGTTCCAGAGATTCACCACTCTCTGTGTGAAAAAAAAATAATTCTTGAAATGGCATCATAAAACATGAAACAGCACAGCCATTGGGCCCACCATGTTTATGCTGGACACGATGCCAAGACCAACTCTTACCAGCCTGCACAAGATCCATATCCCACCATTCCCTACACATCCATGTTGTGCCGATTCAAACGCCACTATCATATCTGCCCCCACCACCACCTCCAGGCAGTTCTATGTGATCCCACTTTCACATCCACTTCCTACACTCAAGGGGCAATTTGCGGAGGGCCAATTAACCCACAAACCCACACGTCTTCACGATGTGGGAGGAAACCGGAGCACCCGGAAGAAAGCCAAGCGGTCACAGGGAGAACCGTGCAAACTCCACACGGACAGCACCCGAGGTCAGGACTACACCCACCGCTGACACACCACATTGATGGATGATCAGCATCATTTCCCTGCTGCAGGAAGCAAAGCAGGCGAGGTTTACAACCCGCAAGAGTTGCACAATGTACAAGGGCGGGGTGGTGAATGCAAGTAAGATCGTGTCAGCAAAGCAACTGGATCTGCACCGACTGTGTGGGGGAAGCAGCACGGTGGCGCCTCAGGTAGAGTCGCTGCCTCACAGCGCTCGCAGCGCCAGAGACCTGGGTTCAATCCCAACCTTCAGGTGCTGTCTGTGCGGAGTTTGCATGTTCTATCTATGATCGCGTGGGTTTCCTCCCACACTCCAAAGACGTGCTGGTTTGTACGTTAATTGGCCCTATTATACTGCCCCTAATGTATAGGGAGTGGATGAGAAAGTGGGATAAAATAGAACTAGTGTGAGCGGGCGATCGATGGTCGGCATGGACTTGGTGGGCTGAAGGGCCTGTTTCCATGCTGCATCTGTAAAACTAAAATAAAAGACTGAGGCGCCAGTTGCCATGGACAATGAAAGGTGACTCCATCATCAAACCTCCCCCGGTAATAACGTCTACTGTGCCCAACTCCCACCTGAAGATATTAGGAAGGTACTGCAGATGCTGGTTTATACCAAAGATGGATACAAAGTGCTGGAGTAACTCAGCAGGACAGGCAGCATCAGTGGAGAAAAAGGATAGGTGATGTTCCGGGTCGGGACCCTTCTTCAGAGATTGAATCGTCACCTATCCATGTTCTCCAGAGATGCCGCCCGACCTGCTGAGTTTCTCCAGCACTTTGTGTCTATTGAGCTGAAGGTAACTGGACGGGCCACGGAGCTACTGAAGATATTCTGTGGCTGCTGACTCATCGCCCTCAAACCCTCAGACAATCTTTGATCAGACTTTACTGGACGTCATCTTGCATGAAACCACATTCCCTTTGCCCCATTCCCATCTGTGCACTGTGGAAGGCTCGATTGTAATCATTTATAGTCTTTCGGCTGACTGGTTAGCAGGCAAGAAAAGCATTTTACTGTACCTCGGTGACAATAAACTAAGCACAACTAAACCTATGCCCCATTTCAGTTGTTTGGGTGGCACAGTGGCGCAGCTGGTAGAGTCGCTGCCTCACAATAAAGTAAACTCAAACTCAAACTAAACCCCCGACCACACATCCCTCCTGCCGTGGGTTTGTGTGACACTCTGGAAGAGTGCCGCCCCAACAACAAACATGAGACTCAACGCCACCCAGCCAACTTAACAGGCAGCCCATCCACCCCGATACATTGATCACTAAATCACCGTGCGGCGCGGTGGTAGAGTTGCTGCCTTACAGCGCCAGAGATCCGGGTTCGATCCTGACTACGGCTGCTGTCTGTACGGAGTTTGCATGTTCCCCCGGTGACCTGCGTGGGTTTCCTCCCACACTGTAAAGACGTACAGGTTTGTAGGTTAATTGGTTTGTTATAAATTGTAAATTGTCCCTGGTGTGTGTAGGGTAGTGTTAGTGTGCGGGGATCGCTGGTCGGTGTGGACTCGCTGGCCCCAAGGGCCTGTTTCCGCGCTATATCTCTATAAAACAAAACCCCTCCACCAGCCGCACAGTGGCATCATTCACAGTTTCTCACCTGTGTTACTCCATCCGCTCCCCTCACCGTCTGTTGCTGGGAGTGACGAGGGCGGAAGCCCGGGTCCTCTCGAAGTGGTAGACCAGCCTGCACTGGAAAAATATCCCAGTTCCCTCCGTGTACTCTGGAACACCCTATCCCACAGCGCAGGGGATGCATCGACATCAGAAGCACGGGGGAGTTCAAGGCGACAGCTCACCACAACCTTCCCCGGGGCCGTTAGGGATGGGCAACAATTATCAGACTCACCAGCAACACCCATCCCATGATTTGCAAAAGGAAATGAGTGGGGTTTCGAAATATTTGGACAGGTTACAAGTTAAACAAAGTTATGCTGGTTCAAATGTAAAACAGAGACAGGAAGCACTTAGAGTCTGAGAGTCATCAGGCGTGGAAACAGGCCCTTCAGCCCAACTCATCATGCTAACCAAAATGCCCAATCTAAGCTAGTCCCATTTGCCTCTGTTTGGCCCATATATCCCTCTAAACCTTTCCTATCCCTAGGGTAGGAATGGGAACTTAATGGGAAGTGATGGCATTTACACAGTCACTCAGTCATACAGCATGGAAACAGGCCCTTCGGCCAGACTAGTCCATGATGACCTAGATGCCCCATCTAAGCTAGTCCCATTTGCCTGTGTTTGCCCCATATATCCCTCTAAACCTTTACTATCCATTAGGTAGGATTGGGAACTTAACTTGAGGTTGATGACATGTACCCCGAGTCATAGAGACACACAGCAATGAAGCAGGGCATTCAGCCCATCGAGCCCATGCCGATCATCAACCTCCCATTCATCCTACATTAATCCCATCTTTATCATTCTCTGCACAACCTCATCAACTCATCCGATATTCCACCACTCACCTACACATGACTGGCACTTTACAGAGGCCAATTAACCCACCAGCCCACGTCTGGGTCATGGGAGCAAACCCCATCTTTCACAGGGAGAACATGCAAACTCCACGTTAAATAGCACCCGAGGTCAGGATTGAACCCGGATCCTTGGCACCGTGAGGCAGCTGCTCAAACTAATGCGGCAATGTGCTCCATGTGCTACAACAATGCAATGTCCCGATCATCACAGTTGTCCCAAGTTTACAGAATGAAATGTCAGGTGCGCAGCATGGAAACAGGCCCTTTGGCTCAAGATGCCCCATCTAGTCCCACACCTGTGTGTTTGACCCGTATCCCTCTAAAACCTATCCTATCTATGTCCCTATCCAAATGTCTTTTAAATGTTGTTCTAGTACCTGCCTCCACTACCTTCTCTGGCAGTTTGTTCCATATACTCACCACCCTTGACGTAAAAAAGTTGCCCCTGAAGTTCCTATTAAATGTTTTCCCCATCACCTTGAATTTACGTCCTCTGATTTGTGACTCCCCTACTCTGGGAGACTCTGTGTATCCACCTTGTCTATTCCCCCCATGGTTTTATGCACCTCTGTAAGCAGTGTATACAAGCCCCTCGGCCTCTTCTGACAATAAAGTTGACAATAAACTTGCCAAATATGTAGGAAAGAACTGCAGATGCTGGTTTAAATCAGCATAGACACGGAATGCTGGAGTAACTCAGCAGGGCAGGCAGCATCTCTGGAGAGAAGGAATGGGTGACGTTTCAGGTCGAGACCCTTCTTCAGACTGATCTTACCAAATTTGTTATCAATTAATAATGGATGGATAACCTCCTGGTCAGAGAGCATGGACAACTGCAGCTTATACGATGCACTGCACTGCCTCAAGTTTGGGATCCTGAATGGTGGATGATGATTTTTCCCAAAGGAGTAATCCAGGAATGTTATGTTGGAAAAGATTGTGACTGAACAAAAGCGTTGAAATCCTTCATTCCTCAAAAACCAGACCACCCCCTCCCAGTCAGGTACACAATACCAATCAAATTGGATTTAAAATAGCTTTATTAAATCTTAAATTTGACATAATTACAGGTGCATTCATTCCATGGATTGTCATTATTCATATATAAAAAAATCTGAAAAGACTTAAAAAATACCCATTTTGGAAAATTTTAGATTTTCACAGCTGTGCACATTTTAATGGAAAAAGTCTAGCGCAAAAATATCCATAAAATCTTTCGCCACCATTTAAAGATCTTGGCTTTCAGAAAGACGAACGATACAATCACATACAGTGAGCGGGCACCAATTGTAAACCTCCACAATAAAACAATACCAGTAAAGTCAGTAATGTTAAGAGAGACCATTCCGACAGGAATAACTCGCCGCTCCTGTTCTATTTTCCATTGGGTCCCATTTTTGATGCTCTCTGCTCTCTCCCGCACTGGTGCAGCGTGCTCCAATTCCTGCAGCTGGCACCAGTGCAGCCTGGCTATCAGAAGAGTGCTGCAAGCTTCCTTGTCATCCTTCCTCAGTCTGTGGGCGTTGCTGGATATGTGTTGTCCAGCCCAATTTGCCCCTTCGACTGAGTGTACATTTCACAAAGTGGTTCCAAGTTGTGGGTCTCAAGGCCCTGGATGAAAGTTTGCACCACATCTACTTCCAACTTTCTCCCTCTGAGTTTAAAGTTCTGCCCTCTAGTCTTTGAGATTTCCACTCTGGGAGAAAAAAATCTTGACTGTCTACCCTGTCCTTGCCTATCATTTTATGTATTATTATAAGGACAACTGCCAACCTTACGATGTTCCAGAGAAAGCAATCCAAGTTTGTCCAATCTCTCCCGCAAGCTAATACCTTCTAACCCAGGCAACATTCTGGTAAACCTGAACCCTCTCCACAGCCTCCATATCCTTAAGATAGACACACAATGTTGGAGTAATTCAGCGGGACATTGGCTTTGTCCTTGCTTCCTCCTGTGACCAGGATAGAAGGAATGGGTGACGTTTCCGGGCGAGACCCTTCTTCACTATTCATCCTTCATGTAATGGGGCGACCAGAACAACACCTAATACTCCAAGTGCGGCCTAGCCTAAATTTTATAAAGCTGCCCCAAGACTTCCCGACTCTTATACTCAATGCCTCGGCTGCTGAAGGTGAGCTTATCATACGCCTTAAAAAAATGAAGGGGAACCCGGCGGGCGGGGGGGTGTTGAGAACGGAGAACAATGCGGTGGCGTCATTGTTAACGAAGGAGTGACCTGATGGGGGGGGGGGGGGGGGGGGGGGGGGGGGGGGGGAATTCTGGCATGTGCAGGGGGGGCGGCAGGCAGTATACAAGACTCTTTGGTGAACCTTTGTATCTTGGTCTGCATCAAAAAATTTTTGTGTACTGCCTACGTGAGGTCTTCCACATGATTTTAACGGGTTGTTGCGAAACAAAGCATTTCACTGCACCTAGGTACATGTTCTTGGTCCTCCAAAATATTCCAAATGGAATTTAAACTGGACTGGAGGTGTGGCAATGAAGTATCATTGGATCATTGACCAAGTTGACATTCATGGAATGAGGCAGGCTGATGGAGCTAAATGTACAGATAAAACCCGATTTAATCGAATGGTGGAAAGGCGTTGATGGGCTGAATGGCCTCCTCCTGTATAATTTGTAGGTTTGTATGTTGGGGTAGCTCACGTCGCGGCCCTGTTTCCACCACTGCTCACAAGAAGCGCAAGACGCATTGTATGCAGATGCCGAGAAGTGTGTTCAGCTCTGGCTGAATAGTTTCTAATATTGTGATCTGGACTCGATAAGAAGATTTGCATGTTTGTTTTGTCCTTACTTCCTCCTGTGGTCAAGAATAAAGTGATTAAAAAAAAGACACAGTGCTGAAATAACTCAATGGGTCAGGTAGCGTATCTGGGGAACACGGACAGGTGACGTTTCGGGTCGGGACTCTTTATAGAGTTTAGAGATACAGGATGGAAACAGGCCCTTCAACCTACCAAGTGCACGCCAACCATCGATCATTCACACACTAGTTCCATATCATCCCGCTTTTCACATCCTACACACTGAAGGCAATTTACAGAAGCCAATTAACCTACAAACCTACACGTCTTTGGAATGTGGGAGAAAACCTTAGCACCAGGAGGAAACCCACGTGATCACAAGGTGTACATGCAAACTCCGTACAGACAGCATCCATAGTCAGGATCGTACCCAAGTCTCTGGCACAATGCGGCATCAGCTCTACCGCTGCGCCACTGTGCCGCCCCAGTCCGAAGAAGGGTCCCGATCGGAAACGGCGCCGATCCAGTTCTCCAGTGATGCGGCCTGACCCGCTGAGTTACTCCAGCGCTTTGTGTCTTTTTTTTTGTACACCAGCATCTGCAGTTTCTGATGTCTGCATAAATTGACCAACACCGCCCCCTAGTGCTGAATGAATCTGTGACGACGTTGTCCAGAGTTTGAGCTTGCAACCTGCGATTTGGAAACACGATATAACAGTGTCAGGCAGGGCCACGGCACTTCGTTTTACCCTCCAAAGTCCTTTTATTTAAAAAAAAAAGAACGCATTTAGCAGTGACATCC
The DNA here is from genome assembly GCF_028641065.1 of Leucoraja erinaceus. Classification (NCBI taxonomy): domain Eukaryota; kingdom Metazoa; phylum Chordata; class Chondrichthyes; order Rajiformes; family Rajidae; genus Leucoraja; species Leucoraja erinaceus. Next base: position 20,173,158 of record NC_073406.1, on the reverse strand, counting down.
ATTCTTCCAGAAAGATAGATCACCTGTTCTTCCGAGCGCACTATCCCCAGAGTGATGGTGTTTCCTGAATTACTGGAGTTCATTTATCATTCCCACTTCCCATCTCTCATCTTCCTTACATTTTGCTCCACTTTATCATGTTAAGAATCTAGGACAGTTACCCCCTTATTATTATTATGCCCACTACACTGAGGAGATGATCAAAAGGACGCTCACCCTCCTTGCTATGTCTGAATACTGAGCAAAGGTCTGGCTAAGAATCTCTTCGTACAATATGCAACTCTGTGGCCTGTCTCTGGGTTTAAAGTTGCCATATGCGTCAAACTGGAGCCCCCGGAGAAAATCCACGCAGGTCATGCAAACTCCGTACAGACAGCAGCCGAGGTCAGGATTGAACCCGAGTCTCTGGAGCTGTAAGGCAGTAACTCTACTGCTGTGCCCCTGATGTTCAGGTGTCAAGTTTTTTTTATATTTCATGCACTCAGTCGAAGAAATGAGAACATTGAGTTATTCTCACATAAGACTTACAAAAATAGGTTAAAGTTATCCTGAAAATTGTAATTCAAGTCTCAAATGTACTGGCTAAAATTAACTTTACTGATGGAAAGTTCCCATCAAGGAGAGAGTATGGTAAATGAGTCAGCACGTTCAGCGCAGAAATAGGCCCTTCGGCCCGTCTCGTCTATGCTGACCATCAAGCACGTAATGCCCCTTAACTGCAATTTACTCCCTCCACATCCCAGGATGCTGCCGCTCATCCTCGTGACAGAGACAATTTACAGCAGCCAATTTACAACGTTCCAGCCTGCACGTTACTGGGATGTGGGAGGAAAACGGAGCACCCGGAAGAAACACACTTGGTCAGACTTGGGAGAACGTGCAGACTCCACAAAGACAGCGCTGGGGGAGGGGGTTGGGTTTAACCAGGGTCTCTGGCACTGTGCGGCAGCGGTGCCACCAGCTGTGCCACTGTGCTATCCCAAGTTTGATGACTCTTCAGTTTCTCTGCAATTCCCTCGAACCACTGGAGCCGATCTTAAAGGCCTTCGAGCACCACTGACTCACCCCGATACTGTTCCAGCACCTGGTATCACAAATGCTATGCGTCTGTGAAATTCATACCAAAACTATGATGCGTCCACATCATTCCATTTACATTTTACAAAATAACATTCTTTTTAACTCTTCGCCTGCACAAAGTATCTGCTGATGAACAAGACCCTATATATATAGGTCAAGATCATAACGCCTTAACTTGTTGGCTTCTCAATGCAAAGGAACATTTGAGATCCCCTTCATCCACAGAGCTCACATCACAAGCCCAGACCCCCCACCATAGAAGTCTGAAGAAGGGTTTTGGCCCGAAACCTTGCCTATTTCCTTCGCTCCATAGACGCTGCTGCACCCGCTGAGTTTCTCCAGCATTTTTGTGTACCCCCACCTTAGACTCCATCTACACTTCACGCTGCCTCAGAAACACAGCCAACATAATCAACGATCCTGGTCAATCCTTCTTCTAACAGCTCCCGACATATAGAAGACACAAAAGCTGGAAAGCATGCGCCACCAGTCTTGGGAGCAACTTCTTCCCCTGTTATCAGGCTACTGAACGGTCTTTCCATAAGCAAGGGCACTGTGCGATTCACCTCCACCTCATTGCGGCCATTGGATTTTGTCTCTGGAACTGAAGATAGACACAAAATGCTGGAGTAACTCAGCGGGACAGGCAGCATCTCTGGAGAGAAGGAATGGGTGACGTTTTGGCTCGAGACCCTTCTTCAGACTCAAAGGGGGTGGAGATGGAGAAAATGGAGAATTGTGTAGGAAGGAACTGCAGATGCTGGTTTAAACCGAAGATGGACACAAAAAGCTGGAATAACTCAGCGGGACAAGCAGCACCACTGGAAAGGAGGAATGGGTGATGTTTCATATCGAGATCCTTTCTTAGACTCAAGTCTGAGTTACTCTAGCTTTTTGTGTCTAAAATATAGAATGGATTATCTCTGGAACTGATGGATTACAATGCTGAGAACTATATTCTGTACTCTGTATCTCCCCTTTGCTCTACCTATTGTACTTGAGTTTGGGTTTATGCTATTATGATTGGATAGCATGCAAAACAAAGCTTTTCACTGTACCTCGGGACATGTGGAAATAACAAACCTAAACTCTCTGGATCAGCGGCACTAACTCAGGGTTAAATGTTAATACTCACAAAAGCCAACTACCTGGAAATGTTTAAACGTCATGTAACATTGGTGGCAATTCAGTTGCAGCTGCTCGAGTCAATGTCAAACACCCTTGTAGTGAAGTCCACCACATGGTGGCAAGGACAACCTTTAGTCACAGAGTCATACAGCGTTGAAACTGGCCCTCGGCCCAACTTGCCCATGCCGACCACCATGTCCCATCTACAGTAGACCCACCTTCCTGCTTTTGGCCCATGGCCCTCCAAACCTATCCTATCCATGTACCCATATAACCATATAACAATTACAGCACGGAAACAGGCCATCTGACCCTTCTAGTCCGTGCCGAACACATAATCTCCCCTAGTCCCATATACTGCGCTCAGACCATAACCCTCCATTCCCTTCCCATCCATATAACTATCCAATTTATTTTTAAATGATAAAAACGAACCTGCCTCCACCACCTTCACTGGAAGCTCATTCCACACAGCTACCACTCTCTGAGTAAAGAAGTTCCCCCTCATGTTACCCCTAAACTTCAGTCCCTTAATTCTCATGTCATGTCCCCTTGTTTGAATCTTCCCTACTCTCAGTGGGAAAAGTTTTTCCACGTCAACTCTGTCTATCCCTCTCATCATTTTAAAAACCTCTATCAAGTCCCCCCTTAACCTTCTGCGCTCCAAAGAATAAAGCCCTAACTTGTTCAACCTTTCTCTGTAACTTAGTTGCTGAAACCCAGGCAACATTCTAGTAAATCTCCTCTGTACTCTCTCTATTTTGTTGACATCCTTCCTATAATTAGGCGACCAAAACTGTACACCATACTCCAGAATTGGCCTCACCAATGCCTTGTACAATTTTAACATTACATCCCAACTTATATACCCATCTTAAAAGTTTCTTAAAGGTTGCAATAGTACCTACCTCAACTACCTCCTCCAGCAGCTCATTCCAAACACCCCTCCCCCCCATCCTTTGCGTAAAAAACGTTACCTTCCAGATTCTCATTTTAAACGATATTTGGACAGGTACGTAGATGGGAAAGGTTGAAATTGATATGGGCCAAATGCGGGCAGGTGGGACTAGCATAGATGGGGCATATTGGTTGGCGTGGGCAAGTTGGACCGAAGGGCCTGTTTCCGTGATGTATCACATGTCAATTCGTGTCAAGAACTGAGGTTAACCAGGCACAGAGCAGCAACACAATAACATTCTGATCATCTCTCATCTGAAGGTTCGGCATCTTGTTCACCAGGTGATGTTCCCTGTGCTCCCCATCCCCTTACTGGAACCGCAGGTCCTGTGCTCCCTTGAAACGTCCTTGGATGACGGAAAAATGTATCCTTCTGCTGCGCAGCATCCAGAAAAATTCAAATTTAAAACAAGTTGGAGCATTAGTGGAATTCGCTGCCACAGAGGCTGTGGAGGTCAACAGAGCCGCAGCCTTCAAGGATGTACGTGGATACTGGTGGTGGGCATTAGCCGTGCTGTCCTGCAGAGGATGCCCGGCTTCTACCGGGACCTGCTGAGAGTCTGGACCTTGGTTGCCTTCCATCAGCAGAGAGCGACAGCCCGGCCTTGTGAGCGGCCAGCCCTTGTCCCACCCCACCGGGTGTCGGGGATGCTCGAACGTGTGGAGTACATGCGGCTTGGCAAACCCCCGCTCCTTCCTGGGAACCGGTCCCACACAACCCGAGCCGCCTTTCCGCGACACCCTTCATCTTCTTCCGAGACGCAGGGAGGTGTGTCCTGTACGGGCTCCTTCTCCACACTGCACTTCCTCACCCTGGTCCACCACGTGGCAGTCGGTGTTGCCCTCCGGTTGCGAGGGGGGCCCCCCGGAGGGATTCTCTCCCTCTACATCAGTGGACCTGGGGTGGAGGGTATTGCACCGAGGAGCTCCCTGCAACCTGTTTCTCTCGCGGTTCACAGACTCGCCAGCCGCCTGCCACTGTTGCGGGCTGGAAGAGTGTGTGTACCACGTGTATATGGAGTGCGTGAGGTTGCAGCCCCCGTTCCAATATCTAAAGGGGCTGCTCCTTGCCTTCTGGCTGAACTTCACACCCACCATCCTCATCTTCGGACACCCTGTGCGTAGGGGAGAGGGTAGGGCCGAAGATGTCCTGGTTGGGTTGCCCCTGGGCCTGGCCAAGCTGGGGAGTGCTCTGCCCGAGCCGACTTCCTGCCCCTTTTCCAGGCTTACGTCCATGCCCGGGTGGTTTTAGAGAGGGACATGTTCATGGGCGCCCTGGGGGATTTCCGAGACCCTGGCCCCGGGGGGGGGGGGGGGGGGGGGTGGAATGTATTCTCAATAAGGATGGGGAAATACTTATTTAATATTTAAGAACATTTGTTTATTTTGTATTTTGGTGGTGGGTTTGTTTGTATGATTGTAAATAGTTGATGAAAATTATTTTAGGTAAAAAAAAAAAGCTTTGTTTGGAGATTCAGCGCAGAAACAGGCCCTTCGGCCCATCGAGTCCGCGTTAACCAGCGATCCCTGCACTATCCCACACATACTGGGGACAGTTTTACCAAGCCAATTAACCTACAAACCTGTAAGACTTTGGGGCGTGGGAGGAAACTGGAGCACCCAGAGAAAGCCCACGTGGTCACAGGGAGAACGTACTGACTCTGGTCAGGATCCAACCTGGGTTGCTAGTGCTGTCAGGCAGCAAGTCTGCCGCTGCGCCACTGTGCCGACTAAGTGGTGGGGGGTGAGGTGAACAAGAAATACACAGTCAGCTTTGTTTGATTTATCCGGCCCACGGTGTAGCTCTGGGAAGGGATTTACTGTGACCCAGTGCAGGTGGGATTTGGCGTTTCAATGCCGCTGCAGCCTGTCCGCGCAACACTGGGGAGAAAGCCTCCTTCCGTGAGGCATTTCAAGTCTTTCAATGAATGATTTACCCCGGAATAATACGTGGAAGGGTTCTGCCTCAGTGCCGGCACCTAGAGGGGCACAGAGCCGTGGGGACATGGGGCTCGGACCACTGCTGACCTGGGTTGATGCTTGCCACATCCTTTGCCACCCATCAGTTTTCACCGTAACGCCAGCTGGGTACAAAACTCCCCCTCACACCACAGTCGCCCGGTTCATGTCAACTGAGTTCTCGCTGAGCCTTTCTGGAGATCCTCAGTCCATGCCTGTGATGAGATTTTGACGGCACTTGGCCTGTACTCACTGGAGCTAAGAAGCATGAGGGGGGATCTCATTGAAAATAACCGAATAGTGAAAGGACCTGGATAGAGTGGATGTGGAGAGGAAACATTGAAAATAGGTGCAGGAGGAGGCCATTCGGCCCTTCGACCAGCACCGCCATTCATTGTGATCATGGCTGATCGTCTCCGATCAATAATCCGTGCCTGCCTTCTCCCCATATCCCTTGACTCCATTAGCCCCTAGAGCTCTATCTAACTCTCTCTTAAATCCATCCAGTGACTAGGCCTCCACTGCCCTCTGTGGCAGGGAATTGCACAAATTCACAACTATCTGGGCGAAAAAGTTTTTCTCACCTCAGCCTTAAAAGGTCTCGCTGCACCTCCCCCTTACCTAACCTAACCGCATTGAGATAATAATCTGCCCCCTTGCCGCCAAAGTGGATAACCTCACATTTATCTATATTATACTGCATCTGCCACGCATCTGCCCACTCACTAAACCTGTCCAGGTCACCCTGCAAGCTCCTAACATCCTCTTCACAGTTCACACTACCACCCAGCTTTGTGTCATCCGCAAACTTGCTAGTGTTGCTCCTAATTCCCTCTTCCAAATCATTAATATATATGGTAAACAGTTGCGGCCCCAACACCGAGCCTTGCGACACTCCACTCGCCACTGCCTGCCATTCTGAAAAGGACCTGTTCACTCCTACTCTTTGCTTCCTGTCAGCCAACCAATTTTCTATCCATGTCAACACCCTACCCCCAATACCATGTGCTCCAATTTTAGTCACCAGTCTCCCATGCGGGACCTTATCAAAGGCTTTCTGAAAGACTGATGTTTCTGAAGTTTTTATTAGTGGGAGAGTCTAGGACCAGAGGGCACAATCTCAGAATAAAAGGACGTCCATTTAGAAAGGAGATGAAAAGGAAATTCTTTAGTCTCATGGGTGGTGAATCTGTGGAATTCATTGCCACAGAGAGCTATGGAGGCCAATGGGTATTTTTAAGGCGGAGATTGACAAATTCTTGATTGGTAAGGGTGTCAAGGGTTATGGGAAGAAGGCGGAAGAAATGGGTTGAGAGAGAAAGATAAATCAGCCATGATTAAATGGCGGAGTAGACTTGATGGGCCGAATGGCCTGATTCTGCTTCTATAACTTATGAAATGTTTAACACAGCCATCCGCACTTTGTGCAAATTTCATTCATCCGCACCTTCCCCCATCGAGGCAGCTGCGACTACATTTCGGAGACACCAGAGACTGCAGATATTTGGAGTAGTAAACACCCTGCTGAGGGAGCGGAGTGGGTCGAGCAGCTTCTCTAGGTCGGTGGGAATGGTCAATGTTTCCAGCTGAAACATGGCACCAGGGCTCCGTGACTACATTTCTCTGGGTTCATTGACTGGTTGAAAGAGACACAGCGTGGAAACGGGCCCTTCGACCCGCTGACTCCACACCGACCATCGATCACCCGTTCACACTGGTCCTACGTTTTATCCCACTTTTGCATCCACTACTCGTACACCAGGGGCAATTTACAGAGGCCAATGAGTCGATCGACAAACCGGGATACAAGAGGAAACCGGAGCACCTGGAGGATACACGGAAAGAAGGCGCAAACCTCACAGATACAGCACAAGGTCTGGATTGAGCCAAGGGTATCTGCCACCAAAGGGAAAGCAGCTCTACCGTTTTCAATGAGGGCATCAGTGCAAGGAGACCCAAGGGCGACTGTGAGAAGTTGCTCGCCCACATTTTGGTCAACCTTTGGACCCCATGGGTCAGTGAAAAGGACCATACTTCATTGACAACTTTGGACGGACTCCACGGCTTTGAACTGTGTTCTGTAACATTAAACAGTGAGGAACGTTTGCTGGAAAACGCTGGGCAGATCAGGCCAGCACATTGACATGGTTCTCCCTCCACAGGTGCTGCCCGACCTGCAGAGTGTTTCTGGCCTTTGCCCTGGTCCGCTTTTGTGATGAAGCTGCACGCAGCTTCAATGGGATGAAGGAGACACCGCTGGAAGATTTAGGAAAACATCGTAAAGACAACACACATTCTTTGTGGTGTGAGAATGTCCTGCTGTCCTCGGCAGTGGCTGGGCGATGGAGTGGGCGTCCTGCCGTGACGGGGAGCATTTTGTCCAAGGAAAACAACCGCGGTGACATCGCCCACAAGTTTGGACCAGAGGATGAGGTAGATCTTCCCCTACATCCTCTCGTCACTCTTAACATAATATTGCTACGTTCAGAATTAAACCTCAGTCCCACCCCCCCCCCCCCCACCCAGGACCACCACCACTTCATTAAACAAGAGGCAATTTCAGATCATTTCACTGCATTGGAGTTCAAATTGTCTGAAAGAAGAACGTGATCCCAGGAAGGGGGTCAACCAAAGAGAGCATCGGTGTCAATGTACCACACCAGCTGACCGTTGGCGAGCTGGACACTTGTAACGGGCCATTGCTGAGAGCTCTCCTCTGCCTTGTTCATTTTGCTGACGATCGGGTGCTTGGCCTTGCCGGTTATCAAGATGGCCACGTGTTTGGACCTGTTGATGGCGCCCAGGGACAGGGTCATCCTCTGGTGGGGCTTCAGCGGGCTCTCCGACAGCACCACCAGCTTCTTGCCCTCGCCCAGCGCCTGGCTGTGGGGAAACAAGGAGGCAGTGTGCCCGTCCGAGCCCACCCCCAGCAGAACAAAATCAAAGCTGGAGCCGTTGACCAGGGTCTTGATCTCGTTGGCGTAGAGGTCGGGCCCGCGGTCCTCCTCCACGCAGAGCCGGCGGTTCATGTGGACGGGCATGGGGTGGATGTTGAGGTAGGGGATCTTGAAGTGGTGCAGGAGGTGGTCGTGGAGGCTTCCAAAGTTGGACTTGGCGTCGTGCAGCGGGACGCAACGCTCGTCCACCATCCAGAAGTGGGTCTGGCGCCAGGGGAAGGTGCAGTGGTGGGCGGCCAGCCTCTGGAACAGGCGCACGGGGCTGGAGCCCCCCGACAGGGCCAGGTGGAAGCGGCCGCTCCGCCGCACCGTCTCCTCCGCGGCCCGCTGGAGATCGGAGGCCAGCCGGGCCACCAGGTCCTCGCCGCTCGCTGACACCAGCTTGTGGCCGCGGTAGCTCGACTCCACCGCCTTGTAGTCGCTCGGCGGCTGAGGGTGGAGGTCGGGCGAGATGATCACCAGGGGCTCGGGCTCGTTGAAGGACACCAACGACCCCGCCACCGTGAGGTCCAGCAGGGCGGCGTTGTGAAGCCCACCAGGGTAAATGCGCGGGGTGGCCCCGGACATCTCCCTCAGCAGCGGGGTCCACAGCCTCCAGGATGCCAGCAGATCATCGGTGTTGATGAAGGAGTCTCGCCTCGCTCGCAGTATCTGCGGGATCAGCACCGCGTACGCATCCTTCTGCATCACCGGCGTGTACACGTGGTAGTCGGACAAGGGAAGCCCAAAGACGTGCAGGTCCGGAAGCTCGGTCATCTGCTTCCATTCTGCCGGGTTCATCACTGGCTTGAAGAGGTTCCTGCTGACCAGGATCGCTGGGAAGTTCAAGTCCCCGTGGCCCACATAGAAGACAATCTGCTTTGGCTTGCACTGGCTGGACTCCGCTCTCCTCGTCGACTCGCTCTGGAGGCAGAAGGCTTTATTCCGGAACAGAATGCGGGTGTATCCCACACGCTCGTCCAGAGCCTTTCCAGCGGACAGGATGAACGGCACCCCGTCCCACCGCGGGCTGTCCAGGAAGATCCCTACCCCTGAAACACAGGCAGAGAGAGAGAGACATCACACTGTGACACGCTTCCAAAAAAGGTTCATGTGCAAAACCGTATCGGCAGCAAGGAAGGCAAATGCAATGCTAGCATTTATTTTGAGAGGACTAGAATACAAAAACAGGGGATGCAGTGCTGAGGCTCTGGTCTGACCGCATCTGATATATTGTGAGCAGTTTTGGGCCCCATATCTGAGGAAGGATGTGCTGGCTCTGGAGGGGGTCCAGAGGAGGATTACGAGAATGATCCCGGAGGTTAATGAATGATGAGCCCTCACTCGCTGGAGTTTAGAAGGATGACGGGGATCACGATTGAAATTGATCGAATAGTGAAAGGTCTGGATGGAGTGGATGTGGAGACACTTTAACCTCCCCTCCCATTCCCAAACTGACCTTTCTGTCCTGGGCCTCCTCCATTGTCAGAGTGAGGCCCAGCTCAAATTGGAGGAACAGCACCTCATATTTCGCTTGGGCAGCTTACACCCCAGCGGTATGAACATCGACTTCTCTAACTTCAAGTAACCCTTGCTTTCCCTCTCTCTCCATCCCTCTCCCTTCCTTACTGTCTCCAACTACATTTTATATTTGCTTTGTTGTCAACTTCTCCCAGCTAACGACGATCTATTCTACATTTTCCTTGATCTCCATCCCCTTTGCCTTCCTTTCACGCCTACACATTCCTTATCTATGTATCTTCCCCCCTCCCCCCCCCCGCCCGCACGACGTCAGCCAGAAGAAGGGTCTCGACCAGAAAAGTCACCCATCCCTTCTCTCCAGTAGTGCTGCCTGTCCTGCTGAGTTACTCCAGCATTTTGTGTGTGTCTATCTTTGATGTGGAGAGGAGATGGATCTCAGAGTCCGTTCTCATAACTTTCTCATAAGCTCTGCATTCCCATCTTCGCCTGGTTGTGACCGCCCATCTTCACGCCAGCAGCAACTTACAGAGATCAATTTACCCCCCGAACCGCACTTCATTTGCGATGTGGGAGGAAACTCACGGGGTCACAGGGAGAAGGTACAAACACTACATAAGTGGCACTGGAGGTCGGGTTTGAGCTCGATCTCCCGGCTGCCAAAACACTTTAACCCCCTCACATTCTCACCCTGACCTTCCTGTCCTGGGCCTCCTCCACTGGGCCTCCACCACTGGGCCTCCACCACTGGGCCTCCACCACTGGGCCTCCACCACTGGGCCTCCTCCACTGGGCCTCCTCCACTGGGCCTCCTCCACTGGGCCTCCTCCACTGGGCCTCCTCCACTGGGCCTCCACCACTGGGCCTCCACCACTGGGCCTCCTCCACTGGGCCTCCTCCACTGGGCCTCCTCCACTGGGCCTCCACCACTGGGCCTCCTCCACTGGGCCTCCTCCACTGTCAGAATGACGCCAAACGCAAATTGGAGGAACAGCACCTCCCTCATATTTTGCTTTATTTTATGTCTATTACAGGGTGGCATTGTGGCGCAGTGGTAGAGGTGCTGCCCTACAGACCCAGTGATCCGGGTTCTATCCTGACTAATAGTGCTGTCTGCACAGAGTTTCTACGTTCTCCCCGTGACCTGCGTCGGTTTTCTCGGGGATCTCCGGCTTCCTTTCTCAGTCCAAACAAGTGCAGGGTTGCATAATTGTAAATGATCTCTTGTGGGTGGAGGATAGCATTAGTGTGCGGGGATCGCTGGGCAGCACGGACTCTGTGGGCCGAAGGGCCTGTTTCCGCGCTGTATGTCTATACTAAGCTAAACTAAACTGTGGTGTAATCGTAAGGTCATAAGTGATAGGAGCAGACTCAGGTAATTTGGTCCATCAAGTCTACCCTGCCTTTCAATCATGGCTGATCTACCTCTCCCTCCTAACCCCATTCTCCTGCCTTCTCACCATAACCCTTGACACCCGTACTAATCAAGAATCTATCTATCCCTGCCTTAAAAATATCCATTGACTTGGCCTCCACAGCCTTCTGTGGCAAAGAAATCTACAGATTCACCTCCCTCTGACTAAATAAATTCCCCTCATCTCCTTCCTAAAGGAACGTCCTTTAATTCTGAGACTATGACCTGTGGTTCTAGACACTCCCACTAGTGGAATCATCCTCCTCATATCCAAGCCTTTCACTATTCAGTAAGTTTCAATGAGATATCCTCTCATCCTTCTAAACTGTAGTGCGTACAGACCCAGGGCCAACAAATGCTCAATCCAGCATCAGTACCTCCCACACAGGTTAAAGTAGGGTTTAGATTAGTTTCCTAACCAGCACCTGCAAGGTGTGCCATCGACAAATCACATGACCAGGGGCGGCAGGAGTATCACCACTTGATAAGAAGGGAAAACTGTTTGCCTCTGTGAGCCAGAATTGGTACATAGGGTTGAATGGCTGCAATCGACTCCATCAGGAGGTGTGGAAATTAGGAATGTAGTAAAGGTTTGGCAGCTTTTGTCAAGTTATAACCAAAGGAACGCTGAGGATGACATGACGCTGAGGGTTGTGTAGTAGGGATGCATACCGGCAAATGTTGGCACGTTGGTTCTGTAGTCGGCCGGCTTCTTTAACTCGAGCACCACCTCGCCGTTGTACGCTTGGTATTGGCCCAGCACCGCGCTCCGCTTACTCAGCCTCTGCGAGCTCGCGTACACCTTCATTTTGTTCCTGTGGATCTCCTCCGCGTCGCTGATGTTGCTCGGCGTCTCCATGGCCACGAAGGTCAGTATCTCCGTCAGGTGGTTCTGAATCACATCGCAGATGACGCCATACTGCTCGTAAAAGCTGGTGCGACCTGCAAGGGGAGTGATGTTGGGCATTACTGACCACGCGACAGACAGCTGACGGTTTAAAAATAACCCTTTTCCAGCCCGGGCTTGTTGCTTTGGTATGTGGGGCTGGACAGTACAGTATCAGGCCTCATCCCAAGTTAGAATCAGTGGATACTGACGTGGGACATTTGGTTCAATGGGCCAGGGCCAACTCTTTAAATAGCTGAGAGACACACGAACATGCTGGAGTAACTCAGCCGGACAGGCAGCATCTCTGAAGAGAAAGAATGGGTGACGTTTTGGGTCAAGACCCTTCTGCGTAGGAAGGCACTTAGTTTCATTTGGCATCATGTTTGGCACGGACATTGTGGGCCGAAGGGCCTGTTCCTGTGCTGTGATGTTCTGTGTACTAATACACGTTTCACCCTCACACAATATATATTTCAATTATTCACCACAGTGTGTTTATTGTGGGCGGGTTGTCATTGAGTTTCATACATTACAACTGTGACCAGGCTCTAGAGTGCAAATGCTGCAGAGCATGGAAAGGCACAAAAGAAATGCAGAAGTCTCTAAATGGTGGAGCTATGTAAAACTCAGTAGCTAATTTGAGTTTAGTTTAGAGATACAGTGAGGAAACAGGCTCTTCGGGCTACCGAGTCCGCACCAACCAATGATCACCGTAAACTGGTTCAGTGTTATCTCAGTTTTGCATCCTACACACTAACAGCACTTCATAGAGGCTAATTAAACTCCAAACCCGCACATTTATCGAGTGTGGGAGGAAACCGGCACACCTAGATGAAACCCACGTGGTCACAGGGAGAACGTACAAACTCCGTACAGACAGCAATCAGAGTCAGGATCCCACCCGGGTCTCTGGTGCTGTAAGGCAGCAACTCTACCGCTGTGCCACCGTGCCGCACAATGGCACAGCAAATAGTTCATTTGAGTTTGTGTTCAGCAAATAGATTGGAATAGATAGGGTGAACACAGGAGTAGATAGGGTGAACGCACAGAGTCTTTTAGGGGAAATCAAGAACCAGAGGACATCGGTTTAAGGTGAGAAGGAAAGATTTAATAGGAACCCGAGAGGCAACTTTTTCACAAAGAGAGTGGTGGGTACATGGAATGAGCTGCCGGGAGAGGTAGTTGAGGCAGGTACTTTAGTTTAGTTTACTTTAGAGATACAGCGTAGAAACAGGCCCTTCGGCCCACAGAGTCCGGACCAACCAGCGATCACCCCGCACGCCAGCACTATCCTACACACTAGGGACAATTTATAATTTTACCGAAGCCAATCATCCTACAAACCCGCTCGTCTTGGGAATGTGGGAGGAAACTGGAGCACCTGGAGAAAACCCACGTGGTCACAAGATGAACATACAAACTCCGTACAGACATATCGAACCCAGGTCTCTCGGTTCAGTTCAGTTTAGTTTATTGTCACGTGTACCGAGGTACAGTGAAAAGTTTTTGTTGTGTGCTAACCAGTCAGCAGAAAGACTATGCATGATTCCAATCGAGCCATTACCATGTGTATGACATGTATATTACATGATATGGGAATAATGTTTAGTGCAAGGTAAAGCCAGCAAAGTCTGTGCAGATTTCTAGGTTAATTGGCCTCTGTAAATTGTCCCTAGTGTGTAGGATTGAACTAGTGCACGGGGTGATTGCTGGTTGGACTCGGTGGGCCGAAGGGCCTTTTTTTGTCACGCTGTATCTCTAAAAGCAAACTGAGAGAGCAGCAAACTAATGGCCCTGTCCCACTGTACAAGTTCATTCAAGAGCTCTCCTGAGTTTAAAAAAAAAATCAAACTCGTGGTAAACACGTAGAATGAACGTAGCGGGTGCGTCAGAGCTCAGGACCGTCTCTTAGCGGCTCGTAACACTAAAGGCAGGTACTTGGGAAGACTCGCTAACAGCAGGTCGCTCTTCCAGGGAGATGCTAACTGCATTTCGTTGTCTCTGTACTGTACACTGACAATGACAATTAAAATTGAATCTGAATCTGAATCAGAATCCTCGTGAAGATTTTTCAACATGTTGAAAAATGTACACGAGAGCCCCGAGTACTTAAGAGCGGCCATTATCGTAAATCTCTGAGTTTGAATCAGGGCAAACTCAGGGAGAACTCTTGAATGAACTCGTACAGTGGGACCAGGGCTTTAAGAGTGTCCTGTCAGAGAGCCTGGCATAGGATTGGGGAAGGGGTCGCATGGAATGTTAAACCAGCACAAAAATGCTTGAAAGGGTAAAGGCAGCAGGAGATGGAACTTGTCCCCCAAGCTCGAAATTGTTCATAAATTCATGTGATGTGACCAGAATTAGGCCATTCGGCCCATCAAGTCTACTCCGCCACTCAATCATGGCTGATCTATCTCTCCCTCCCAACCCCATTCTCCTGCCTTCTCCCCATAACCCCTGACACCTGCACTAATTAAGGCGGCAAGCTCTTCATTGCAAACCCCGCCGAAACACGAGGTATGCGGCAATGTGTATTATATAGTAATGTAATGCAGCAAGGCAGCAAACGCCTCGGGTCACGGCACGGCACGCTCCTCTGAGGGCCAGTGCAGAAAAGGCAGCGTTTGCTGAATGACCTGCTGACTGCTGCAGTAACCTGGACCTCTGCCCTGCAGAACACATTATCCTCCTCTGTGTCACGAAGCAGACAGCTGGCCCTGTGACTGGACGTCTCCAGTGACACCTCCTGTGTGTCACAGCTACTTTCACACACAGTTTGGGGGGCTAAGGTGGGGGAGGGTTCGTCGTAGAGAGGATGGGTGTAAATAAAAACAACACGGGTGGAATATTGGGCCAAACTACGCTGACTACCAGCCAGCCAGCAGCCTCATGAGGAAACATCAGCTACCCTCTCTTTCGAGTTCGAGACGTGCTCTGACACTGTGACGTGCAGGCTGATAAACCTGCCTTACATTACTCATCAAGTGCGACCCCTTCCCCAATCCTAGGCCAGGCTCTCTGATAGGACACCTGAAACCACTGTCATTAGAATGCCGATTCCTGGTCATAACACCACAAGACATGGGTGCAGAATAAGGCCATTCAGCCCATCGAGTCTAGACTTTAGACTTTACTTTAGAGATACAGCATGAAAACAGGCACTTCAGCCCTCCAAGTCCGTAAAGAGATTAGTATACAAACTTAAAGCACACGGTATTGGGGGTTCAGTATTGATGTGGATAGAGAACTGGCTGGCAAACAGGAAGCAAAGAGTAGGAGTAAACGGGTCCTTTTCACAATGGCAGGCAGTGACTAGTGGGGTACCGCAAGGCTCAGTGCTGGGACCCCAGCTATTTACAATATATATTAATGATTTGGACGAGGTAATTGAATGTAACATCTCCAAGTTTGCGGATGACACTAAGCTGGGGGGCAGTGTTAGCTGTGAGGAGGATGCTAGGGGGCTGCAAGGTGACTTGAATAGGCTGGGTGAGTGGGCAAATGTATGGCAGATGCAGTATAATGTGGATAAATGTGAGGTTATCCATTTTGGTGGCAAAAACAGGAAAGCAGACTATTATCTAAATGGTGGCCGATTAGGAAAAGGGGAGATGCAACGAGACCTGGGTGTCATGGTACATCAGTCATTGAAAGTAGGCATGCAGGTGCAGCAGGCAGTGAAGAAAGCGAATGGTATGTTAGCATTCATAGCAAAAGGATTTGAGTATAGGAGCAGGGAGGTTCTACTGCAGCTGTACAGGGTTTTGGTGAGACCACACCTGGAGTATTGCGTACAGTTTCGGTCTCCAAATCTGAGGAAGGACATTATTGCCATAGAGGGAATGTAGAGAAGGTTCACCAGACTGATTCCTGGGATGTCAGGACTTTCATATGAAGAAAGACTGGATAGACTCGGCTTATACTCGCTAGAATTTAGGAGATTGAGGGGGGATCTTATAGAAACTTACAAAATTCTTAAGGGGTTGGACAGACTAGATGCAGGAAGATTGTTCCCGATGTTGGGGAAGTCCAGGACAATGGGTCCTCTGGAACTCTCTGCCACAGAGGGTAGTTGAGGCCAGTTCATTGGCTATATTTAAGAGGGAGTTAGATGTGGCCCTTGTGGCTAAGGGGATCAGAGGGTATGGAGAGAAGGCAGGTAAGGGATACTGAGTTGGATGATCAGCCATGATCATGTTGAATGGCGGTGCAGGCTCGAAGGGCCGAATGGCCTATTCCTGCACCTATTTTCTATGTATCTATGTTGACCAGCGATCACCCCGTACATTAGCACTATCCCACACTCCAGGGCCAATTTACAATTTTACCGTAGCCAATTAAGCTACAAACCTGTACGTTTTTGGAATGTGGGAGGAAACCAGAGCACCTGGAGAAAACACATGCAGTCACGGGGAGAATGTACAAACTCCGTAGTCAGGATCGAACCAGGGTCTCTGGTGCTGTAAGGCAGCTACTGTACCGCTGCGCCACTGTGCTGCACATACAATTTATTCCACCATTCAATCACGACTTCCCTCTCAACCCCATGTTCCCGCCTTCTCCCCATGACCTATGATGCCCTCACTGCACCCTTACTGGAGATCAGGAGGAAACTGGAAAGTTATTTATTTCATGCGCATTTATCATTATCTTTTAATGTTTAGTTTAGTTTAGAGACGAGTCACGGAAACAGGTCCTGCGGCCCACCGTCCATGTCGACCATCGATCACCCGTACACACTGGTTCTCTGTTCTCCCACTGTCTCATCCACTCCCCGCACTCTAGATGTAATTTCACAGAGAGCCAATTGACATACAAACCCACCCATCCTAGGGATGTCTTTTGCGCCTGTTCTTTGCAGATAAACGTCAGGGCATCGAACATACCTGCTCACAGCACAGCAGAAGGCAGTGCCCCCAATCCCAAGTACACTGAGGACATACCCTCTAGAGGTGGGATGGGGAGAAGCTAACAATACATACAAACCAATGCAGTTTCAGCTGAAGATAAGACACAATATGCTGGGGTAACTCAGCAGGACAGGCAGCATCTCTGGAGAGAAGGAATGGGTGATGTTTCGGGTCGAGACCCTTCTTCAGAGTTTCAGCTGCTTGGGGTGAAAGCTGGTGAAGGGACACATCATCTGTCATTGAACCCATGCATTGGAGCAATGGATGTGACATCCGCCGCTCAGGGGCTGCATCACCCTGCTTGGTGCAGTTACTGCCGTAATTACGCAACCAATCCATTGGATTCTGCCTTGTACCTGCAGCAAACCTCTGCGCCTCTCCAACACAAAGTGTGACCTGCCAGTTCACTCCTGTCTTCGGCCCAGCCCAGTGTATCGATGCAGGCTGCATTTACACTGCAGCAGAACCGCTGACAAAACACATGCTCCACAATGGAGACAAAGATCTGGCCCGATACTCCACACACCAGCGCAGCAGTAGAGTTGCTGCCTCACAGTGCCAGTGACGCGAGTTCAACCCTGACTTTGGATGCTGTTTGTACGGAGTTTGCACGTTCTCCCCGTGACGGCTTGGGATTTAACCGGATACCCCGGTCTCCTCTCACACTCCAAAGACGTACATGTGTGGAGGTAAATTGGCTTCTGCAAATGTCCCCTAGTGTGTAGGATAGTGCTAATGTACAGGGTGATCGCTGGTCAGTGTGGACTTGGTGAGTCAAAAGGCCTGTTCCCACACTGTAGCTCTAAAGTCTAAAGTAAAAACACCAAGTTTTCACTTCCTCAGTCAAATCCAAAGATTGCATTTGAGATTTGAGATGGGAGTTTGCAGGAGTGTTTTCATGGGAGTTTGGATGGAAACAATTCAGAGAGATATGGACCAAATGTGGGCAGGTGGGACCAGCTAAGATGTGGCATCTTGGTCGGCATGGATGTTGGGCCGAAGGGCCTGTTTCTGTGCAGTATGACTATGAGGATTATGACAATGTCTGTATCCCGGGGAGCCGGGCAGGCCTGATCGACCCGCGAACAACCGCGCCGCTGCCGACCAAAGACATGCCCTGGTAGGCCCGACTTACACCACAGGCCTCCCAGGAGACCGAGGTGAAGCCGGGCGGCAAGGCCTGGCTGGGCCGAAGGAGCCTCGGCGGTGGCGGCGATGGGAGCCTCGGCGGCAACGGGAGCGTCAGTGGCAGTGGGGCATCGCGGTGGATGAGCGCGAGGGGGGAGGGGAAGACGATGGGGACCCGGCGTGGGGGTACCGCTGTGAGGGACAGTGGGAGAATTAAGGGAGACCCATTGGGGGGCACCTTAGTTTAGAATCCTCTGCCCAGGGGATAAGTCTGTGAGGGTTTCGGCCCGAAATGTTGCCTTTTCCTTCGCTCCATAGATGCTGCTGCACCCGCTGAGTTTCTCCAGCTTTTTTGTGTACCTTCGATAAGTCTGTGTTTGTTTGTTCATTCGTTCCCGTGAAAGCGCTGCGCACACAGCAGCCGGCCAACGGTCGCTTGTCTTTTTCTTTTTGTTTTCACTTTTAATTTCACTTTTAGTCTTGTGTGTTGCGAGTGTCAGCAGACCAAATTCCCTCCAGGAATGAATAAAGTGTTATCCTATCCTATCTTATGAGGGGGGGGGGGGGGGGGGGGGGGGGGGGGGGGGGGGGGGGGAATGTTAATCTGCTGAGGAGATTCACTGGACTAATTCAAGATAATAAATTGGATTTTGTTAATGGTTTGAAGGCATGACAAAGTAATTTCTTGGTGCTTTGTGACTGGCAATTATTTATGAAATGATTTGTTTAGTGGCACAACACTGAGGTGGGAATATTTATCGAGGCAAGTCTAAAGCCATTAACCTTTGGAGGTCCTGTTATAGATGTCCACTTCTTGCAAAAGCACAACCAAATTATTTATTGGGAGGGGGGGGGGGGGGAAAGGTTGAGTGAATTATTTCACTGTGGATGGGAGAAGACGAGACCAAGATAGACTCAAAATGCTGCAGCAACTCAGCGGGTCAGACAGCATCTTTGGAGAAAAGGAATAGGTGAAGTTTCGGGTCGAGACCCTTCCTCAGAGCAGGATATTGGGCCCAGTACCAGGTTGACATGAAACCTGCAGCTTTTGTTCATTAGGGATTAGTCTGGCTCAGTTTTGTTTCTAGTTTAGAGATACGACCAGTGATCACCGGCACACTAGCTCTAACCTACACACTAGGGACAATTTATCATTTTACCTGCCAATTAACCTACAGACATGTTCGTCTTTGGAATGCGGGAGCAAACCAGAGCACCCGGAGAAAATCTATGCAGTCACAGGGAGAACGTACAAACTCTGTACAGACAGCATCCAAGGTCAGGATCGAACTGGGGTCCCCGGTGTTGCAAGGCATCAACTCTACTGGTGCTTTAGAAATGAGATGAAGAGGAATGTATTTAGTCAGAGGGTGGTGAATCTGTGGCATTCTTTGCCACCGAAGGCTGTGGAGGCCAAGTCATTGGATGGTTTTAAGGCAGAGATTGATAGATTCTTGATTTATAGGGTGTCAGATGTTATGAGAAGGCAGGGGAATGGAGGGACAGATGGGCTCAGCCATGATTGAATGACTTGATGGGCCGAATGGCCTAATTTTTGCTTCGATAACCTATGAGCTGCTGTTGCCACCAAGTTCAGCAGAGACATTGTGGGCCGAAGGGCCTCCTCCTGTGCCGTGCTATTGAATATCTTCTGTGTTCTATGTGGGACGTGCTGCAGGGTTCCAGGCTACAGTTGATTGTGGAGATCAGGAGGGACAGGAACAAGAGGGATTCAGAAACTGGGGGAGTTTTAAAATTAGGCTTTGCTTAACCTGGAATCAGCGTCTAGCAGCAAGCAAAAGTATCTCCCGCAGGCATGCATTCCTTGTCAAGGTTGCCGAGTTGAATGCTATCAGCAAATTTGTTAAGTTGTGTCTTGTAATGGGAACATTGACTGGAAAGTTAAACATTTCAGCGCCGTTAACATGAAAGCTCGCATTGGGAAATAACGGAGAGGACAGGTGTTTCTGGGCGATAAACACAGTAATAGCTGCAATAAAAGCAAGGTGGTTCACTTGACCGGATCAACCATATAACCATATCAACCAGCCAATACCATTCCATGCCGAACAAATTTTATTCCCCTTAACCAGCCAATACCATTCACTTTAATTCACATGTTGTAGCAGCAGAAATAGGCCATTCGGCCCGTCGAGTCTGCTCCGCCATTCAATCATGGCTGATCAATCTTTCCCTCTCCACCCCATTCTCCTGCCTTCTCCCCATAACCCCTGACACCTGTACTAATCAGGAATATGTCAATCTTTGCTTTAAAATACATATTCACTAAATTGCATTTGTGCAAAGACACAACTCGGGACATTGCACTTTCATTGTCATTGAGTGATACAGCATGGAAACGGGCCCTTCGGTGGTGCAGCTGGTGGAGCCGCTGCCTCACAGCGCCAGAGACCCGGGTTCGATCCTCACTTCGGGTGCTGTCTCTGTGGAGTTTGTACGTTCTCCCAATGACCAGGTGGGTTTCCTCCAGGTGCTCTGGTTTCCTCCCACGTCCCAAAGACGTGCAGGTTTGCAGGTTAATGAGCACCTGGAGGACACCCGCACGCAGTAAATTGCCCCAAGGGTGCACGGAGTGGATGTGAAAGTAGGATAACATGGAACTAGTGTGAACGATGAATAGTTTGGACTTAGTGGGCCGAAGGGCCTGTTTCCATTCTGTATCTCTAAACTAAAACAAAGGTACATTGATGGGAATGGGTTTGAGGGTTATGGGCCAAAGGCAAATGGACCTAGTATAGATGGGACATCTTGGTTGGCATGGTCGACTTGGGTCAAAGGGCCTGTTTCCCTGCTGTATGTCTCCATCTGTCACCACTCCTCATGGAAGGGCCACTAACAAGGAATCAAATGAACACTGGAGCGATTTACCCCACCCGCAACCCCCAATCATAAAGTCTTGCAGCATGGAAACACGCCCGTCGATCCAATGGCCATTTGTGAGGCAGCAACTCTACTCGCTGCGCCACCATGCCGCTCATGATCGTACTTGGGTGTCTGTACTGTGACTTGAACCTGCAACCAGCAGCTCAGAGGTAAACAAGTGGGCATCACCAAGCCGTGGACCCGGGCACGAGTCTGGCGGTGGAGGCATCCACAGTGGCAGCGGCTCAGCTGATGGGAGCAGTGCTGACGATGCTGGCTGGGTACTGATGCTACACACACTCCTTCACTGGGGTTGTGCCATTCCAGTCAGCAGTCTGCGCTCCTTCCCTGTTGCCACAGTCAATGTGTGAAAGATTAATTAAATTAATCAATACTGCGGATCTACCGCTGCTCGG
Source organism: Leucoraja erinaceus (assembly GCF_028641065.1). Taxonomy (NCBI): domain Eukaryota; kingdom Metazoa; phylum Chordata; class Chondrichthyes; order Rajiformes; family Rajidae; genus Leucoraja; species Leucoraja erinaceus. The sequence continues at coordinate 20,151,979 of NC_073406.1, read as the reverse complement.
TGATTAAAGGCAGAAAGCACGACTCAGCTCCTCGAACCAGCCAGGCTGAACTATATAGACACAAAAAGCTGGAGTAACTCAGCGGGACAGGCACCAGCTCAGGAGAGAAGGAATGGGTGACGTTTCTGAAGAAGGATCTCGACCCAAAACGTCACCCATTCCTTCTCTCCAGAGATGCCGCCTGTCCCGCTGAGTTACTACTGCTTTTTGCGTCTATCTTCGGTTTAAACCAGCATCTGCACTTCCTTCTTAAACAAGCTGAACGATGACAGAATGCGCCCAGTAATGTGAACTCTGAGAGGCTCCTGCCATGCTGCTTCAGCAGAAGCAAGGCTGCCCTGAATTTCAAGGGCACGACAGATTAAAAATGGTTCGAGTAGATTTAGCACTGGAGCAGACACGAAGGATGCGCTAACACTGGTCCCGACCTGAAACACTACCTATCCATGCTCTCCAGAGATGTTGCCTGACCCACTGAGTTATTCCAGCACTTTATATATTTTCTTGCAAACTAGCATCATCAGTTCCTTGTTTCTACAATAAAATACTTTCCTCCATTCGGAAAGCCCGTACCTTCACAGACAGACATAGGATGTTTCTCAATGAACTCATTAAACTTGCAAGTACCAGGGTTGGATTATTATTGTATACGGAAGAACTGCAGATGCTGGTTTAAACTGAAGATAGGCAGATCAGATAATATAGCACAAAGGGTCTGTTTCCACGCTGTATCTCTAAGTCTAAAGTAAAGATAGATGGTTGGCACATTCCCAAACAGTGCACCATCTCTCAACAAAAAGCTGATTATATTACAGTGTTAAAACTGATCGACCGTGCACCTCCTATAATCATTCCCATGACTTACTCTGGCGCTGTGTGTGCCCCTCAGTTTCCTAGTGCTGGTCTCATGCTCCAAAACATTACGGGGAGGTATTTCAGGCGGTTTGTGTGCCCCGTGACTGCAAACTGCTGTCAGTAACAGGACTCATCTTGCCCATCTTTAGTTTAGCTTTCGAGAGACAGTGTGGAAACAGGCCCTTCGGCCCACCGAGTCCGCATCGACCAGCGATCTCCACACTTTAATGCTACTCTACACACTGGGGTCAATTTTACATTCATACCAAGCCAATTAACCTGCAAATCGGTGTCTCTTTTGGAGTGTGGGAGGAAACCGAGGATCTACAGGAAACTGGAGTTCCTTCCGACACATTCTAATAAGAGGTTTGTGGATGGTTTAGGTGAACTTAGAGGTAGAATAACAATGAACCAATAACACTTCACCCCATGCATGTCAGACATGAACCCACAACATAGTCCAGCTGCTGTCAGTAATAAACCAAAGCCGCACAACTCCTGTCTACTTCAAGGAAAGTTGGAAAAATAGCCTCTGCAGCAATGATGGGTTTTGTTATCAGTGTATGTATGAAACACTCAACTTTGTTTATGTATTAAAAGAACAATTTCCTTAAACATTTCACACACTGACATTAAAAATAATATAATGCCAAGGCAAAACAACACAGGAGGTGCTCAACCCAATCTTCTCACCCGACCCACGCCTCCCTCCCCCCAAATGGAACAGAAGTGTGAAGACACACACCTCTAGAATAAATCAACATCTGCAGTTCCTCCCTAACCGAAACGTCACCCATTCCTCTCTCCAGAGATGCTGCCTGTCCCACTGAGTTACTCCTGCTTTTTTGTGTCTATCTTCAGTTTAAATCAGCATCAGCAGTTCCTTCCTACACATGGCTGATCTATCTTTCTCTCTATTCTCCTGCCTTTGCCCCATAACTCCTGACACCCGGACGACTCAAGAATCTATCTATCTCTGCCATAAACATATCCAATGACTTGGCCTCCACAGCCTCCTGTGATGCTTCGGAAGCCGCGGCCTCCAGTGCGGAGGCGGCCATTCCAGGGTTCCCATGCCGCTGTGAGGACTTTCCCCAGACGCCGGAGCACCACCACCCGGCGAGAACGGCCAGGAACATCGGGCCTCCGTAGAGGCAACTGTGGAGGCCTCAATAGGCCCGACAATGGGTGAACTGGGGTTGGGGACTGGACTTTGTGCCTTCCCTCATGGTGGGAGCCATTGTGGGGGGATGTTCTTTGTGTTTAAGACTCTCATTGGTGTTATGTCTGTATTCTTTAGTGTACTGCAAAATGGCAAAAAGCATTTCACTTCATTACACCTCGGTGTATGTGAATGTGACTAATAAAAACCTTTGAATACTTTGAATGACTTGGCCTCCACAGCCTCCTGTGATGTTTTGGATCGAGGCCCTTCTTCAGTTCGACTCACTGAGTTACTCCAGTACTTTGGGTCCATCTTTGGTATAAACCACCATCTGCAGTTCCTTGTTTCTACATGGTGAATTTAAAGGATGACCAACCCATGTCCAGTTAAGTGCAAATTAACTCCCTGGAACCGTCCAACTGATTACAATTTGACAGATTTAAACACCAAACTACAGATGTCTATGGTACGAGTGAATCTGCACCACACAACCACTAAATCACACAAACCACCTTCAATCTTGCTTATTTATGGCATGGCTTGTTGTCACGGCAGTAGCAAGCCTTGTAAATTTGTTGGCTGGGTCGTTACAGGGAGAAGAAAAAAGATAATTTCTACAGGACCTGCCTGTCACCTGAACACAAAGGCAAACCATTAAAGCAGTGAAATGTTCTGCAGTGGCTTGTCCCTGAAGTAGAGCTCATTATATTCACTCTGAAGATAATGACAGCGTTATTCACCAATTTAGAATAAAACGGCAAATAGCACAAAATGCCAATTGCAGCGATTTATTCTGATGCACCAATTTAACTCTTGTTCATTTATCAATAATGGTATTGACTAAACTAGTTACATTCTCATCAGAAAGGAAGAAGAAAAGATCACCAAGCCCCCCAAGCTTGTTCCACCATACAAGACCACATCTAGCCTGAGATCGTATTCTATATCTTTCCCCTTTTGCCATAAACCTTATCATCCCCAATTATCAGTAATCTCTCTATCTCAAGTTTAGAATTGACAAATGACCCGACATTAGGACAGCACAGTGATGCAGCTGGTGGAGCCGCTGCCTCACAGCGCCACAAACTCAAGGTCAAACCCGACCTCGGCTGCAGTCTGTGCGGAGTTCGTCCGTTCTCTCTGTGACTTTGTGGGTTTCCTCCGGGTTTCTTCCCACATCCCAAAAACAAGTGGGTTTGTAGGTTAATTGGCCCTCTGTAAATTGCCCCTAATGTGTAGGGAGTGGATGAGAAAGTGGGATAACATGGAACTAGTGTGAACAGGTGATCGATGGTCAGCATGGACTTGGTGGGCCGAAGGGCCTGTTTCCATGCTGTATCTCCGACCTCAACTAAACTCATTCCTGTCTGTCTGTATTAAACCTTCGACCCCTTGCTTCCCAGGACTCCATGTATCTTTCTTAAAACTATTTCAACTACCCTTGGAGGAAGGGAGCTCCAAAAACCTACCATTTAAAAAATTCTTAGCCCAGGCCTCTGGATTATTAGTCCAACAACTGAGGCACTGTGCCTTCATCACATGCCTGACAAACCCTTGTAAGTTCTCTGTGATCTGCGGGTAACGTTCAAACTGTTGACACCGCCCATTGCTTTAGCGGTTGGCGACTGCCCAACAACAGATGCTAACAGAGTGTGTAGTTTTTTTTAATTTAGAGATACAGAGCAGAAACAGGCCCTTCAGCCCACCGGGTCCAGACCGACCAGTGAGCCCCACACATTAACACTATCCTACACACACATGGGACAATTTTTACATTTACACCAAGCCAATTAACCTACAAACCTGTACGTCTTTGGAGTGTGGGAGGAAACTGAAGATCTTGGGAAAAAAAAACCCACGCAGGTCACGGGGAGAACGTACAAACTCCGTAAAGACAGCACCCATAGTCAGGATGGAACCCGGGTCTCTGGCGCTGTACAGCATTAGCTCTGCTGCTGCGCCTCCGTGCTGCCCCGTACGCTCCTGGTTCACAGCTCTTCTCTTGCCACGTTGAAACATGCGTACTTCTCAAATATCAAGCACTGGTTCAGAATCAGGAGCAACTGGTTCCTGGTTCAGACCAATTCCCCTCATTGCATCACACGAAGGGTGAGATATTTCGCTGTTTAAAATTGTTGCTTAGCACAGGAAAACAGAGACCTTGCTGTCGCAAGGTCTCTGTTTTCCTGTGCTAAGCAACAGTTTTAAACATGCGAGGACTCGCTTTGGACAGTTTTTAGTCAAGCATGGACTGACAGCCGATGATGTTGATCACAGAGCCAGCCTATTGATGAACGGTATTTGTCATTCATTGATCTACATTCAACAACCAACACTGACCAAAGACATTTGTTGACAATTCTCTCAGCAGTTCTGTAGAAATGTAGTTTACTTGAGAGATACAGGCCGTGAGTCTGCACCGACCCTCGATCCCTGTACACCAGCACTATCCTGCAACTAGGGACAATTCACAGTTCACAATTTTTACCAAAGCCAATTAACCTACAAACCTGTGCATCTTTGGAGTGTGGGAAGAAACTGGTGCACCCGGTGAAAACCCACTCGGTCAAAGTTGTTCCCTATGAAAATTGACTTTGACATTTCTGCCCTGTGTAAAAGGTTCTGACTGTCTACCCTATCTATGGTCCTAATAGTTTTATATACTGCTATCAGGTCTCCCCTCAATCTCTGGCATTCCAGAGAAAACAATCTAAGTTTGCCAAACTCTCCCTCTAACCCAGGCAACATTCTGATAAGTTTATACCCGAAATACCATGCACTTTAACTCTGCCTGTTCACTTTTTCTTATGGGACTTTATCAAAAGTTTTCAGTAAATCCAAGCACACCACGTCCACTGGTTCTCCCTTATTTCTTGTGTTATTGTCCAAGTGCTTTGTCATCTCATTTGTAATAACCTCTTGCACTTTTCCCCACCACTGATGGTCTTTTACAAATAACAGGGCTATTCTTACCTCCCGCAAATCCTTAGGAACTTCAGTATTCCATAGAAATGTGGAAGATTTTGAAAATGTGGAAAACCAATGCATCCAGTATTTCCATGACTATCGCCTTTACGATATGACACAAATGATCACAATCTGGGCATATTTTGGTTCTCGGTGCCATTAATTCCTACAGCATTGATTTCTTACTAAACTCACCTTTCTTTAGCTCCCTGTTTATTACGGGTGTTAGGGGTTATGGGGAGAAGGCAGGAGAAAATGGGGTTGAGAGGGAAAGATAGATCAGCCACGATTGAATGGCGGAGTAGACTTGATGAACCGAATGGCCTAATTCTCCCCCCATCACTTATCAACTTATGAATGTACATAACAGCGTGATGCTCGTTTGCAACAACATCTTCCCTACCTTTCGCATCCACTGTCTCTTTCATGACTATTTCCACTCTCTCGATGTGATGCTGGTTCCAGATAGGATCCAGGGAATTGTGGTTGTCATTACGGAACGGCAAGATGTAGGCGATCGCCTGGAAGAAAAAGGGATACTGAATGAAAACTTCCTCGCATTGATATTTTTCCCATTCCCCTTTACAGCAGCACCAATTTCGGCTCGATCTGCTGAATGGGGAACAGCACATGGTTTTCAACCACTGAAGTGCCACTGAACGATACATTAACATTAGACAAGACACAAAATGCTGGAGTAACTCAGCGGGACAGGAGGCATCTCTGGAGGGATGTTTTTTCGTGTCTATCTTCGGTTTAAACCAGCATCTGCAGTTCCTCCCGATACGTCAACATTGGCAGCAGTAATGCAACCCAGAAGCAAATTAACTCGCTGCGCTACATAACACCCCTTGCATGCTGTCAAGGTGCTGCACCTGCCATGTGAGACCAAAGTGCCACCCGACTCCAAGGCTGGCCTAATTGCAATATTCCAATGCTCAGGACAATTGACAATAGACAATAGGTGCAGGAGTAGGACATTCGGCCCTTCGAGTCAGCACAGCCATTAAATGTGATCGTGGCTGATCATCCCGAATCAATGCCCCGTTCCTGCCTTCTCCCCATATCCCCTGATTACGCTAGCTTTAAAAGCCCTATCTAGCTCTCTCTTGAAAGAATCCAGAGAACCTGCCTCCACCTGAGGCAGAGAATTCCACACTCACAACTCTGTGTGAAAAAGTGTTTCCTTGTCTCCGGTCTAAATGTCTTACCCCTTATTCTTAAACTTTATTCTTAATTGCCCATGACTGTGCCAATATTTCTCCTTCAAAAAAATATTACTACAAAAACGTAGTCAGTGCAACACTCTTCGTGGGAGCTTTGGGCATAAGGTATAGAAACAGCCTCTTCGGCCCATCATATCCATGCCGACTATCGAGTATGCACCTATACTAATCTAATTTATCAGCATTTGGTCCACACCACCTGGTCTCCAATCTCCTTGAAGATTCAAGTGCTCACGTGGATGTTTGTTTAAACGTTGTACCTGTCTACAGCACCTTCTCAGGCAATTCGTTCCAGCTTCCACCATCCTTCAAGTGAAAAGCAATTCTTCCTCAGATTCCCTCTAAACCTCACCTTAAACCTGCGCCATGTGGTCTGAGACACCTCTGGCATGGGGGTACGTTTCTTACTATCTACACTAACTGTGCATCTCGTAACTCAGTCTAATTTCCCCCTTCCCCCCCCCCTTGGCCTCCTCTATGTTGTACTCTATAGAAAACAAACAGCTAATCCAACCTCTCCTCATATTTAATACAGTCCATAGAGTCATAGAGTTATACAGCATGGGAGCAGGCACTTCAGTCCAACTTGCCCATGCCAACATCCCACTTGCCTGCGTTTGGCCCATATCCCTCTAAACCTATTCTATCCGTGTACCCGACCAAATGCCACTTATCCTGGTCATCAGAAAATCTGTTTTTCTCTTTAAAAATGAAATTTGTCGGCAATTAAGGACGGCACAGTGGCACAGCAGTAGAGCTGCTGCTTTACAGAGTCAGAGACCCGGAGTTGATCCTGACAATGGGTGCTGTCTGTACGGAGTTTGTACGTACTCCCTGTGACCGCGTGGGTTTTCTCCGGGTGCTCCGCTTCCCTCCCACATTCCAAAGACGTGCAGGTTTGTAGGTTAATTAGTTTTGGTTTAAAACAAAATTGTAAATTGTCCCTTGTGTGCAGGATAGAGCCGGTGTACGGGGTGATTGCTGGTCAGCATGAACTCGGTGGGCTGAAGGGCCTGTTTCCATGCTGCATCTATTAAGTCTAAAGTAGTCAGTCAGCATCTCCCACCAATCACTATCCCCGACTCTCGGCTTTTCCAAGTGTAGATGAATCCTGCCCTTCAGAATGTTTCCCCTATATTTTCCCGACCACTGACCCAAAGTGTCCACAGTTACACAAGCCATTTTTAATCCACATTCAACTATCAGGTCTGCAGTTACTAAATTAATTTTTTTTCTCCTTTCCGTGCTGTGGATTTGCATATCTGCAGCATTCTATCATCCATATCCTGGAAAAATAATCAGTAAATCGTTTTCTCAATTAAACCGCTTATTACTTCAGGTAATTATCCAGGCATTGCAAAAAAAGTCAGTGCATATTTCACCAGAGTTATGTTTCCCTCCTTAGTATTGTTGTTCTGCAGAAACACACAAAGCATAAGGATTAGACAATACCACCAATGACCTGCCCGGTCCATCACGGGTACTGACGTCCGCACCGTCGATGGGATCGACAGGCGGTGCAGCATCAGAATGGTAGAGACCCACACTACCCTGCCCACACTACACTCTCAGTTCACTCCTGCTATCGGGAAGAAAGTACAGGAGTCTGAAAACCAGTACCACCGGATTTGGGAATAGCTTTTTCCCCCAACACTGTACATTACACACACTAACCTCAGCTATATACTTCAATGGACTGTGCAGGAAGGAACTGCAGATGCTGGTTTACACCAAAGATAGACACAAAATGCTGGACAATTGGATAATTCTATTGACTGTTGTTGGTTGCGCTAAGAACAATGGGTTTTTCTTTTTTGCATCAATATTGTGGTTAAAATCTTATTAAATTTTAAATTTATTACACATTATCTATGTATATTGTATTCAAGGTCTGTTATGCTGCTGCAAGCAAGAATATAATTGTTCCGTTGTTGGGACAGGTGGCAATTAAACACTCGTGACTCTCAAAACTATCTCAAGCTGACAATAGCTCATCACCACACTCAATGGACACAAGCCTTAATTAAACCAAAAGATCATAAGACCCTAAGGAAAAGGAGCAGAATTAGGCCATTCAGCCCATCCAGTCTGCTCTGCCATTCGATCATGGCTGATCTACTTTTCCCCCTCAACCCCATTCTCCGGACTTCTGGTAATCTTTGACGCCAGTCTTTCCCAGCTCTCTGAAGCAATCAAGCAAAGCTCCAGAAAAATACACCGATCCTGTCCGACCGGTAATGGATTCCTGGAACTACTAAGCTACTCCTTGCCCCTTTAGAGAAGCCTAAACCCCGAGGCTGCAGCACTGCGTAACAAATCCTTGTGTGTTCCACGGCTTCAGATTGTGTAATTCCAATCCAATTGTCTCTGAGCTGCTAACCCTATCCTGGCTCCGTGAAATTCATTGCTTGTGCAAGCGAGGGGGGTTGATAGGCAGACGGTCGATTGATTTTACATTGCGGTTTATCCAGTCATCTTAGTCACCCTTACTTCCTTTTACAGAGTCTCAATTGTCCTGCCTCACTAGTGGCACAGTGGCGCAACTGGTAGAACCGCTGCCCCACAGCGCCAGAGAGCCAGGTTCGATCCCGGCCTCATTGTGCTGACTGTGTGGCGTTTGTGCCTTCACCCTGTGACCACGTGGGTTTCCACTGCATGCTCCGTTTTTCTCCCACATCCCAACGATTTGTGGATTTGTAGGTTAATTGGCCTCAGTAAACTGCACTTACTGTGTAGGGTCTGGATGTGAAAGTCAAATCCACAACTAGTGTGGATCGATGGTCGGTGTGGACTCTTGTGGGCCGAACGGCCTGTTTCTATGCTGTATCTCTAAACTAAACTAAAGACAACTAGCTTTTATCAGATCAAACTAGGTTGGTAGGTTTGAAGCAGTTAAGGGTGACCATTAAACGCCAGATCTGCCAGCAACCTCATTATTCACTCTGTGGATAAAACACTTCTTCATCTCACCTCAGTCCTTTGGTGCTCCATAAATCTGCAGAACATTTGTCCAACAGACTCACAACTTTGATTGATTGAAAAATGCAGCATGGAAACAGGCCCTTCAGCTCACGCTGACCATTCGACCACCCATTCACACTTGTTTATTGTCACGTGTGCAGTGAAAAGATTTTGTTGCGTACTAACCAGGCAGCGGAACGAGTATACATGATTACAATCAAGCCAATAGACAATAGACAATAAGTACAGGAGTAGGCCATTCGATCCTTCGAGCCAGCACTGCCATTCAATGTGATCATGGCTGATCATCCCCAATCAGTATCCCCGTTCCTGCCTTCTCCCCATATCCCCTGACTCTGCTATATTTAAGAGCCCTATCTAGCTTTCTCTTGAAAGCATCCAGAGAACCGGCCTCCACACACTCACCACTCTCTGTGAGAAAAAATGTTTCCTCGTCTCCGTTCTAAATGGCTTACTCCTTATTCTTAAACTGTGGCGCCTGGTTCTAGACTCCCCCAACATCGGGAACATGTTTCCTGCCTCTAGTGTGTCCAAGCCCTTAACAATTTTATATGTTTCAAAGCCATCCACAGTGTACAGATACATGATGAATGGAGTAACATTTAGTGCAAGATAAAGTCCAATTGAAGATAGTGCGAGGGTATCCAGTGAGGTAGATGGGAGGTCAGGGCCGCTCTATAGTTCATCCACTCCCGACACACTAGGGGCAATTTACAGAGGATGACCAAACTACAAACCCGCACGTCTTTGGGATGTGGCGGGAATCTGGAGCACCCGGAGGAAACCCACGCGGTCACAGGGAGATCGTACAAACTCCACACGCACAGCACCCGAGGTCAGGATTGAACCCGGGTCTCTGGCGCTGTGAGACAGCAGCTCTACCTGCTGCACCGCCCAATGCCCTGAATGGTAGCCAGGCTATGAATTCAGCTGTTGTAATGAATGTAGACACAAAATGCTGGAGTAACGCAGCGGGACAAGCAGCAACTCCGGAGAGAAGTAATGGGTGACTTCTGAGGAAGGGTCTCGACACAATACATCACCCATTCCTTCAATCTGAAGATACTGCCTGGCCCGCTGAGTTACTCCAAATAAATTATGTCTATCTTCTGTGTAAACCAGCATCTGCAGTTCCATCCTACGCAGTAAATGAGTGAGGCTGGCAGCATGTTCACAATGCACCGTACTCACCTGCTTGCCAAGATAGTGGTCAATTCTGTACATCTCCTCCTCACGGAGAAACCTCTGCAGCTCCTCGGCTAGCGTCTGTGCCGACTCAAGGTCATGTCCGAAGGGCTTTTCCAGGACGACCCGCAACCAGGCCCCTTCCCTGGGCCGGCAGGTGGCGTTGACGTTGGTCGCGATGTCGACGTAGGCAAAGGCGGGAACGCTGAGGTAAAACAGGCGGCCTTCCTCCTCGAGGCCCTCCTGACCGAGCAGCTCATCCATCTTCTTGTCGAGTTCGGCGTAGTCTTCCACGGTGTTCATTTGGTGATAGCGGGACAGCTTGATGAACTGGTCCTTCAACACAACGCACTTGACGGAAGGCACATTGGGCAGGCACGACAGACCCTTGAGTATCTCGTACATGGCCGGAGTGCCTTCAGCGGCAGGGAGGCGAGTGCCGCCGTAGAAGCTGAAACCGTGCAGCCCAGCGTCAACTTCCTCCATGTACATCTGGAACAGGCCTTGCCACAGGTACTTCTTGGCCAGGTCCCCTGTGGCCCCCACTAGGACAACTGAAATGTGGGTCTTGCATTCCGCAGTGAAGGCGTGCAGCAACCCCGCGAGGAGCAGCCGGCAGAGAACTTGTCTGGCGGTCATCTCTCTCCCGAGACCTGCAAAAAGAAAAGACACCTTAATGTGAGATTCCACATTGATCTAAATTTCTCCACCATTCTCAACGTTGACAGCTGTTCATTGGGAAGTAAATGGAAAGATCCGCGTTTCCATTCAGCCTTTCGTTTCCATTCCATAATGTTTAGTTTAGTTTAGCTTATAATTGTCACGTGCACCAAGGTTCAATGAAAAGCTCTTTTGTTGCATGCTATACAGGCAGCAAAAAGACTGTACATGATTGCAACATACATGATTACTTTTAAGGCAGAGATTAGTAAGGGTGTCAGGGGTTTATGGGGAAAAGGCAGGAGAATGGGGTTGAGAGGGAAAGACAGACCAGTCACTATTGAATGGTGGAGTAGACTTGATGGGCTCCATGGCCTAATTCTGCTCCTGGAACATGAACAATCAAGCATACGGATACAGGATAAAGGGTATAACGTTTAGTGCAAGATAAAGTCAAGTGAAGTGCGATAAAAGATAGTCCTAGGGTCTCCAATGATATAGATGGTAGGTCAGGACAGCTCTCCATTTGCGATAGGATGGTTTAATTACCTGATAACCACTGGGAAGAAACTGCCCCTGAATCTGGAGGTGTGCGTTTTCACACCTCTGTACCTCTTGCCCGATGGAAGCGGAGGGAAGAGCTGGTGGCTTTCACGACAAGCTTATTGTCCACACACGTGCAGTGAGGCACAGGTACTTACTTATAGCAGTAGCATCACAGGCACTTGGTCTCAGATATATAGACATAAAATGCTGGAGGAACTCAGTGGGACAGGCAGCATCTTTGGAGCGAAGGAATGGGTGACGTTTCGGGTCTAGGTCAGGGGAGTGGGCGGGACAGAGATAGAACGCAGTCAGAGACAATAAGACTGGTGGGAGAACTGGGAAGGGGAGGGGATGGAGAGAGAGAGAGAGAGTCAAAGCAATGGCTGTTTGAAGTGAGAGAAGTCAATGTTCACACCGCTGGGGTGTAAGCTACACAAGCAAAATATGAGGTGCTGTTCCTCCAATTTGTGTTGGGCCTAACTCTGACAATGGAGGAGGCCCAGGACAGAGAGGTCAGATTGGGAATGGGAGGGGGAGTTAAAGTGCTGAGCAACCGGGAGGTCAGGTAGGTTAAGGAGGATGGAGGTGTTCAGCGAAACAATCGCCAAGGCTGCGCTTGGTCTCGCTGATATACAGGAGTTGACACCTGGAACAGCGGATACAGTAGATGAGGTTGGAGGAGGCCCAAGTGAACCTCTGCTTCACCTGAAAAATCTGTTGGATGGAGTCGAGGGAGGAGGTAAAGGGATAGGTGTTGCTTCACGTGCGTTTGCAGGGGAAAGTACCTGGGGAGGGGGTGGGTGGGAAGGGACGCGTTGACCAGGGAGTTGCGGAGGGAACGGTCTCTGCGGAAAGCAGAAAGGGGTGGAGATGGGAAGATGTGGCCAGTGGTGGGGTCCCGTTGGAAGGCTTATCCCAGTCTTAGATATTTTATACATGTATCACTCAGAACAATATAGAGTTTAGAGATTCAGCATGGAAACGTGCCCTTTGGCCCACTGAGTGATGCCCACCATCCATCACCCATTTACACTAGTTCTATGATTTAAAATACCCCAGTCTTAGATATGTTATACATGTATCACTCAGAACAATATAGAGTTTAGAGATTCAGCATGGAAACGTGCCCTTTGGCCCACCCAAGTGATGCCCACCATCCATCACCCATTTACACTAGTTCTATGCTATCCAACTTTCACATCCACTCCCTACAGACTAGGGGCAATTTTACAGAGGGTCAATTAACCTACAAACCCGCATATCTTTGGGATGTGGGAGGAAACCGGAGCACCCGGAGGAAACGCACACGGTCACAGGGAGAACATGAAAACTTCACATGGACAGTACCCAAGGTCAGGATCGAACCCGGGTCTCTGGCGCTGAGAGGCAGCAGCTCTACCAGCTGTGCCACCCTTCAATTTCTGAAAGAATAGCGTGCAAGATAACAGGACATTACTGTAAAACGCATACTTGCATCATCTGCCACTCGCACGTGCAAATTTTACAGTGTGGCCAATTAACCTCCAACACGCACGTCTTTGGGATGTGGCAAGAAACCGGAGCACCACACGGTCACAGGGCGAGTGTGTAAATTCCACACAAACAGCACCGGAGATCAGTATCAAAGCAGGATCAGTGGCGCGGTGAGGCAGCGGCTCGACCAGCTGTGCCGCCCAAACCACTGCATTGGGACACCATTACAACAAGGATGATTGGGACGAATTGGATTCGGAACATGGAACAGCACAGCACGGGAACAGGCCTTACAGCCCACAATGGCTGTGCCAAACATGATGCCAAGTTAAATTAATCTCCTCTGGCTGCATGTGAACCATATCCCACCTACTCTTTGCACATCCAAAACACTCTTTGAGATACCGCTATTGTATTTGCCTCCACCACCACCCCCGACATCGTGTATCAGGCACCAACCACTCTCTGTGGAAAATAATTCAACAGAACATGCAGGGAAGGAGTGAATAAGAATGAAAACTACTGCAATTATCAAAAAGTGGTTCGTTAGCTGGAAACTTCCTCTTGGTGTGTAACAACACATGTACTTACGTTGCATTTATCTACTGTACATTGAAGCTTGGTGCAGCCAATGCCAAGGCTCTGTGGGGGACTGAGGTCCTTCCGCTGCTGGGCATTGAGGGACTCAACCGATGGGAACCCCCTCAAACAAGGGAAGGGATATCACCCCGAGTGGCAGTAGTGTTTTCTTTAAAGGTAGGTGCGAACATCACCGAGTATGGTACTAATCAACACTGAGAAGGTATGAAGGGTATTTTTTGCACAGTTTTTGTTAGGCATATATTTTTTATTTTTAGAAAATAAATCTATTCCTGCATTGGTCCTTGTCACGGTTCATCCCGAACAGCTCTGGAACGAGGAACAGAGTTACGGGCTGTTCCCATTTGGAGATGGGCATCAAGTGCTGCAGGAAGGTCATCAACTCGATGAAGTAAGTAAGTTTATTGGCCAAGTACTCACATACAAGGAATTTGCCTTGGTGCTCCACCCACAAGTAACAACATGACATACAGTGATAGTTACGAATGACTCCGAAAACACTAAACATTAATAATAATAAAACATTAATGATAAAACACCATTGATCAAGCATGTAAACCAACAAAATATCCTCTTTGGTCTGCCTGAACTTTGTTGGTCTCCTAGCAGAGCGACGTCAGGGAATGTTGCCGACTGGCCCGCTCCAGACTGCAGTACCTGCTGAGGGACGCACTGAAGCTCGTTGCAGCCAACGCCAAGGCTCTGTGGGGGAGGACCACAGTCTAGGGTCCCTCCGCTGCTGGACATGGGGGGGCAGAGTCCGGTGGGGACACCCCTCAAACAAGGGAAGGGATATCACCCCAGGTGGCCACATGAGTGGCAAGGGTGTTTTCTCTATAGATGTGAACACTACCGAGTTTGAAACTAATGAACGTTGAGACACTGAGAATGTGTGAAGAGTTCACATTGTTTTTGTTTTGTCTCTATTTTATTATTAAAAAATACTTAGTGATGAGATCCTCCTTAAGCAAGAAGCAAAGGGAAACTCTCTCATCCACACACTGATGGAAGCAGATTTATAGATTTGGCTCACTGCGCAAGATAAGGATAAATTCAGCCAGCATGGTTGCAAGGAAAAGTGATATATTAATCTTCCAGGCCCCGGGCATATGTTGTGATTAAATATTGATGGCAAACCCTTAAAGAAGAAATTTTTTAAAATAAACATGAAAGAATAGGGGTGGCATAGTGGCACAGCTGGTAGGGCTGCTGCTTCACAGCGCCAGAGACCCAGGTACGATCTTGCCCTCAGGTTGTGCCAGTGTGGAGTTTGCACGTTCTGCTTGTGATCGTGTGGGTTTCATTCAGGTGCTCCGGTTTCCTCCCACATCCAAAGATGTGAGTTTTTTGGGTTAATTAGCCTCTGAGTTAATTGTCCCCTGGTATGTAGGGAATGGATGGGAAAGTGAGATAACATAGAACTAGCGTGAACAGGTGATCGATGGTCGGCGTGAAATCGATGGGCCGAAGGATCTTTCACCATGCCTTATCTTTCAATCAATTAATTCAATCAATAGTTCAGAAAAGCAGATTTTATTTGGTCAAAGATTGAAAAATAAAACTCTTTCTGGAGCATATAACGAAGGGTTCTGACTCAAAATGTCATCTGTCCATTTCTCCACAGATGCTGCCTGACCCGCTAAATTACTCCAGCGTTTTGCTCAAGATCCCAGCATCTACATCTCTGTGTGTCAGCCTCGATAACAACCAGCACGGGAGCACCTCAAGGCTGCGTGCTCAGCTCCCTGCTGTACTCACTCTATACCCATGACTGCGTAGCCGTTCACAGTGCGAACTCCATCATCAAGTTCGCTGACGACACCACTGTTGTGGGGCGTATCACTGATGGGGATGAGTCAGAATATAGAAGGGAGATCGAGCTACTGTCCATGTGGTGCCAGCGCAATAACCTGGCCCTCAACACCAGCAAAACTAAGGAACTGATTGTGGACTTTGGAAGGAGTAGGAGGGGGACCCACAGCCCCATTTATATCAACGGATCGATGGTTGAAAGGGTCAAGAACTTCAAATTCCTGGGCGTGCACATCTCTGAAGATCTTTCCTGGTCTGAGAACACTAACGCAATTATCAAAAAAGCTCATCAGCACCTCTACTTCCTGAGAAGATTACGGAGAGTCGGTTTGTCAAGGAAGACTCTCTCTAACTTCTACAGGTGCACAGTAGAGAGCATGCTGACCGGTTGCATCTTGGCTTGGTTCGGCAATTTGAGCGCCCTGGAGAGGAAAAGACTACAAAAAGTAGTAAACACAGCCCAGTCCATCATCGGCTCTGACCTTCCTTCCATCGAGGGGATTTATCGCAGTCGCTGCCTCAAAAAGGCTGGCGGTATCATCAAAGACCCACACCATCCTGGCCACACACTCATCTCCCTGCTTCCTTCAGGTGGAAGGTACAGGAGCCTGAAGACTGCAACAACCAGGTTCAGGAATAGCTACTTCCCCACAGCCATCAGGCTATTAAACCTGGCTCGGACAAAACTGACTATTAATAACCACTTTCTGCTATTTGCACTTTATCAGTTTATTTATTCATGTGTGTATATATTTATATCATGGTATATGGACACATTTATCTGTTTTGTAGTAAATGCCTACTATGTTCCGTGTGCTGAAGCAAAGCAAGAATTTCATTGTCCTATACAGGGACACATGACAATAAACTCACTTGAACTTGAACTTGTTGCGAAAAACAACTGCTGGGTTTGGACATTAGAAATTTCACTAAGGGAAACAAAATTTAGGAAGCATGAAGGTTGATACGTGAGAATCCAGAGTGCGGATAGAGTGGTCACCGTGGTGACCCAGCCCACAGTTTAGACCATTGGCTGGTGTGAGCTGTACGAGAACATGGCTCAGTGAAAAGGCATGTGACAGCTCCACCTGCAGGTGGGAGGGTGTTCCAGCCCAAGAGCCGACATCCCAAGGAGCTCACAATCCCTCACCTGCCTTTTCCATTCTTTTTATCCACCCAATCCAGGTATTTTTCTACTTCTCTCTGCCCCCTTTGGGTTGGAGGAACTGTGTTCCCTCTCTTATGGCGTTGTTGCTTGAACAGAGAACAATGCAGCACAAGAATTTTCCATTTGGCCCACAATGTCACGATGCCAAGTTAAAACCAATCTGATCACGTTATCCCACCCCCCACCCCCCACCTCCCTTCACGGCTTCCCCTCTCTCTTCACCTTCCGAGCACAACAATCATCTCTCTCTCTTTAGATTGTTTCTATAGACATTTCCCAACATAGCCGACGTGCATAAACGCGCACTTAATTAAACAATTCTGTACTCAGTCCCTAGTGCAATCAAGTTTGTAATCTCCACAACAATGTACGGTCACTCAAGTTTACATCGGAAACAAGCCGACAATGGCGGCAGTGCTTACCCAGAAGGCAATTCGCCACAGACAGTGTCCAGCATGAAGCTGAGACGGTTCACACTCTCAATGAGTTGATTTGGGCAAACTAATGCAAGGGTGGCGCAGTTATGCAATGGTACAGTTGCTGCCTTACAGCGCCACAAACCAGGTTCAATCCTGGCTAAGAGTGTTGTTTGTACTGAGTTTGTTACGTTCTCTTTGCGAACGCGTGGGTTTTCTCCGGGTGCTCCGGTTTCCTCCCACACTCCAAAGACATAGATACATAGAAAATAGGTGCAGGAGTAGGCCATTCGGCCCTTCTAGCCTGCACCGCCATTCAATATGATCATGGCTGATCATAAGACGTACAAGTTTGGAGGTTAGTTGGTTTCTGTAAATTGTAAATTCTCCCTAATGTGTAGGATAGTGCTGGTGTATGGGGTGATTGCTGGTTGGCGTGGACCCAGTGGGTCCAGGATCTTCAGATCAACACCCCCCCCCCCAACCCCCCACACACACCCTCCCCCGATACTTTCAGTCCAAAGAAGGGTCCCGACCTGAAACGTCACCCATCCTTTTTCTCCAGAGATGCTGCCCGACCCGATGAGTTACTCCAGTACTTTGTGACTATCTTCAGTATAAACCAGTACCTGCAGTTCCTTCCTACATTTGATGCCTATCCAAAAACCTCTTCAACACCACCATCAAACCACCACCCTTGGTAGCTCACTCTAGTTTACACCCTCAGTGTTAAATAAACTTACCTCACACACCTCCTTTAAACTTTCCCCGTCTCACCTTAAAGTTCTGCCCTCTGGGCACGGGTCTTGGAGTGGCAAACATTGCAATACTGGGGGGTTTCTTCAGCAGAGTATTAAACCAAGGCCTTGCTTAGTCTCTCAGCAAAACCCATGGCATTGCATCAATAGTCTGATGTCCGATGAAGGGCCTCGAACCGAAATGTCACCTATTCCTTTACTCCAGAGATGCTGCCTGACCCGCTGAGTAACTCCAGCTCCTTGCGTCTATCTTTAAATAGCTGCCCCTAATTAGTCCCATTCATCCGCTCTTTACCCAAGGACATGCAAATTTTCAATCAGAAAAATATTTCCATTTCCTCTTTGGAAATAACAATCAAATCTACTTCCCTGCCGAGCTCAGTAACCACAGTGGCACAAAAGTAGAGCTGATGCCTCACAGCTCCCTGGACCCGGGTTTGATCCTGCCCACAGTGTGGAGTTTGCATGTTCTCCCTGTGACTGCGTGCAGTTCCTTCTTACACGTCACTTCAATAATAAGTGTTATCACAGGCTATTGTTTATCCCTAAACCAACATAATTAAAACAGTCTATTTGATCGTAAATCACACATGGGGGCGTTCTGTGTACTAATTGACTGCCACTTTCTTATCGTATAACAGTGACTACAGCCCAATAGTGAGGGCTCAGTTAAAAGGCTCAGTGACCTCAGTTAAAAGGCTCAGTGACCTGGGTTCGGTCCTGACTAAGAGTGCTCGTCTGTACGGAGTTTGTACGTTCCCTCCGTCACCTGCCTAGGTTTTCTCCCAGATCTTCGGTTTCCTCCCACACTCCAGACGTACGGGGTTTGTAGGTTAATTGGCTTGGTATAAATGTAAACTGTCCCTAGTGTGTGGACTTGGTGGACCGAAGGGCCTGTTTCCGCATTGTATCGCTAAATTAAACTAATCTAAAGTCTGAAGAAGGGTCTCGACCCGAAACGTCACCCATTTCCTTTGGTCCATAGATGCTGCCTCACCCGCTGAGTTTCTCCAGCATTTTTGCCTACCTTAAACTAAACAATGAGTAAACTTGATGAGTAAATGGAGATAGGCAACAATGAGAGATTCCTTCTCTCCTAACGTCACCCTCCAAAGCATCTCTTTAGACTTTAAACATACTGCGTGGAAATAGAGCCTTTGGCCCACCGTGTGCGTGCTGACCAGTGATCACCCCAGACATTAGTTCTATCCTACACATACTAGGGACAATTTTACAAAAGCCAGTTAACCTACTAACCTGTACTTCTTTGGACTGTGGGAGGAAACTGGAGCACCCGGAGAAATCCCACACGGTCACAGGGAGAATGTACAAACTCCGTACAGACAGCACACGTAGTCAGGATCAAACCCAGGTCTCTGGCGTTGCAGGGCAGCAACTCTACTGCTGCGGCACCGTGCCACCCTCTCTTGGACTATCTGTGAAACCAACCTGCCCAACACAGCACCTGCACAGAAGATGCTGGAGTAACTCACCGGGTCAGGCAGCAACTCTGGAAAAAAATGGAATAGGTGATGTTTCGAGTCGAGACCTTTCTTCAGACGGAGAGTCAGGGGAGTGGGAAACGAGGCATGAAAAGGTACAAAGCAAAAAATGAATGAAAGACATGAAAAGAACAACTCAAAGCCCTGTGACGCAGGTGATGAGTTATACAGACAATGAAGCTAAGCAGGATGACAGCGAATCGAGCAGGCCAACTAGGGTGGGGGAAGAGTAGGAGAAAGAGGGCGTGTAAGTGTTACTTGAAATTAGAGGAATCAATATTCATACCTCCGAGGTACAAGCTGACCAAGTGAACCCACAACTATCTGCTCTTCAGAAAGGACTCCTCGACACTGGCGGACTGGCACAGCAAACTCACCTCCTGTACAGTGTCAAAAATAATAATGGTAATGTTGAGGAAGTGTTTTAAATTCTAGTGTGGCACAGTCGGGCGTGGTAACATTCTATCCCAGAGTTTCTCAGCCGGGGGTTCCCCGGAACGCTAGGGTTCCGCGACAGGACGCTAGGGGTTCCGAGAGAAATAGTGATAAATAGGCTAATCATATGTAAATGCATTTTTGAGTCAATTTTGTGCATTCAGGGACCAGCCCTCCCATGTGACGTTGCTGAAGCTCTGGCCGGTCTCCGGCAGGAAAGGCCGCGCCAATCCAGTTGGTAGGCCGCGGTGAAGAGGCGACTCGAGGAAAAGATGCGTCTCCGTCCAGGTAAGTGACTGGGAAACGGTTTCCCCCCCATTCCCCCCCCCCACATAAAAAAGACGAAGGAATCTTTAAAACATACTTTTTGACATTCTAAAAATAACAAAAAAAAGGTGAAAGGACAAACAGGTGCTGGCGAGGCTGCCACATTTGATGGCGCCACCCAATGGTTCCAGAGGCTTTTACACGGGCCTCTCTTCACAGAGCGTGGGTTTGCAAAGGGAGCCTGGAGAAGAATGCAAGGGTCCTTGTCACGGTTTATTCCGAGCAGCTCCGCAACAGAGGACTCTCTGATTTACGGGCTGTTCACAGGGACACGTTCTGAGACGGACGTCGAGTGCTGCTGGAAGGACAACAAATTTGGAAAGACGCTCTTTGGTCTGCCCAAACTCTGTTGGTCTCCCAGCAGAGCGAGATGTCCGTCGGGGAATGTTGCCGACTGGCCCGCTCCAGACTGCAGGAGTACGTGCTGAGGGACGCACTGAAGCTCGGTGTAGCCAACGCCAAGGCTCTGTGGGGGAGGACCACAGTCTAGGGTCCCTCCGCTGCTGGACATTTGGGGGGGTGGGGGGGGGGGTAGAGTATGCCCCTCAAATAAGGGAAGAGATTTCACGCCAGGGGTCCAAATGAGTGGCAAGGGTGTGGGGTAAATTGTGTGATTTGTGTAAACACTATTGAATGTATGTATAGCCTCCAAGAATGTCGGAATAATTATTTTGCACAGTTCCTGTATTGTACATATTTTTTACTTGAATAAAGTTTATTTTGATTTTTTTTTTTTTTTAAGTCAATGAACATTCTATCTACCTCAATGGAGGCCCTCGGAGTATCTTTGATTGGACTTTACTGGACTTTATCTTGTATGTCATGTATCTGCACACTGTGGACAGCTCGGTGGTACTCATCGATTGTCTTTGTGCTGACTGGTTAGTATGCGACAAAGGCTTTTCACTGTACCTCGGTTCACGTGACAATAGACTAATCTCAAGCAGGAAATTGTGGGATGATGATCATGTAGAGCAGGGGTCGGCAACTTTGTTCTGCCAAGGGGCCAGGTCGCATGTCTGTGAGCGGATGGCGGGCCACATCTATCGCGTGTGCACAGGGATCCCGCCCCGGATGGCAGGCATCATCAATCACGTGTTCATGTAGATCCTGCCCCTTCGAGGAAGCCACCTGGAGCACTGGCCCCTAGTTACCGGCGCTCACAAACATGGCACACCTACGGACCATTGCCTTGGCTCTGTCCTGAAGGCGGTGGCTCAAATACTCACACTCACTCGTCCCCGGTCTATTGCCAACCCCGATCCCGACACTGAAGGTGCGCGTGACCTTGGTTTCTCTATCATGCAAAATGGGCTGGAGGTTTTCTCAGGGTTCAGATCGGATTCTAAGTGGTGCTGGATAACGCTCGGTGTCTCGTTTACAAGAGGATGGAATAACAACAAAATGGATCAAGTATCCCGGTGTAACCCTGGCTCCTTCTGGAGGACAGTTGAAAGTGTTTATCGTTGAGAGAAAGAAAACCAGTTTCTGACGGCACTGTTGAAATCCAAGCAGATTAAACACCTGCCAAACCTTCCCACGTTTACGCCCCACCCTCGTTCCACATCACACTGAGCCTTCTGCAAAGCGGAAGCTTCTAGCAAGAGTCAACAACAAGTGTTCCACTGACACACTCCCACGCTGTCACCATTATGCTCCTTTACCAAAAGACACATTGACCTCAAATCTCTAGACACCCACAGTCACCCTCTGCCTATCCCTCTATGAGAGGGCATTGAGCTGCAAAGAACAATTGGGCAGGTGAGTTCAGACTCCCTGGAAGTTAGTAGTTGGCACAGCAAAGATCCACACGTGAAAGGCTCTGTGGGCATTATGATGGTAGATATTTGAAGGATGTTGCTCCTGGAATAGAAGGTTGGGGTGGTCTACATCTATTGACCCTGGGTAAGGGGGTGACGGGGATGCCTGTTCCACATGGAGATGAGGAGAAACATATTAAGGAGATAGTTTAGGTTTATTATTGGCACACGGTGGCGCAGCTGTAGAGTTGCTGCCTCGCAGTGCCAGAGACCCGGGTTCCATCCTGACAATGGGTTCAATCCTGACAACGGGTGCTGTCTGTACGGAGTATGTACGTTCTCCCTGTGACCGCGTGGGCTTTCTCTGGGCGCTCTTGTTTCCTCCCACACTCCAAGACGTACAGGTTTGTATCTAAATTGACTTTGGTAAAAATTGTAAATTGGCCCTCGTGTGTCGGATAGCACTCATGTACAGGGTTGGGCCGAAGGGCCTGTTTCCATGCTGTATGTCTAAAGTCAAAAGTGTACCAAGACACAGTGAAAAACTTTGTTTTGCACGTTATTGAAACAAATCAGATAACATACATAAATACAATTGTCAAACTCCATAGGTAGATCAAAGGGAAAGATGCAGTGCAGAATATAGTTCTCAGCATTGTAGTGCATCAGTTGACAGACAAATGTCCGCAGCGGGGGAAAGAGGTAAATCTGACAGTCCGCTCGCTTATGGAAGGACTGTTCAGAAGCAGTTCCCAAGTCTGGTGAACCACACTTTCAAGCTCCTGAACCTTCTTTACTTTAGTTTAGATATACACCGTGGAAACAGGCCCTTCGGCCAAATGAGTCTGCACCGACCCGACCCGCACATTGACACTATCCTACACACACTAGGGACAATTTTACATGTATACCAAGCCAATGAACCTACAAACCTGTATGTCTTTGGAGTGTGGGAGGAAACTTAAGATGTCGGAAAAAGCCCACGCAGTCACGGGGAGAACATGCAAACTCTGTACAAACAGTACCCGTAGTCGGGATCGAACAGGGGTCTCTGGCGCTGTAAGCACTGTAAGACCGTTGCGCCACCGTGTCGCCCTTCTGTCTGATGGCAGCGGGGAGGAAGGAGGAATGACCAGGCGGGATTTGAATCTCCATCCCACACTGCGCTGGAGGCAGAGATAAAGCAGAGGCATGTTGGACAATTGGCAGGAAGAGTGCAGAGACCAAAGGTCAGGTCTTCCATGGTGGTGAGGTGAATAGGGCAACTCATGTTCAGCTTCCTGTACCTTGAGATCAGCCAGAAACCGGCTTCAACAAAATAAACTACAGCTGCTAGGTTTTGCCAGTGGGAGACAGAATGCAGCCAATACACCTACCGACACACTCCGTTAGACCTATCGCATGGACTGCACTTGGGAAATGGGGGCAAATCTGGTGATTTGAAAAAGAGATTCACCATTAAACATCACTGAACATTGAAATTTCACACCTCCCAAAATCTGTCCCAGTCTCAGCTTCAATTTTATTTGACCCCATTTTTTTGGAAAGTGCTCTCCAGTAAAGTCAAATAAATGCAACAACATTGCCAAATTGCAGGAACAATGTGGACTGAAAACTGATACAAATCTAAATATATTTTATAAAGTTTCTAGTGCCCTGACTGTTCCATTAAAAGGATTATATTATATCATCCGGAGAGGTCGAGACCCAAAACGTCACTCATTCCTTTTCTCCAGAGATGCTGCCTGTCTCGCTGAGTTACTCCAGCATTTTGTGTCTATCTTCGGTGTAAACCAGCATCTGCAGTTCCTTCTTACACAATAAGTAGAGGATGATCACTGTGATGGAATTGTACTGTAGGCCCCCCCAATTGTAGATGGGAATTAGAGGTCTAGGTTTATTGTCAGTGTATCGAGGTACAGTGAAGGGAAGATACAGAGTGCAGAATATAGTTCTCAGCATTGTAGCGCATCAGTTCTGTAGACAAAGCCCAATGTCCTCAATGGGACAGAGGTGAATTGGACAGTCCCCCAGCTCATGGAAGGACTGTTCAGAAGCCTGATAACAGAAGAGAAGCAGTCTGGTGGTGCGCGCTTTCAAGCTTCTGTACCTTCTGTCCGATGGGAGCAGGGAGAAGAAGGAATGGCCGGGGTGGCACAAGTTTATATTGACTGTTTTCCCGGGCTAGCGTGAAGAGTAGATGGAGTCAAGGTACTGATTAGGGATGAACAGCCATGATCACATTGATTGGCTCGAAGGGCCAAATGGCATACTCCTGCACCTATTGTCTATTGTAATAGATGGAGATTTTAATTCCCTTATATTGACTGGGACTGCCATAGACACAAGGGCCAGGATGGGGAAACACTGGTTAGGTGTCTCCAGGAATGTTTCTCTTGTACAATATGTTGATGGGCCTACAATCGAGGGGGCAACAACCCACCTCCTCCTGGGAAATAAGGCTGGGGGTGAATGAAGTGTCAGTGGGGGGACACTTTGGGAACCAGTGACCTTAATTCTATTCGTTTTTAAATGATGGATAAAGATGGGACTGGCTCACAGGTTTACTTTAGTTTAGTTTAGAGATACAGCGCGGAAACACACCCTTGGGCCCACCGAGTCCTAGCCGACCAGTGATCCCAGTATATTATCATTATGTTACACTAGGGACATTTTTTACATTTACACCAAGCCAATTAACCTTCAAACCCGTACGTCTTTGGAATGTGGGGGGAAACTGAAGATCTCGGAGAATACCCACACAGGTCACGGAGAGAACATACAAACTCCGTATAGCGCACCTTTAGTCAGGATCGAACCTGGGTCTCTGAAAGACAGGAACTCGACCACTGCACCACTGTGCCGCCCAGGCCATAAATTGGGGCAAGACCATTTTCATGGTAAACAGGAACTTGCAAAGGTTGATTGGGGGGTGGTGTTTACAGGTAAAGAATATTTGGGCAAGTGGAATGCTCACAGCGCCAGAGACCCAGCATTCGATCCTGACCTCAGGTGCTGTCTGTGCGGAGTTTTCTCGGGGTGCTCCGGCTTCCTCCCACATCTAAAGACGTGCGGGTTTGTAGGTTTATTGGCCTACAAATGAATGGCTTAGTGGTAGCGGTGGTTTCAGATAATCCCCAGCTTGCTAATGCCTAACTTATGTACAGCCTGTAAGTACAGACACGTCTGGGATGCTAGTGGGATGGAGTTGGCACAGGGACGGATTTTCCTGCTGCTGCGGGTCTGCAGGCATCTTCTGCCGGGTGAGAACACAGATCACGGCCACATCTTCAACGTGATCCGTTTGGGTTGTGAACAGTTCACAAGGACAGAACCTTGGCCTAACCTGGGAACGACCTGGACAATTAAAGGCCTTTTTCAAGGACTTTTAAACAGGTACGTGGATAGGAAAGGTTTAGAGTGATGTTGGCCAAGTGCAAGCAAGTGGGTTTAGCATCTTGGTCGGCATGGTCGAGATGGCTGGAGGGCCTTTTTCCATGCTGTAATGGTCTACGATTCTGTGACTTCATTGGCTGTGTTGTGTTTAGTGGCTGGTATGTGGGTAGAAAAGGTTTATAGGGCTAGAAGCCAAATGTAGGTAAATAGAACCAGTTCAGGTAGCAAACTTGGCCCCAGCATGGACGAGTTGGGCCGAAGGGACGGTTTCCATGAAGTACAGCTCTACGAATGTAACCATGCTCATGCATTCACAAGCATTATCGCTTAGAAACGCGAGTGGGTCTTAAAGGTTGCTGTAAGATGGCATAGATGCAGTGAGACAGTGATTAATTGTGTCTCTATTCCGTCACATCAAACCTGAGCTGTGACCCACGCAAAAAGAACACACAAGTTGCTTACTCTTGCAAACACGGGCAGAAGAAGCGTAAAATAGAACAAGAGAAACAGAAGGGAAATACAAGACATTACGGTTTTCTCGATTGGGAAAAACAAAAATTCAATAAAAATAATCAAGACCAAATGGAAAACAAGGTTTGTTAAACTAAAACTTATGGGCTTGTTGTCCGAAATTTAAAAAAACCCATCAGCAAGTGCCATGTGTACTCAAAATCAATCGCAAGGATTTCTCATTCTTGATTTTCTCTGCAGGCTGCTCCAGAATCCAAAAAAAAAAAATCACTCAATAACATTAAATTGCAGATTAATTGTTCCTGGGACAGGGTACATTGAGTGAAAGGTTCTGCTAGATCTCATTAACTTGCCGGTGGTACCTCACGTGGATTTAAGCAAAGCCCCAAAGCCACTGGGACAGGTGATCACTTGGGTACACCAGGGGAAGGATTCCTTTCTCCAAGGGCATCGGGGAATAGCAGCATGGTGGCGCAGCTGGCAGTGCTGCTGCCTCAGAGTTGCAACGGCCCAGGTTAAATACGCTGCCGGGTGGAGTTTTATTTAACCAAAAATAATTTAATCAATTATTTACAATAATTTACGTATGGTACAAAATAATCAAAACAAAACGCACCACCATAGTACAATTCAAACAAATATACAAAATGAACTATTATACAACTATATAATCATCTTGTCAAGGTTGCACTTCACCCGCCGTGGCGCTCAGCGGTTCCGGAAATCCCCCAGGGCCCCCGTGGACTGCACGTAGTCCATTTCTAGTACCACCCGGGCGTGTGGAGTTTGCCTGTTCTCCACGTGACCTTGTGGATTTCCCCCAGTTTGCTCCAGTTTCCTCCCACATGCTAAAGATGTGGGTGACCATTTTGCTCAACATCTGCGCAGCATCCGCCAAGGCCAACAGGATCTCCTGTTGTTCGTACCATTAGGTTGTAAGCTACCCAAACGGAATATGAGGTGACGTTCCTCCAGTTTGTGTGTGGCCTCAACCTGGCAATGGAGGAGGCCCAGGACAGAAAGATCAGTTTGAGAATGGGAAGGAGAGTTAAAACTTTTAGCAACCAGGAGATGCAGCAGTTTGGCGAAATAGTTACCCAGACTGTGCTAGGCGGGGCGGGAGTGGTTTGGATAGGAAGGGATGAGTGAGCTAAGTCATGGCAGAGGGAGTGATCTCTGGAGAAAAGAGATGAGAAGTGACTGATGATAGGATCGTGTTTAAGGTGACGGAAATGATGGAGAATTATGTGTTGGATGCGGGGGCTGGCGAGGTGAAAGACAATGACCTGGGGAACTCTATCCTTGTTCCATCTGACAGAAAGACAGGTGAGGGAGGGGAACCCACACTTACCAAAGAGGGCATCTCGGTTGTCTGAGTGGAAAGTTTAGTTGGAGCAGAATTAGGCCATTCAGCCCCTCGAGTCTGCACCATTCATTCATGGCTGATCTATCTTTCCTCCTCAACCCCATGATCTTTGACACCCTTGCTAATCAAGAATCTGTCACTCCACCTTAAAAATACCCAATGATACCTAATCAACTCCACAAATTCACCACCCTCTGACTAAAGAAATTCCTCATCTCCTTTCTAAAGGTACGTCCTTTTATTCTATGCTATCTATCAGAGATTGATAGATTATTGATTAGTACAGGTGTCAGGGGGAATGGGGAAAAGGCAGGAGAATGGGGCTGAGAAGGAAAGAGAGATCAGCCATGATTGAATGGCAGAGTAGACTTGACCGGCTGAATGGCCTAATTTTGCTCCTGTAACTTATGAAGCTGTGCTGGGCCAAGTCCTAGATTCTCCCACTACTGGAAACTTCCTCTCCACATCGAATCTATCCAGGCCATTCACTATTCAATCATTTTCAATGAGGTCACTTCTTAAGCCCCTATCCCACTTTCCTGAGTTTTCCTCTTGATTCAAACTCGGAGAATTACGGTAATAGCCAGCCAAAGGTACTCGGGGCTATTTTTTTAATCGTGGACATTTTTCAACATGCTGAAAAAATGTCCCGACTTACCCTATGCCCCGACTACCTACGGCTGGCATTACGAGCCGCTACGAAATATCTACGGACTCCTACGGCCTCACTAAGGACATTCTCCGAGTGAATCAAGGGGAAAACTCGGGAGAATTTGTGAGTAACTCGGGAAAGTGGGACAAGGGCTTTATACTTCTAAACTCCACGAGTACAGGCCCAGTGCCATCAAACGCTCAATACTCCAGATGCGGTCAGACTAGTGCCTTATAAAGCCTCAGCATTACATACTGTTGAGGAAAGACTCATCTTGGAGTAGACGTGGCAGACACAGAGAATTTGAGATTGGGGGACAAGGTGAGAGAAAATGTAGTCAGGATGGTGGGAGATCCATTCCCTCCACAAATGCTACCTCGCCCTCTGAGTTACTCCAGCACTTTGTGTTTTATTCAAGTATCCAACATCTGCAGTTCCTTGTGTCTCCATCACCCACTAATTATTTACACTAAAACTATTTTATTCTCCTCCCCTCTACCACTGCCCACACACGTTGGGACGTAAGAGGAAATTGGAGCGGCCGGAGGGAGAGAGTACACACACACACACACGTGTATACACACACAGCGTCCGAGGTCAGAATCGAACCCGAGTCTCCAAGCACCGTGCAAGCACCAGCTACGAAAAATGGCGGAAAATCAGTTGCAAAAAACAACATGTAGATGCATTGTGTGTGTGTGGGGGGAATAAAAAAAAAGGGACAGTTGGCACATTTGTGAGCGATTGGGTTGAGAGGCTCCGCCCGCTAAGTAAATACTACCGAGCAGCCCGGCTCCGGGTTTCGGACGTCCCGCCTCAAGCCAGGACAAACTGTTTCAAGCCCCTCATTATTAATCCCTGTGGAAGCCACTGTCGTTGAGGGAAAAGAGCGGGCTGCAGTCCAAGACTGGTCGCCACGGTAGCCTGGCTCTGGGGAGAAGGTCGGTCACTGCAGCGAGCGCGTCAGCTGATACATCGCAGTTGATACATTGCAGCGGATACAATGTATCTCGTTACATCTGAGCCGGTAGCTGGGAGCGCCTCGCTTCATCGCCGCACAAGCCACCGACCCACCCACCCACCCGCCTGTAATATGTGGACAAGCCAACCCCCACCCACCCCCGAAATACAACTGAACCATTCACCAACCTGCCAAGCTTCAAAACACACACACTTCCGCGATCAGCCTTCGCCGGCAGAGACTAATATAGAGACGAGCATCATCTGACCACTGCTTCCGGAGAAGGTTAGAGCCTGCCTCTCTCACACTTTTACACTTAGCTGGCGTTTTCTGTTCACCGAGATCTATTATGGAGGTCACACGCTGCTTTTGTGCACTGGGCAATGATTTCGTAAGAGCTTGGTTATTTTAAGATTGAAATGAGTGTCATTTGCGTGTGGTGATTCTTGTGAATTCTCTGCACAGTGGTGCAAATGATAGAGATTGCAGCCCAACAGCGCCAGAGACCCGTGTTCGAACCTGACCCCGGTGCTGTCAGTGTGGAGTTTGCACGTTCTGCCTGTGACGGTGTGGGTTTGCTGTGGGTTCTTTTCACATCCCAAAGATGTGCGGGTTTGTGGGTTCATTGACCGCTGTAAATTGTCCCTCGTGTGTGGGGAGTGGGTGAGAAAGTGGGATAACAGGGAACCAGTGCGAACAGGTGATCGTTAGTCCGCGTGGACTCAGTGGGCTGAAGGGCCTGTATCCATGTTGTGTGCCTTCAACTAAAAAACTTAAAACTAAATTTGGAGACAGGTTATATTTAAAACTAAGGATGATGGATTGCGTGATGTAGATGCAAAATCAAGAATGCGGAGAGGGTTCAAGAGTGCGTCGAATTGAGCTACCTCCTCTCAGAGTCATACAGCGTGGAAACAGGCCCTTCGGCCTAACTTGCCCACCCACACCGACCAACATGTCCCTTCTACACTAGTCCCACCTGCCTGCGTGTGGCCCAAATCTCTTTAAACCTATCCTATCCATGTACCTTGTCCAAGTGTTTTTTTTTCAACCGTTGTGATAGTTCTCTGGCAGCTCATTCCATATACCTATCACCCTTTGTGTAAAAGAAAACTCTCAGCTCCAGGAAACTTGGTTCGTTCCTGACCTCGGGTGCTGTCTGTGTTGAGTTTGCACGTTCTTCCTGTGACTGTGTGGGTTTCCTCTGTGTGTTCTGGTTTCCGCCCTACTCGCAAAGATTGGCAGGTGAACTGGCTGATATAAATTGCCACTTGAATGCCAGCTGATCGGTGCAATCTGGGGGCATTAATGGGGGAGTGAGGGAGAATAAATAGGGATTAGTGTAGGATTAGTATCAATGGGTGGCTGACAGTCAGCCCAGACTCAGTGAGCCGAAGGGCCCGTTCGTTCATTCTTTGATCCTAGATGAGGAAAATTACACCTAAATGGAAAATTCTGAGAAAATTGATCCAGTAAATCTTATCTTAGAATAAACAGTATTTCTGGAAAAACCATGAGAAAACAAAGATTTAGAAGAAATGTAGAAATAATGAACTGTAGATAATTTTAGTTTATTGTCACATGCACCAAGGTACAGTGAAAAGCCATTGTAGCGTGCTAACCAGTCAGTGGAAAGACAATACCTGATTACAATCGAGCCGAGACACAAAATGCTGCAGTGGGACAGGCAGCATCTCTGGAGAGAAGGAATGGGTGATGATTCGGGTCAAGACCCTTTTTCAGACTGAGCATCAGACTGGGCGTACAGATACATGATAAAGGGAATAATGTGGATATTGTTTAGTGCAAGGTGAAGTCCGATCAAAGATAGTCCAATGGTCTCCCATGAGGTAGATAATAACTCAGGACTCCTCTCTAGATGTTGGTAGGATAGTTCAGTTGCCTGATAACAGCTGGGAGAGAAATTGTCCCTGAATCTGGAGGTATGCATGTTCACACTTCTGTACCTCTTGCCTGATAGGGGAGAAGAGGGAGTGGCCGGGGTGCAACTCGTCCTTGATTATACTGGTGGCCTTGCCGAGGCATCGTGAAGTGTAGATGGAGTCAATGGAGGAGAGGTTGGTTTGCATGATGGTCTGGGCTGCGTCCACAATTCCCTGCAATTTCATGCAGTCACTAGTGTACACCAAAGATAGATACAAATTCCTGGATAACTCAGCGGGTCAGGCAACATCTCTGAAGCATATGGATGCGTAATGTTTCAGGTCGGGACCGTTTTTCAGTCAAGGTTTTCCTGGGTACTCTGATCCTGGAGTCTGAGAATATGGCGGTGCCATTTTGGAGTTATATTAATTTTACACTGGGCTAATTATAGCACATTATCTATTTTTTTGCTGCATCATCTTGAATTGCGTCCTTTATAAGGTTACTGAATCAAATGAAAGCAGGCAATAACACATTACTGCACACTAGGGTATAGAGCTGTCAAAGGCAGAGTGCTGTGTGATGAAGTTCTGTAGTTTGTGAAATCTGCACGCCCACATGTGGTGTCTCTGTCCGAATATTCCCAATGAAAATCCACAGCGGGAAAAGGTCTCATTGCGATTCATAAACTTGAAACCTCATCTAATTTACTTCAGGAGCTCTTTGCCTGCAAAGTAATTGGTTAACTTAAATTCCAGTCAGGCTTGTTCTGGGAAAAAAGCTGTAATCCAGCACTTGTAGAGTGAGACTTGTCCTGAGTGGTTTCATTCATCATGTAGGGGATAGTAAAGATTCAGATTCAGATTCAATCTTTATTGTCATTGTGCAGTGTACACTACAGAGACAACGAAATGCAGTTAGCATCTCACCCAGAAGAGCGAACATAGAATAATGGAACAGTAATATATATATATATACACATACAGTAGCAGTAGTGCAATTTTTCTGGGGGAAGGAGTGTCCGGGGGGGGGGGGGGGGGGGGGGGGGGGGGACTGGCAATCACCAAGGTGCAGAGTTAAGTTGTGTAACAGCCGCAGCGAAGAAGCAGTTCCTGAACCTGCTGGTCCGGCAACGGAGAGACCTGTAGCGCCTCCCGGATGGGAGGAGGGTAAACAGTCTATGGCTGGGGTGAGAGCTTGCTCTGGACAGACTCAATGGAGGGGAGTGAGGAACCGGTGGTGCGTTGGGCAGTTTTCAAAGGCATAGAGGGACATGTGCTGACCGCAGGAAAATGGGACTGGCTTAGATGGGGCATCATGGACAAGTTGGGCAGAAGGGCCTGTTTCCGTGCGTGCTGACTCAATGAGTTGGTGACCAATAAACAATAGCTATTCCACAATTCAATAACGTCATGGCTGATGGTAACCAAATTCAATATCTGAACAAGAATCCCAATCCAAAAAATCACCTGTCCAAATGCTCCGCAGATGCTGCCTGACCTGCTGAGTTAATCCAGAACTTTGTCTTTTACTCAAGATTCCTGCATCTGCAGTTCCTTGTGTCTCAATATTTTTGCCCAGTATCTCTTAATACCTTAGATCATGAAAAGTTTATCAGTCAGGATTTCAAAGAATAACTACTCTATGTCTACTGCCAACTGTAGATGTGCATTTGAGACTCCAGTGTGTCAAGGCTAGCTCGAAGGGCCAAATGGCCTACTCCTGCACCTATTGTCTATTGTCTATAAATTGTGCTTGGAAATGGAGTTAATTCGGTGAACCATCTAATCAGTTTCTATGTAAAATAAAGAAGAGTGAACAGAACTTACACAAAAAAGCTGGAGAAACTCAGCGGGTGCAGTAGCATCTATGGAGCGAAAGAAATAGGCAACGTTTCGGCCCGAAACGTTGCCTATTTCCTTCGCTCCATAGATGCTGCTGCACCCGCTGAGTTTCTCCAGCTTTTTTGTGTACCTTCGATTTTCCAGCATCTGCAGTTCCTTCTTAAACAGTGAACAGAACTTGTTGATGAGTTTGCAGATAGACACAAAGTGGTGGAATAACTCAGTGAATCAGGCAGAAAATAACTCAGTGGATCAGGCAGCATCTCTGGAGAAAAGGGATAGGTGACGTTTGGGGTCGGAACCCTTCTTCGGACTGAAAGATAGAGAAGGCCATAACAAAACAGGGCCAGCAACAGATGACCTGTTTTGTAGGAGTGCAAACAGACCCGCTGAGTTACTCCATCACTTTGTGTCTTTTTTTTGTAAACCAGCATCTGTAGTTCCTCGTTTCTCTCATTGATTCATTGTATGGATAACAAACTCTGCAAATTAGTTCTGTGTGAATCTGAATGTGGTGAAAGGCTCTTACTCTGCGGTGTATATCTAGGACATCTCTGGGACCCTAGTTTATCGTCCATAGACCATTGGCACAGAAGCAGCTTCCCAATGTCCATTACAAAGGTTGAGGTTACGGAGTGCTTAGAAGTTCATGATTAAATGGGCCAAAGTCAGCATGGGTTTGTGAAGGGGAGATCTTGCCTGACGAATCTGCTGGAATTCTTTGAGGAAGTAAATAGCATCACAGACAAAGGAGAGTTAGTGGATGTTGTTTACCTACATTTTCAGGAAGCCTTTGATAAGGTGCTGCATGTAAGGCTGCTAAGGAAGATGAGAGCCCATGGACTCAAAGGAATCAATGCAGTTTTCCACAAATTTAATTTACTCCCATGTAAAAGAACAACATTTCAAGTCAGTGAGGTTCCCTCAGGTTACTAACCCCTGAAACATTAAGCAAACTACAAAGTGCTGGGGTAATTTGGCAAGTTCGGCCTCATGTGATGGAAATTTTTAAGGCGGAGATAGACAGATTCTTGATTAGTGCGGGTGTCAAGGGTTATGGGGAGAAGTCAGGAGAATGAGGTTGAGAGGGAGAGATAGATCAGCTATGAGTGAATGGCAGAGTAGACTTGATGGGCCGAATGGCCTAAATTTGCTCCTATCACTTATGAACGTATGTCTGAATGAAATGGATAGACTACATTTCCATTTCCCTCCATCGACGCTGCCTGGCCCGCTG
This sequence comes from Leucoraja erinaceus, assembly GCF_028641065.1. Taxonomy (NCBI): domain Eukaryota; kingdom Metazoa; phylum Chordata; class Chondrichthyes; order Rajiformes; family Rajidae; genus Leucoraja; species Leucoraja erinaceus. Next base: position 20,118,331 of record NC_073406.1, on the reverse strand, counting down.
CGTTCCTCCAGCACTTTGTGTTTTGTTCAAGATTCTGGCATCTGCGGTTCCTTCAGTCCGATGAAGCTTTACCTCTGTTTCTCTCTTCACGTGCACTGCCTGACCTGCTGAACATGAGCAGCACTTCATGTTTTTTTTCATAAATTTCAAATAGGCAGCAAGATTTTACCATTTTTACCCCAAGCATGACCCAGATTTGATGGCCAGGGAACGTGTGTCAGTGATGCTGACACAGAACTGAACTGTAAAACAAAGTTCATGGCTGTATTCCTGTAGTTTATCTGCTGTTCCAACTCGACACACAGCCTGCATCACACTGGGTTATTGCAGTGTACCATGCCTCTCAGTGTTACAGACTGATTGTGAGTTTGGGTCAATGATGTAACACATACCTCTGAATATGGAGATTGTATATTTCAGAATGACCTACAGACTGGAGCACAGTACAGCACTGTTGAACACAGATGAGGCAGCAAATCATCTCCGAAGATGTTCTTCATGCTTATTAGCATTTTATACGGTATCAGCAGTAAGTTCACAAAAGTAGAAAGCTGCAGCTGTAGAAATGAATATCATCCCTCGAGCAGAAGCAAGGAACTGCAGATGCTGGTTTCTACCAAAGATAGACACAAAGTGCTGGAGCATCTTTAGTTTTAGTTTTAGAGATACAGCGAGGAAACAGGACCTTCATCCCAACTGACTCCGCACCCACCAGCGATCCACACTCACTAATGCCCCTGTCCCACTTGGGAAACCTGAACGGAAACCTCTGGAGACTTTGCGCCCCACCCAAGGTTTCCGTGCGGTTCCCGGAGGTTTTTGTCAGTCCCCCTAATGGTCGAAAGTGGAATCCACTACATGCAACCTCCGGCAACCACCTTCAACTAGCAGTGCAACCGGCTTCGACTAAAAAATTACCGATTTTTAAAACGGCAACCTATTTTTAGTCGCGGCCGGTTTTGAATTTTTTTAAATAATCGCCGGAACATAGAAGAAGCGGAAACCACTTTCGACCATTAGGGAGACTGACAAAAACCTCCGGGAACCGCACGGAAACCTTGGGTGGGGTGCAAAGTCTCCAGAGGTTTCCGTTCAGGTTTCCCAAGTGGGACAGGGGCATAACACTATCCTACACACACTAGGGACAATTTACAATTTTTACCCAGCCAATTAATCTGCAAACCAGTACATCTTTGGAGTGTGAGAGGAAACCGGAGCACCTGGAGAAAACCCATGCAGGTCACGGGGAGAACATACAAACTCCGTACAGACAGCGGGATAGAAACCTGGGTCTCTGGTGCTGTAAGGCAGCAACTCGACCGCTGCACCACCGTGCCGCCATCTCTGGAGAAAAAGACTGAAGAAGAATCCCAACGCAAAACGTCACCCATCCATTTCCCCCAGAAACGCTGCCTGACCCGCTGATTCACTCCAGCTCTGTGTGTCTATCTTTAACATAATACCTCTGTTTGATTCATTGATACACCGCAATGAAACAACTTCCTTTTATTGCTTAATTACTAACGTATCAAGAGTCAAAGGTGTTTAATTGTCATATGTACCGACAAAGAGACAATGAAATCCTAACTTGCAGCGGTTTAACCGGCCTGCAAACACAATATACATAGATAATCTGCAAAAGAAATTAGCAATAAATACTATCACAATGCAGATGGTGGGACAGTGGTGGTAGAGTTGCTGCCTTAAGGGCCTGTCCCACTTTCACGACCTAATTCACGACCTCTGCCGAGTTTGCCCTTGACTCATACTCGCAGCATGGTCATCACGAGGTCGTAGGAGGTTGTAGGAAGTCCATATAACCATATAACAATTACAGCACGGAAACAGGCCATCTCGGCCCTACAAGTCCGTGCCGAACAAATTTTTTTCCCCTTAGTCCCACCTGCCTGAACTCATACCATAACCCTCCATTCCCTTCTCATCCATATGCCTATCCAATTTATTTTTAAATGATACCATTGAACCTGCCTCCACCACTTCCACTGTGAGCTCATTCCACACCGCTACCACTCTGCGTAAAGAAGTTCCCCCTCATATTACCCCTAAACTTCTGTCCCTTAATTCTGAAGTCATGTCCTCTTGTTTGAATCTGCCCTATTCTCAAAGGGAAAAGCTTGTCCACATCAACTCTGTCTATCCCTCTCATCATTTTAAAGACCTCAATCAGGTCCCCCCTTAACCTTCTGCGCTCCAGAGAATAAAGACCTAACTTATTCAACCTATCTCTGTAACTTAGTTGTTGAAACCCAGGCAACATTCTAGTAAATCTCCTCTGTACTCTCTCTATTTTGTTGACATCCTTCCTATAATTGGGCGACCAAAATTGTACACCATACTCCAGATTTGGTCTGGAGTATGGTGTACAATACTAGTCGTGATGCTAGTCGTAGGTACTCGTGGCATCAAGTAGGTCATGGCGTTTTTTCTAGCCTGATGGAAAATGTCCACGAGTAAAAAAGGTCATGAATTAGGTTGTGAAAGTGGGACAGGCCCTTTACAACGCCAGAGACCTGGGTTCGATCCCGACTACGGGTGCTGTCTGTACGGAGTTTGTATATTCTCCCCATGACTGCGTTGATTTTCTCAGAGTTTTCCAGTTTCGTCCCACATTCCAAAAATGTGTAAGTTTGTTGGTTTATTGGCCTCTGTATATTGTAAATTGTCCCGAGTGTGTCGGATACTGCCAGTGTACAGGTGATCGCTGGTCGGCGTGGACTCGGTGGGCCGAAGGGCATGTTTCCACACTGTATCTCTAAAGTCTAATGTCATTATTTTACTAAATTGCATTTTCTGCTTAACGAGCATCTGTATTGTTGTGATACCAACTACAGTCGTTCAGTGTAATCTGTGGTAATCGCCAGCTAGTCGTGTTGCAAATGACCTAGAGAGATATAACAAAAGTGGAATAAAGTTTGTGAAGCGGATAGCTGCTCTTGACCTTGGGTTGTGTAATTCCGCACTTTGCTAATTTTGTGCTGTTTATCTTTGAGTTTTGGTCACCCAGCTGAGTGTAATGGTTGTTTTAACTGATGTGCTTGGTCAGTTTACAGGTAGTAAATTCCGTAAATGGCCCAAGGGTCATTTATTGTGTGCGGGGAGGAGAGTCCGTTTCTATGCTGAAAACTTCTATGCTGATCACTCTTCCAATTTGAAGAGGTTGAAGTCGACAGACCAGATGACAAAGGCCCATTTCCTTCCCTGTGTCGATGGAGTTTCGTCTTTCTGATAATCAATCATGAATCCGAAACTGTTATTCCAATTAACAATTCTTTCAAGATTCTTCCTTGATCTGACTTTGCTGGCTTTACCTTGCAGTAAACGTTGTTCCCTTCTCATCTACCTACATGGTATACACTGTAAATGGCTCGATTGTAATCATGTACATTCTTTGTGCTGTCTGGAGAGCAGGCAAAAAACAGCTTTTCACTGTACCTCGGTACACGTGACAATAAGCTAAACTGAAAGGAACTCATTCAGCCCATCAAGTACACACTAGCTCTCAAAACAATCCCATCAACACCTGCCCCCCCCCTTCACTCTGATTCCCCTGCCAATCACATACCCTAGGGGCAACTCGCACTTCGCCCACTAACCCACCCGCCTTTGGGATGGTGGCAAAACCGGAACACTCTGGGAAATCCACGCAAACACACGGAGAATGTGCAAATTTAACCTGACAGCACCAGAGCTTGGGATCGAGCTGAGGTTGCTGGAGCAGTGAGGAAGCAGCACTACCCGCAGCACCACCATGTCCGACCATGTTCCTGACTGAACTGAAATTCCTGTTTCAAATTCCTGTCAGCAGTTCATTTGGACAGATAGATCTCAGTGCCATAACCACTAACATACACCAATGTTTTTAGGATAATAAATTAATTGAGAAGGTTTCATTGGGGATTTTAAATTATCTGCAGGGCGTTAGCACGAATATATTTGGGGTGTTATAGAGTCAGGCAGCGTGGAAACAGGCCCTTCGGCCCAACTTGCCCACACCGGCCAACATACCCCATCTACACTAGTCCCACCTGCCTGCAGTTGGCCCGTATCCCTCTAAACCTATCCTTTCCACGTACCTGTCCAAATATTTCTTAAAACTTAACAATGTTTCTTGTGCACAGTATTGCTCTCTTTATTTAAGGAAGGACTAAGTGGGACCCGTTAGGTCCCAGCTCTACCCGCTGTGCTACCGTGCTGCCCGATTTGAGTTCACAGTCACGTCAGCCATGTTCTTACTAAATGATTGGAATGAGTTTGAAGGTCCCAGTGTATAGGACCTGCTTCTCATTTGTATGCTTGGAAGATATGAAGAGAATAGCTTTAGTCACAGGCTATTTCTTTCAGACACCATAAATGCGAGACCACAGCATAAGACTCCATCCACCAAGGTTGAAAGAAGATAAAGAGGACACAAGGTAGATCAGGAATCAGTGATGACTTGATACTCTATGGATTTTATGCCAAGGACGACATTCTTTGACCTGGATTGAATTGCTTGACTTTGCCAAATCCACAACCTGACTTCAGTGTAGTCAGCATTTGCAATATCATTATGGACGATATCCTTCAAATACGATCATTGGTGATTTAAAATCAGCAAATGGGCAAACATGCAGGAAAGAACTGCAGGTGCAGGTTTAAATCGAAGATAGACACAAAATGCTGGAGTAACTCAGCGGGATAGGCAGCATTTCTGGAGAGAAGGAATGGGTGACGTTTCGGGTCGAAACCCTTCTTCAGACTTCTTCAGACCAATTCTTCAAATGGGCAAGCACATGTGTTGGTTACCAGGAGACAGGAAGGTGCTTTAGGTAATAAAATATTCCCCCCTCCCCTCTTCAAAAGTCCAAATATCAACCGATAATTTTACAAAAAATGCCTTCGATGTCGCCTCAGAGTTTCTCTTGCCCATGAATCACATAATTGTGGGAACATATCCCACTTAGGAGACAAATTTATAAAAAATTGTAGGGGATACTTCAAGAAGTAATTTAGAGGGCAGACAGGGTGCACAGTGGTGCAGGGGTAGAGTTGCTGCCTTACAGCACCAGGGACCCGGGTTCAATCCGAACCTCGGGTGCTGTCTGTGTGGAGTTTGCATGTTCACCCTGTGACCACGTGGGTTTTCTCTGGGTGCTCGGGTTTCCTTCCACATCTCAAAGACGTGCGGGTTTGTAGGTCAATTGGCTTCTGTAAATTGTCTCTAGTATGTCGGATAAAACTAATGTACAGGGTGATCGCAGGTTGGCAGGACTTGGTGAGCCGAAGGGCCTGTTTCCGCGCTGCATCTCTAAAACTAAAACGAAAAACCAAAAGAACTTTGACCTTAAGAAGTACAGGTTGGTGCTGGAAATGTGGCGACTCTTGTATCCTGCCCCAGTGGAATCTAATATTCTTATACTCTCATTATACTCATGTCCTTAAGTATGATTGTGCTCATGTAAAGTAAGATTTTTACTGAACTGTACGTAAAAAAGAAATTTCACTGTACGATATGATTCAAAATGATAAAACTTTATTTATCCCAGGGAAATTGATCTGCCAACAGTCATAGCACATGGAATATGAAATTAAAGTGACGAGTGGAAAGGATTGGGGATGTGCAAAGATTGGGGGTGTGGGGAGGGGAGTCAATCTCTTGTGGCGTTATGTACTGCATCTTGGTGGAACCATTCTGTTGCTGAAGGTACTCCTCAGGTTGACCACTGTGTCATGGAGGGGGCGAGCTGTATTGTCCAAGATGCTCTGCCGTTTGAGGAGCATCCTCCTCTCTAAGACCACCTCCCATGAGCCCAACTCAGCCCCCAGGCTGGAGCCATCCTTCCTGATGAGTTTATTAATCCTATTGCCGTCCGCGGCCTTTGCCCTGCTGCCCCACACAGTTCTGTAGCCTGACATATTGTGGTCATCCAGTCAGGACACCAATGGAGCATCCACCCACATCTTCGTCAGTTTGTTCCCTAGCAGTGCAGGCCTGTTAAAAACACTGGATAAGTAAAAAATGTACCTCGGTGCATGTGACAATAAAGATCCATTGACAAAAGATGAAGGGAAATCCCAATGTTATATTGGTATGTGGAGGACATGATGACAGATGACTGGAGGACAGCAAACCTGTGTCTGAGGAGGCCAGCAGCGAAAGTCAGGCAGTAACAGGAGTGTGTCTAAAGTCAGTGTTAGGAATATTACTGAAAAATTATACTGTAATAATCTGCCTGAATCAATAGGAATTAATCAACAGAGTCATCATGGAGAGACACAAAGTGCTGGAGTAACTCTGGGGGCCAGGCAGCATCTCCGGAGGAAACGGACGGGTGACGTTTCGGGTCTGGACCCATCGCATCCGGTAGGCGGCGCGACTCTGTTCAGCAGCGGCCTCTGCAGCCTGTCCGCGTTTTTATTATTTTTTGTCTATGTTTATATGTAGTTTTTGTTATTTTTTGTTGGGGTGTGTGTGTGGGGGGGTGGGGGGGGTGGGGGGGTGGGAGGAGGGGGAAACTTTTAAATCTCTCCCTGCACTGGAGACCCGACCTTTTCTCGTCGGGTCTCAGTTGTTGTTGAGGCTGCAACGAGGAGCGGCCTCCAACAGAAGAAGCCGGGGACTCAGGTGCCGACTCACCTCGCCGTCGCGGAGCTGGCCGAGGCTGGAGCGGGGGAGGAGCGCTGCCGCTGCTGCTGCTGCTGCTGCCGCTGCTGCTGCTGATGCGGAGGCTCCAACGACAGGTCTGTGGACGGCGGCACCAGGAGCCCGCGGGTCCCTGGAGGGAGACCGCTTTTCAGGGCTCCTGCAACGGCGACTTCTCCCGCCCGAGTTGCGGGGTCGAAGAGCTCCTGGAGCGGGGCCTACATCACTGCCCCGCGCGGCTTGGAATGGCCGCGGGACTCTGCGAGCGCACGCCGGGGGCTCTAACACCAAGACCCGGTGTGCGACCTTGCATCACCCGGCGTGGCTTTAATGGCCGCGGGACAATTGCCATCGCCAGCCAGGGGGCTTTGACTTTGACTCTGACATCGGGGGGGGGGGGGAGAGTGCAGGGGGGAGATAAGTTTTTTTTTTTGGCCTTCCATCACAGCTATGTGATGGATGTTTATGTAAAATGTAATTATTGTTGTGTCTGGGGTCTATTTGTGTGTAATGTATGGCTGCAGAAACGGCATTTCGTTTGGACCTCCAGGGGTCCAAATGACAATTAAATAGACTATTGACTATTGATTGATCTTTAGATGATTGTTGTGGGGGAGGGGGGAGGAAGAGGAGGGGGGGGGGGGGGGGGGGGGGGGAAGCTGGATATAGAGGTGGGGGTGGGTTAAAAACTGGCAAGTGATCAGGGGATGCAGGTGAGGGCGGGTTGATTGGCAGATGGATGCACAAAGGCCAGAGATGAGAAGGCAACATGTCGTGAGAAAATGACATCAGTCTGAAGAAGGGTCTCGACCCGAACCGTCACCCATTCCTTCTCGCTAGAGATGCTGCCTGTCCCGCTGAGTTACCCCAGCACTTTGGAGCTCTTTGACAAGGTCCCACTTGGGAACAAGCCCAAAACATTAGAGCCCCTGGGATCCAGGGAAAGTTGGCAAATTGGATCCAACATTAGCTCGGCAATGGGGGCCAGAAGATGATGACGGAGAAACAAAGAACTGCAGATGCTGGTTTATACCAATAATAGACACAAAGTGCAGGGGTAACTCAGCGGGTCAGGTAGCATCTCTGGAGAAAAAAGATGGGCGCCATTTTAGCTGGGGACCCTTCTTCAGACTGGGGAGTTAGGATGATAGGGGGGTGCTTTTGTGATTGAAAGCCTTTGACAATTATTGTGCAATGAGGATTGATACTGGAACCTTTGCTGTTTGTTATATACATTAACAATGCGAATGGGCACATGATAGATGTGATCAGAAAGTTTGCAAATGACACCAAAATTGGTGGTTTTGTTGATAGTGAGGAGAGTATTGTTAGCCCACAGGACAATATGGATAGGTTGGCAAGATGGGTCGAGAAATGGTAGATGGAATTTATACCTGGTAGGTGTGAAGTTAATGCATAACTGGAGGATTAATAAAGGTAGGAATAGCACATACAATGAATGGACGGGCCCAAGTAATTATTAATGAGGAGTGACCTTCATGTGCATGTCCAAGAGTTCCTGCAGGTGGCAGCACAGGTAGGGAGGTAATAAAGCAGGCATACAGGATACCTAAATAAGTGTAGTTGAGCTTAGTTTAGAGATACAGTGCAGAAACAGGCCCTGAAGCCCACCGAGTCCACTGTCCTTCAATCACCTATTCATGTTAGTTCTATGCTATCCCACTTTCTCATCACTGCCCACTCACTGCAGGCAATATACAGAGGGCCAATTAACCAACAAAAACCTGTACGTCTTTGGGATGTGGGAGGAAACCGGAGCACCCGTAGGAAACCCACGCGGTCACAGGGAGAATGTGCAAACTCCACACAGTCAGCACCCGAGATCGGGATCGAACCGGGTCTATCGAGATGTGAAGCAACAGCTCTATCGGCAGCTCCACTGTGGCACTGGCTGGCGCAAAGCGATGGCAGAACGTTGTCTGACACACGAGCAAAGCCACCGTGCCGCCCTTAACTGGGACAAGGCATGTAAGAGCAAGGCAGTTTCAACGGAACTATTGGAAAGAGGGATGCAATGTGGAGAACTGTGGAACTGGTTAAATGACGAGGGTGGAGGAAGGGGGTAAGGGCGGTGAGTGTTAATAGAAGTTACTTAAAATGAGAAAATTCAACGTTCATACCACGGAATTGTAAACTACCCAAGCGAAATATGAGGTGCTGTTCCAACAATAATTGTGTGACCTTACTCTGGCCACAGTTCTCCACACTGTAGCCCTCTTGAGATCACACCTTCCCCAGCTGACAATGAGCCACCAGGGGACCCCCCTGCCTGATGTCTTTTTTTTGCCGGCCCTGGATTGGTCTTGGTCTTTTCTCACCTCCAGCTCTTCACCTTTCCCCAACCTCCGACTTTCAGTCTGAAGAAGGGTCTCGACCCGAAACGTCACCTATCCTTATCCTCCAGAGATGCCGCCTGACCCGCTGAGTTACTCCAGCACATTGTGTTTATCTGGCATTAACCAGCATCTGCAGTTCTTTGTTTCTACATTGAGAGAAAAGAGTTTTGATTTAGATTTAGGTTTATTATTGTCATCCGTATCGAGGTGCAGTATTTTGCATGCTATATAATTAAATCAAATAATATGGAGGCGTGGGTTCGAATCCCACTTCTGACACCATGTAAAGGAGTGATGTCTAACACACTGTGACCTTTACTGAGTCCTTTATTATAGCACATGGCACACACGTCCCAGCACTGACTGCATCTAGTCTTCAGGCGTGCTGGAACCAACAGGGAGGAACAAAGGGAGGATCTCATAGTTATACTGATATGGGTAGGCGTGGTTAGTGGTATTGAGGTAGCTACATTATACGTTGCATGCATAAACCATCCACACTATACATATATACAATCAAATCAAACTCAAGTACAGTAGGTAGACCAAAAAGAGACTACAAAGTGTAGAATATAGTTCTCAGCATTATAGGTCATAAGTTCCAGAGACAATATCCAATGTCCACAATGGGATAGAGGTGAATCGGAGAATACCCTAGCTCATGAAAGGACTGTTCAGATGCCTGATATAGAGGGGAAGAAGCTGTTCCTGAGTCTGGTGGTACTTGCTTTCAAGATTCTGTGCCAGATAGGAGTGGGGAGAAGAAGGAATAACCGGGGTGGGACATGTGTTGGATTGTGTTGTTTGCATTTTCAAGGCAGTGTTAAGTGTAGTTAGAGTCAATGGTGGGGAGTCTGGTCCCTGTGTTGGACTGGATTACATCTAAAACTGCAATTTATTTTGGTGTTTGCTCAGGATTCCACCATTTACAGTATCTCATGTCGCCAGGATAGATGGCCTTTATTGCAAGGGGTGTGGAATACAAAAATAATGATATTTTGAAGATAGACACAAAACACGAGAGTAACTCCACGGATCAGGCAGCAACTCCGGATAAAAGGAATAGGTGACGTTTCAGGTTAAGAATAATGTCTGAAGAAGGGTCTCGACCTGAAACATCATCTCTTCATTTTCTCCAGAGATGCTGCCTGTTCCGTTGAGTTACTCCAGCGTTTTGTGTTTATCTTCGGTGTAAACCAGCATCTGCAGTTCCTTTCTACACGTAATGTCATTTTGATGCAGTTTCTCAGAGTATTGGTGATACCTGAAGGGGCAATGTACAGTCTTGTCCTCCATATCTAAGGAAGGTTTACTGGGGTCATAACACTCACTGGGATGACATATGAAGAAGGATACAACAGGTTTGACCTGTACCCATTCAAATTAAGATCGATCATTCTATTGAACCAAGTATGTTTCTGGGGGGAAATCACAGGGTAAATCCTCAGAGATGTTTCTCCTGGGGGCAGTACTTGGAGCAAGAGGGGGTATTGTCTCAGAGCAAGGAGTTGATCACTTTTGAGCGAGAGGAAGAGATAAGTAAGAAGGGCCTTGCCACGTCCTCCAGAAATCATGCCTGACCCGCTGGGTTACTCCAGCACTTTGTAGCTCTTTGAAAAGGTCCCACACGGGACACGAGCCCAAAACATTAGAGGCCCCTGGGATCCAGGGAAAGTTGGCAATTTGCATTGATACATAGAAAAACGGTGCAGGAGTAGGTCATTTGGCCCTTCGAAGAAGTGTAGTCCAGATAGCCATGGGAGTCAGTGGGTTTATAGTGTATGTCGGTCAGAAGTCTATCACCTGCAATGGAGATAGTGAGGAGGGAAGTGTCGGAATGGTAGGGAAGTGTCGGAAATGGTCCAATGGAAATGGTCCAATGGCTATCTGGACTACACTTCTTCCCACCCTGCTTCCTGTAAGGACTCCATCCCCTACTCCCAATTCCTCCGTCTACGCCGCATCTGCTCCACGGATGAGGCGTTCCACACCAGGACATCTGAAATGTCCTCATTATTCAGGGAACGGGGGTTCCCCTCCTCCACCATAAATGAGGCTCGCACCAGGGTCTCTTCCATACCCCGCAACACTGCTCTCTCTCCCCATCCCCCCACTCGCAACAAGGGCCGAGTCCCCCTAGTCCTCACCTTTCACCCCACCAGCCGTCACATACAAAAAGTAATCCTCCGTCAGTTTCGCCACCTCCAACGTGACCCCACCACTCGCCACATCTTCCCATCTCCCCCCATATCTGCCTTCCGCAAAGACCGCTCCCTCCATAACTCCCTTGTCAATTCTTCCCTTCCCTCTCGTACCACCCCCTCCCCGGGCACTTTCCCTTGCAATCGCAAGAGATGCAACACTTGTCCCTTTACCTCCCCCCTCGACTCCGTTCAAGGACCCAAGCAATCGTTCCAGGTGCGACAGAGGTTTACCTGCATCTCTTCCAACCTCATCTATTGCGTCCGCTGCTCTAGATATCAGCAGATCTATATCGGTGAGACCAAGCGTAGGTTGGGCGATCGTTTCGCCGAACACCTCCGCTCGGTCCGCAATAACCAAGCTGACCTCCCGATGGCTCAGCACTTCAACTCTCCGTCTCCGACCTCTCTGTCCTGGGTCTCCTCCATGGCCACAGCGAGCAGCACCGGAAATTGGAGGAACAGCACCTCATATTCCGTTTGGGGAGTCTGCATCCTGGGGGCATGAACATCGAATTCTCCCAATTTTGTTAGTCCTTGCTGTCTCCTCCCCTTCCTCAGACCCCCTGCTGTCTCCTCCCATCCCCCAGCCTTCGGGCTCCTCCTCCTTTTTCCTTTCTTGTCCCCGCCCACCCCTGCCCCCGATCAGTCTGAAGAAGGGTTTCGGCCCGAAACGTTGCCTATTTGCTTCGCTCCATAGATGCTGCTGCACCCGCTGAGTTTCTCCAGCTTTTTTGTGTACCAACCATTTTAATTCCTTCATTTAAATCATTAATATATATTAGCTGAATAGCTGCGGTTTCAGCACCGAGCCTTGTGACACCCCACTAGTCACTACCTGCCATTCTGAAAGGGACCCGTTAATTCCTACTCTTTGTTTCCTGTCTGCCAACAAATTTTCTATCCATGTCAATACCCTTCCCTCAATACTATGTGCTCTAATTTTGCCCACTAATCTCCTGTGGGACCTTATCAAAGGCTTTCTGAAAGTCCAGATACACTACATCCACTTATCTCCCTTATCCATTTTACTTGTTACAGCCTCAAAAAATTCCAGAAGTTTAATCAAGCAAGATTTCCCCATCGTAAATCCATGCTGACTTGGACCGATCCTGTTACCGCTATCCAAATGCTATCCTATTACATCTTTCATAATTGACTCCAGCATCTTCCCCATCACCAATGTCAGGCTAACTGGCGGATATTTCCCTGCTTTCTCTCTACCTCCTTTCTTAAAAACTGGGATAACATTAGCTACCCTTCAATCCACAGGAACTGATCCAGAATCTATAGAACATTGGAAAATGATCAACAATGCGTCCACGATTTCTAGAACCACCTCCTTGAATACCCTGCTAATGTTATCCCACTTTTTAAGAAAGGCGGGAGAGAGAAAACGGGATTATAGGCCAGTTAGCCTGTCATCGGTGGTGGGGAAGATGCTGGAGTCAATCATAAAAGATGAAATAGCGGCATATTTGGATAGCAGTAACAGGATCGGTCCGAGTCAGCATAGATTTACGAAGGGGAAATCATGCTTGACTAATCTTCTGGAATTTTTTGAGGATGTAACTAGGAAAATGGACAAGGAAGAGCCAGTGGATGTAGTGTACCTGGACTTTCAGAAAGCATTTGATAAGGTCTCACATAGGAGATTAGTGGGCAAAATTAGGGCACATGGTATTGGGAGTAGAGTGTTGACATGGATAGAAAATTGGTTGGCAGACAAGAAACAGAGTAGGGATTAACGGATCCCTTTCAGAATGGCAGGCATTGACTAGTGGGGTACCGCAAGGCTCGGTGCTGGGACCGCAGCTATTTACAATATAATCAATGATTTAGATGAAGGGATTCAAAGTAACATTAGCAAATTTGCAGATGACACAAAGCTGGGTTGCAGTGTGAATTGTGAGGAGGTTGCTATGAGAATCCAGGGTGACTTGAACAGGTTGGGTGAGTGGGCATGCATGGCAGATGTAGATTAATGTGGATAAATGTGAGGTTATCCACTTTGGTAGCAAAAACAGGACGGCAGATTATTATCTAATTGGTGTCAACGGGGTCTGGGGGTCCATGTTCATCAGTCAATGAAAGTAAGCATGCAGGTACAGCAGGCAATGAAGAAAGCAAATGGCGTGTTGGCCTTCATAACAATAGTAGTTGAGTAAAGGTGCTAAGAGGACCTTCTGCAGTTGTACAGGGCCCTAGTGAGACCACACCTGGAGTATTGTACGCAGTTTTGGTCCTCTAATTTGAGGAAGGACATTCTTGCTATTGAGGAAGTGCAATTTAGGTTTACAAGGTTAATTCACGTGATGGCGGGACTGTCATATGCTGAGATAATGGAGCGGCTGGGCTTGTACATTAGAAGGATGAGAGGGATTCTTATTGAACCATATAAGATTGTTAAGGGTTTGGACTCGCTAGAGGCAGGAAACATCTTCCCGATGTTGGGGGAGTCCAGAACCAGGGGCCACAGTTTAAGAATAAGGAATAAGCCATTTAGAACGGAGACAAGGAAACACTTTTTCTCACAGAGAGTCGTGAGTCTGTGGAATTCTCTGCCTCAGAGGGTGGTGGAGTTCGGTTCTCTGGATGCTTTCAAGAAAAAGCTAGATAGCGGAGTCAGGGGATGTGGGGGGAAGGCAGTGACGGGGTACTGATTGGGGATGATCAGCCATGATCACATTGAATGCTGGCTCGAAGGGCCGAATGGCCTACTCCTTTGTTTATTATTTATTGCCTACCCTGGGATGCAGACCATCAGGCCCTGGGGATTTATCAGCCTCCAGTCCAATCAGTCTACCCAACACCATTTCCTGACTAATGTGAATTTCCTTCAGTTTCTCCGTCACCCTAGGTCCTCTGACCACTAGTACATCTGGTAGTTTGTTTGTGTCTTCCTTCATGAAGACAGATCCAAAGTACCTGTTCAACTCATCTGCCATTTCTTTGTTCCCCATAATAAATTCACCTGTTTCTGTCTTCAAGGGACCCACATTTTTCTTAACTATTTTTCTCCTTTGCACATACCTAAAGAAGCTTTCACTGTCCTTCTTTATATTCTTTGCTTGCTTGACTTGCCTACCTTCCTACTTCATCTTTTATTCCCCTATTGCCTTTTTAATTACCTTCTGGTGTTCTTTAATCATTTCCCAATCCTCTGGCTGCCCGCTCATCTTTGCTATGTTATACATCTTCTCTTTTCGTTTTATACTATCCTTGACTTCCCTTGTCAGCCACGGTTGCCTCTTACTCCCCTTAGAATCTTTCCTCCTCTTTGGAATGAGGGTGCTCAGCAATTGGTCCGAGATGTGTTGGACCCTGGCACCAAGGAAGCAACACACCATCCTCGAGTCTCGCCTGTTGCCACAGAATCTCCTGTCCGTATCTCTCACCATTGAGTCACCCACCTCTATGGAGTACTTGACGTGGGTCTCTCCGGTTGAGCCACAGCACCGGGATTTGATTGAAAGACCTGTCCGCCGCTCGGACTGGAAGTGTCATCTGGCCCGACAGCTTCCAAGGGGGTGCACCTGTTTTCAAATATTGGATGAAATATTAGCTAGGAAATGGGAGCCAGAAGATGATGATGGAGAAACAAAGAACTGTAGATGCTGATTTGTGCGAAAGATACGACACTGCTCAGGGCCCTGCCATTCACATTGAAAGTCCTGCCCTGGTTTGACTTGCCAAAATGCAACACCCTGCACTTATCAGCCCACTTGCCCAACTGATTAAGATCTTGTTGCAATTTTTGACAACCATCTTTGCTGTCTATGATACTATGATACCACCCATTTTAGTATCATCTGCAAACTTACTAGTCATATCTCGTACATTCTCATCCATATTGTTGCTATAAACCACAAACAGCAATGGGCCCAGCACTTATCCCCGAGTCACACCACTAGTCATCGGGTTCCAGTCCGAAAAACAACCTTCCACCGTCACCCTCTGCTTCCTTCCATGGAGCCAATTTTCTATCCAGTTGGCTAGCTCTCCTTGGATCCCATGCAATCTAACCTTCCACATCAGCCTACCTTGTGGAACCGTATCAAATATTTTTGTTTTAATCCACATTGACAACTTCTCCCGCCATCAGTGCAATACTGCAGCAATGCTGCTTTGCTGGTATGGTCAATGCAGCACTGAAGGAATGCTGCACTGTTGATCTATAGTGCAGTTCTGCTGCATGTTCTGCAAGTGCTGCATGAATTCTGCACTGTTTGAGTTGTCAGTGCAGTGCTGCAGCAATGCTGCATGGTCGATGCAGACAGTGCATTACTGAGAGGTTGCTGCATTGGCATGATCAGTGCAGTACTGTAGGATTGCTGCATTGTTGGTGTGGGCAGCACAACTACAATGCTGCATTGCTGGTAAGGCCAGTGCAGCGCTGAGGAAATACTGCACTGTTGGTGTAGTCAGTGCAGTTGTGCTGCACTGTTGGTGTGGTAAGTGTCTTGGTTACTATCTCCACCCTTCTCTCCCACCCCACCCATCTGACTCCTCAGCCAATCTACCCCGCCTCACCTGCATCCACCTAACTCACTAGTTCTTGCCCTCACCACCACCCATTTCCCCTCGACTCCATCAGTTGAAGAAAGGTGCTGATCTGAAATGTCCCCCTTCATTTCCACCACAGATGCTGTCTGGCCCGGCGAGTTCCTCCAGCACTTTGTTTTATAATATGGCAAAATTATTTGCAAATGTTTTTGCTCACGGTCACGATTGCTGCGTTTTTTGTTAAATCTCGCCGTGTACAAATCACACGCCCCCCCCCCCCCCAACAGCTGCGCTCCGGGGCTGTAGTTAAAGGCGCTACGTAAACGCTGAAAGCTTTGCATTTCACAGAATGAAGTTTAATCCCTCCCCCCCAGTTGCAAGCAAGTCCTAACATGCCCAGTGAGTTTGCAAGGGCACGCAGGGACAAGGCAAAGTGTCCCGCTCTCTCTGGCGGAGAGGGTCACCCTAAGTTATCGAGTCAATATTGGAGGAGGGGGAGGGAGAGAATGTGGTTTAATACCAGTGCCCGCAATCCATGCATTCTTCATCGATGTGCAAAGACTGCGCACTGTCAGCGTTAGTGGGGGGGTGGGGGTGAGTGAATGGAAGCCGTGCTTTCAGGGTTTATTTAATGCTGACAAGTAATGTTCGGGCGGCAGGCATTGCATTGCATCAGGACCCATCACACTGGCCTCTTTCTGTGCTGGTTCTCAATACGTCCCGGCTTACCTCACTCCGAGTGCAGACTGCGAGAGCTCAGCAGAAGTGTCCTAGACAGAGGAGCTGCCGGCTGGGGCAGCGCTGCATCCAGTATCAAGGTAACTTTCCTATTCGGCCAAGGGGACAGGATTAGAGTGATTCTCAATGCACCAGGCAAGCAGTATAACCCGCAATTGAGTATTTTAAGATTAAAAAAAAAAGAAAAGACAAAAAAAAATGTATTTAGCATTTTGCTCCAGAACGGGTTTGAATTTTTAAATGGTAACATAATAATTTGGGTTAACCTAACGTTTTATGGTAATTGTGGCGCAATATTGTATTTCGAGATAAATATGCATTGCATGTTCTTGTTAATTAAGCATGATTTTAAAACAATGTATAAAAAGTGTTATCTGGCAGTATCAAGAGTGTAAATGAATGAGGCAGTGTTACTGTGAAATGAACGGGGATGGTGTTAACGGGAATGTTTCTTGTTGGCGGCCAGTATGGGCTCCTTGAGCCGAATGGCCTCGTCATGCTATCCTAGTGTCGTACTGCGAAATACTTCTCCTTGGTTTGTCCGCACATCCGCACTGGGGAGGGAATTCGCAATTTCTGAACACCTTCGGCTGTGACCTACACTGTAAACTTGTGCATCGTCTAATCGCAGCACCCAGATTAATACGAGGGGGTGGGGGAAGGGGGAAGAACACATTTGTTCTGCCAACAACAGTCTCCCTTTTTTAAAAAAAAAGAATAGTTTGCAATTTAATGCACCTTCACCGGACAGCAAACGGGACACCTTGTTAAAGGCAATGTAGCGAGATGCAATGCAAAGTTCACTGCTGCAACCCTGGTAACCAAGGTAAGAGGAATTTTGCAATGGTAAACCCGTGCCTTACAGCGCGGCGAGGTGCTGGCGTCTCGTTGTACACTAAGGCTGCCCCATTATTTGTCCCTTCTCGTTCATTTTTCTTTTGCAAAACTGCAAAGCCACGCGGGGCACATCTGCTCTCCAGCGACGGCTGCATTAAATCGGCCGACGAGAAAAAAAAATAAGACGGAGGCTTCTGCTCCCTCTACTGGCCCTCGCCTTTAAGAGAGAGGTTGGCTGATTCAGCGACTGCGGGCGAGAGACCTGCTTGCAGTGGAGTGGGACGCTAAAAGTTAGCAGGACACTGCAGTCCTAGCCGGGTGCTGGTGCAGACGTGGTGAAACATGCAGCCTGGTGTTCCTTATCACCCCCACCCCTCCTTGCATCCCACTCCCGGGGTTGCAGATGTGGGTGAAATGAATTGCAACAATCTCTCTTACTCTGCAAGACATCTGTAAACGATTTAAACCGAGATGACCTTCAGAGGGACTTTGCCGTCATCACAGAGCTAATTCCTGCATCGTGTTCAAGATGCATTTGATTTTTGTTGTTCTAAAAAGGAACGTTATTTTTTATTGTTGCATGTGTTATGATGACTAGTAATGCATTTGCTTTTGCTTGTGGAATGAGTCGAGTTCTGCATTGCCTAGTTTATGTGTCTGCATGCCGCCGTGTGTTTTAAGTCCTCCTGCTGGTTTCCGTGTGTAACTGCTCCCCCAATGCAGCTCTTCACATCCCTGCGTGTCAGGGAAAGTTTTTTTAAAATCCCCTCTTTTATCGCCTTTTTAATACTAATTCACTTGTTAACACGCCTCATCCTTCGCTTTTTTTTTTTAAGTGACCATTAATTGCAAGTCTGTAGTTGGTGCATAACCTGCTTCTGCTTTTGAGATTTAGAGGACGCATTTTCTACTGAGCAATCGAGGTAGAGGTCAGAATAAGAGTCCCGGGCTGCCAGCACTCGTGGAACAAACGCAAAGAAGCCCCAAGCGATTAACCTTAAAACGGGCAATTCAATGTTGTTACATTGCGTTGTCAAAAGAATTGTTGCTATTGCAACACGGGCGTTTATATAATTAGAAGCATCGTCTGCTTTGGAAACTTTTTTAAAATTTTGGTGCACACTAGAGCTCTTACAAGTTCACATGGTTGAATTGCAAAGTGCAAAAAATACTCGGGGACAACTTATCCTTAAAGAGCGCTTAGGCCAGTGTCTTGTAGGTCACTGTCGGCGTTAGATTCACCAGTTGGTATGGGGTTGGATGCATGTGTGCATCTTGCTGCAATTGGATACACGTGTGCATCTTGCTGCGGCTTATTGCTGACCCGAGGTTTGATATTATTGCATCTATATCTGCAGCTAGAGATGGAGGACGTGTCACTCAGACAGCTGCATTCGTGCATTTTTTTTCCCCGCAAGCTCACCTCCCGTGAAGATGACGAAATGTGTAGGAAGGGACTGCAAATGCTGGTTTAAACCTCAACTCAGCGGGACAGTCATTCATCCCTTCTCTCCAGTGATGCTGCGTGTCCCGCTGGGACAGCATTTTGTGTCTCGTGAAGCTGATCTGGATGGTTGCTTTAAAACCAGAATTATTTTGTGGTATATTCAGAAGTAGAAAAATTGAGGTCAAAAAATGGTAAATGCATTCAAGATTATGCAAGGGGAACAGTAAGGAGGCCATGGCATGAGAAAAATGACCCAGGGATATGCTCACTTCTGCTGGGAATGTGTTCACTCCAGAAGTGGTGAGGGAGGTCCCTTTAAAAGAAACTGGATCATAAATAGACATTTTTTAACCAATGATGGACACAAAATGCTGGAGTAGCTCTGGGTCAGGCAGCATTTCTGGAGAAAAAGAACAGGTGATGTTTTGGGTTGGGACCCTTTCTCCAGACCTAATATTCTTCCCCCCCCCCCCCCCCCCCCCCAACCACAATATTTCTTAATGATACACAGGGGAAGCGTTCAGCTGGGTAGAACATTAGGCTTGTGGATTTTCACTGTACCACGGTACACATGACAATAAACTGAACTGGATTGCATCATGTCTGCTGTGGAGCAGTGCTGGTTGGACAGTGGTGCCCGATCTTCTGCAGTTTACGTTGCAGCCTCCAGTGATCAAGCAGTCACTGGCGTCTCGCAACTTGCATTTGGAGTTGCTTGGGTGAACTCCAGGCTGCTTTAGCAACTGGGCCAAGGACATGGTGTCTGCTTCTCCAGGCCTTGCAATCCCAAATGAACGAAGTTCTGCAGTTCATGTTGCAGCATTTGAACTGTGTCTGCCTCTCCTTCACATTGGACACAAAATGCTGGAGTAACTCAGCGGGACAGACAGGCAGCATCTCTGGGGAGAAGCAATGGGTGACATTTCGGGTCTGGACCCTTCTTCAGACTCCTTCGCATTACCTGCTGTAATAGCGAGTGAGGAATGTTACAGCATCCTAGACTCTGAATTGCGGAGTCGGCTGCCCGCAGCGATCCAACATCAGCCACCCTTTTCTAGTGCATTTTGGGCAGTGATGGCGATTTAAACATCGTTGTGTGAGTGGAGGAAGAGGAGTGAGTTTAATTTTAAAACCTTCATTACAGTGAATAGAAAATGGGGCCCCAGATAATATGCAACTTGTGTGAAAGGACAGATGGGACTGCAGTACTAGGGGCTAGCACTGACTTAATGGGCTGAAGGACCTCATCTGCTGGAACCATTTTAGGATTCTATTCCTGTACCCTCTGCCCCCCCCCCCCCAACACAAATCTAGTGGTAAAATGCTGTGTCTTTGTGGAGGAGGTTTTGAATAAAGCATCCTATCTGCTTGGCCCAGAATTTGAAATTAATATAAAGGGGCCCAGACTCTGATGAGAGAGCAGTGGCAAGTCTGAGATCACCCTCCTCCCCCTGCTCAGTTTCCATTCCAAGCCCCACGAGCTAGCAGATAGCGAGCAGTGCGCAGCAGGACAAAGGTTAAATCAGACTAAAGATGATCTCCTCTGTATGTATCCTATCACTAGAGAGTGAGGCCTGTGGGAGGAAGAATAGTGATTATTTCAAAAGAGGATAAGTCTTGGAGTGAACCCAAAAACCCACACGAAATGTTTGAATGTCACACTCGAGGCTCTTGCCTGGTCCAATTTACCCCCTTATCTATAAGAAGTTCTTTTTGATGGCAAGTTGCCCCGAATTTGCCTCAAATTTCCAAAGCGACTTGAAAGAATATTGTCGTGTGCTCAGTAGGTCAGCCTCTATTCCACGACAATGTTTCTCGGCTTTCAATCTCTAAAGAGATATGACCTTGCTGAACACATTTTTAACAAAGATACCATTTACATTCTAATGATTGGGACTGGAAGCAGTCCTAGCTATCGATATCTGAACTCGACTTGCAAGCGTGCAGGAGGAGAGGAGGGGGGAGAGAGAGAACACTCGAGCAAGTGTAGCCTTTAAATATAATTTCCCGACCTTTAAAGCAAAATCGAAGAACGAAGAAAAAAAGTTCCACCCCCTTGTTTATTTATCCACCGCACAGAAATCCTGTATGAAGACCTTGAGTCTTGCTTTTGAAATTGATTTTAAAATCAATGCAAGTGTTCCACTTTGTGCGCGATTTTGCATTAATGCACTGGGTAAATCATTTAATGCGGCTGGCAGACTGGAGGTGCTCTCTCTCTCCCTCCCCACACTTGGCAGCTTTCATTAGCAGAAGTAGGTCACAAACGCTTGCTGCAGCCGACTGTCACCTTTTGGTCGACAGTAGGTTAACTTCCACTGATCCCTCCTGTCATCTCCCCGGTAAAGACTTGCGGATAAAATGCGGCGCTGGATGTGCATTGCGGAGGACTAGGACACCGGCATCACCTTTTGTCCCCTCTCTCCCTCTCCCCACCCCCGAAGCTGTTGTTGCCCCAAGAAAGCCAGAACCGCCAAGCGAAGTTTAGACTGGGACTTTTTTTAAGGTCGTGCCCAGACGAATGAATGGATTGGAGATGCAGTGAACTTTTCCAAAGCGTTGTTCTCGGGCAGTGCAGGTGAAATTCCTCTAACTTTAGTGGAGTCCCGCACAGCGAGCGCAGAGGATGCCCTTCCAAAGACCTACATTTGAATGCACGTGTTATATGTTCGGAGAATGCACCCCGTCCAGACTTGGCTCGGTTTGATTGCCATTGCAAGCCCTGCGGCATCCCGTTTCTACGTGTTTGCACGGGTCTCTGGCAAAATGGCTGAATCGGTCCAATTTATTCTGCAGCGATGTGACTGACGGGGGACGGTTCGTGTCCCAGGTGGAAGTTGTGTCCCAGAGGCTCTGCTGGATTGTTGCAAAGCTGCCCGCGAGGATTCCCGGCGTGGAGGCACTGCAGTCTAGAAGATGGGGGGAGAGTGGAGCTGCATGTAACACCACTGCAAGCTGCATCGGCAATCTCTCTCGGTGAATGCAGCAAAGGGGAGGTAGAATTGGGGGGGGGGGGGGGGGGGGAGGTATGGAGTGGGGGAAGTGGAATGAGGGGGATATTGGGTGGGGATAAGGGAGAGGTGGAATGTGATAGGGGGTGGGGAAGGGGCTTGGAACATGGCAATGACTTGTGTGGTGGGGAATAAGTGTATAACATATCTGCCCCGAAACAGTGCAGCAACAGAGGCCGATTAATGATGAATATTTTAAAACTTGCACTCATCATTTCAATGATGTAAATTGGCTGCAGTTTTACAGATGCAGTGATGGGGAATGTGATGCCCGCTCTAAACATTGTTCGGTGTCCAATGCTTTGGGTTGCATTAGATTACGACTGAAGTCATTTATCCCCCATTTACTTTAGAACAGGTGCAACAAATATAGAAACATTTATTTTGCAGTGTGGCATCATCTTTAAAGGGGCAGCTCTAGTTTTTTTTTAAAATAATCCCTGTATGTGTAGTAGGATTAGTTGCATTGCTTTATGCCTTTAAAGGGGAATGGCAAGAGTTGCTATGATCAGGGAGGGAGGGGTTTGGTGAGGATTGAAGTCTTCAGCTTTTCCCAGGTGATCATTTACTGTTCCTGGTCAGTGTTGGCTTCTCAAATAGAGTTTAGTTTAGTTTATTGAGATACTTTTGTAGCGTTCAACGAAAGGACAATACTTGATTCCAGTCGAGCCATTTACAGTGTATAGAGATTTCACCAAAGGTCAAATGAGCGTAGATCCCCCCTCACGTGACCGAAAAATTTAACTGGAGGACATATGTCACTTCAGTACATGTTAGTGAATGGGGAAACACGCACTTTCACACCCGTTAAAAACATGGAAAACGGACGATTTTTGAGCTGAAATTTTCTGTGCTAGTCGGGGTGACCGTGAAGCACAGGCCCTAAATTTGGGGTGAGGCAAAAAGGACTGATCTCACCCCCAACCATGGACAAGAGGGAACTCCTAAAATCCGCGGAGTGAACTACAGACATTTCTCCGTTGCCGAACCAGCAGGTCGGGGAACAGCTTCTTTCCGGCGGCTTTCACTCTACTAAACAACGTACCTCGGTGACTGCCAAACACCCCCCCCCCCCCCCCAGCGGAAAAATTGTTATTTATTTTTTTTTAACGGGTGTGCTATGTGCGCTCTTCAAGGGAGATGCTAAATGTATTTCGAAGTGACATCTGTACTCCAGTTACATTTGACAATGACAATGAAAATTGAATCTGACGCTCATTTGACCTGTGATGAAATCACCCTATAATCTGAGGTATGATAATGTGTTTAGTGCAAGGTAAAGGGTAAAACCCTATCAGATACGAGGGTCAAACAGAAAGGATATGCTGGGACGTATTGCACTGGGTAATGTGATCCTGATGGGTTTTAATACTTCGGGAGTTGGACAGGGTGGTGGTGCGAGTGATTTTGTTTCGCGTTGAGGTGAGTGTGGAGCACATTTAACTGTATGGAGAGACGGTGTGTGAATAGTGACAGAGCCTGCCTTGTGACCTGCAAGGAAATAACATGTCAGTGCAATCTTAGTGGGTTACCCTCCTCCTGGTGAAGCTAATCTCAATGTAACCTTGAGCACAGGAGAGTCGCGTGGAGGTTCAGTTACAGGGGTGAATCTGTGCTCTATAAGCCACCATCAGACAGCTGTGGAGTATTGTGAGCAGTTGAATGGGTATTTTTAATCTGAGGAAGGATGTGCTGGTGCTGGAGAGTGTCCAGACGAAGTTTACAAGAATGATCCCAGGAATGAGTGGGCAAACACAATGGTGAGCGTTTGACGGCACTGGGCCTGTACTCGCTGGAATTTAAAAGGATGGGGATGGGTGAAACTTACCGAATAGTGAAAGGCCTGGATGTGAAGAGGATGTTTCCACTAGTGGGAGAGTCTAGAACCTAGGTACAGCCTGAAAAATGATGTACCTTGATGGGAGGTGAGGAAGTGGGTCAGAAGGTGAGCATCTGTGTTGTGCTTACATAGACCGCAGTGGAGGGCAAGTGAATGGGCATTTTTAAGGTGCAGATTACGGATTCTTGATTAGTAAGAGTGTGAGGGTTATTTTAAGGAGGAGAATGAAGTTGCGCAGGAATGATGGAATCTGCCATGATTGAAAATCAGAGTAGATTTGATTGGGAAACCCTAATACTGCAGGTAACTTGCAAGCTGTTGAAAGAGAAACGTCATAAACGGTTCTGATGAAGATGTCCATTTCTCTTTCAGTAGCTGTGTTGGACGGAACTGCACGTCAATGTGTCCTAATTCCTGTGAATAAAATATGAGGGATTTTAAGAATCTGAACTAAAAAAAAAAGCTGGAACTGCCCTGACATAAAATCAGAACATGTTGGGAAACCCCACTCAGCAGGTCAGGCAGCATCTGTTGAAAGAGTCCCGACCCGAAACGCCGCCCATTCCTTATCTCCAGAGATGCTGAGTTACTCCAGCTTTTTGTGTCTTCTCTTTGAGTCGATGCTGCCTGACCAGCTGAGAGTCTCCGACATTTTCAGTGTTTATTACAGATTTCTAATAAGCAAATGTGCTGGGGAAACATATTGTCAAGTCTTTGGGTTGGTCTTGATTTGGTTCCCAGGCTTCAGTGGAAGTCCAGCTGGGAACAAACTGGTAGAAAGGAGTGATCATGTTCCGTATGGGTCAGCTTTTCTGGAAGTGAAGTTACTTACTTTGGTAGAAAAAACAAAATCAAAATAATGCTTTAATGGGGTGAGACCACACAAAGCTGTGGTACAGTTCTGGTCGCCCCCTTTATAGGATGGATGAAGGTGACTTTGTAGAAGTTACCTGAAAATATAATATTTTCACTAACTACGCCCCCCCCCCCACACTCGCGCAAATGGGGGGGGGGGAGAGGGAGTGCTGAGACGGGGGGGGAGATGAGGGGGAGGGGAGAGGGGGGGGGAGGGAGTGTGGAGGGAAGGGGTAGTGGAGGGTGGTTTGGGGGGAGGGAGGAGGGGAGGGAGGAGGGGGGAGGGGAGGGGAGGAGGGAGAAGGGGGGGAGAGGGGAGGAGGGGGGGAGGGGGAGGGGGGGGGGGAAGAGAGAGAGTGCTTTTTTACATCAACCCAAACCCAAACAACCATTTGCAAGCAGTGCTTTTTTACCTCTAACCATATTTTCATTTTCAAACCAAATTAAGGGTGCTCACAGTGCTGTAGACATTTGTCAGTGTCATTCAGAGCTCTGATTGAGGTACACCACTTGCAACGACTGATTGAGGCACACCACTTGCAGAGACTGATTGAGGCACACCACTTCCTGGTTTTAGAGTCCCTCCCCCTCCCTCCAGCAGGGGCAGCAGAGAGAATGGGGAATTTTGTAAAAACATTAATATCTCTGTCAATTTTGATCGACGGGAAAAATCCTCGGCACACATGCGGCGGAGGGGGGCTCTGAGCGAGGTGGCCAAAAATGACGGCCGTAGGTGGCGGTGTACTCTCGGAAATCGCAGCACAGAAAGCCAAAACCGGTCAAGAACAGACTTTTAGTAATATAGATATAGAAATATATCTAATTAAGAGAGGCATAGACAGGGTAGATGGTCAGAAAATAGAGAAATGTCTAAGACTAGCGGGCATTAGCTTAAGGTGAAAAGTGCAAAGTTTAAAGGTGATTTGCAGGGCAGGTTTTCTTTACACACAGAGGGTGGGGGGTGCCTGGAATGCGCTGCCAGGGATGGTGGGGGAGACAGATATGATAGTGGCATTTAGGAGGTTGTTAGATAGGCACATGGATATGTACAGAATGGAGGATGTGGATCACATGCAGGCAGAGGGGATTAGTTTATCTTGCACCATGTTTGGCACAGATATTATGGACCAAAGGGCCTTTTTCTGTGCTGTACTGTTCTATATGCAGGGAGATCTGTGGGTCCTTGTATATGAAACGTAGGTAGTGTACATTTAGTTAGACCAAGTAATCAAGGCAAATAGAACCTTCACTGGAAAGATGAAGGACTTATCTTTATTTATGAGAATGAAATTCTCTTCCTACAACCGGGTATTGTTTAGTTTTAAGATACAGCACGGATATAGGCCCTTCTGACCACTGAGTCTGTGCCAACCAGCGATCCCCGCACACTAACGCTATCCTACACACACTAGGGACCACTTACAGTGGTACCAAGCCAATTATCCTACAAACCTGTACGTCTTTGGAGTGTGGGAGGAAACTGAAGATCCCGGGGAAAATCAACGTTGGTCACGGGGAGAACGTACAAACTCCGTTCAGACAGTACCCGTAGTCAGGATGGAACTTGGTCTCTGGTGCAAGGCAGCGGCTCTACAGCTGTGCAACGGTAACACCACAGTTTGATGAGTGGTTTAGGGCTCTTTATTTAAGCATCTTGACATTGGACTGTCTGGAGGTAATTCTCCAGGATGGTACCTGGAGTGAAGTGTTTGTCTTGTGCGGAACATTTGTGCTTGTGTTCATTGGAGTACACGCAAACGGAGGTGATCTAATTGAAGTATAATGACATGTTCTTTGGGGGGGGGGTTTGGCCTGGACGATCGTTTCTCCCAGGAAGTGAGGCACGGTAGCACAGCGGTAGTGTTGCTGCCTTGCAGCGCTTGCAGGGCCGGAGACCCGGGTTCGATCCCGACTATAGGTGCTGTCTGTACGGAGTTTGTATGTTCTTCCCGTGACCACGTGGGTTTTTCTCCGAGATCTTTGGTCTCCTCCCACACTCCAAAGACGTGCAGATTCGTAGGTTAATTGGCCTGGTGTAAATGTAAATTGTCCCTCACGTGTGTAGGATAGTGCTGATATGCGGGGTGATCGCTGGTCACCACGGACTAGGTGGGCCGAAGGGCCTGTTTCTGCGCTGTATCTCTAAACTAAACTTAAACTACGAAGCTGGAATTGGTTTTGGTACAAGACATTGTCGATTTAAGGATGAAATTAATAATTTTCTTGAGGATCCTAAATCTTTGGAATTTCCCATCTTAGTGCTGAATCACTGACGGTATTCAAGTCCTCTAGATGGATGTTTGAACTCTAGGGGGATTGAGAGTTGCAGGAAAGTGCTGAGTGGATTGTAGGGGCCATGGTGGTCAATTGCGGCTCTTGCACCTTTTTCTATGGGATGGAGTTGAGAAGCCCAGAGAACAGAGGTGATGTCTGCCCTCGTGTCCCATTCAGAGGGAGGGGGTGTACATTTGGCCATGGAGTTTGTACATTCTCCCCATGATCTATGTGTGTTTTCTCCAGGATCTCCGGCTTCTTCCCGCACTCCAAAGACGTGCAGGTTTGTAGGGTAATCGGCTTGGTATCATTGTAAATTGTCCCTGGTGTGTGCAGGATACCTTTAGCATGCAGGGATCGCTGATCAGCACGGACTCGGTGGGCCGAAGGGCCTGTATCTATGTTGTAAACCTTAAAAACAAAACCCAAAGCACAGCACCAGGCCTTTGCCCATGCTGACCAAGTTGGTATACTGAGCTAGTCCTGTTTGCCAGCATTTGTCCCCTAGCCCTCTAAACCTTTGCTATCCATATACCTGTCCAAATGTTTCAAGTTGTAATGGTTTCGGCTTCTGTAGATTCCTCTGGCTGCTCATTCCGAACACCCTCTGAGTGGAAAAAGTTGCTTCTGAGAACCCTCTAAAAATCCTTCTTCTCTTGCCCCCCCCCCCCCCCCCCCCCCCCCCCCCCCCCCCCCCGAGACCAACGGTTTCAAGATCGTGGCCGAATCTCACCTAGACAACCAGAGTGGTGCTGAGGGACCTGTGCATCGATAGGGGTGCTAACCTACAGCTGTTCATACAAGATGGATGGTAAATGTTGACCATTAATGTGCATGGAACAGCGACATTTATTTGGGCTTCGTTTTAGAGATATCGCATGGAAACGGGCCCTTCGACCCACCGAGTCCACATCGCCCATTCACACTAATTCTATGTCATCCCACTTTCTCATCCATTCCCTCAGCACTAGGGGCAATTTACGGAGGGCCCTTAAACCCGCACGTCTTTGGGACATGTGAGGAAACCCATGTGGTCACAGCGAGAACATGCAAACTCCACCCAAACAGCACCAGTGGTCAGGATGGAACCTGGGACCCTGGTGCTGTGAAGCAGCAGCTCCACCTGCTGTGCCACTTATTTCTCAATCAATCGCAGATAATCTGGATATTGTCGAAAGAAGAAGGAACAGATGCAGAACTAGGCCATTCAGCCCTTCCACACCTGCTTGCCCATTCAACAACATGGCTGGTCTTCAACCTTGGCTCTATTTTCTGCACTACACCCATAATCCCTTTATTACCCCTATGTCCCGAAGTCTGCTTTAAATTCAATCAATGGCT
Organism: Leucoraja erinaceus; assembly: GCF_028641065.1. Lineage (NCBI taxonomy): Eukaryota > Metazoa > Chordata > Chondrichthyes > Rajiformes > Rajidae > Leucoraja > Leucoraja erinaceus. The sequence continues at coordinate 20,090,281 of NC_073406.1, read as the reverse complement.
ATTTATGGTCATGCCTGAATTGACAACAGTATTCCGTCAAACCATTCTATACTAAGAGCAGAAGGAGGCACTTTAGCCCATTTTAGCAATGCTGAGTCTTTGCTCCATCCATCCAGCTCAACTGTGCCTTGTTTTTTTAATTTGCCCCCACCCTGCACCCTGTGAATATAGGTGTTGGGAGGTCATGTTGCAGTTGTGTAAGCAGTTGGTGAGGCCGCATTTAGTTGTGTTCAGTTGTGGGCATCAGTTATAGGAAAGATGTTGTCAAGTTGGGAAGGGTACAGAGAAGATTTACAAAAATCTTGCCAGGATTCAAGGGTCTGAGCTATAGGGAGAGGTTGAGCAGGCTAGGGCTTCATTTCATGGAGAGCTGGAGGATGAGGGGTGACCTTTTAGAGGTGTATAAAACCATGCAATGGACAGATCGGGTAGATACACAGAGTCTATTACACAGAGTAGTGGAATTGACAACCAGAGGACATGGGTTTAAGGTGAAGGGGGAAAGATTTAATGGGAACCTTTTCCCAAAGTTGGGTGGGTGTATGGAACGAGCTGCCAGAGGAGGTAGATGAGGCAGGGACTCTTGCTATGTTTAAGAAACAATTAGATGGGTACATGGATAGGATGGGTTTAGAGGGCTCAGGGCCAAACGCTGGCAGGTGGGGCTAGTGTAGATGGGACATGTTGGTCGGTGTCGGTAAGTTGGACCGAAGGGCCTGTTTCCATGCCATGTGACTCTACGAGCCCCCTCTTTTGAAATTCATGATTAAATCCCCCTAAACCACCATTCGGAGCAGTGCATTTTAGAGACGCCGTTGACGCGTTGAATGGTTTTGCCAAAGGAGCAGGGATAATGAATTCCCTTTGTGGACCCTCTGTCCACAGTGGCAGCAGATCCTTGGGCGGTGCAGTAACATGAGCGGCATCCTAGAGACCTCTGCAGAATGTGACTCTGCAGGACACGTCTCTGCACTGTTTTACCTGGGTAAGCATCTCAGCGGACAGTGCAGCTCTCTTGCAGCACTGCATTGCAGAGTCAGCCTGTTTTTTTTTCCTCTGCACCTTTCGTCCTAAATCCACCAACATCAAACTTGGAGGAAGCCGATAGTCCTTGTTAAAAATGAACGGTTCTTGAGTACATGTACTGTGGACATGTGCCTTGGCATATTAGCTTGATTCCACCCCCGCCCCCCCCCTCCCCTCAAGGCCATTAATTTCAATTTTGAGAACACTAGATTAACACTGTGCAATGTCTTCCAAGTTAAGCTGAGATAATTAGGTCATGCCGCAGATAAAAAAACGTATTAAAATCATCGATATTGTGGAGGCAGATTTTGAACTTGTGATTTTTTTTTTTTCAATGCCACAACATACTGTGATGGAAATATTTATCCGTACTGAATTTTACTTTTTCTGCCAGCACCTTTAAATATCTATATGGAGCCACGAGGATCTGCGGGAATGTTGAGCAAAACACAAAGTGCTGGAGGAACTCTGCAGTTAATTTAGAGTCTGAATCAGGGTCTCGATCCGAAACGTCGCCCACCCATGTTCTCCAGGCATGCTGCCTGAGCCGCTGAGTCACTCCAGCACTTTGTGGTTTGCTGTTAAATGTGTTCCCAGTATCAATCGCTGGCAATATGGAGTCGTCTTCATTTCCTCCTCCCACCTTCCTTGCTCTTTGTGTTAATCACTGAGATTGGATCTGTTTGTAACCGTCTCTGCTCAAAGGAAACTGGCTCCAGTCAGTCTCTCAATGTCATAGAGGCCAGGTACTTCAGTTACTGCGCTAATACTTCAAATCCACCTTCCAGCCTCATTCCCTGAGTGCCCACAAAACCTTTGATCTTGGCCTTAGATCATTTCACTAATTACATCTTTCTGGGGTAAAGGATACAATAGACAATAGGTGCAGGAGTAGGCCATTCGGCCCTTTGAGCCAGCACTGCCATTTAATGTGATCATGGCTGATCATCCGCAATCAGTACCAACCTTCTGTGTGAAGAGAAGTCTTTCCCCTCAGCCCCTAATGGCTGTCTCTTTCACCTCCTCCACTCGGAGATAGTTCCTTGTTTTGGACTGTCTTGACTGAGGGAACAACCTTGCAGTCCCCCTCGGAATCTGTTCATGCTCACTGCAAAGTAGAAATGAGGAACTGCAGATGCTGGTTTACACAAAATGGCTGGAGTAACTCAACGGATCAGGCAGCATCCCTGGAGAACGTGGATAGGTGATGATTTGGGCTGTGATCTGAAGAAAAGTCCCGACCCAAAACGTCTCTGATCCATTTTCCCTAGCGATGTTACCTAACTGGCTGAATTATTCCAGCACTCTGTCTTTTTTGGTTGTACACCAGTACCTGCAGTTCCTTGCATCACCGTTTTGATGCATCTCTGCATCTGCCTGAAGGTTTGCCTTCCCAGATTGCTTTGTACAATTAGCAAACTTGGTTATTTTGTCTTTTACAGCCAAGTCCGCAACGTGATCTGTGAATAATTGAACGTGTTTTAGGTTCTCGGTGCTGAAAATTGCCCATTTTTAAGCATGAAATATTGACCAATACAGCAAACAGGTTGGAGTTAAGAAATAGAGATTTTGTTACAATTGCACAGGGTATTGGTGAGGCCGCACATAAAATACGCTGCCCAGTTTTGTTCCAATCAATTAGAAAATGTTATCGTAGCATTGGAGGTCGTCCAAAGGAGATTGGCCAGGCTAATTCCTGAGGTCGGAGGTTATCCTGGAGATGCCAAAACAATTGGATCAAGTGTTTAATTGTCATATGTACCAGCAGCGGAACAGTGAAGTCCTTGCTTGCTGCGCCTTAACAAGCCCATTTATTCAATAATCCGATAAATAAATAATCAGCAACTGCAAGTAACCAGCCCATAATAGCACAAAGTCTGTAATGCAAGCAAACAAAGTCCACAGCAGCTCATAGTTGCTGAGGTTTGGTTGTGCTTGAGGTATGCAGTATTCAATAGCCTAATGGGTGTTGGTAAGAAGCTGTTCTTTGATCATTGATTTTGGTCTCCTGAACCTCCTTCTCAATGGTAGGAGTGAAACGAGAGCGTGGTCAGGGTGACGTGAGTCTTTGATATTAGCTGCCTGTATTGTTTGCAATTCACTAAAGGGAGGGGTGACTTAATTGTGATATACAAGATCCTGAGGGGACTAGAGAGGGGAAATCTTCACTGCTGGGAAGCCAGTGAACGACAGGGCAAAGCTACATTTAATTATATTTTATTTCCGGAGGATAGCGAATCTCGGGTTTACCCTTGATGATGGCGGCAACGTTTGGATTGCTATGCATATTTAAGGTTCAAAGCGCACACCACCAAAACGGAACTGTAGCGCAGCGGTAGAGTCACTGTCTTATAGTGCCAGAGACACGGGTTCAATCCTGACTACGGGTGTTGTCTGTACGGAGTTTGCAATTTCTCCCCATGACCGCGTGGGTTCTCTCCGGGTGCCCAGGTTTCCTCTCGCCTTCCAAAGACGTGCAGATTTGTAGGTTAATTGCTTTGGTAAGCTGTAAAATTGTCCCTAATGCATCGGACAGTGTTGGTATACAGGGTGAACATTGGTTGGCGCGGACTCGGTCTGCTGACTGGCCTTTTCCCACGCTGTATCTCTAAAGTCACCAGACTCGGGAACAGCTTCTTCCTCTGCTGTCAGGCTTCTGAACGGCCCCTCCACTACGGCACTGTCCAATTCACCTCTACCCCATTGCGGACATTGGACTTTATGGAAATGATGCATTATAAAGCTGAGAACTATTTTCTGCACTCTGTATCTTCCCCTTTGCTCCACCTATTGTACTTAAGTTTGACAAATACTTGATTTATTTATTGGTGGTGTTATCTGATCTGTGTGTATAGCACGCAATACAAAGCGTTCCACTGTAGCTCGGTGCACGTGACAATAATAATCTAAACTTTAAGGTGAATATCTGAAATATTGTGGATTTGAAGGTTATGGAGTTCTGGCACGAGAGGGGTGTTGAGACCAGCAGAGATGAGCCAAGATTATATTACATAGTGGGGCAGGTTTAACATCTCTGGATAGGACAACCTCTGATCCCATGAATTGGCCTTTGGACCATCTCCATTGCTACAATATCATTTTCTAATTGACTGGACCAAAACTGGGCACAGTACACAAGGTGTGGCCTCGCCAATACCCCGTGCATACATGGTGACCACCTCCATGTATATTCCTGTGTAGGAAAGAACTGTAGATGCTGGTTTAAATTGAAGATAGATACAAAATGCTGGAGTTACTCGGTGGGCCAGGCAGCATCTCTAGAGAGAAGGAATGGGTGATGTTACGGTTCGAGACCCTTCTTCAGACTGATTAAGTCTGAAGACCAAAAACGACAGCCATCCTTTCTCTCCAGAGACGCTGCCTGTCCCTCTGAGTTGCTCCATTTTGTGTCTACCATGTTTATCCCAGCACAGTATTGTACTGATGCACAAGGCTTCAGGAAGTCTAGGGGCGGCACGCACACCCCCATCCACATTAACGGGACGGAGGTGGAACATGTTTCCAGCTTCTGATTCCTGGGGGTCAACATCTCCGATGACCTCTCTTGGACCCACAATACCTCAACTCTGGTCAAGAAGACTCACCAGCGTCTCTTCTTCCTGAGGACACTGAAGAAGGTCCATCTGTCTCCTCAGATTCTGGTGAACTTCTACCGCTGCACCATCGAGAGCATCCTTACCAACTGTATCACAGTATGGTATGGCAACTGCTCTGTCTCCGACCGGAAAGCACTGCAGAGGGTGGTGAAAATTGCCCAACGCATCACCGGTTCCTCGCTCCCCTCCATTGAGTCTGTCCAAAGCAAGCGTTCTCTGCGAAGGGCGCTCAGCATCGCCAAGGACTGCTCTCGCCCCAACCATGGACTGTATGCACGTAAATAGATTTATTTATTGCTCATATTCTATGTTGCTCTTCTAGGGAGATGCTAACTGCATTTCATTGTCTCTGTACTGTACACTGCACAATGACAATTAAAGTTGAATCTGAATCTGAGGTGCGGAGACATTTGTTGTAATGTCTCCAACACAAAGCTGCATAGCAACCAGTTCTGCGTCGGAATTTTCTGCGCCAGTCTTGAGGAGCGGGCTTGAAACTGCTCAACGTAGCAATATTGTACAATTGGAAATAATCAGCAGTACAGACCAGTCTGACCCCAGAGATAAGTCCAGGATAACGTGTAAGGTTACTGATTAATGAGTTCTATTGTGGACACAATTTGTCAAGTCAGCAGTTTGTGGCTGTGTTGTTTTTTTCCCTCCCGCTGGCCTTGGTACTTTTGCAAATGTGTTTTGTTGCAGTTTACTGATGTTTCTTGTGTCTATCTGCAAACGGTTACAAAGTTGCATGTGAAGCGCGGCTCTCAGGTCTGTCCGCGATCCGTGGGATCGACGGAGACCGTGGGACCGCAGAGAGAGCGCGTGTGGGTAAGGATGGGAAACTTTGTCAGCCGGTGAGATCGATGGGCCAGTGGAGATAGGAGAAAGGACGATGGAGAGAATTAACCAATTAATCAGTAACTAATTAACTGACCAACCAACCCTCGTGTCTTTGGGATGTGGGAGAAAGCCAGGGCACCCAGAGGAAACCCGCATGGTGCAAACTCCACACAGACAGTGCCTGAAGTCGGGACTAAACCCGCGTCTCTGCAACTGTGAGGAGGCAACTGTTCTACCCAGCTGCCATATTATCACTTTTCACAAATTTGAATCAATGCACTTGCTAGATTGTGAAAGAATAGCAACTGACGTGATTGGATTCTGAAAATAATTGCAAAGGGACAGTGTTGAGGATCTGTAGAAACAAGGAACTGCAGATGTTGGTTTTCAAAAAAATGACTCAATGCTGGAGCAACTCGGGGGAGTCGGGCAGCATCTGTGGAGAACATGCCCTGTCAATTGCCCCAACCTCCCCCAGAGAGATGCTGCCCGACCTGCTGAGTTACTCGTTACTTTGTCGAGTGTTCAGGATCTGTTTTCTCTGGCTGAGTCCACTAAGAGTTTTGGGATGAAAACATTACTTGAACTTCCTTCACTCTGAGGCGTGTGAGTGAGTTGATATGGTCGCCCTGTGACCACACGGGATTTTGTGTGAGTGTGTGTGTGCTAACTTGTCAAGAAGAACTACTGCTATCACATCAAGGGCTTCCTCCGGGTACTTCGGTTCCCCCCCCGCCAGCTTCCCAAACATCCGTGGGTATCCAGGTCAATTACACACGGTGACAACTCTGAGGCAGCCAATTCCTCCTCATCGTCTTAAGATGGAGACACCCGATTCTGAAACCATGGGCCTTGGTTCCAGATTTCCGCCACGGGATACATTCTTGAAGTTCAATTTGTCAAATTCCTCCCCCCCCGCCAATCTGAATCCAATGTTCTAAGAAGATCACACCTCATTCTTCCAAACTCCATTAAGCAATCCAGAAGTTACCCGCTAGCCCTTCTGAACTTTGCTACGACTCATCCAAACAGTGTTTGGAACTTAAAATTGTACAGAATCCTCCAGGTGTGATCACGCCAACTTTCCATTTGCCTTCCTTGCTTTCAGATATGTAAATGCATGCAAACTTTGCACGCTTTCATCGCCTGTCGAGAGCTTTGTGTCGTCATCCTGAATATCAAATCTTTCCATTGTATATCCCCTTCCATGAGAGAATATGGAACAGCTTAGCGCAGGAACCGGCCCAAAATGTCCGTGCCGAGCGACATGCCACGATAAGCCAATCTCCTCTTCCTGCATGTGAAAGGAGGAAGACTGACTGCCATCACTGTGATGGATGTTTATGTCAAGTTCTAGCGTGTATTGTGTCCTTTTAATTGTATGGCTGCATGCTAACTCAAATATCACTGTACCTCAATTGGTGCATGTGACAATAAATGTGAACTTGGAACTTGATCCATATCCCTCCATTCCTTGTGTCTCTCTAAAAGCCTCTTAAGCACCACTACTATATCAGCCTCCACCACCATCCCTGGCTGTGCCTTCCAAGCAACCACCCGTCTGTGTGAAAAGAAAACCTGCCCTGCATTTGCCCTTAAACTTTGCCCATTTCCCTGTAAACCACTGCCCTCTAGCCTTTAGCATCTGCACCCGTTGGGGATAAAAGGTTCTTGTGTTTAGTTACGGGGTGGTAGGGGCACATTTGAGGTTGTCACCACAGAATGATAATTGATTGGGATGGCTTTGCAGGTAACACAAAGAGATGGGTGCATGCAAGGAAAACCAGCAAGGATACTTCAGAACACTCTGGCATATTAACAGGATCTTCCACTATGAAGTCTTCAGGCAGAAAAGTTTGACATCTCTATGTGTGCCTACTGTTAATAAATGGAGTCACTACACAGCTGTAAGTGCTCACACACTGTGTAGGAGGAAGCTCCTGAATAAATGGAGCACTGCACACTCCCTTCACACTGACTTTGAAATCTCACCTTAGCAGCCTTCTGACACACAGATGCTGACTGAGTAAATGGCAACGAATAATTGAATTTTATTTATCCCAGGAGGGAAATTGATCTGCCAACAGTCATTAAAAACACAAAATACATGAAATATAAAATTAAAGTGATGAGTGGAAAAGATTGGGGATGTGCAAAAAATGAGGGGGGGGGAGGGGGAAGTTGGTCTCAGTCTACCCCACGACAGAAGGGGGAGGAGTTGTACAGTTTGATAGCCTCTGGGAAGAAGGGTCTCCTGTCCTGCATCTTGGTGGAACCAGTCTGTTGCTGAAGGTGCTGTTTCAGGTGACCGTTTTCAAGTCTGTTCGGATTCTTTGCTTAATGCTGAATATTGCGCGGGAGGTGACTATCTTAAATTAACTTTTTTCCTCGTGACTTCTCCCAACAGTTCTGCTGTATCCCGGAGTTTTTGAGGATGCCGCGAGAGGCCACCTGGATTGCTGGAGTCTGGAACGACTTTCTAGAGGCCGAGTACAAGATGGAGAGTGTTCCCACACTGGATTGATGCAGGTCGGTAGCACAATGGGGCACCTTGAATGCAAGCCTAGACAGAGTGTCCCGTGGGTCAACCTCGGTAGCATCAACTCCACCGTACCACGGCGAGGTTAGCTCTGCTCGGTCACCGTTGCCTCTCTCTGGGGTTTCTCAATGCTGGAGTAACTCAGCGGGACGGGCAGCATCTCGGGCCAGAAGGAATGGGTGAGGTTTCGGAGAAGGGCCTTGACCCGAAACGTCGCCCGTTCCTTCTCTCCAGCGATGCTGCCTGGCCCATTGAGTTACTCCAGCATTTTGTATCTATCTTCGGTGTGAACCAGCGTCTGCCGTTCCTCCCGACATGTTCCCCTGCGGTTACTAATGAGTGGTGGGTTTTGTTGCGGTGCATTGGGGAATGCGGCAGGAAATGTGATGAAGTGCAGGTTGTGGTTTGCAGCGCGCAGCCAGCAGTCTTGTTCTTTTAACGGCTGGTTATTTAGTAACTTATTTAGGACGATCCCTCTATGTGACTCCTTTCCCGGAGATGTTTCAAGGCACACCTGCTGAACCTAAGCAGCTGGCAACGCCAGACTTGTCAAATTAGTCCATGCCAAAGTCGTCGTCCTCCGAAAAGGTTGGGGAGCTCGGCAAAGTTGGGGCTTTCAGTACCCCGGCTGTTGGGTTTTATGTTGATGGAGGCTTGCGTCGATAGGCAAATGGAGTTGAGACCAAGATGGTCATGGTGAACTGGAGGGGTGGAGTGGAATCGATGGGCTGAATGGTCTCATCCTGTTCCCACGTCTCATTGAGGTTACCCAAAGATGTAGGCAGCTGCAGCCTGGGTCCAAATAATCGTGGATCGTTTAGTGGTGTGGAGGTATTCGAGGTCACACTAAATCCTTTTTTCAATGGTGCTATATGGTGCAAAGTGCAAAGACACTGTGAAATTATTTTCTTGCAAACAGTCTATCACCATACCATCCCCAGTACAGAAATACTGAGACCGCATGCACGAGGGGCCATGTGTTGGTGCTATTTTCCAGGTCCAGCCCACACCGCAGTTGTTATACACGTGTCCCAATCCAGGCAAGCCCCAAACTGCTGCGAGCCTCCAGCCGATGTGTGGATTGAACCTACTTCCCTGACCTTCCCCGTCCATCTTTGTGGCTAGGGTGTGCCCCCCCTCCCCCCCCCCTCTGACCCAGAAGGCATGCTTGGCCCCTCCACAGTTCCCTCTCGTCTGGCCACTATATTGTACCCCACTTCCCTTAATAATAGTGCATTGCGACCTCCTCTACTTCTCACGAAGGCTTAGGAAGTTCGGCATCTCCCCCAACAATCCGCACAAACTTCCACAGACGCACTGTAGAAAGCATTTTATCGGGATGCATCACAGCTTGGTTTGGGTACAGCTCCAACCAAGTCCGCAAGAAATTGCAGCGAATTGTAGACTCAGCCCAGACCATCGCACAAACCAACCTCCCTTCCATTGACTCCATTTATACCTCACGCTGCCTCGGCAAGGCCAGCAGCATAATCAAGGACTAGTCACACTCTGGCCACTCCCTCTTCTCCCCTCTCCCGTCTGGCAAAAGGTATTTTTCACACCACAGATTTGGGGCCAGTTTCTTTCCAGCCATTCTCAGGCTGAATCATCCTACCCAACAACGAGAGAGCAGTCCTGACCTACTATCCACCTCATCGGGGACTCTTGGACTATCTTTGATCAGACTTTACTGGCTTTACATTACACGAAACGTTATTCCCTTGTACACTGTGAATAGCTTGATTGTAATCGTACATTGTCTTCCACTGGCTGGTTAGCACGCTGCGAAAGCTTTTCACTGTAGCACGCGACAACAAACTAAACTCAACTCCCTCTATCTCTCTGTATCACTTGATATCCTGCCTTAGCTTGTATTCTTTCGCCTGCTTGCATCTCTCCAAACCAGATAGATTTTCAATTGTTTGTCATTTTTGTGCCCAACTGTCCAGACCAGCAACATAATCCCCATTGTAAATGTTTCCTTCTCATTCTCAACCATGCAGTCAATGTATTAATTGGTAAAAAATAATTTTCTTTGCTTTCAATTGTCGTGTCCTCTTTGCTTTCCCTCTGCAATTGGGTCTAAAGTGTGAGTGTACGTTTTATAAAGCAAGGGGCTGTGGTCCGAGCCGTATGGAACTCATTGCTAACAGCATTCCACTCGGTACGTCCATCAATGCTGCCTGTCCCGCTGAGTTACTCCAGCATTTTGTGTCCAGCTTTGGTTTAAATCGTCATCTGCAGTTCCTTCATACACATTTTGTCGTCTCCACTGCAAAATCTACTCGAAGTATGTCTGCCTCCCTTGCAGAAGTTCTCCTCCTCTCTCCGATGGAAGTTCCCTGTTTTCTCACCTTCACACTTCTTTATCTGTCTTTCTCCCTCCCCCCCTGACATCAGTCTGAAGAAGAGTCCCGACCCGAAACGTCACCCATTCCTTCTCTCCAGAGATGCTGCCTGTCCAGCTACGTTACTCCAGCATTTTATGTCTATCTTTGGTTTAAACCTGCATCTGCAGTTCCTTCATAATCATAGCCATTATTGATCACAATCAATCAATCAGTTTTATTCATCACATACACAATAAAATGCAGTGAAATGAATTTGCCAACCGAGTACAATCAAAAAAGAACACACAATACACAACAAAATTTAACACAAACATCCACCACAGCATTCTTCCCTGTGGTGGAAAGCACAAAGTACAGTCAGTCCTCCTCCATTCTTCCCCCGTGGTCGGGACCACAAACCTCCGCAGTCGCCGCTGCGGATGTACAGGCCCTCTCGTCGGGACCCTCTCGTCCCAAATCGGCGCTTCCCTGCCAGAGACCGCGGCTTCAGGATGTCGTATGCCGCAGGCCAGCGGTCGGAGCTCTTCTCCGGCGATCCCTAGCGAGGGGTCCCAGGCTCCGGGCCCCGCGCCCGCGGCTAGAAGCTCCGCAGACCACGGCTTCAGGCTGTAACGATCGGAGCGCTCCCTTCTGGCGATCCCGGCAAGGGCTTGCCCGGTCCGCAATGGAAAGTCCACGCTGCGCCCGCTGCTGAAGCTCCGGGCCCGACTCCGGGGAAAGGCCGCACCAATCCATGGTGTTTGGCCACGAGGGAGGCGACATGGAAAAAAAATCGCCTCTCCTTGGAGGAGGCGACCGAAAAGCGGTTTCCCCCCCCCCCCCCCCCCCCCCCCCCACCACCACCCCCCCACACAAGACACACCGAGAGACATTAAAACACACATTTGGACACTAAAAAAACAAACGAAAAAAGTAGAACTGACAAACCCGCTGCTGGCTGGGCAGCTGATTCGCTCACCCCCACCGACCTCACGGAGACGATCCAATTTACTTCTCTCCCTTGGATGCAGTAACCTTTTTTAACCAGCTTGGCTTGTGAGGGAATAGCTTTACACTTTGTGAAATTCAGTCACTTTAGTCACCTTTCCGAAACAAATTCCAGTGACTGTCGGGATCAAACGCGGGTGTCTGGCGCAGTGATGCAGCGGCTCTACCCGCTGCGCTCCATGCCTGTAGCCAGAGAGGATTTAAAAACCTCAACCATTTTCTCCCATTATTTCTTTTGACAGCGCCAGACATATTTTATCTGGAGCTTGCTGATTTATCTGCGTTTAAAACTGCTGAACACTTTAACGCTTCCTCCTTTATTATGATTATTTCTGTCCAATATTTTATGCTTGCACTTCAACATTGGTATCATCCTCTTATTTTTCTGAAGGCAATTTGAAAAGATTAATTTGAGAACCTTGGCCACATCCTATGCTCCACACTAGGCAATCCATAACAAACAAAACTCTTTAGTTATCTTCTAGTTTCTTTGTTGATAAAACATCATTTTCTTTGCTTTCACTTTGCCAATGTCCTCTTTGCTTTCCAAATTTTTCTTTTAAGTTTCACTCCTACACTTCACTTGCCCAGGCTTGCTGCTGTATTACAATCTCACTGCTCAATGTTAGACTTCTTTTCTTCTTCCTTGTGCTACTTCCTATGGACCCTGTCGTGGGACTCTAGAGTTGGCAGTGTCATTCTTGTTTTTTTTGGCCAGACTTGACCAGTCCAGCTCAATTTGGGTTTCGTAACCCTGACCCGAACCCCAGTTTTAAATCCCGTTTTCTGTTTGTCCGTAAAGTTCCACAAAATTAACAAATATTCCTCCCCCATCTTCTTCCACCTTTTGCCCTAAAACTAAATCCAGGATTTTAATCTCCCCGACATTGCAACCACTTTGGACTTTAGACGTACAACGCGGAAACAGTCCCTTTGGCCCACCGAGTCCACGCCGACCAGCAATCACCCAATCTGACGTACAACGGACAGTTTACAATTTTTACCAAAGCCAATTAGCCTACAAAGCCTGCACATCTTTGGAGTGTGGGAGGAAACAGGAGCACCCAGAGAAAACCCACACGGTCACAGGGTAAATGTACAAACTCTGTACAGACGGCACCTGTAGTCAGGATCGAACCCGGGTCTCTGGCGCTGTAAGGAAGCAAATCTACCACCGCGTCCTTCCTTTTCTCTTGTTCTTTGTGTTGCCTCTTATGCACCCAGTCATGGGACTCTTGGGTTGGCAATCCCATCTTTGGATTTTTGTGGAGACCTGTCCAGTCCAGTCCAGTTTCTGACCCTCGTAACCCTGACCCCAACCACAGTTTTCAAATCCTATTTTATATTTGTCGTTCCACAAAATTATTAAATATTCCTCCCTGACCCTCTTTTTTTCCCCCTAAAACTAAATCCAGAATTTTAATCTCACCACAATCGCAGCCTCTTGTTCGCCATCTCCTGAATGCCGTACTTTTATACTGATTATCCTGGTTTTGCAACTGAAATGTCGTTCTTTTACCAACCAAGGCAGGAATCCATTTAGAATTTTCTCTTGGACTACTTTAAAGTCCCTAGTGTACTCCCAACATTGTGATTTCTATTCCTTCCTTCAGAATCCAACTGATTGTTCGAAGACCCTTCTCGTACATCACCTGATCTCGTGCTAAGATTTTTTTTTTCCCTTTAACCGATATGGCTTCCACCTGCCCATCCTGTTAAAAAATATTTCCCCTCTCACCTTAAACCTCAGTCTTCTGGTTCTTGATTCTCCTCCTCTGGTTAAAAGACTGACTTCACCCTGTCTCTCCCCCTCATGGTAGCTCGTGACTACTTCAAGATTCTACTTAAGAAGGAATGGGTAGCGTTTCGGGTCGAGACCTTTCTTCAGTGGTTGGGGATAAGGGAAACGGGAGAGATAGACGATGATGTGGAGAGATAAAGAAAAATGAATAAATAACTATGATAAAGGAAACGAGCCATTGATAGCTGTTTGTAGGGTGAAAACGAGAAGCTAATGCAACTTGGGTGGGGATTCTACTTCATTGGTTGTAAATAGCTTTGGGTTGTTCTGAAAGGGACATGTGAGGCACTATATAAATGCAAATTGTTTTTCCTTTTTTTTGTACGTGCATCCAAAAATTGCAAGAAATGGAACAAACTTAAATGGAAGCAGAATCTCAGTGGAAGTGGATGTTTTGTGCACCTTTAAGATTTTTTAAAGAGAGACACAAAGTGCTGGAGTAACTCAGCGGGTCAGGCAGCAACTCTGGAGAAAATCGATAGGTGACGTTTTGGGTCAGGGACCTTCTTCAGACGGAAAGTAGAGGGGAGGGAATTGGAGGTAAGAAAAGGCCAAAACCAAGAAGTTTGAAGCTGGTAACAGATGACCAAGGAAAGGTGGAGCCCACAATGGCTCATTGTTGGCTTGGGAATTGTTAAACTATTTAATGCATTATTAAGACAGTAATATTATAAAGTATATTACTGTCTTAATAATGCATTAAATAGTTTAACAACAAAGGGGAAAAATAGAGGATAATAGGTCTTTAAAATATTCACAGTAACTGCAAGGACAAATAGTAATGGCATAGCTAAGATGGATTCTATCTGGAGTAGGCTTAATGGGTGGAAGATGCCTTTAACTACGCAACATATTTTCCCGTGCATTTGGTATTTTGTTTGATCTCTCTACTTCTGAACAAATTTGTTGTTGGAGAGATGTGTTGGGGAAACGAGTGTTGCATGTGTAAAGCAGAACTAATCTGTGACATTCTGGCAAAAATTTAAAGGGATTAAGATCAGTTTTCACATCATTCGCAAGGAATAATTTTAGTCATTAACCCCAACTTCTAATAGCGTCAAAGACCTGATTTTGTGGCATTGTGTGAATGCCGAATTAATCTCGGGAGCTGTAAAATCATTATTGCTGTACTTGACGTGATTAGCCTTTTTATTGTACCTGTTAATTCAATGCCCTCAGAGTCTAGCTCAATCACTCCTCTGGGTTAATCCCTTCAACGAACGTTTGAACAAAAATACACTGTGAAAGCTCGGAGTTCCAAGTGTATAAAAGGTAATGAGAAGTATTTGCAAATTGTTTGGAGAGATTTGTGGGTCCTCTGTTTTGCGAGCTGGGCACGTTACCAGGGGAAGGTTTTAACGCTGTGTGGTCCTGTGTATTTTCATGTTGATTTTCTCTCCGTTTTCAATCGATCCAAATTCCATGGCCCCTTTTGCTAATCTTGCCAAGCACAGTTGTCTCGTATCTGATTTATGGAGCAGAGCACTTTCTCTAATGTGCTTTTGCTTCAGTCTTTGCCTGTTCTTTAATGTCCACAGTCATCTCATTACTAGAGAAGTTTGCAACTATAACTGCAACTCTTTCAATCAATCAATCAATTAATTAATTAATTGATCAAAATATAGAAACAAAGAACTGCAGATGCCAGTTAACTGCAGATGGATTCTGCCCCAAGACGCCACCTATTCCTTTTACTACAGAGATGCTGCCTGACCCACTGAGTTACTCCAGCACTTTGAGCCCATCTTCATTACAAGCCAACATCTGCCCTTCTTTCCTACACTATCCATGTACCTGTCTATGTTCAATAATGGCAAGTGTGGGGCGGCGTTCGAGCGGTAGGGATCGAAAGAGATGCCGTTAAACTCAGTACAGGTTGCTGCTACCCAGTTTAGTTTAGGGATACAGCGCGGAAATAGGCCCTTAGGCCCACCGAGTCATATAACCACATAACCATATAACAATTACAGCACGGAAACAGGCCATCTCGACCCTTCTAGTCCTGACGAACACATAATCTCCCCTAGTCCCATATACCTGCGCTAGACCATAACCCTCCATTCCCTTCCCATCCATATAGCTATCCAATTTATTTTTAAATGATAAAAACGAACCTGCCTCCACCACCTTCACTGGAAGCTCATTCCACACAGCTACCACTCTCTGAGTAAAGAAGTTCCCCCTCATGTTACCCCTAAACGTCAGTCCCTTAATTCTCATGTCATGTCCCCTTGTTTGAATCTTCCCTACTCTCAGTGGGAAAAGCTCAAGGACCGGCGATCCCCGCACATTAACACAGCCCTACGCGCACTAGGGCCAATTTTATGTTTACACCAATCCAATTAGCCTACAAACCTCCAGGTCTTTGGAGTGTGGGAGGAAACCGGCGATCTCGGAGAAAACCCACGGGGAGAAGGTACAAACTCCGTACAGACAGCACCCGTAGCTGGGATCGAACCTGGGGCTGTGAGACTGCAGCTCTAACTCTGCGCCAGCCTGTTGTTGGTCCCTTGCTGTGTGACGCACTTCAGGGAGGGGGGGGGGGGGGGGGGGCTGGGCTGGGCTGCCAGGAAGTGGAAGGCAGTGGTGAGTGTGGCTGTGTGGTTGCCAGGAAGGGCGGGTCTGCCTGGGAGTCTGGAGTGGTTTAATCTGTGGTAAACAAAGGATGAAATCACCTCCCACAGTGATGTCTTCATCCCAGCTGGTCACATCTGGTGGCTGGTCCACACTGACCTTCCCTTGCACTGTGAGGTGACCTGGAGCAGTTGGAGTTTAGTTTGGAGTTTAAGCGTGGAAATGGGCCCTTCGCCCCACCGAGTCCGTGCCGACCAACTATCATCCTCTACCCCCGGGGAGTCCAGAACATAAAAACATAGAAACATAGAAAATAGGTGCAGGAGTAGGCCATTCGGCCCTTCGAGCCTGCACCGCCATTCAATATGATCATGGCTGATCATCCAACTCAGTATCCCATACCTGCCTTCTCTCCATACCCTCTGATCCCCTTAGCCACAAGGGCCACATCTGACTCCCTCTTAAATATAGCCAATGAACTGGCCTCAACTACCTTCTGTGGCAGAGAGTTCCAGAGATTCACCACTCTCTGTGTGAAAAATGTTTTTCTCATCTCGGTCCTAAAAGATTTCCCCCTTATCCTAAAACTGTGACCCCTTGTTCTGGATCAAGGGGATACAGTTTAAGAATAAGGAGTAGGCCATTTAGAACTGAGATGAGGAAAAACATTTTCACCCAGAGAGTTGTGATTTTCTGGAATTCTCTGCCTCAGAAGGCAGTGGAGGTCATTCACTGGATGCATTCAAGAGAGTTAGATAGAGCTCTTTGGGCTAGAGGAATCGAGGGATATGGGGAGGAGGCAGGAACGGGGTACTGATTGTGGATGATCAGCCACGATCAATTGAATGGTAGTGCTGACTTGGAGGGCTGAATGGCCTCTTCCTGCACCTATATTTAATGGTTCGATGTTATCCCAGTTTCGCATCCTACACAATAGAAGCAATTTACCAAGGGCCAATTAACGTACATACCTGCACGTCTTTGGAATGTGGAAGGCAGCCAGAGGAAGCACACACAGTCACAGGGAGATCGTACAAACTCCGTACCGACAGTACCTTTGGTCAGGATCGAACCCGGTTCTCTGGCACTGTGAGGCAGCAGATCTATCGCTGCGCCACCGTGCCGTCCCTAGTCCGGCATGGAATTCTGTAAACAGCTGCTCCTGGTGTTTGCAGCATCTCATTCAGTGGGAGCTGCCAGACCGCCAGTTCCGGGGCAAAGCCACAGAGCCTGGCTGTGATGTACATGATTACAGTCTTGGTCCAAATATGAATCAGTCTTTGACTGGGCACGCCTACTGCACACAGACAATGGGAGTGATCCATTATGTGGAAATAAAACTACTGTGGGTGGATACGAACTCTGGCTGTAGTTTGACTATTGGGTCTGCATGTTACGTGACTCTGACCCCGTGTTCCCATTGACGAGGAAGCGGTTGTGCACTGCAGAGTTGGATTTGCTCTTCTCAACGGGCAGGAGGTAGGCAATGGGCTGAAAGGCCTCTCCTGTGACGGTTGCGTGATCCATGCTGAAACATTGGGCCAGGAAGCTGAGACTTGATGCGTTTGAGTAGGACGAGCTGGGAATTCTACCGTCTTGTGTCCGATTTACGGATACAGCGTAGAAGCAGGCCCTTCAGCCCATCGGGTCTGCGCTGACCAGTGATCCTGTACGCTAGTTCTATCCTATGCCCCGGGATAATTTACAGAAGCCAATTAACCAACAAATCTGAGCGTCTTTGGAATGTGGGAGGAAACCCATGTGGTCATGGAGAGAGCGTAAGCACTCCGTACAGACGGCACCCGCAGTCAGGATTGAACCAGGGTTCTGACTCCAGCAGAGTCGGGCAGCAACTTTACTGCTGCACCACCGTGATTGAAGTCCTGTCTCCTCTGTGCAGCCGTTTGGAGGAAGCCTCTCCAACACGCATGGAGAATAAACTCCGGTTTAAAAGCACAGGGAGAGGAAGTGTGTGCGTGTGGAAGAGGCAAGTGGACCGGATGAAGGAAGGTGGGTGCAGACGCCGGCTACAACTTGCATGAGTTTGGAGCTGGGAAGCGAGTGTGTGTTTAATATTGAAGGACAGCAACATCAGTGGCCCAGGAAAGCTGCTTATTTTTCAACCAGCCTGCACTGGAAAAGGCACGCAGTGGTGTAGTAACTCAGCAGGTCGGGCAGCATTTCCCTCGGGTACACGGGACAATTTAACGTGAAACTATTTTTGATTGTAGGAAGGGAAGTGGGGAAAATGAAAATTTCTCTGTACCATGGTACACGTATTAAAATAAAAAAAAAAAACAATTAAAACTGTATATAAAAAAACCACCTGATTGTATCTCTTGCCTTTGGGAGAAAAAATGCCTTTCAAGTGAAAATAAATATCTGTCTCAACTAGCTTCACGGTTAGCAACTCTAAATCCATGTTTTAAAAATAAAAATGCTGGAAATTTAATAAGTTACACAAAAAAGCTGTAGAAAAAAAGCCCAGCAGCATCTTTCTATCTCTTGCCTTTCGGCCAACAATCGTTGCCTTTCCTTCGCTCCGTAGATCTGCTGCTCAAGAAGGGTCCTCTCCCTTTTGTGTCACCTCTGTCTCCATGTTCTCCAACAATGCTGCCTGACCTGCCGAATTGCTCTAGCACTTTGTGTCTTTTGTTGTAACCCAGCATCTGCAGTGCCATGCTTCAGCACAGATACTGGGCTGCCTTCTGGGTGACTGTGACCCGCGAGCTGATATATTTAAGCGCGGTGGTTCTGTGAGACGGGTTGCTCACCTGTTGCAGGGACCACACTCGCAGCTGTGATGTGTTGATTAGTTTAATTGGCTTTGGTGTCCTGATTGTCGGGAGACAGCGCGGGTGGCACAGTGACGCAACGGGTAGAGCTGCTGCCTCGCAGCGCCACAGAATCCCGCATTGATCCTGACCTAGGGTGCTGTCTGTGCGGAGTGTGCACGTTCTCCTCGTGACCGCGTGGGTTTTCTTTGGAAGCTCCGGTTTCCTCCCACATCCCATAGACGCGTGGATTTGTAGGTTAATTGGCCACTCTGTAAATTGCCTCTAGTGTGCAGGGAGTGGATGCGAGAGTGGGATAAGGTAGAATTAGTGTGAATGGGTGATGGATGGTCGACGTGGGCTTGATGGACTGAAGGTCCTGTTTCCATGCTATATCTCCAAAACTACATTTAAATCTAAAACCAGGATTCCTGTGTGCGGTTACCTGCTGTAAAGGCTGGGTGCAAGAATGGAACTGGCTTTGGTCATGGTTTAGTATAGAGATACAGTGTGGAAACAGGCCCTTCGGCCCACTTACTCCACACTGACCAGCGATCCCCGCACATTAATGCTATCCTACACACACACAAGGGATCATTTTAACATTTATACCAAGCCACTTAACCTACAAACCTGTACGTCTTCGGAGTGTGGGAGGAAATGGAAGATCGTGGTGAAAACTCACGGGGAGAACGTAGAAACTCCATACAGACAGCATCTGTAGTCAGGATCGAACCTGGGTCTCTGGTGCTGTCAGGCAGCAACTCTACCGCTGCGTCACCATGATGTCTCAATGTTGCGATTCACGGGCAAGGTCTGCCTGCAGAAGAAGCAGAGTGGCGTGCGTGCCTGAGGAACCGTGTCCCGACTACAGTAAGATGCATTGCTGGAGTTCGCCAAGGTCACCTTCCTCAATGGCCTGAACTCTAGACATCACCACCACCACCTGCAAGTTCTCCAAAGGTCTCTCCACTCTGACTTCGAAATAACTGGCTGCTCCTTCAGTGCCCCTGGGTCTAAACGCTGGAACTCCCTCCCCAACTGGGTGACCACATTCCCCAGGGCTGCAGCGGTTCCTGAAGGTGGCCTCTTTAGGATCGCTGACGGCGGATATTCAGTGCCGATCTTGTCAGCAGACCACTCTGCCCAAAAGACAACTTGAATCCTGGAAATGTGCACACCACCATGTAAGATTCAATTCAACGTCCATAATTGTAGTTCTGTGAGAATGGGGGTGACGTCTCTCTGAGGTTCGATTCATGCTCGGCTGTGATTGACTGGGTTCCTGTGCTATGGATGCAGGACAGCGCGGGAACAGGCCTTTTGGCCCACAATGTCCGTGCTGAGCATGAGGGCGGCACGGTGGCGTGGCAGTAGAGTTACTCCCTTGCAGCGAGTATCCAGAGATCCGGGTTCGATCCCAACTGCGGGTGCTGTCTGCACAGAGTTTGTACGTTCTCCCCGTGACCTGCGTGGGTTTTCTCCAGTTTCTTCCCACACTCCAAAGACGTGACGTACACGCCCAGGATTGTAGGGTAATTAGCGTGGTATAATTGTGAGCGTGACCTTTGCCTGTCCTGACCCCTGCATATTCCAGTGTTGTCTGCCACTTTGCTAGGAGTGATGGGAACACAAGGAACAAAGCTCCCTTGTGATGTTTTCCCCGATAGTTCACTCTAAACATGAAAGCTGCAGCAAACCAGGCTGCCTGAAAGAGGATGGACAAAAGGTCGCAGCCCGCAGTCGGATGAAAGCGCACCAGAATCTCTTTGGTCTCCCTTCTAATTCCTCCACATTCCATCTCAGCAACTTCCTCCTTTCAGTGGCACTTAGCTAAAGTAAAAATGGGCCAGAAGGAACTGCAGATGCTGGTTTAAACCGAAGATAGACACAAAATGGTGGAGTAACTCAGCGGGACAGGCAGCATCTCTGGAGAAAAGGAATAGCTGACGTTTCGGGACGAGACTCGTCTTCAGACTTCAGTACATTCTACGGACGGCCACATTGGTTTGCTGGTTGTTTCTCTTCGGAGTGGGAATGAGAGTTAATGAGAGGCAAAGATAGGGTGGACGCTCTGAATCTTTTTCCTCTGGGTGGAAATATTCGAGGGTATACCTGTAAGGCAAGAGGGGCAACGTTTAAAGGAGATGTGTGGGGCAGGTGTGTTTTACACGGAGTGGTGGGTGCCTGGAACGCGATGCCAAGGACGGCAGTGGAGGCAGATAATTAACAGTGTTTAAGAGACTTCTGGATGTGCAGGGAATGGAGGGATGCTGTTTATGTGCGGGGTCTTTGCATCATGTTCGGCACAGAGGTTGTGGACCGCAAAACCTGTTCCTGTGCTGTACGTTAGTTTAGCGATACAGTGCGGGAACAGGCCCTTCGGCCCGTCGAGTTGACGGTGACCACCGATCCAGGTACACCAGCACTATCCTGCATATTAGAGACAATCTTCAACTTTTACCAAAGCCAATTAACCTACAAACATGCACGTCTTTGGAGTGTAGGAGGAAACAGGAGCACCTGGATGAAACCCACGCGGTCACAGGCGGGATGCACAAACTCCGTTCTAGACAGCAACCGTAGTCGGGATCGAACTAGGGTCTCTGACGCTTTAAGGCAGCAACTCTACCACTGTCCTGCCCCTGCTGTTCTGTGTGTTCCGTTGGATGGAAGCATCCCATGAGAGCCTTTCCTCAAAGTGCTCGAGATCTCAACTATATGCACAAAACACTGCAATATTCCCCTTGTGTTTTGGGAGACGAGAGATTACAGATGCTGGTATCTAGTGCGAAAACAATACACTTTATTTATTTCCTCTCTCATTTTAATCATATTTACAGTGTACTGTATTTTCATATTCTGTTGTGCTGCAGCAAGTAAGAATTTCATTGTTCTATCTGGGACACATGACAATAAAACACTCTTGGCCACGGCAGGCCAAGCAGCATCTGTGGAGGAATTGGGCTGTCGACATCTGGGATTGAGACCCTTCTTCTGGACTGAGAGAGTACAGCAGGGAAAAACTATAAAGTAGAGAAGTCTGAAGGAGGGTCCCAACCCAAAACATCAACCATCCACGGTCTCCAGAGATGCTGCCTGCTGCAATCTCTCACAACCATCTTCACTATCTGCAAAACCACTCACTTTTATATCAGTAAAAGTATTCCTTTTCTCCAGAGATGCTGTCTGACTCGCTGAGTTACTCCAGCTTTTTGTGTCTACCTTTGGTCTAAACCAGCATCTGCTGTTCCTTCCTGCACATTTCATTCCTCCATAGATGCTGCTTGACCTACTCCAGCAAAGTGTTTGTGTTTTTTTGTTACGGTACCTTTTTTCCGAGGGGGGTGCATTTTCTAAGCTGGGATTTCTCGCTTGCAAACTTACTACACCGATAAACCTTTAAAAGGTCAGTCAGCTGTGGAGACCCAGGGAGCAGGAAGCAGGGTGCAATTCCAAGCCCTCATTGGATTGCATGTGAGTTGCTAACCTGCACTTGACGAATCCGTTATAATTGGTTTGAGATCCGTGTGCAGAAATCAATTAAAAATTGAGTCCCGCTTTCAGCGAAGGTGAATTAAATTAATTTGTGTTTTTAATTGACTTGTAATGAAGTGATTTTTAACTTGGTTACCGTCGAGTGCCACCGAGGTAATGAGCTGCTTGGCGCAGGAGTAGGGAACCAGGAGGCTATACAGCAGGATAGTACAGCACAGGAGCAGGCCCTTCAGCCCACAAAGTCCATGCTCGAAACGATGCCAAGTTAAACTAATCTCCTCTGCCTGCACGGGACCCGTATCCCAATATTCCTTGCATATCCATGTGCCCATCTAAAATGCTGCAAGTAGTTTAGTTTGGAGATCCAGCGCGGAAACAGGCCCTTCGCCCACTGAGTCTGCACTGACCTGCGATCACCCGTATACCAGTACTGTTCTACACACTGGGGACAGTTTCTAGAAGACAGTTAACCCTTTTGTGTTTGCCTCCGCTCCCCTCCGCTGGGGCCGCACCTCGTCTCAGAGTCTTTCCACTCCATCCTCCATTCCCGCTGAACGGGACCATTGACACAAACTGGCACAAACTCCCGTCATTCAGGGTGACTCACTGGCACCGCTGGTCCCTCACGGCTCCAGAGACACGGGTCCCATCACGGGGGCAATTTACAGAATACTACAACTAACCTACAAACCTGTACGTCTTTGGGAGTGTGGGAGGAAACCTGAGCACCAGGAGAAAACCCGCGCAGTCACAGGGAGAACGTACAAACTCCATACCGACAGCACCTGTAGCCAGGATCGAAGCCGGCTCCCTGGTGCTGTAAGGCAGCAACTCCACCGCTGCCCCACCGTGCCCGGTGCTATGGTGTGAGAGACTAGCTACTGTGTTTCCACATCGGAGTGGAAATGGAAGAGATCCATTGGTGTTGCCCGCTGTTGATCTCCCCACAGTCTCTGATCTCTGACCCACTTAATAGATTGATAAGTTGAGTAGTAAGTTTATAAGTGATATGAGCTGAATTAGGTCATTGGCTTGGTATAAGTGAACATTGTCCCTAATGTGTGTAGGATAGTGTTCATGTACGGGGATGGTTGGTCGGTGCGGACTCGGTGAGCCGGAGGGCCTGTTTCTGCACTGTTTTTCTAAACTAAAGTCTACGCCGCCATTCAATTATAGCTGGTCTATCTCTCCCCCTCACCCCATTCTCCTGCTTCCTCCCCATAACCCCTGACTCATCAAATGTTTTCCGTGTTCATGATGTTTTCCTCAGAAGTGTTGAAATGGCTAGATTATTGCTCTGGCCATGCAATGAACAGGATAATAGTTGTGTTAACAGTCTACTGGACTGCATAAATGCTGGGATAATCCAAAGGGGCAAGTTGGAAGCAAGTGGGTATTGGGGCTGGCGATGATCCCATTGCCTGGACACTAACACAAAGTTGAAATTGTGCAGAATGTCTGAGATTCAGCATTAACACCCTTCAGTCGACGTGCACAAAAGTTGCCACGGCAGTTAAATCCAATCTGTTGCGTGCGGTGTCACAATATAGTGGAGAAAGTAGTTTGCTGCCAAGTCTTTAAATAGCAGAATACATCAGAGCATCACTCCGAGGCCTGTACAGTATCGTGAACCTGGAACAAGAATCAATTGTACGCTTCGTCCTACTCCCGGGTTAGAGTTTTATATCGGGTGAGGTTGGTCACAAAAATAGTAGTTATGATGTTTGAAGTGGTGACTGAATCGATTTGCCGCTGGTTTTCTGCTGTCTCCAAAGCCAAAATTAACTTTTTTTTTGTCTCCTCACCCTGTTGAGTTTGATTCTAGTTTGGTGTCACGTGCACTGAGGTCCAGTGAAAAGCTTTTGTTGCGTGCTATCCAGTCAGCGGAAAGACAATACATGATCTCAAAGATATCGCCACACAGATTACAATGCGAAGATAGTCCGAGGGTCTCCAATAAGTTAGATAGTTGCTCGGGAATGTTCTCTAGTTGGTGTGAATTGCCGCCTAAAATTCAATTCCTAAATGCTTATTTAAAGCTAATTCAAATGCAGCTTACAAAGGAGGATTTGGATGTAGATTTGAACGGGATCATTTGCAAGGAACATTTGTCATTTAAACACAAAGCTGGTGGAGCAGATGTTTAAAGACAAGCCACCGGAGGAACAGCGTGTCGAGCGGTGTGTAGGGTGGAAGGAATTGTTGCTGCTTCACATTGAGACTCCGTGTCGGGACGGCCAGACGCTGACTGGAGTTCCTCGACCTCTGGACAATTTTGTTTGGGTCCAGTATCTGCTGTCGCTTGTGACTTCTTACAACTAATACTGTTGAGGCCTGATCTTGCTCGTGTTATAGACCAGATTAAATACAATACCATTTATTTGTCATTTGAACCTCGCATGAGGTTCAAACAAAATTTGGTTTCTGCAGCCATACAAGAAAATAACCAAGACACACACCAACACAATTCACACAAACATCTAACACAGTGAATCTCCTCCTCACTGTGATGGAAGGAAAAGTCTTGTCTCTCCCCTGCTCTCCATTCTTCTCCCGATGTCAAAGTCAAAGCCCCCGGCGAGCGCTAGCACGTCCGCGGCCATTTAAAGCCGCGCCGGGCGATGTAAGGCCCCTCTCCAGGTCACTCTCAACCCCGCAATTCGAGCGGGAGAAGTCGCCGTTGCCAGTGCCCCGCAAAGCAGTCTCCCACCGGGGACCCGCGAGCTCCCGGTGTCACCATCCACCGGAGTCGGGTCGCAGCCGCGCGCCACCGCAGCTCTCCATGCTCCGAACTCCTCACGCTCCGAAGCTGGCCAGCTCCACGATGGTAGCTCCGCAGGCTCCGTGACTTGAGCCCCCAGGTCGTTCCGGTTGGAGGCCGCTCCACGGTGCTAGGCCCCAACGACAATGGAGACTCGACAGAGAAAAAGGTCGGGTCTCCGTGCAGGGAAGAGATTTAAAAGTTTCCCCCCACCCCCACCCCCCACCCATACACATTTAAAAGCCCACTACAAACTACCCTCAACGGGACAAAAATAAAACCAAAAACTAAAAAAACACAAGGACCACATACTCCGTGAGTAGGCCCATACTAAGGCCACACGGCGTCTAAAGGAACGGCACCTCATATTTCCCTTGAGTTGCTTACAGCCCAGTGGTACAAACGTTGAATTATCTAATTTAAGTGACTTCTATAGTACTCCCCTCCCCTCTCCCCTCACCCCCTTCCTCCACCCTGGTCGTTCAACCAGTTCCACAGATCACAACAGTATAACCCTCTTGAGATCACATCTTCTCCAGCCACCAGTTGCCCTTCCAGGGCACATCTCTGCCTGAGGCTATCTGTTGCCGGCCCTGATCTGGCCTTTTGTCACCTCCAGCTCTTCCCTCATTGCCCTTACAGGTCGGGCAGCATCTCAGGAGGACAGGGATGAGCACCTATCCATGTTCCCAAGAGAAGCTGCCGGACCCGCTAAATTACCATCGATCATCCATGTTATCTAGTTCTATGTTATCCCACTTTCTCATCCGCACACCAGGTCTTAAGTCTGAAGAAGGGTCCCGACCCGAAACGTCACCCATTCCTTCTCCATAGATGCTGCCCGACCCGCTGGGTTACTCCACCACTTTGTGTCTGTCTTCGGTTCAAACCAGCATCTGCAGTCCTTGTTTCTACATTTGTTCTTGTTGGTGTTGTGTAACCAGTTTAAATGTGGAAAGGCTGTCATAAGTGATTACCCTGCTGTACCTGGATGTGCTCGCGCTGTGCCTTGTGACCTGGCTCCCATCCCAAGCCCAGGCCCTCTACTCTCCCCACAAATACCTGCCCTGCCCTCCGACACTCTGTTCCTCGGCAGCTGTTTGGCATCTGCCTTCACTTTAGTTTAGTTTCGAGACACAGCGTAGAAACGGGCCCTTTACCCCACCGAGCCCGTGCCGACCAGCGATCCCCGTCACACTAGCACACACTGCACGCTAGAGACCCTCTAGTCCTGGCAGCATCCTCGTAAATCTTTTCCGCATTCTATCCAGCTTGAAATCTCAGTGTCCCCGAGTGCTTGTGATCACAAGGTCTGTCTCTCCTTGGCCTGGCTGGCGTCAGCCATGGTACTGCTCCAGACCTTAAGCTCATTAGTTCCGAACACGGACACTGCACATGGGGTTTGTGGAACACGCTCAAGTTTAGTTCAGAGATACAGTGCGGAAATAGGTTAACTGTCACTAGTGTGTGGGGAGTGGACGAGAATGTGGGATAGCATAGAACTAGTGTGAACGGGTGATCGATGGTCAGAGTGGATTCAGTGGGCTGAAGAGCCTGTTTCCATGCTGTATCTTTCAGTTAAACTAAACGTCATATCAACAAAATCACCCATTACTTGGGTCTGTGGAAGATCAAGTTGGTACAGACACTGCCTCATTGCGCCAGAGACCCGGGTTTGGTCCTGACCTCAGCTGCTCTCTGTGTGGAGTTTGCCCGCTCTTCCTGTGACAGCGTGGGTTTCCTCCGGGTGCTCCGGATTCCTCGCGCATCCCAAGAAAGTGCGGGTTTGTAGTTTAATTGCCCTCTGTGAATTGCCCCCTAGTGTGTAGGGAATAGATGAGAAAGTGCGATGACATGGAACTAGTGTGGACGGGTGATGGATGGTCAGTATGGCCTCAGTGGGACGAATGGCCTATATCCATGCTGGATCTCTCAATCAGTCAGCCACATGGATGTAGTGCCGGGGCATCCATGTTGTTTCTTTAAACGCTGTTCATGGTTTGCACAGTTTCTCCCTCTTTTTGTGCGTGTGTTGCTCTCCACGTTCCGTGGGACTCGGATCAGCTCCTGGCGAGAACACGTCTGGTAATAAGTGGCTGAACATGTTACTCCAAGAACCCTTATCTGAACTTTCCTTCGCGGCCCTGTCCAATTCATCGCACCTCTCCTCACCCAGTATGAATAAAACACTTATTACTGCAATATTGTATTGAAAGACCCGGGGCTGTGTAAACTTTTTTTATTCATAATAGTAATAATATTTTTAAAAATAAGAACAGTGCAAAAATTCTCAGTGTTCATACATGGATTAATGTTATATTTGGCTGTGTTCACATACCATCATTATACCAGGTACCCTTGCCACTCATGTGGTCCCCTGGGGTGATATCCCCTCCCTTGTTTGAGGGGTGTCCCCACTGGACTCTGACCCCCATGTTCAGCAGCGGAAGGACCCTAGACTGTGGTCGTCCCCCACAGAGCCTTGGCGTTGGCTGCACCGAGCTTCAGTGCGTCCCTCAGAACGTACTCCTGCGGTCTGGAGCGGGGCAGTCGGCAACATTCCCCGACGGACATCACGTTCTGCTGGGAGTCCAACAGGTTTCAGGCAGACCAAAGAGGGTCTTTCACCGAGTTGATAACCTTCCAGCAGCACTCGATGTCCGTCTCCGAATGTGCCCCTGGGAACAGTCCGTAAATCAGAGAGTCCTCTGTGACGGAGCTGTCCGGGATGAACCATAACAAGGACCCTTGCATCATTCTCCAGACTCTTCCCAAATCCACACTTTGCGAAGAGGTGGACAACAGTCTCCTCTCCGGAGCAGCCATCCCGATGGCACCCAGATTTAATCTGGCCTTGGCTATGCTGTCCAGCCAATTCTTGTCACACGCCTCGACCTCCCCCCCCCGAACCAGATCGCCAGCACCTTCAAGAAGTCGGGCTTGTTAGTGATGGGGACGGAAGATCGATCACACAGCGCTGTATCTATCCGGCCCATGTAACTGAGAATAAATCACTCTGTTTGCTGTGTGACACCGCTTGCTCTCTAATGAAGTGGAGCTCTCTTTGTTCCAGTTCCAGTGCTCCTGCCGTGCTGATAAATCTCCATAGTGGGAACAGGGTGTCATTTCTGCAGTCGGGGTCAGGCTGGTCGAGATGTCCAGCTACTCTGTGGCTAAAGTAACGTGGCTAACGAGCCCAGTGCTCCCTCGTTGGCTCTTTCGGAGATTTGACCCCTCTCTGATCACCTGCCGACCTCTTGCTGTACCCTTCTCCCTCGGCATCACTGCGGTGCCTCCACAGGCTGCCTGGTCACCTCTGGCAGCGTCCTGAACCCGCACGGACACCTAATGCTGTCATGTATCGTGTGAAGCGTGCAGGGGTTCGGCTGATCCGCTACTGTGAATGGCAGAGCTTTACATCGGAGCCGGCTGTACATTGCACCGCACCGCACTTAAAGGTTTAGGGTTGCAGCCTAACAGCGCCAGACACCCGGGTTCAACCCTGACTCGTTGTGCTATCTGCACGGAGTTTGTTCGCTCTCCCTGGGACCGCGTGGGTTTTCTCCGGGTGCTCCATTTTTCCAAAGACGTACAGATTTGAAGGTTAATTATGTTCAGTAAAATTGTAATTTGGCCTTAACATGCAGAATAGTGCCTGTGTATGGGGTGATCGCTCATCCCAATGGGCCAAAGGGCCTGTTTCCGTGCTGTATCTCTGAAGACCAAAGACTAACGTTAGCAGAGTTTGCATCTCCTGCTTTCAGACTGTTACAATAAACACAGGTAAATGATGTTTTTCAAATTGAAATGTGACATTTGCTAATTCAGCGAGGCATTGCTGTTGACACATGGAATTCCATAAGGTAGACACAAAATGCCAGAGTAACTCAGCAGGCCAGGCAGCTTCTCCGGAGAAGATACCTGTTCCCTGCCAGGCTTTGTCCTGCCTCTCCCAGATGTCTTTCCCCACTATGCCACAACCAGTCTGAAGATGGGTCCCGACCCGACCATGCTGACCGAGATGCTCTACTCTTGCTATGTTAAAGCTGTAAAAGTGGATGTTAAGTCAGTGAATTCTGGATCTGTGGGCAGTGTGAGCACCACGGCAAATTGGAGGAGCAGCACCTCGTATTCTGCTTGGGCAGTCTGCACCCCAGCGGCATGAACATTGACTTCTCCAATTTCTGGTAGCCCTTGCTGTCTGCTCCTCCCCTTCTCAGCTCTCCCTCAGCCATCTGGCTCCTCCTCTTCGTTTCTTCTTCCTGCCCCCCTCCCCCACCCCACATCAGTCTGAAGAAGGGTTTCGACCCGAAACGTTGCTCATTTCCATCGCTCCACAGATGCTGCCGCACCCGCTGAGTTTCTCCAGCACTTTAGTCTACTCTGGATAAAGTAATCCTGGATAAA
Organism: Leucoraja erinaceus; assembly: GCF_028641065.1. Lineage (NCBI taxonomy): Eukaryota > Metazoa > Chordata > Chondrichthyes > Rajiformes > Rajidae > Leucoraja > Leucoraja erinaceus. The sequence continues at coordinate 20,061,106 of NC_073406.1, read as the reverse complement.
GTGATGTTGGATGCAAAATGACATGCCCTCCCCTCACTTTGCGAACCTCCCTGTAAAATATGGGGGGGGTGGGGGAGAGTGCACCCCAATATCAAATGGGGCAGAGAAGATAAGACTCTTGAAGACCGGCCACTTTTATAATGGAGTTAAAGATATCTGAACCTCTGCACTTTCAGTATGGATTTTTAGTTTTAATAAGTTGCCGGCTGCTTGGATTGAAAGCAGAGTCAAGCACACGTCAGGCGTGTAGAGAACAGGAAAGATTTAAAAGTTGGAGGTTGTGTTGGGAGCCTGGATGCAACTGATGGAGCAGCGGTAATGTTTGCTGAGGCTGGAGTCCCTTATCAGCTGTGTTCAGCTTTCCACAGCATGATCCGAGCTGCACTCCAGTGCTCAGCTGAGTGTGATGTAATGAGCAGAGGCCAGGGTTCACCGCATGACTCTGCACAGATGGGATTACACACGCTGCCGTCCCAGCCAGGCTTCCTGCCTCTGATCCCAGCACAGCAGGGGATCCTCCGCTCCTGGAACCGCCAAAGTCGGGCAGACCCGCCGCGTGGAAACTTCCCGGTGTTTCCCCCGTCGCCGTGGCCAAGGGGCGCGGGGTCCCGGAGCGTCTGGTGAAGCGTGGGAACCGTGTGTTGCTCGATCGGGAGCGGTAGGTGGATGGGCGCGACGTGGAGCAGAGGAACAAGGGCAATGCCTCGTGTGTTTAATCACCATCACTGCGTTCCCTCTGCCCGCTGGAATGGAGCTGACAGGAGGCTTGTGGTCACCCAAAACTTGGTTGGTCTCGAAGCTGAGGCTGCGTCTGACTCGACTCACTCTCCACTGGGGAACTCCAGGGATTTAGATCCCGTCGGGCTCTGACGAGACAGCCCTCCACTCCCACCCTGAACATCCCGAGGTACAATGAACAACGCATGCAATCAGCGCTAAATTAAATTGTACTTTGTCTGCCTAGACAGCCGGCTTTTATGCAAATTAAATTGCGGTTCCAAGCACTAACCTCGACTAGACTCTGGGTATGTATATTGTGTGAGTGGATGCTGCTTCTGTTGCTCTCTCTAATGCATGGGGTGTCAGTGCTGTCTGCAGCCCATGGCTATAGTTAGTGTCTGACGTGTGTGTGTGTGAGAGAGAGCTTGGTGCTTTGTGACTTCAAGGTGGTTCAATGGTTCTTTATTATCCCGTGTACAGATGTAGAGTGAGGTTTGTTTTCTGTCCAGTGAAGCATTGCCGTACCTAAGCACAATCCCCGATAGTACAAAGTGTCTGGACAGAGTCCACCGAGACCACATCCAAGAGTCGCCAGGTGTGGCACCATTTTTAGAGTCCAGTCCAGTCCGTGCGCTCAGTCTCCTGGCCGTCCCCTCTGTTTGGATCGTCCTCCGAAACATCGCCCTCTCCTCTCACTTGTTGTGTCCCGGGGGGTGGGGGCGTCTCCCGCTGCCGACCTTGAGGACGTGGAAGGTTTGCTCTCTTCCTGGCCCGTTATCTCTGGTCCTCGGGACGAGCAGGGGCCGGGCTCGGTGGTGTCTCTCTACAGACCTCGGTCTGCCCACGCTGGTGATCTTCCATTCCAAAAAAAGACACAAACTACTGGAGTAACTCAGCACGTCAGGTAGTAACACGTTCTCCAGGGACGCTGCCTGACTCTGTTAATTACTCCAGCACTTTGTGTAATTTTTTTCTTGTTGTAAACCAGCATCTGCAGTTCCGTGTGTCTAAGTTAGTGCTGGTGCTCAGAGCCCAATTCTGGTAAGTCACTTATACTCGCCCCTCTCCAACTCCACCTCACCCACACATCCGCCACGTATCGATACCCCTCCCCCACGCTGTTCCTTTATCCGCCGACTGTATTTGCCGTTCCTCAGATGTAACGCTGACTCTGGGGCTGTCCTGCTACCTCCCACCGCTGGCCATGTGCCCCACAGCTTTAACCCTTCCGCGCAAGTGTGCCAGATCATTGACCAAATGCTTGGTTCCTTGTAGGAAGCATCCTCTTTCAGTGGAGACATGAGGCAAGCTGCATCGTGTCGGGGACATGACTGTGTGGTGGTGCCGGCGGTGTGGAGAAAGGTCCTGGCCAGAAACTTCACCCACCCACATCTTCCAGAGACACTGCCCGACCCTCAGAGTTGCTCCGGCACTTTGCGTGTCAATGTCTGTGTACCAGCATCTGCAGTTCCTTGCGCTGACAGGTTAGTACGGTTATCACATGGGAAATGTGCAGTCGCCTCCAAGGAATCCCATTCACTACTTTGATGAATTAAACGAGCGATTTAATGAATTGACCTTGTACTTAGAAAGAAAATACAGTGATGCTTATTGACCTGAATCAATCGGGTTTTAACTTGAAAGAAGGGTTGTAGTCACAAAGTCAAATTTTCTGACTTTAATATTGACTCGAACATGAAAAGCAGGATAAGATCATTAAACGACACGCCACCATTTAGTAGCATTATAGCTGATTCCGACTTGATTGGCTGAGCCGAGGGTTCAGATTCAGATTCAAACTTTATTGTACAGTACAGAGACAACGAAATGCAGTTAGTTAGCATCTCCCTAGAAGTGCGAACATAGAATAACCAGCAATAAATAAATATATTTACGTGCATACAGTTGTAGTACAATCACCGAGGTACGGTGTTGAGCAATGTAACAGCCGCAGGGAAGAAGCTGTTCCTGGACCTGCTGGTCCGGCAAGGGAGAGACCTGTAGCGCCTCCCGGATGGTAGGAGGGTAAACAGTCTGTGGTTGGCGGATGGAGTTTAATTTAGGTAAATGTGAGGTAGGGTAGTTTGTGAGGACGAACCACGTTGGGATTTGTGCAGACAGTGGGCGCACACTGGGGAGCGTTATAGAACAGTTTCCGTTTAGTTTGTGTCACGTGTACCGAGGGACACAGTGAAATGCTTTTGTTGCGTGCTATCCAGTCAGCAGAAAGATAAATAAATGATTACGATCGGGCCAAGGGAGACCAAGGGGTTCAGGTCCATAGTCCCATGAAAGTGGAAAACACAGAGACAGGGCGGTGAAGAAGGTGTTTAAGAAGGAACTGCAGATGCTGGACAATCGAAGGTACACAAAAATGCTGGAGAAACTCAGCGGGTGCAGCAGCATCTATGGAGCGAAGGAACTAGGCAAAGTTTCGTCCCGAAACTTTGCCTAGTTCCTTCGCTCCATAGATGCTGCTGCACCCGCTGAGTTTCTCCAGCATTTTTGTGTACCTGCGGTGAAGAAGGTGTTCGGCATGCTTGCCTTCTGCGGTCAGTGTGTTGACAGGAGTCGGGAGTGGTCATCTTACAGTTGTGCAAGTAATGGGAAGACTACTCACGGTTTACGATGATGTTGCCAGGACACGAGGGTCTGAACTACAGGGAGAGGTTGAGCAGGATAGGACTTTATTCCTTGGAGCGCAGGAGCGTAGACAATGATCTTATAGAGGTGTACAAAATCATGAGAGGAATAGATCGGGTAGATCCACAGAGTCTCTTGCCCAAAGTAGACGATTCGAAAACTGGAGGACGTAGGTTTAAGGTGGGGTGGGAAAGATTTCATAGAAACATAGACATAGAAATTAGGTGCAGGAGTAGGTCATTCGGCCTTTCGAGCCTGCACTGCCATTCAATATGATCATGGCTGATCATCCAACTCGGTATCCCGTACCTGCCTTCTCTCCATACCCTCTGATCCCCTTAGCCACAAGGGCCACATCTAACTCCCTCTTAAATATAGCCAATGAACTGGCCTCAACTACCCTCTGTGGCAGAGAGTTCCAGAGATTCACCGCTCTCCGTGTGAAAAACGTTTTTCTCATCTCGGTTTTAAAGGATTTCCCCCTTATCCTTAAGCTGTGACCCCTTGTCCTGGACTTCCCCAACATCGGGAACAATCTTCCTGCAGCTAGCCTGTACAACCACTTAAGAAATTTGTAAGTTTCTATAAGATCCCCTCTCAATCTCCTAAATTCTAGAGAGTATAAACCAAGTCTATCCAGTCTTTCTTCATAAGACAGTCCTGACATCCCAGGAATCAGTCTGGTGAACCTTCTCTGCACTCCCTCTATGGCAATAATGTCCTTCCTCAGATTTGGAGACCAAAACTGTACGCAATACTCCTGGTGTGGTCTCACCAAGACCCTGTACAACTGCAGTAGAACCTCCCTGCTCCTATACTCAAATCCTTTTGCAATGAAAGCTAACATACCATTCGTTTTCTTCACTGCCTGCTGCACCTGCATGCCTACTTTCAATGACTGGTGTACCATGACACCCAGGTCTCGCTGCATCTCCCCTTTTCCTAATCGGCCACCATTTAGATAATAGTCTGCTTTCCTGTTTTTGCCACCAAAATGGATAACCTCACATTTATCCACATTATACTCCATCTGTCAAACATTTGCCCACTCACCCAGCCTATCCAAGTCACCGTGCAGTGTCCTAGCGTCCTCCTCACAGCTAACACTGCCCCCCAGCTTAGTGTCATCCGTAAACTTGGAGATATTGCCTTCAATTCCCTCATCCAGATCATTAATATATATTGTAAATAGCTGGTGTCCCAGCACTGAGCCTTGCGGTACCCCACTAGTCACTGCCCGCCATTGTGAAAAGGACCCGTTTACTCCTACTCTTTGCTTCCTGTTTGCCAGCCAGTTCTCTATACACATCAATACTGAACCCACAATGCCGTGTGCGTTAAGTTTGTATACTAATCTCTTATGTGGGACCTTGTCGAAAGCCGTCTGGAAGTCCAGATACACCACATCCACTGGTTCTCCCTAATCCACGCTACTAGTTACATCCTCGAAAAATTCTATAAGATTCGTCAGGCATGATTTACCTTTCGTAAATCCATGCTGACTTTGTCCAATGATTTTACCACTTTCCAAATGTGCTGCTATCCCATGTTTAATAACTGACTCTAGCAGCTTCCCCACAACTGATGTTAGACTAACTGGTCTGTAATTCCCCGTTTTCTCTCTCCCTCCCTTCTTAAAAAGTGGTGTTACATTAGCTACCCTCCAATCCTCAGGAACTACTCCAGAATCTAAAGGGTTTTGAAAGATTATTACTAATGCATCCACTATTTCTGGAGCTACTTCCTTAAGTACTCTGGGATGCAGCCTATCTGGCCCTGGGGATTTATCGGCCTTTAATCCATTCAATTTACCCAACACCACTTCCCGGCTAACCTGGATTTCACTCAATTCCTCCAACTCCTTTGACCCGTGGTCCCCTGCTATTTCCGGCAGATTATTTATGTCTTCCTTAGTGAAGACGGAACCAAAGTCAGTTTTTATGTTCCCTGCCAGTTTACTTTCATAATCTATTTTTCCTTTCCTGATTAAGCCCTTTGTCCTCCTCTGCTGGTCTCTGAATTTCTCCCAGTCCTCTGGTATGCTGCTTTTTCTGGCTAATTTGTACGCATCATCCTTCGCTTTGATACTATCCCTGATTTCCCTTGTTATCCACGGATGCACTACCTTCCCTGATTCATTCTTTTGCCAACTGGGATGAACAATTTTTGTAGTTCATCCATGCAGTCTTTAAATGTCTTCCATTGCATATCCACCGTCAACCCTTTTAGAATTAATTGCCAGTCAATCTTGGCCAATTCACGTCTCATATCCTCAAAGTTACCTTTCTTTAAGTCCAGAACCATTGTTTCTGAATTAACAATGTCACTCTCCATCCTAATGAAGAACTCAACCATATTATGGTCACTCTTGCCCAAGGGGGCACGTACCACAAGACTGCTAACTAACCCTTCCTCATTACTCAATACCCAGTCTAAAATAGCCTGCTCTCTCGTTGGTTCCTCTACATGTTGATTTAGATAACTATCCCGCATACATTCCAAGAAATCCTCTTCCTCAGCACCCCTGCCAATTTGATTCACCCAATCTATATGTAGATTGAAGTCGCCCATTATAACTGTTTTGCCTTTGTCGCACGCATTTCTAATTTCCTGTTTGATACCATCTCCAACTTCACTACTACTGTTAGGTGGCCTGTACACAACACCCACCAGCATTTTTTGCCCCTTAGTGTTTCGCAGCTCTACCCATACCGATTCCACATCCTCCAAACTAATGTCCTTCCTTTCCATTGCGTTAATCTCCTCTCTAACCAGCAACGCTACCCCACCTCCTTTTCCTTTCTCTCTATCCCTCCTGAATATTGAATATCCCTGGATGTTCAGCTCCCAGCCTTGGTCACCCTGGAGCCATGTCTCCGTGATCCCAACTATATCATAATCATTAATGGCTATCTGCACGTTCAACTCATCCACCTTATTACGAATACTCCTTGCATTGAGACACAAAGCCTTCAGGCTTGTTTTTACAACACTCTTACCCCTTATACAATTATGTTGAAAAGTGGCCCTTTTTGATTTTTGCCCTGGTTTTGTCTGCCTGCCACTTTTACTTTTCACCTTGCTACCTATTGCTTCTACCCTCATTTTACACCCCCCCCCCCTGCCTCTCTGCTCTTGCACCCACCCCCCTGGCACATCCCCCTGCCACAATAGGAACCTGAAGGGTAACATTTTGTACACAAAGGGTGGCGTGTGTATGGAACGAGCTGCCAAAGGAGGCAGTTGAGGCAGGTGCTATCATAACATTTAAGAAACATTTAGATAGGTACATGGATAGGACAGGTTTAGAGGGATATGGGCCAAGCATGGGCAGGTGGGACTAATGTGCATGGGGGATGTTGGTTGGTGTGGTCAAGTTGGGACGAAGGGCCAGTTTCTACACTGTGTGACTCTGACCACATTTTGAGTGGTGTGTACAACTCGAGTCATCCGGCCATAGGAAGAATATCATTAAAGTAAAGTGGGGAGAGTGCAGAAAGGGATTCACAAGGATCTTCCTGGGTCTGGAGAGTTTGAGTATGAAGGAGAGAATGGAAGGGCTGGCTGGGCATATTTCCCCTGGAATGTATGAGGCTGCTGGGTGCCATTATAGAGGTCTAGACAATCAGGAGGGGCATAGACAAATTGAATGGCCACAGGGTCTATTCCATGAGGTGGTGGAGTCTAAACCTAGAAGGCATATGTTTGAAAGATACTTGAGGAACAACATTTCCCACACAGACGCTGGTGCGTTTTGGAACAAGTTGTCAGTGGAATTGGTAGAGACTGATACTCTCATTTGGGCAGGTACATGAATAAGGAAGTGACTGATTTGTGCCAGGTGCTGGCAAGTGGGACTAGCTCGGTTAGGTAATGTAATCGGCATGGGCGAGTTGGGCCGAAGGGCCTGTTTCCACGCTGCAGAGCTCTTTGACTATCTGAAGAAAGGTCTCGACCCGAAACGGCACCCATTCCTTCTCTCCAGAGTTGCTGCCTGTCCCGCTGAGTTACTCCAGCAATTTGTGTCTATCTCTAATGTAAACCAGAATTAGCAGTTCCTTCCTACACAATAAACTCAGTTATCCATGAGGGTGTACAACCCTTAAACCTGTGTCCTATAATAATATTTTATGTAACACCATAACAAATACCTTTATCCACCTTTCTAGTGTATCTTCAGACTTTAGGGTGACAGCCTCAGATATTCTTGCTTTCTGTCGCACTCCCTTTTATTAAGTAGCGGTGTTACATTTGCAGCTTTCCAATCCTCTGGAACATCTCCAGAATCTGTGGAATTTTAGGCCATCACAAGCAATGCATTCAGCATCTCTGCAGCTGCTTTCTAGAAGACCCTAGGAAGCAGATCTTTGGGCCCTTGCAGCTCTTTAGCCTACGGGTTTGGTTTAGTTTTTAGTTTAGAGATACAGCGTGGAAACAGGCCCTTCGGCCCACGGAGTCCACACCTAGTACACTAGTTCTGTCCTACGCACAAGGGACAATTTGCAGAGGCCAATTAACCCACAAGCTGCACGTATTTGGGATGTGGGAGGAAACCGGAGCAGCCGGAGAAAACCCACGCAGTCGTGGGGAGAGCTTACAAAGTACAGGCAGCGCCTGTAATCAGGATCGAATCCGGGTCTCTGGCGCTGTAAGGCAGCAACTCTACCACTGCGCCACCGTGCAGTCCTACACTGGGAATCAGATATTCAGAGCCAGGGCTCCTTGTGCTCTTTAACACGAGGGTGGTGAATCTGTGCAATTCCTTGCCTCAGACGGCTGTGGAGGCCAAGTCCAGTGATATTTTAAAAGCGGAGATTGACGGATTTTTGATTCGTACGGGTGTCAGACGTTGTGGGGAGAAGACGGGAGAATGGGGTTAAGAGGGCATGAAAGATCAGCCGTGATTGAATGGGCCGAATGGCCTAATTCTGCTCCTATAACATATGAACTTAGTCTGCTGGTTTGCCAAGTAAGATTTTTCAGTGATGGCTATATTATTGGTATTTTCTATCCTGTAAACGCGAATCCAATTAATGATTTTAGAATCTCGTCCATTTAACATAGAACACAGAACAGTACAGCACAAGAACAGGCCCTTCGGCCCACGATGTCCATGCCAAACATGATGCCAGGTTAAACTAATCCACTCTGACTGCATGTGATCTATGTCCCATTTCTGTGTTTCCTTTTATTAACTCCCCCGTCTCATCCTCCAAAGAACCAATGTTAACTTCAGCTAATTTATTTTTATGTATTTGTCGAGTATTTTACTGTCCATATTATTTATTAGTTAATTCAGTCCTTCCCGTGGCACTTGCATTTAGTCGGCTCTTGCTGCTTCCAAAAGTACCACTAAGGTGATACAGTGAGGGAATGGCTCAGCGGGCAGGGTACATCACATCGCCTGAGTGCTGTCTGCGTGGAGTTTGCACGTTCTCCCTGTGACCAGGTGGGTTTCCTCCCACGTCCCAAAGATCTGTGGGTTTGTCGGTAGTTTGCAAGTTGCCCCTGGTGTGCAGGGAGGAACTGCAGATGCTGGTTTAAATCGAAGATAGACTCAAAAAGCTGCAGTAACTCAGCGGGACAAGCAGCATCTCTGGAGAGAAGGAATGGGTGACGTTTCGGGTCGAGACCCTTCTTCAGACTCAAGACCTGGTGTGCAGGGTGTGGATGAGAAAGTGGGATAACATAGAACTGGTGTGAATGGGATGATGGATGGTAATTTAGCGGGTCAGGCAGCATCTCTTGAGAACATGGATAGGCGCCCATCCCTGTCCTCCTGAGATGCTGCCTGACCAACTGAGATACTCCCACACTATGTGTGTCTTTTTGTAAACCAGCATCTGCAGTTCCTAGTGTCCACAAGAGGGAGGTTGCAGGAATGAGATGCATTTTGAGCTGCACTAATTCGGGTCTTGGGCACATCAACTTTAACTTGGTAGTTGGAATAAAGGCGTAGACTATTTTCTAAATGGGGTGAAAATCCTGAAATCGGAGGTGCAAAGGAACTTGGGAGTGCTGGTGCAGGATTCACAAAATGTTAATCTGCAAGTAGAATCAGTAGTAAAGAAAGCAAAATCAATGCTGGCATTTATTTCAAGAGGGCTTGTGTACAAAAACAGGGATGTGATGTAATGATAATGTAATGATAAGGCCGCATTTGGAATATTGTGGGCACCATATCTGAGGAAGGATGTGCTGGCTCTGGAGAGGGTCCAGAGGAGGTTTACAAGCATGATCCCAGGAATGAGTATGTTAACCTATGATGGGCGTTTGTCGGCACTGGGCCTGTACTTGCTGGTGTTTAGAAGAATGAGGGGGGGGACCTCATTGAAACATTCAGAATGGTGAAAGGCTTGGATAGAGTGGATGTGGAGAGGATGTTTCCACCAGTGGGAGAGTCTAGGACTAGAGGTCATCGTCTCAGAATTAAAGAACGTTCTTTTCGGAAGGAGATGAGGAGAAATTTCTTTAGTCAGTGGGTGGTGAATCTGAATTCATTGCCACAGAAGGCTGCGGAGGCCAAGTCAGTGGATATCTTTAAGGCAGAGATAGATAGACTCCTGATTAGTACAGGTGTCAGATGTTATGGGGAGAAGGATGGAGAATGGGGTTAAGAGGGAGAGATAGATCATGATTGAATGGCGGAGTAGACTTGATGGGCTGAATGGCTTAATTCTGCTCCTATTCCTTATGACCTTTAACTGGCTGTCTGGGCCCAAATTCTGGACTGCTCTCCCTAATTCACTCCTGCATAAAACTTGCTTGTGGGTCTTTCAACTCAATATTTTTGAATGAAGTTTTGCATCAAAATTGTTCTATTAAAATTCCCTGAAGCGCTTGGGGCAATGACTCCTATCATCGTATACAGACGGACTGCAGAAAGCATCCTCTTATATAATGCTCTTTGGCTGCAGCTCCGTCTAACAACACGTCGTTGTGGATGTAGCCCAGTCCATCACACAAACCAACTTCCCACCCGACCCTTCCCCGCCTGCATGGACTCTTATCTACATTTCATTCTGCGGCAAGAAAGCATCCAGCGTGATCCAGGTCCATCTCCTGCCTCTTCTCCCCTCTCCCATCCAGCAGAAGATACAAACGCTTGAGACCACCAGAATCAAGAACAGTTTCTTCCTGACTGTTATCAGACTACTTAACGTCCTCCCATAAGCTTGGGTGTTGTCTTAATCTCCCAACCTACGTCATTACAGACCTTGCCCTTTTATTTATCTCCACTTTAGCTTTAACAGTAACGCTATAACACTGTAGCACGATATTCCACCCTCTGGTAGATTTCTCTCTCTGCACTTGCTACCTGTTGTACTTGTGCATGGCCTGATTGTACTTGGGTATATTATGAAACACTGGATAGCACACAAACAAAGCTTTTCACTTTCTGACAATAATAAACTAATACCAACTTGGCATAGGAGAGGCATTTTATAAATGCTAATTGTGTTCTGTAATGCTGTCAATATATATTTGGGCCAGAGAAGTGAATTGATTTTATTGTAAGTTTCAGCAGACTTGGGCGAAAGTGTTGAGTCTCGAGCATGTGGTGCGAGTGCTTCATTTAATTTTTCACTCTGGACTGTTCGTATCATTCATTATGTTAAGTTCAGTGTCAAGTGCTCATGCAGAACCTAAACCCAATCCTTATTCTGTCAGGATTTGGTTTCTCAGTACTGTGAAGGCAAGGTGGGCGTGCATTTGGTGCTCTGTTTTAGTTCAGCAAATGTATTTATTTGCATGGTTTGTTGTTATATTACCGGAAACTGGGGCACCAAACCTCGGCTGAGACTCCAGTACACTGAGTGTCCTGCTTTTAGAGATGTTAAACCAAGGGCTCAAACTGGTTGAAAAATCCCGTGCATTGTTGCGAAACGATTCTCTCTCAATTGACACTGTTGAAACTCGTTATCTGATCCTGAACACATTGCTCTTTGTGGGAACTTGCTGGAGGAGGAGTCGGAAGAAGGGGCCCGATCCGGAACAGAGTCTGAGGAAGGGTCCCGAACCTAAACGTTGCTGATCCATTTATTCTCCAGCGATGCTGCCTGACCCGCTGAGTTAGTCCAGCACTTTGTGTCCTTTTTTAGTGCACAAATTACACAACACTGCAGCGTCACAGTGCCAGAGACCCAGGTACGATCCCGACCTCAGGTGCTGTCATTGTGGAGCTTGCACGCTCTCCCTGTGACCGCAAGGGTTTCCTCCAGGTATTCCAGATTCCTTCCACATCCCAATGACGTGTTGGTTTGTCGGTTAATCGGCCTCTGCAAATTGCCCCAATTAACAATTTAGATGAGGGAATTAAATGTGACAAGTTTGTGGATGTCACAAAGCTGGGTGGCTGTGTCAGCTGTGATGAGGATGCTAGGAGGCTGCAGGGTGACTTGGATAGGGTGGGTGAGTGGACAGAGCAGATGCAGTATAATGTGGATAAATGTGAGGTTATCCACTTTGGTGGCAAGTACAGGAAGGCAGATTATTGTCTGAATGGTGGCCGATTAGGAAATGGGGAGTTGCAACGAGACCTGGGTGTCCTTGTACATCAGTCATTGAAATTACTAATGCAGGTACAGCAGGCAGTGAAGAAAGCTAATGGCATGTTGGCCTTCATAGTGAGAGGATTTGAGGGGCAAGGAGGTCGTACTGCAGTTGTACAGGGCCACGCACTTGGAGTATTGTGTGCAATTTTGGTCTCCTAATTTGAGCAAGGACATTATTGCTATTGAGAGAGTGCAGCATATGTTCACCAGGATGGTGGGACTGACATATGATGAAAGAATGGATCGACTGGGCTTGTATTCACTGGAATTTAGGATGAGAGGGGATCTATCATGGAAACATATAAAATGCTTAAAGGATTGGACTGGGTAGATGCAGGAAAAATGTTCCCGATGTTGGGGGAGTCCAGAACCAGGGGTCACAGTTTAAGAATAAGGGGTAGACCATTTAGGACTGAGATGAGGAAAAACCTTTTCACCCAGAGAGTTGTGATTCTGTGGAATTCTCCACCACAGTAGGCAGTGGAGGCCAATACACTGGATGTTTTCAAGAGAGAGTTAGATTTGGCTCTTAGGGCTAAAGGAATCGAGGGATATGGGGAAAAGGCAGGAACGGGGTACTGATTTTAGATGATCAGCCATGATCATATTGAATGGCGGTGCTTGCTCGAAAGGCGGAATGGCCTACTCCTGCTATTTTTCTATGTACATGGAGTGGATGAGAAAGTGGGATATCATAGGGCTAGGATGAATGGGGTGAAAGATGGTCGGAGCGGACTCGGTGTGCCGAAGGGCCTGTATTATTAAAAAAAACTAAACTTCTGTATATTCTAATCTACAGAAATTACTACACTTTAATGAATACAATGCTGCAGGGAATGGAATGAATTTCAGAGGAAGAGTCCAGCACACCGACACATCTGCATGGTATGTTTTGCTTAATAAATTGGCTACGATACTCCAGTTAATGCCATGGTCATACAGCATGTAGACAGGCCATTCCTTCAAGAAAGATTATCATATTAATGTCATGGAGTCTAAGAGTGGTGCAGTGTAGAAACAGGCCCTTCTGCCCACACCTGCCAAAATATCCCAGTTACACCAGGAGGTAGACAAAAGTGCTGGAGAAACTCAGCGGGTGCAGCAGCATCTATGGAGCGAAGGAAATAGGTAACGTTTCGGGCCAAAACCCGGAAGGGGTTTCGTCCCGAAACATTGCCTATTTCCTTCGCTCCATAGATGCTGCTGCACCCGCTGAGTTTCTCCAGCACTTTTGTCTACCTTCGATTTTCCAGCATCTGCAGTTCCTTCTTAAACTCCCAGCTGCCCGCGTTTGGCACATATCCCTCCAAACCTGCCCCGTTACTTGCCGATCCCTCCAGTTTATTGATGTCCTCCAGTAATTTGCTGCCCTTTTTCCTCACTGTCACCGATTTGATATCATCAACCAATTCAGGAATTTAATTCCAAGGTCGAAGCCATCGTTGTACAGTGGGGAGAGCGGTGGTGGTGGTGGTCCCGGAACTGACCAGGGTGGGACGTCACCAGCCACCCTGCTACTCCCCCTCTCTGCTCTTCACATTGAAGTCACCCCTTGTCCATGGGCTCCGCAGTCGCTCGGTGGCTTATTAGGGGGCATTTTATCGGGGGCCCTGTTGAAAATCGACGTAAACTGCATCCACAATCTTGCCATTGACTGCTCTTCTCGCACCTTCCAAACATTCAACCGGGCCGGGATTCCCATTGGGAGTCACCGTTAGATGCTCGTGTTGCGAGGATGTTGAGAGTGAGTTGTGCAATGTGCAAGAGGAACTGCAGGTACTGGAATTGTGAGCATTGCTGGAATAACTCAGCGGGTCAGGCAGCATCCGTGAGGGGAACAGACTGGTGACGTTTTGGGTCGGGACCCTTCTTCAGACGGACTGCGGTAGTGAGGAGGAATTGCGTGTGTTTTTCGTACTTCCACGTCGCCCCCTATCCGCACCACCGGTTGGGCTCATCGGCTGCTGAAGGCGTCACCTTCAGTCCCAGGCCCGTCTATCCTGCTGTATTTTTGCGTTTCCCACATTGCTCGCAGTGTGCGGAGAGGGGTTGAAGGAGTTGGCCGTGCCTGACTTTGAAACGGCACAGGCTGTAAACTTGCCAGGGATGGTTGGGTTGATACGAATTCCAAAGTGTTTTGTCACGAGACTGTGAAGGCTGCTCTCAGACTGCTGGGAGGAACCAGGAATGTGTCGCGTGGAGGAATGATGTGAGCAGCTACCAGCCCAACCAGTTTGCATGCTTGCAATATTTGTGCCTGCACTAGCTCACCTGTCAGTGGGACATCGTGTGTAGGAAGGAGCTGCAGATTCTGGTTTAAATCGAAGGTAGACACAAAAAGCTGGAGTAATTCAACGGGACGGGCAGCATCTCTGGAGAGAATGAATGGGTGACGTTTCGGATCGAAACCCTTCTTCAAAGTCTGGAGGGAAGGAATGGGTGTCGTTTCGGGTCGAGACCCTTCTTCAGCATTGCCTGTTAAACACACAAACCTGTCTTGTCCACATCATCGACCTGGTGCTAGTACTCAGATCACACTGGTGACTCTTTCTTTAATCTGTCGTTCGCAGAGGGGTTTGGAGAGAGACCTGGATGCTGGGAGGACAGATTGTAATTAGGTCTGAGTTAATAAATGCCCGAGGGAATGCGGCTGAGATCGTGACCTTTGCACCCGCACTGCATGCCTTTTGTCTCTGCTACCCCCCCCCCATCTCTCTCGGGGAGCTCCTTTCCTGAACGTAACCGCGCGGGAAGGTTTTGCTGAGCCATGGGCTGGCGTCCGCTTCTTGCCAAACTGACAGAGACAGGAATGTGAGCGGCTCGGGAGTGGTTTGGCAGTTATTTCTGTTCGGTTTGCCACCCGCCCAACCGGTTTGTGCGCTTGGCATATTTGTTCCTGCTCTCAACTCCGCTGAGAGTGCATGCGAGTGGAAACAGGATTAACCAGAGCGTTACCTGTTCAACGCTAGGATCGTGTCTCCCGCTGGCTGTCCCTGGCTCGTTGCCGTTGCGGGCTCCGTCTCCCCTCTCTCATCGCCTTCCGAGTTTGCAGCCGATGTACGAGTTCCCCGATGAGACAGAGGGATAGATTCTACTAGGGGGCTACGTGGCGATGTTGACTCACCTGGATAGGTGTGGTTGGATCTGAAACCAAAGCTGTCATTAACATTGTCAGGTTCAATCAGGTGGCATGTTACCTGAGCAGTGAACTCCCGCTGGAGAGAGACACGGTGCTACAATCATCCGTTGAAGAAACGAGCAGTACTTTACAGATCCAGAAGATGCGTCTGTACCAGCAGTGATGTCGAGATGTTGGAAACGCTTATTCAAGCACACAGGTAAAAACCTCTTGATCTTCAATGGTTCCAACTATATCCCACTGTGGACTGAATATCTTTGCTAATATTTTATTGTATGCTGCAACAAAAGCGTTGTGTGTTTCTGTGTGTCTGTATGTGTGTGCAAGCCTGGCTTTGTGTGTGAGCGTGCCTGTGCGTACGTGTGTGCCCGAGTGTATGTGCGTGCGCCTGTGCCTGACTGCGTGCACACGTGCCTGTGTGCCTGTCTGCGTATGTGCCTGTCTGCGTGCGAGCGTGTGTGTGTCTGTGCTACTTTGTCATTGTAAATTTGGTCGTGAAACTTCACCAAATTGCTCTACGTGGCCATCAGATTTTATTCTTTAGCGATCAGTTTCATTTCACAAGCTTGCTGTTGGAGGAGAGGAATTTGAGGGGTTCTGCAGCAGTGAAAGATGCTTTATGAATTTCCGTTCCCTTCAGGCTGTTTTAAAAATAAAATAGGCAAAAAATAGATTTGGATGGAAGCTTTCTAGCTGGGAATGAAACCTAACCCTTATGACCAAGGCCCCACTGCCTCTGTAAAGGTCAGGGAGAGAGGTCCAGGCCAGAGTTTGATCACGCAATCATTCTGCTAGCTCGTTACTGGAAAATACGTGTTTTTTTTTTAGTCTTCTGCCGTTGAAACTAGCGAGTGAACCCGAGAGAATAAGTTAGAATGGACCTGATTCCCCAAAAAAGCATTTTTATCAGTGGGATGTTGGCAGTGAACTCTTCAAATATTTCACCCACCTATACCGTGCTAGACAGGTGAATTACTGTTAAAACACAAAGTGCTTCTGCTATAACTCCAGGATTTGTGTTCAGACAAGAACACCAAGCCCATGGCCAAAGTAGTGTCTAAACCTCCTGTACACACTTGTGTTATAGGAAAATAACTAACTTCATATTCAGTAATAAGTGTTGTACATGTTGAGAAAAACACAAGAGCAGCCACGGTGGCGCAATGGTAGTGTTGCTGCCTTACTGTGCTCACAGCGCCTGAGACCCGGGTTGGATCCAGATTATGGGTGATGTCTGTATAGAGTTTGTACCTTCTCCCCGTGATCGCGTGGGTCTTCGCTTTCCTCCCACGCCCCAAAGACGTACACAGGGTGTTAATCTGGAAGCAGGTTTGTTTGTAGGTGGCTTTGTGCTGTGTTGTAAACGTTCTCTGTTTTTGCCCTCAGGGAGACGTGCGCTGGGCTGAGGTCGCCGCAAGGAGGCAAGATGGCTCGCTGAGGAGTGATGACAAACTTGCTCCAGCTGCACCGGAGGGAGGTTTACTCTCACCCCTCCCTCCCATGGTGGTCTCCCCGCCCGGCGGCTGCTGGTGAACGTGTCCGGGGCTCCGGCCATCCCTTGAGCGCCGTTGGGCGCGAGCTCGGACGGACGTAAGAATTTCACCCCAAGGGGTTTTGGGCCCATAGCTCCGAACCTGGTGGGGGATGGGGGTGGGGGGGTTTAATCTGGAAGCAGGTTTGTTTGTAGGTGGCTTTGTGCTTTGTAAACGTCCTCTGTTTTTGCCCTCAGGGAGACGTGCGCTGGGCTGAGGTCGCCGCAAGGAGGCAAGATGGCTCGGTGAGGAATGATGACAAACTTGCTCCAGCTCCACCAGAGGGAGGTTCACTCTCACCCCTCCCTCCCATGGTGGTCCCCGCCCGGCGGCTGCTGGTGAACGTGTCCGGGGCTCCGGCCATCCCTTGAGCGCCGTTGGGCGCGAGGACGGACGGACGGACGGAGGCTGGGGGACGCCACGCGGGATCTCCCGTACACTGTGAGTGTTTCTCTGGCAGTGTCTTAGCTGGTTGTCATATGCAGTGATCAGAAGCAGTCAGCAAGCATACTGCCGCAGAAATGCTGCACGCACGCACGCACTCCAGACGGCTGCCTCCCCACCAGTCCCGTCTCCCAGCACGGCCAGTGAGACCCAGCGCCGCGGGCAGGTGAGAGGGAGCCAAGCCCTGACCCACACTCCGATGAGGACAACTTTGCCACAGACCGCGATCGTTTTATTCTCTTCCTTTTCTCTCGCTTCCGTTTTCTTTGACCAAATGTGCGTTTGATCTCCACTTTCACCCTGAATCGCGTGAAGGTCGGTGGGGTGGGGAGGGGCGGAGCTAGGGCTGTGGATTCAGAGCCAGAGGTTTGCCGGGGTCTTGGCTGCCTGTTGCTCTCGCCTCCTGCCAATCGCTTCCAGTTACGTGGATGGAACCGACTGCGCAGAGGTGAGTGCAGCAGCAGCTTGCCGATGCTCCCGTGGCTGCTTAGGAACCCTGAACACAGATTACATCTCCCCACCCCCCCCTCCTGCTGCTCCCTCCTTTCTATCCCCCACCCATGTCCATTCACTCTTGGAGGGTGGGGGGGGGACACCTCGTAGTCAGACTGGACCAACCTGGTGAGCTGCTGTAAACCCTCGTAGATAGACTCAAAATGCTGGGCTAACTCAGCGGGACAGGCAGCATCTCTAGAGAGAAGGAATGGGTGACGTTTCGGGTCGAGACTTATTCAGAACCGAAAGGGTCTGCCGTCTCCAGAGATGCTGTCTGTCCCACTTCAGCCTTTTGTGTCTATCTTCAGTGTAAAACCAGTATCTCAATTCCTTCCCACACTGTAAGCTCTCGCTATCACAGACCTCTTTATAACAGATTTTGGTTATAGCAGACTGTCTCCTTAAGTACACAGGATGCTAGTTACACAGTGGAGGCCATTGAAACAAATGAGGCTATTGAAACTGACAAAGCATTGACATTGGCGAGTCATTGACATTGCCAAGACATTGGCATTCGCGAGTCATTGATATTGCCAAGCCATTGGCATTGGCCAGGCATTGACATTGTCAAGCAATCGTTTTGATCGAAACTTAACTCTATTAAACAATGAAACAAACAGCCTTTATCCGATCAGCAGAAAGACCAAAGTTGATTACAATCAAGCTGCCCACTATGTACAGACACAAGATAAAGGGAATAACATTCAGTGCAAAATAAAGTCCGATTAAAGATAGTCTGGGGGTCTCCAAAGAGGTAGATGGTAGCTCAGGACCACTCTAGTTGGTGATCTGATGGTTCAGTTGCCTGATTACAGCTGGGAAAAAACTTCATATCCATGCACCTGCCATAGTATCTACCTCATCTACTTCCTCCGGCTGCTTGTTCCATATACCTACCACCTTCTGAGTGAATGGCCTGTCTAACCTTCCCACCACCTTCCCTTCAGTTTAAAACTCACATGTCTCTTATTCCCAGTTCTGATGTAGCCTCTCCAATGTGAAATGTTAACTCCACATCTCTTTCCATTAAATATGTCTAACCTTCCATTTTCTAGCCTGTTCCTAGTATTTAGATATTTTCTGGAAGCAAATGAAGCATGAATCAATAACAATATGCTTGAAGCTGTAGAATTGTTACAATATGGCACCCGTCATAGTTGCAGCAGGCCGCCGAATATTTTCATGTAAATCCAGCGGTGACAAGAAAAAGGTACGACTCTTTGGGCGACTACTCACGACTATACAGGCGCCACCCCGCGCGCGTGCCAATGAATCAGTGATGTCCTTTGGGGGAAAGCAGGGGAAGAAATAGGTCAACCTTAAAACAGCCTGGTCTGTGTCAGAATCTCCCACCCTGTTTATTCCCCACAACTACATGGGGCAGCGGTAGAGTTGCTGTCTCACAGCGCCAGAGACTCGGGTTCGATCCTGACTACGGGTGCCGTCTGTACAGAGTTTGTACATTCCCCCCCCCCGTGACCTGCGTGGGTTTTCTCCAGGATCCTGTTTCTCCCACACTCCAAAGATGTGCAGGTCTTTAGCTACACCATTGGCTTGGTGTAAGTGTAAATTGTCCCTCGTGTGTGTGCAGGATGGCGTTAGTGTATGGGCATCGCCGGTGAGCACACACTCGGTGGGCCACTGCCCGTGTTTCTGTGCTGTATCTCTAAACTAAACTAACCTCAATCATGGTTGAGTGTGAAGAGGTTGCTCTGCTCGGGGGCAGTTGGGGGATGGACATTAGATGCTGGCTTTGTTGGTGAATTCTACATCTTGTGAATGAATACATTTAGGGAGCTAAAGCCTTTCCATGTCTCTGTTTCAGCATTTGTATGTCGGGTAAGGGGAAGGGTGAGCATTTTCACACTGAGCACAGGGTGCGGGTTCCCATGTCCTATCTCCCGTTCCCACAACCATCTGTGTTGCAGAGAAAAGTATCCAACCGTGCATTAGATCGGAACGTGCGGGTGTCCTTGTGACTTGTTGCAATCCGGGGTTTGAATATATCGATACATTTGAATTGCAATCAGTGTTTCTTTATCTTGTTCCTTTTTCCTTGTAAAAATTGCACGGTTTACTAATGCAGTGGATGCAACACATTATTGCAAAGGAAAATGTTTCTTTAGTAAACGGGCGTGGTCATAGAGTAATACAGCACAGAAACAGGCCCTTCGGCCCAACTTGCCCATGCCCGACCAAGATGCCCCGTCACCATGCGAAATAAATTAATTCAGATGGAAATTAAAAGAAAATGAAAAGCGGAGACTTTGCAGGTTTGCTTCAAGAGACTTTTTTTGCAAGACATCATGGAGAGATGGAGGCAGTTGACTGCTCATCAGTTCTTTGACTTCACCGCAGAATTAGTCGACAGTCATACTGTGCAGTAAACAACTTTTGTATTTTGTTAGATACAACTATACAAAACTATACTATCTACTACACGGGTACCAATTATTTAATTAGTCATAACATACTTTTTTGTTTATGTCAATCCTATTCAACAACAGATACGTCAAACACAATACAAGGGCAATCTTGACATTATTTTATCTCAACTTTTAGGCGGATCGCGCCACCATCCCCTCTCCGAGCCAATGATCAGGCCCCCCCCCCCCCCCCCCCCATTTACTGCAGCGTATCTACGCTACTAGCGGTAAGGGGTCGACTAACACACTGCTGAGAGAAACAATGTTTAAGAAGGAACTGCAGATGCTGAAAATCGAAGGTAGACAAAAATGCTGGAAGAAACTCAGCGGGTGAGGCAGAATATTTCCTTCGCTCCATAGATGCTGCCTCATCCGCTGAGTTTCTCCAGCATTTTTGTCTACAGCTGAGAGAAACAAGCTTCCTTATCTCCCATCTACTATTTCATGTTTACATTCACCATCCACCCATCAACACATTCCTAGACAAGAGGTGATACGTCTAATCTTACTTTGCCGATTCCCACAAATCTCTTCACCTGGCCAACGAGAGATGCCGATTGTCACATCCAAACACCCTTTCGTTACCGTGTTCAATTCCAATGAAAATTAAGTAAGGGAGGATATTAATATTTTCTTCCACAGTTCCCTCCTTGCTGATCTTTGTGATCAACACTTATGTTATAGTAAGAAAGGATTTTAATATTTTCTCTCGATCGGTTGCAAAAATGGAGGTATGCGTGTCTGATTATAATTTGGTTGGAACCTGTCCTTGAGCTCGCAAAGAGTTACCCTTCTTCAGCATGCATAGGGATATGGGCACAAACCCAACATTCTAATCAGATAAGGAAGCCTGTTTTTTTTCTTTCAGCTGCGAGTGCACTATGTTCCGTGTGAAAGTTGTCCGTTGAATTTCATCCACCAACTTCTACCTTCATCCTGTTTCTCGTAACTATCTAGATGCCTCTCTTCACTCTCATGTCCTCTATGATCCCATATAATGTTAATATATTCATAAGTATTTAATACTACAAAGATGGTTAATAAAGAATATGTCCGCATTTTGAAACATTTTTATCATCGTCTTATCACTACAAACATTTACGGCTCTTGCGTTTCCTTCTCCTCGAGGGTTCCGTCTGAGTGATGCAGTTCACATCTGGTGGCATGTAACCAATCAGGTTTTTCTTTTACTTTTACTGCCGCCTGTGTTAGTTGCACCAAATATGGACCTTTCCACCTGGAAGAGAAAGATTCTTTGTTCATTGCTCGCACACAAACCTGATCTCCTGGTTTCAACGGGTGCCTATTTCCTTCTGCCGGAGGCACTTGTGCCTGCTTAACTTTTTTTCTCATAGATTTTACAAGCTTTCACACATGGCTTGAGCACATCTTCAGGATATTTCTTCATTCCATACCAGGGCTATCTTCTCAGGAGACATCGGGGGTTGGGTTCCTGTTGTCATTGGTCGTCCCATCTATATCTCGTGAGGTGTTAGGCCCTTGTTTCTATTTTTCTGATCTCCCAGGGCATATATCACTAAGGGCATAGCGTCTGGCCACAACAACCTATTCTGCTGGCATACTTTGGCCAAAGTAGCTTTTATTTCCCCATGTACTCATTCCACCATCCCTGAGGACCGGTTGATATGGTATGTGTCATTCCCACTGGAACCCAAGAGCCTTTGACGGGTTCTGAACTAATTTACTGGTGAAATGAGTTCCTCTGTCACTGTTTATTCCCGTGGGTATCCCGAATCTAGGTATTTCTTTCATTAAAATATTGCATCATCCCTCCTTGTAGGGCGTGCTTCCACGCATCTGGAGAACGTATCAACTATGACCAGAATGTACTTGAAACCCTTTGCTGCTGGCATGTGTACAAAATCAATTTGCAAATTCTCAAAAGGCATTTCAGGTTGTGGCGGGTGATCACATTCTGCAGGCATCTTCCCTCTATTATTTTGTTGATACACCAGACATGTTCTTGCACCTTTATCAATTGTGACTGATATACCTGGTGCATACCATTGCTGGGACAATGCATGTGCCATTCCCACTTTTCCCATGTGAGCCTGTCCATGGGCTAGGTGAGACGGGGTCAAAGATAGGCTCCTGGGACAAACTACCCGACTATCAGGGGTGGACAATGGGGTCTTGACGCCCTGCTTGACTCTAAGAATTATTTTCCTGGAGTGATGCTAGGCTTTGGGCATCCTGTAACTGGGTTACATAGAATAGAATGCTTTTTATTGTAATTCAAACAAACAAAAGTTTGAACAAAATTTCTTTTCCTGCAGTCATAACAGCAAAAACAAAAAAAAACACAGTTTCACACAAACATCCATCACAGTGAATCTCCAAACACCTCCTCACTGCGATGGAAAGCAAAAGTCTTATCTCTTCCCGGTTCTTCTCCCCGCGGTCAGGCAGTCAAACTGCTGCGTCGAGGTGATCGAGGCTCTTGATGTTAAAACTCCCGGCGGGCGATGGTAAGTCCCGCGGCCGATTAAGCCGCACGGGGCGATGAAAAGCCCTGCGACGGTCCGATTCAAACCCTGCGATTCTAACCGGGGTCTTTCAATGTTAACCGGTAGCCTTCCTTGTGCTGCAGACTTAATTTTAGTCGCTTGTAATTACGGGGTTTGCCTGAGGGCAATCTGTTTGGCTACATAATCAGCTGATCTGTTTCCTTTTGATACATCATCATCTGATGTATGAGCCTCACATTTAATAACTGCAATTTGCTGTGGCAATTGGATAGCATCCAATAAATGTAAGAATAGTACATCATGCTTAATAGTCTTTCCTGTTGATGTGATGAATCCTCATTTTTTATAACTGCCCAAAGTCATGTGCAACCCCAAACACATAGCGAGAATCTGTGTAGATATTAGCGCTTTTATCTTTTGCCAATATGCAGGCACGAGTCGGGGCATACGGGCTCAGCTGCCTGAGCAGACGTTCCGGATGGTAATGCATGCGCCTCCAGCACTTGGTGTGGAGCGAGCACCTCGTATCCTGCTAATAATCTATCATCGCTAGGTCAGTGTGAAGAGACATCAGTAAATAGGACCAGGTCAGGATTATCAATCGCTGAGTTACTCCAGTTTTTTTAGTCTATCTTCGGTTTAAAGCAGCATCTGCAGTTTCCTTCCTACACAATGCTTGAAACGAGTGATTCGGTTCACCTTCCGCCTCCATGTTACTTCTCGAGATCTCCAACAAATGAAAACTTTCAAAGAGCAGTAATTGTAACAACGTTGGAAACGTGACAGTCAATTTATGCACAGAAAGATCCCACTATGCAAGCGCTCCAGTGATCTGATTCATTGCATTGGTTGAGGGCTAACATGGTCAGGTAACCAAGGAGCCTCTCCCACTCTTGTTTAACTCGTGTTGTGGGATTTTATGTCAAGGGAGCATCCTGGTTTAATGTCACAGTGGGAAGGGAGGAACACATGGTAGATGGAGCTGGTCTATATGAAATGTCTTGAGTATTCTGAGTAGGATGGACATCCATTATCGGTAATAGCTATTGAATAGAAAAATCACTTGAATCTGTACGTTGTGAGAAAATGCCATTTACTCTGCTCCTTATCACAGTTAGGGCACTTCATGTACAGAGAGTTGCTTTGATATTATGTCATGGAATTAGTTTGTGGGGCATCAAATCTGACAGATAGCAATGTCAAGATATCCAAGGACAAGGAAACCAGAGAGGGAATTGCAGGAGCCCTGGTTGAAATCTACGAGTCGTCCTTAAATACAGGAGAGGTGCCGGAAGACTAGAGGGTGGCAAATGTTCTGCCTCTTTTCAAGAAAGGCTGCAGGGAAAATGCTGGAAACTATAGTCCGATGAACTTAACATCTGTAGTTGGAAAGTTACTGGAGAGTATTCTGAGGGATAGGTTATACAGGCATTTGGATGGGCAAAGGCTGATTAGGGATTGTCAGCATGGTTTTGTATGTGGGAGGTCCTGTGTCACAAATATTATTGCTTTGTTTGAAGTCGTGACCAAAAGGATTGATGAGGGTAGAGCTGTAGATGTTGTGTACATGGACATCAGTAAGGCATTTGACAAGGTTCCGCATGGTGGGCTGCTCTGGAAGGTTAGATCGCATGGGATCCAAGGAGAGATACCTGGCTGGATAGCAAATTGGCTCCATGGAAAGAAGCAGAGGGTGATGGTGGAAGGTTGCTTCTCAGACTGGAGGCCTGTGACTAGTGGTGTGCCACAGGGTTCGGTGCTGGGCCCGTTACTGTTTGTCATCTACATCAATGATTTGGGTGAGAACATACAGGGCAAGATTAGCAAGTTTGCTGATGATACATAAGTGAGCGGTTTTGCAGATAGTGAAACTGTTTGTGAAAGATTGCAGCAGGATCTGGATCCATTGGCCAGGTGGGCTGAGGGATGGTTGATGGAATTTAATACAGAGAAGTGTGAGGTGTTGCATTTTGGGAGTCTTAACAAGGGCAGAACCTACACAGTGAATGGCGGGACTCTGGGGACTGCTGTAGAGCAGAGGGATCTAGGAGTGCAGGTGCAAGGTTCCTTGAAGGTCGAGTCGCAGGTAGATAAGGTAGTCAAAAAGGCTTTTGGCACATTGGCCTTCAAGATTCAGAATATTGAGTATAGAAGTTGGGAGGTCATGTTGCAGTTGTATAAGATGTTGGTGAGACCGCATTTGGAATATTGTGTTCAGTTCTGGGCCCATATTGTCGGAAAGGTATTGTCAAGCTTGATAGGGTTCAGAGAAGATTTACGAGGATGTTGCCAGGACTAAAGGGTCGGAGCTATAGGGAGAGGTTGAGTAGGCTGGTCTCTATTCCATGGGGCGCAGGAGGATGAGAGGGTATCTTATAGAAGTGTTGCAAAATCATGGGAGCAATAGATTGGGTAGATGCACAGAGTCTCTTGCCCAGAGTTGGGGAATCGAGGACCAGAGGACATAGGTTCAAGGTGAAGGGGAAAATATTTAATAAGAATCTGAGGGGTAACTATTTCACACAATGGGTGGTGGATTTATGGAACAAGCTGCCGGATGAGGTAGTTGAGGCTGGGACTATCCCATTGTTTAAGATTAAGAAACAGTTAGACAGGTACATGGATAGGACAGGTTTGGAGGGATATGGACCAAGCGCAGGCAAGTGGGACTATTAGAGTAGCTGGGACATTGTTGGTGGTGTGGGCAAGTTGGGCCGAAGGGCCTGTTTCCACTGTATCTGACTCTGAGATTTGTCTACTTTTGGACATTTTGGCCTGGCATTCATTTCGATGGCACCAGAATATAAAAGCAATGCTGAGGCTTTATCAGGCATTAGTGAGGCCGTATTGTGGAGTATCATGAGAGTTTTTGGTCCCACATCGGAGGAAGGATGTGCTGGCGTTGGAGAGGATCTAGAGGAGATTTACAAGAAAGATCCTGTGGATGTTTGGGTTAACATATAAGGAGCGTTTGAAGGCTCTGGGTCTGTACTCGCTGGAGTTTAGAAGGATGAGTGGGATCTCATTGAATCCTACCAGATAATGAAAGGCTGGGGTAGAGTGGATGTGGAACAGATGTTTCCAGTATTGGAAGAGTCTAGAACCAGAGGGCACAGCCTCAGAATACGAGGACGTACCTTCAAAATGGAAATGGTGGAATTTCCTCCGCTTGAGGGTGGTGGATCTATTCATTGTCACAGACGGCTGTGAAGGCCAAGTCATTGGGAATGTTCAAGGCAGAAATTAATAGGTTCATGGTTAAGAAGGGCATCAAATGTTCGGGTCTCAGAAGACTCTGAATTATTTAGCCACAAAGTATATCTGACGATTTACTATCGGGCATTGTCGAGAGAAAACAACCAATTGTAACCAAAATTATCAAATGAACTGGATGTCAAAGCATGGGAAAGAACAAGAAGCTGATATCAAAGGAGATGATGCCAAGTACTGCAGGAATTTACAGAGATATAGATGACTGATTCCATGGTGCAGTTGAAAGTGAATGGGAATTTCAAAATTAATCTCCTGGGACCCGCTGGTCCGTTTGCCAGTGAGACATACAGCAAGGCAACCCGGCCAACTTCAAGTAACCCTTGCATCCCCTCTCTCTCTGTCCCTCCCCCACCATAGGCGTCGTACTAGTTTCACTGTCGTCCTTTTGAGTTTCACTGTTTGTATAACTCGTCATCACCTAGCCCACCGCCAACAATGAACCGTTGTTGGCTCCACGTTTCCTTGATCATCGTTGGTTTTTGCATATCTTTCATTCATTTGTCATATATACCTTCTATATCTCTCGTTTCCCTCCCCCCTCCGACTCACTGTGAAGAAGGGTCACGTCCCAGAAAGTCACCTATTCCTTTCCTCTAGAGATGCTGCCGAACCCGCTGAGTTACTCCAGCTTTTTGTGTAAACCAGCATCTGCAGTTCCTTCCTACACGGGTATAATTCCATGTTGGGATGGTGTTGAACTTTAATGTGAATCTACAGGCGGTGGTGCATCCATGCACTTGACTCGTATGATCTCTGCGTTGAATTTGCAGCTTTGGGAGATTCTGTTGGAACAGCCGGGGCAAGTGGCAACAATGCATTTTGGAGACAATGGACAACTAGCTGCCATCATTGGACAAAATGGATTGAACACCAGCGTTGAAGTTTAAAAGCAAGCTCATGTCATTGTTAAGAGCAGAAACATGGAACTACAGATGCTGGTTTAGAAAAGACACAAAGTGCTGGAGTAGCTCAGTGGGTCAGGCAGCATCTCTGGAGAACATAGATTCATAATGTTTCAGGTCGGGACCCTTCTTCAGACTCTGAAAGCTTGTGAGCAAGTGGGTTCTACTCCGGGTGCTCCAGTTTCTTCTCACATCCCAGAGATGTGCAGGTTTGTAGGTTAATTGGCCTCTGTAAACTGACCCCTAGTGTGTAGGGAGTGTTCAGTTCAGTTTTATTTGTTAACACAGGGTCAACGGTACAATGAAATGTGTTTGACAAGACAACGGGTCACCTCAGCAATGATGTTACAAGGATAAAAATAAGATAAGATAAAAGTGACATTGGTAGGTAAATGTAATAAATAATAAATAAAATAATCAACATATAATGATGTGTTTATGAGTTCAGAAGCCTGATCGTTAAAAACTGTTCTTAAGTCTGGTGGTACGTGCAACCATGTTACTGTATCGTCTGCCTCAAGGTAACAAGAACAGTCTGCGTGCTGTGTGGCTGTGGTCCTTGGTGATGCTGTGTGCCTTCTGCAGGCACTGCCGGTGGAAAATGTCCTGAATGGCCGGGAGGCATTTGATGGGAATGTGGGATAACACAGAACTACCGTGAACAAGTGATTGATGGACGGCATGGACTCAGTGGGCCGAAGGGCCTGTTTCCATGCTCACACTCTGAAGAACACACAAGAAACGTTACCTATCCATACTCTCGAGAGATTTTGCCCGACTCGCTGAGTTACTCCAGCACCTACAGTTATAGTTTGAGCCTGGTACATACTGTAACATTGCTTCCATCGAATGTTAAAACAACACAAGAACAAGGGGAGTCGTTCACATAAAAACTGCTAATAGTTTAAAACACGACGTGGGACATAAAGAGACTAACGTTTAACATTCCAAGCATTTCTATTATCCCCGGTACACAATAAAGCCATGGAGAAATACTCATTGGAATTTGGAATGTAAAACATTTAGCCAGAAGTTTAAGTTGCAAATTCAGCCCCTAGTCAGCAGAAACCAAGACTGTGCTGGCACTTGTAAGTGTGTGCACTTGAGGTTAAAAGGAGAGGGAGCCTGCCATATGACCAGTTGTAGCGTTCAATGACTTCTGTATCTTCACATTGCTGATGGCTTTGTGGCTGTAGATTCCTGCAGATAGACACAAAATACAGGAGTAACTCAGCGGGACAGGCAGCATCTCTGGAGAGAAGGAATAGGTGACGTTTCGGGTCGAGACCCTTATTCAGACGGAAGTCGAGGGAAAGGGTAACGAGAGATATAGACAGTACTTCAGACAAATGAATGGACGATATGTCTGTTGGGTTTGACCAGCATCTGCAGTTTCACCTGACACAGTAGATTCCTGTAAATTCTATTGCCTGCTATCTCTCCCTGTATCATGTACGTAACGATGCTTTATATAAAGTATCACAAGCCAAAGTGATTAGTATTGATCATTAAAATTGCTATAACATACAAGACCATTCGGCCCATTGTTTCTCTACTGCAGCCTGGAGGAGCAACCTCACTGCCACCATCCCCCACTCTTAACAGCTGTCTTTCTGCAAATTATCTTCCCTCAGATCTTGACCCAATTACTCTGAGGATTTGAGTCTGAGAGTAAAGATGTCTTGCTACACTTTACTTACCATGGCTGGCAGAGTGGCATAGCTGGGTTGAGTTGCTGCCTCACAGCGCCAGAGACCTGTGATCGATCCTGACTACAGGTGCTGTCTGTGTGGAGTTTGCACGTACTCCCTGCGATCATGTGGGTTTCCGCCAGGTGCGCTGATTTCCCGCGGGTTTTTATAGGTTAATTGGCTTCTAAAATTGCTCCTCGGGTGTAGGGAGTGGATGAGAAAGTGGGATAACATAGCGCTGTGTGAACGGGTGATGGATGGTCGGTGTGGACTCAGTGGGACGAAGAGCCTGATTCCATGTTGTATCTCCAAACTAAAATTTAGGGAAACTTTGGAGTTTTCTACCGCTGAGGGTTGTGGAAGTGTTTAAAGCTGAGGTGGGAAGGTTACCACGTGTCGAAGAGGGTAGGGCAGGAAAATTAGGTTGAGTGGAGGATAGGGGGTGGGAGGAGAGAGGGTGCTGAACAGCCTATGACTGCTCTATCCTGCAAGGCTCTTAACTTTGGGCAGCACGGTGGTGCAGCAGTAGAGTTGCTGCCTTACAGTGCCAGAGACCCGGGTTCGGTCCTGACTGTGCTGTCTGTGCGGAGTTTGTACGTTCTCTCCGGGTGCTCTGGTTCACGTCCACATTCCAAAGACGTACAGGTTCGTAGGTTAATTAGCTTCTGTGAAGTGTCCCTAGTGAGGGATAGAACTAGTGTAAGGATGATTGTTGGTCAGCATGGACTTGATGGGCCGAAGGACCATTTCCCACACTGTATCTCCAAACTAAACCTGTCGTAATTACTGAGTAGAGATGTTTATGGTCTTGTTCTTCCTGCATCTTTTGCTGAGAATTTTAAATCTGGCTCCTGGTCCTCGAAGCATCTTCCCTGCATCTAACCCAGACATAATGTTGCAAACCTCTGCCAACTCACAGTGCTGGCCTTGTGGAATATGCATGGTTTTCCCCCCTGTGACCACATGGGTTTCTCGCTAGTGATCCAGCTTCCTCGCACGTCCTAAACACTCACCAATCGGTAGATTAGCTGGTCGCTGGATATTGTCCCTGGTATAAGTGGATCGTAAGAGAATTAGGGTGGAGTTGGTGAGCTTGTGAGAGATTGGAGTAGTCAGGGAAATTCTGGTTAACTATTGTCAAGTGTGCCGAGGTACAGTGAAAAACTTTATTTGCTGGCGTGCCATCCAATCATTCTATACACGAGTACAATCGAGCTACACACAAGTTCAACAGGAACTGCAAATAACAAAATACCAGAGTGTAAAATATAGTGTTTAGAGCGTTAATGGCCTGTCCCACTTTCACAACCTTTTTAACATCAGGCTAGAAAAACGCCCCGACCTACTTGATGCCACGAGTACCTACCACTAGCGTCACGGCCTGCCACGACCTACCTACGACCTCGTGACGGCCATGCTGTGAGTATGAGTCGGGGAGAAGCTATTCTTGAATCTGCTTTCAGGGTTCTGTATCTTCTGCCCGGCGAGAGAGGGAGAAGAGAGAATGGTGCTGGATTATGTGGGCTGCCTCCACCACCACCACCACCCCAGGTTTCCCACTAGTCCCACACAATCACATCGTCTTTAAACCTATCCCTCTCACCTTATAGCGATGCCCTCTGATCTGTGACGTTTTGTTCAGCACCTGATTCTTGTCACACAATTGAAATGGCGTTTAGAAAAAGGTTGACGTTTGGAAAAAAATCCTATCAGCATATATAGACCCTGAATGTATCGAAATGACCAATTATGCATCTGCTCTTAATTCAACGTGATTAGTCACAATGTGTAGAAAGGAACTGCGGATGCTGGTTTATACCTAAGATCGACACAAAGCGCTGGATTTGTGACTCAGCAGCATTTGTGGAGAAAAAGGATGAGTGACGTTTTGGGTCGGGTCAGGTCTGAAGTAGGGTCCCAACCTGAAACATCACCCATCCTTTGTCTCCAGAGATGCTGCCTGACCCACGGAGTTAGTTACTCCAGCACATTGCGTCTATCTTCGTAATTAGTAACAAATTCCTTATGCTTCAATTTTATTTTGCAATGCTCATTAAAGTTTAATGAGCTGCAACCATTGCCACGGCCAAGTTACTGATGATTCAAACTTTTAACATATTGAATGGGATTGAATTTTAAGTAGTGGTCCAGAAATAACTTCAACATTTACTGATGAATTTACAGGATGCTTTACTGTCTGCTGGCGTAGGCAAACTGAAATAGTTGATGTGGAACGTCTCACAGATATAAGGTAGGCATCTGACTCCCATGGCTATCTGGACTACACTTCTTCCCACCCTGCTTCCTGTAAGGACTCCATCCCCTACTCCCAATTCCTCCGTCTACGCCGCATCTGCTCCACGGATGAGGCGTTCCACACCAGGACATCTGAAATGTCCTCATTAGTCAGGGAACGGGGGTTCCCCTCCTCCACCATAGATGAGGCTCGCACCAGGGTCTCTTCCATACCCGGCAACACTGCTCTCTCTCCCCATCCCCCCACTCGCAACAAGGGCAGAGTCGCCCTAGTCCTCACCTTTCACCCCACCAGCCGTCACATACAACAAGTAATCCTCTGTCAGTTTCGCCACCTCCAACGTGACCCCACCACTCGCCACATCTTCCCATCTCCCCCCATATCTGCCTTCCGCAAAGACCGCTCCCTCCATAACTCCCTTGTCAATTCTTCCCGTCCCTCTCGTACCAATCCCTCCCCGGGCACTTTCCCTTGCAATCGCAAGAGATGCAACACTTGTCCCTTTACCTCCCCCCTCGACTCCGTTCAAGGACCCAAGCAGTCGTTCCAGGTGCGACAGAGGTTTACCTGCATCTCCTCCAACCTCATCTATTGCATCCGCTGCTCTAGATGTCAGCAGATCTATATCGGTGAGACCAAGCGGAGGTTGGGCGATTGTTTCACCGAACACCTCCGCTCGGTCCGCAATAACCAAGCTGACCTCCCGGTGGCTCAGCACTTCAACTCCCCCTCCCACTCCGTCTCCGACCTCTCTGTCCTGGGTCTCCTCCATGGCCACAGCGAGCAACACCGTAAATTGGAGGAACAGCACCTCATATTCCGCTTGGGGAGTCTGCATCCTGGGGGCATGAACATTGAATTTTCCCAATTTTGTTAGTCCTTGCTGTCTCCTCCCCTTCCTCAGTCCCCCTGCTGTCTCCTCCCATCCCCCAGCCTTTGGGTTCCTCCTCCTTTTTCCTTTCTTGTCCCTGCCCTCCCACACCCCTGATCAGTCTGAAGAAGGGTTTCGGCCCGAACCGTTGCCTATTTCCTTCGCTCCATAGATGCTGCTGCACCCGCTGAGTTTCTCCAGCTTTTTTGTGTATCACAGATATAAGGTGTGTTCACCCAGTATTTTTGGCTGGCAGACTCTTAGTTTTAAAAGATGCAGCGTGGAAACAGACCACCCAGTCCGCACCGACCATTGATCACCCGTACCGTTGTTATATCCTACACACTAGGGGCAATCTAGGAGTGCCGAGTCCAATGGCCTCCTCCTGCACCCATTTTCTATGTAATTTACAAAATCCAATTAACCTACAAACCCGCACGTTTTTGGAATGTGAGAGGCTGGTTTATACCGAAGATAGACTCGAAGTGCTGCAGCCACCGGAGAGACCCCACGCAGTCCCAGGAGGGAGGACATGCAAACTCCAAACAGACAGCACACGAGGCCAGGATTGAACCCGGGTCTCTGGCACTACAGGGCAGCAGCTCCACCGCTGTGTCACCATGCCGCCCAGCTTGATTCCATTGCTCTTGGCCACTCACGTGGGAGAGCTATTCTGCATGGGAGTGCCTTTAGATAGTGTCACACGATTTATGTCCCTTCGCGGGTCAGCTTGAACTTGTGTAAATGCTGAGAGGGAGTTCAGTGTCTCTGCCCTCTGTCCCTCGGGATGGGGGTTGGACAACTCTGGGCAAGCTTTGTCCACTTTGACAGCCGCCTAGAGCACTCTTTGTGGCTAAGGCACCTGGCAAAGAGCTTTACATTGTACCTAACAACGCATGGCAAAAATAAACTAAACTAAATTGGAGGCGACACAGTAGTGCAGTTGCTGCCTTACAGCACCAGAGATCTGGGTTTGATCCTGACTACAGGTGCTGTATGTTCTCTCTGGGTGCTCCGGTTTCCTCCCATTTTCCGAAACCATGCAGGTTTTTAGGTCCCTTGGCTTCGGTAAACATTGTAAATTGTCCCTAGTGTGTAGGACTAGACCTGCTGCACTGTAATCGCTGGTCGGTGCGGACTCGGTGGGCTAAACATTGAAACAGAAAATAGGTGCAGGAGTAGGCCATTCAAGCCTGCACCGCCATTTAATATGATTATGGCTGATCATCCAACTCAGTTTCCCATACCTGCCTTCTCTCCATACCCCCTGATCCCTTTAGCCACAAGGGCCACATCTAACTCACTCTTAAATATAGCCAATGGACTGGCCTCAACTACCTTCTGTGGCAGAGAATTCCACAGATTCACCACTCTCTGTGTAAAAAATGATTTTCTCATCTCGGTCCTAAAAGACTTCCCTCTTATCCTTAAACTGTGACCCCTTGTTCTGGATTTCCTCAAAGGGCCTGTTATCACTCTATATTGCTAAAACTAAATAAAAACTAAACTTTTTGTTGGATTAATGTCTCCTTGGAATAGCGTTTTAGTTGTCATTTTGTACTTGTAAATAAACTTGCCATAAAATAAAGTGTAATCTCACACGTGATAGATGACACCTCCAACAGTCAGAACTCTCTGAACACCTCATTCCACAGCTGAAGGCAGCCTGGAGTTGACATGATGGTGGTTGCAGTGGGACTGAGGAGCAGCCCAGCGGCGCTGCCGTCTCAAGGCTCCCAACGACCCAGGTTCGATCCCGAGCTCCGGCGCTGTCTGCGTGGAGTTTGCACGCTCTCCCTGTGGCCGGGTGCTCCGGATTACTCTAACGTCTCAAATGCGGGTGGGTTGGGAGGTGAATAGGCGGTTGTAAATTGGGTGGCAGCAGAGTTGACGGGGGATTGGGGTGAAGTGGTCACAATGGGGGGAAGATGTTGGTCAGGAAGGCAGTGCAGGTTGTTGGGCAAAGTGGGTTATTTTACTGTCCTGCTAGTTCCACTGTTCGCATCCATATATCCCTTCGTTATCACCTCTTCCACAGCCAACAATGGACCATTGTGGGCTCCACCATTCCTTGGTCATCGGTGCCGGCTCTGATTTGTTCTGAACCTTTTTATGCCTTTAGTATTTCCCCCCCCCCCCCCCGACTCTCAGTCTGAGGAAAGGTCTCGACCCGAAACATCACCTATACCTTTCCTCCAGAGATGCTGCCTGTTCCGCTGAGTTACTCCAGCATTTTGTGACTATCTGCAGTTCCTTCCTACACATTTTGTGGGGGGTATTCTATGTTGTATGAACATATTATTGTCATCTTCTGCTTCAGATGCAAGGGAACTGCAGACCGGCAAGTCCATGGATGCTGTTGCATTACATTCACCAATTCTAACTGAGATACACTGGCCAAGCTGGAAGGTGTTTTCAATGGCTAGTTGGTGTAACTAACCTGCTGGTTGAGAACTCACCAACCACTGGCAATAATTTGTGTTTTTACGGTTGAGTAATAAGCTGAGAGGGCAAGTTTTTATCCACACGGAGGGTGGTGATAGTGCTCTTCGAGAGTTTCTTTACACGTGCCGGCAAAGGAGATTAGTTTGTCATCAGGGTCGGAACAGACATGGTGGGCCGAAGGGCCTGTTCCTGTGCTGTACTTTTCCATGTTCTGTGGTGATTTGACAAAAACCTTCCAAAAGTATATAACGGTGGAACAGGGGCTGAGGGGAATGAATGGGTGTGAGGAAGGAGGGGCGACTTGGCAACGAGAGAAACTGAGATTGGGGTGAAAATGTCTTTACGGATCCCCGGTGTCTGCACAGGACAAGAACGTCGGTGCTTAACTGCTCTCTAAAATAGCCCTCTCTAAGCAAGCCACGGCATTCAACAGCAACTCACAATGGGCAATAAATGTGACCTTGCAGGGGAGAACATGCTAGCACTGAATGATTAAGAAACAAAAATGAAATCCAGTGTTTAAGAAGGAACTGCAGATGCTGGAAAATCGAAGGTAGACAAAAGTGCTGGAGAAACTCAGCGGGTGCAGCAGCATCTATGGAGCGAAGGAAATAGGCAACGTTTCGTCCCGAAACGTTGCCTATTTCCTTCGCTCCATAGATGCTGCTGCACCCGCTGAGTTTCTCCAGCACTTTTGTCTACCAAAGATGAAATCCAAATTATTATGGATAGTCATCAACATCCAGAAATTGATATAAATTCAAAACAGATTCATTTTCAGCTAACGTGAGTAAAAGTTTCGAGGGAATAGACCAAGTGGGTCCCTGTCACACGGGAGGCCTGGTCCCTCAACGTAAGCCGTTTCCCCCAACGCAGTATTCCACCACTCTCCCATAGCCCACTCACCCACAGGATTCAATTCAATGATACTTTATTGTCACATGTACCTTGGTACAGTGAAATTCTTTATTTTTGCATACAACAATTCAGACAGCAAACATCACCTCGGCACAAATAGTCGCCACTTTCAAAACTACTCAGTCTTATCTTCCCTCAGGAGTGAACCAGGAATGTTGCCGCACATGGCCACCGACATCCCTTAGGGTCCCTCACACAGGGTAACTCAGCGGGTCGGGCAGCATCTCTGGAGAACATGGAGAGGAGATGTTTCGGGTCGGGGCCCTTCTTCAGAGATGCTGCCTGACCTGCGGGGTTACTGCAGCACTTGGCGTCCTTTCTTGTATTAGCCAACATCTGCAGTTCTTTGTTTCTAAGGTTTAGAGGGATATCGGCCAAACACGGTTAAATGGGACTAGCTTAGATGGAGCAACTAGGTTAGCATAGACGTATTGGGCTAAAGGGCCCGTTTCTGTGCTGTATAACTATTCTAAACTCAACATTTTAACACACATGCTTTCCGGCCAGATTTCAATTAATGCCAGTAGCTGATGTTTGACAAAATTATTTGGAATTAATCTTTATATATTGAAAGCATTCCGTTTTATGGATCATGAAGTATTGATGATACATCTGGATGTATTTGTAAACCATTGCATTAAGTATCCTGCACCAAGATTGAGTTGCCCAAGTAAATCAGAATGGTTGATGCTTTTTTAATAAATTTTCTCATCCTGGATTGTGGGTTGTGCAAATTAGTCTGATTATTCTGCACTGGTCGGTCGGTCGGTCGTTCGATTCAATCAAGCTGTTGTGCAGCTGCCAGTCGTTATATTGAAAAGATTAAATCTTGCAGCTGCCCAACAGAACTGAAGATTGACACAAAATGCTGGAGTAACTCAGGCAGCAGGCAGCGTCTCTGGATAGAAGGGATGGGTGACGTTTCGGGGTCGAGACCTCTCTTCAGACTGAGCATCAGGGGAGAGGGAGTTGGGCCGAAGGGCCTGTTTCCACGCTGTTATCGTTCTTTTCTTTTTAATAATTATATTTATTAGAAGCAATTGTACAAGAATAAAACAATCTGCATATAAAATTATACAGTTATTGTACGGCTTCAACTTTAACCTTTTAACTTGAAAATAAGGGAAAAGAAAAGAGAAAGACCAAGAAAGAGAAGAAGTGAAAGGTGCAAAGATAGGACCCCTAGACTACCAACGTAGTGTGGCCAAAGAGTGAATAAAGATGTAGGAGAGGAGAAGGGAAAAAAAAAAGTGGAGATATATCTGCCTCTCGTTCCCCCCCCCCCCCCCCCCCCACCCTGTTCTCATTCTGATTCTATGTAGAAACCAGGAACTGCAGATGCCAGTTTACACAAAAGGACACAAAAAGTGCTGGAGTGAGTCGTACAGTGAGTCTGAAGAAGGGTCCAAATCCGATCCGATACCCCCCCCCCCCCCCCCCCCCCCCATCCACGTTCCCCAGAGATGTTGCCTGACCTGCTGAGCCACTCGGCTTCTTCAGGTTCTGAGTAACGGAACTGACCCGGTTTGTCATCGGCAAGTCCGTGGGAAGTACAATTTATAATGTCGCCAACACCGGCACCCAATCACGGGTCCCAATTCTTTGCAGCACTTACTCTGAAATCACTCAATCTTCCCAAGACATTTCTGACTCTCCTGGGAAGTTGCTCCAGTAAGTAGGAAGCTGGTTCGCAGAGCCGGCTTCAACAAATCCACTCGGTATCCAAGTGCTTTCGCAGTGGAGAGCTACATTAACCCACCAAGCTGCACCGTGAGGACACAAGGTGCTGGAGTAACTCAGCGGGTCTGACAACATCTCTGAGGAACATGGATGAGTGACGTTTCTAGTCTGGCTGTACGAATTGCTCCAGCACTTTGTGTCATTTTGTGTATACCAGCATCTGCAGTTCCTTGTTTCTACATAGAATCAGAATGATGACAGGAGCACCTCGTCGAAACTCACCGAATAGTGAAAGGCCGGGATAGAGTGGATGTGGAGAGGAGTCTAGAACCAGAGGCCATAGCCTCAGAATAAAATTACGTGCCTTTAGAAAGGAGATGAGGAATTTCTTTAGCCGGAGGTTGGTGAATCTGTGGAATTCATTGCCACAAACGGCTGTGGAGGCCAAGTCAATGGATATTTTTAATGCCGAGATTGACAGATTCTTGATTAGTATTGGGGTCAGGGGTTAAGGGGAGAAGGCAGGAAAATGGGGTTGAGAAGGAAAGATAGATCAGCCATGATAGAATGGCAGAATACACTTGATGGGCCGAATGGCCTAACTGCTCCGCTCGCTTAATAACTTATAAGCGCTCACTTTCCAAAATAAAGTTATTTCTTTGCTCGAGAAATAGTTGACGATGGGCAGGGGGTGTGAGAGGTGCTAGAAAAATGCAGGACCTTCGTTTCAGCTTGTGCTGCCATGGAATCTGTTGGGAAAAGTTGCAGCTTCCTTGCTCAATGCCAGAGTCCTGGAGAATAACCTACAGCTGAATCATTTGAAACCAAGCCTAGTCAGTCTGGCTGTTAAAGCAGAAGTTGGAACAAGTTTAAAGTAGTTGCGTGGACGAAAGTTAAAATAAGTTAGTGCTGCTGAACATAAAACAGTTTCGCTTCCAAATGGTAAGATATCTGCAGAATCCTCACACAGCATTCTACACACAAGGACTGACTCATTGAAAACAATGATACGCTTCATTGGAATGATGTAATGTCAGATATTTAATTTAACATTAAAAACTACCAAGCCTGCTTTTTAAAAAAATAAACGAAGCCATTTTGTTGGCAAAGATTAGTGTTTAGTAATTTGAATGAAAATAGTGGATGAAGACTTTGTTTTTTAGCCTAGAGATGCAGCAAGGGGAACAGGCCCTTCAGCCCACCGGGTCCATGCCAACCACCAATCTCACGTTCACATTAGTTCTATGTTATCACCCAGTCCCACCCATTCCCCACACACTAAGGAAGATTTACAGAGGCCAATTAACCTGCAAACCCGCACGTCTTTGGGATGTGGGAGGAAACCCACAAGGTCACAGGGCGATCGTGCAAACTCCACAAAGTCAGAACCCGAGGTCGGGATCGAACCCGGGTCTCCAGCTCAGTGAGGCAGCAGCTCTACAAACTAGAGGCAGCAAACATGTTCCCGATGTTGGGGGAGTCCAGAACCAGGGGTCACAGTTTAAGAATAAGGGGTAAGCCATTTACAACGGAGACGAGGAAACACTTTTTCTCACAGAGAGTTGTGACTCTGTGGAATCCTCTGCCTCAGAGGACGGTGGAGACCAGTTCTCTGGATACCTTCAAGAGAGTGCTAGATAGGGCTCTTAAAGATAGCGTAGTCAGGGGATATGGGGAGAAGGTAGGAACGGGGTACTGATTGGGGATGATCAGCCATGATCACATTGAATGGCGGTGCTGGCTCGAAGAGCCGAATGGCCTACTCTTGCACCTATTGGCCTAATTATACTCCTATAACTTGTGAAGACCAATGCATATTCATGCACTGGTGAGACGGGAGTGGGACTTGATCTCCAAAGTATATGTCACCTTCCTGTTTATATTTAATGACTTGGCTTCCTCTGCCTCTGTGATAGAGAATTCCACAGGTTCACCACCTTCTGACCTGCAGCACATGTGTAGGGTTCGATTGCAAACAGGTATAACATGGTTTTCACTGTATCTCTGTACACATGACAAAAAAAATACTAAAACCCAATGCTCAATGGCATACACCAAGTGTGAGATGTTGCACTTTGGGAGGTAAAATGTAAGGGGAAAGTATACACTTAACAGCATGACCCTAGCAGCATTGATGTACAGAGGGATTTTGGAGTTCAAATCTACAACATCCTTAAACTCCCTGACCTATGCAGAACAGTCGGGAAGTCATGATGTGTCAGAAGAAACTGCAAATGCTGATTTACACCAAAGACAGACACAAAATGCTGGTGTAACTCAGCAGGACAGGCAGCATCTCTGGATTGAAGGAATGTGTGACGTTTCGGGTCAAAACCTTTCTTAAGATCTTCTTCTGAAGAAGGGTTCGACCCGAAACGCCGTCCATTCCTTCTATCCAGAGATGTTGCCTGTCCCGCTGAGTTACTCCGGCATTTTGTGTCTGTCTATCGGAAGCTACGATGCAGCTTTACAGGACCGGAGCATTGTGTGCAGCTCTGGTGGCCCCAATACAGGAAGGAAGTGGAGGCTTTTTGAAAGGGCGCAGGTGAGGTTTACCAGAAGGATGCTGGGGGATACCAGACCAAGTGGGACTCGTTGAGTGTTTCCTTGTCTCCGTTGTAAATGGCTTACTCCTTATTTTTAAACTGTGGCCTCTTGTTCTGGACTCCCCCCAACATCGGGAACATGTTTCCTGCCTCTAGTGTGTCCAAACCCTTAACAATCTTATATATTTCAAGGAGATCCTCTCTCATCCTTCTAAACTCCATAGTGTACAAGCCCAGCCGCTCCATTCTCTCAGCATATGACAGTCCCGCCATCCCGGGAATTAACCTTGTAAACCTACGCTGCACTCCCTCAATAGCAAGAATGTCCTTCCTCAAATTAGGGGACCAAAACTGCACACAGGGACAGACTTGGATTGTTTTCTCTGGAATCCTGGAGGTTGCAGGGTATATCAGGCATAGAAGTATGCAGGGATAGAAGTATATACAATGATGGGAGGAATAGATAGTGCAGACAGTGAGAAACGTTTTCCCAGGGTGGAAAAATCAAATACTGGATGGCGTAGTTTTAAGGGGAGATGGGCAAAGATGAAAGAAAGTGCGTGGGGGGAGTTTTTTTTTACACAGAGGGTGACTTGTCCCTGGAATGTACCGCCAGCGGTGGTGGTTGACGCAGATACATTCGTGGCACTTAAAATACTTTGGGATAGGTACATGGAGGCCAATGGGTCATGTGCGAACAGATAAATGATGGTCTTGGTAACTCGTTTCATTCCACCACCACCCTTTGTGTAAACAAGTTGCCCTTCATGGGGGGGGCGGGAGTGCAGTGGAGAGATAAGTTTTTTTGGCCTTCCATCACAGCAATGTGATGGATGTTTATGTAAATTATGTTGTGTCTTGGGTCTATTTGTTTGTAATGTATGGCTGCAGAAACGTCATTTCGTTTGGACCTCAAGGGGTCCAAATGACAAATAAATTGTATCTTGTATCTTGTATCTTGAGGTTCCAATGAAATCTTTCCCCCTTCACCTTAAACCTGCCTTCAGGTACATGATTCGCCTACTCTGGGTAAAATACTCTGAATGTACCCTGTCTATTCCTTTCATGATCTAGTACAGCACCATATGTTCACCCCTCGTCCTCCTGCGCTCCAAGGAGCAAAGTGCTCAACTTGCTCAACCTCTCCCTGTGGCTCACGTGCTCAGGCCCTGGCAACATCGCCGTACATCTTCTCTTCAGCTTCTCCAGCTCCAGATGAGCCTGTGACTAATTATCCCAATCTCCCGCCCCCTCTGTAATCTCTAGCAAGCCTATGTTGCTCTCTCTCCAGTGAAATGCCAAAACCTCCACACGACCAAGCCACTGCAGGCAAAGTGAGCCACATCTATTTGCATCTGCATTCCATTAACAATGGAGGGTTCAGCATTTTTCTCGCCTGGTCTGCAATGCACCAAGTTCAATTAGAAGCACCACAACAGTTCGACACTACCCCCTGCAGGCCAACACCACATTCCTGCCAGCCCGACACTGGGATTCCTCCAGCTCTACGACCACGTTTTAACCCAGGCTCGATACCACGCCCATGTGCGTTTCCATCATTGCTGGCCCTGATTTGCCCCTTTGCATACCTTTTGTTCATTTGTTCAGCGTACCTTTTCATATCTGATGCCTGGCGTTTCATATCAAGGTAGTTGAGGCCAGTTCATTGGCTATATTTAAGAGGGAGTTAGATGTGGCCCTTGTGGCTAAGGGATCAGGGGGTATGGAGAGAAGGCAGGTACAGGATACTGAGTTGGATGATCAGCCATGATCATATTGAATGGCGGTGCAGGCTCGAAGGGCCGAATGGCCTACTCCTGCATCTATTTTCTATGTTTTTATCTCTCGTTTCCTTCTCCCCCTGACACTCGGTCTGTCGAAGGGTCTCGACCCGAAACGTCACCTGTTCCTTTCCTCCAGAGATGCTGCCTGTCCCGCTGAGTTACTCCAGCTTTTTGTATCTACATTCAAAGTTATTATGCTGACCTTTCAATAGTGAACAACCTACTTTATAAAAACAGAGGTGGGGTGGGGTGGGGGGGGGGGGGGGGGGGAGTGGGATTAGAACCGTCTTTTAATCCATTGGTTCGAATTCAAGCTACAGTATTAGTTCCATCACTCTGTCCTGGTCTTCTGGGGCATTTGATGTAAGATGGTAGCAGGGCTTTGCCAGAACAACGGTGACCAATGGTGAACACCGATGCCTGGCGTTTGATGTGCAGGCATTATCAGCCACGTTTCCTACATCAGTTACATTTCCTCCACTGGCATGGTGGCTCAGCGGTAGAGTCGCTGCCTCACGGCGCCAGGTTCGATCCTGACTACGGGTGCTGTCTGTACAGTGTTTGTACCTTCTCCCCGTGACCTGCGTGGGTTTTCTCCGGGTACTCCGGTTTCCTCCCACACTCCAAAAACGTGCAGGTTTGTAGATTAATTGGCCTCTGTAAAAATTATCCCTCGTGTGTCAGACTAGAACTAGTGTACGGGGTGATCGCTGGTCGGCGCGGACTGCGTAGGCCGAAGGACCTGTGTCCTACGCTGTATCTTTAAAGCTAAAACTACCAAATTAAACAATTTATTTATTATTGTTGGATTTTGTGTTATAGTGTTTTAGTTGTCATTTTGTTCTTGTAAATAAACTTGCCGTGTAAAAAAAGTGTCACCTCATATGTGATAGATTAAACCTCCAACAGCCAGAACTTCCAAAACTTCAAACCACAGCTAAAGGCTGCCTGGACATTCACACGGTGGTCAAATGTGGAAACCCATATTCCAATGACTTACAGGTTTGTAGGATAATTGGCTTCTGTGAAAGTGTAGGATAGAAGGTGTTTTTGGACGATGGCTGGTCAGCACAGACTCGAGGGGCCAAAGAGCCTGTTTCCATGCTGCATCTCTGAAGTCTGAAGACTACATCGCCAAACAAACTCAACGGGTCAGGCAGCTTCTATGGAGGGACTGGACATACAACGTTTTGGGATTCTTCTTCTGTCTGACCCTTTGTTGCCGATCCATCTCCCTCCACCGATGCTGCCTGACCCATCGAGTTCCTCCAGCAATTTTGTTGCTTGGACAAGATTCCTGCATCTGCCACATATGTCTCCTCTAGTTTAGCGATACAGCATGGAAACAGGTCTTCCAGCCCACCGAGTACATGCCGTAAACAAGTTCTATCCCACACACATAGAGACAATTTTACAGAAGCCGATTAACCTACAAACCCGCACACCTTTGGAATGTGGGAGGTAACCAGTCACAGGGAGAACGTACAAACTCTGTACTGACAGCACCTGTAGTCAGGATCGAACCCGGGTCTCTGGCGCTGTAAGTCAGCAACTCTACCTCTGTGCCACCCTGTGCCGTTCTGAACAGACTTCATTGGTTGTAGAGTGACTCAAAGCTACTGGGGAAAACAAAATAGAAATGTGAATATTTATTTCTTTTGGGAATCTTCGCGATTAATTTATTTCCGCGATTAATAGAGGCAATTTTCATCGTTCAGTGTGTCTCCCGCAATGCCTTGTGGCTGTAATATACTGGATAAAATTCAGGCATGGAGCCAATTCTTTGTTTAAGCAATATTCTAAATGGTGCCTGTGCCAGTTTCAACTATTTATCAACTTTTCTCTTCACATGGAAAAGCAACGCATAGTTCTATAAACTTTATGAAAGGACAACTTTACCTTGGTGATCGCTGCTTACTGACTAATCCTCTTCTCCAAGATGGAGCCCAACCCAGGTGACTAGATCATAAGATCATGTGATAGGATCAG
Source organism: Leucoraja erinaceus (assembly GCF_028641065.1). Lineage (NCBI taxonomy): Eukaryota > Metazoa > Chordata > Chondrichthyes > Rajiformes > Rajidae > Leucoraja > Leucoraja erinaceus. The sequence goes on along the minus strand of NC_073406.1, from coordinate 20,018,307 downwards.
AATTAGGCCATTCGGCCCATCAAGTCTACTCCACCATTCAATCAAGGCTGATCTATCTCTCCCTCCCAACCCTATTCTCCTGCCTTCTCCCCATAACATCTGACACACACTAATCAAGAATATATCTATCTCTGCCTTAAATATATCCACTGACTTGGCATCCACAGCCTTCTGTGGCAAAGAATTCCACAGATTCACCACGCTCTGACTGAAGAAATTCCTCCTCATCTTCCTAAAAGAACATCCTTTAATTCTGAGGCTACGCGCTCTAGTCCTAGACTCTCCCACTAGTGGAAACATCCTCTCCACATCCACTCTTTCCAAGCCTTTCACTATTCTGTACGTTTCAATGAGGTCCCCCCCTCATTCGTCTAAACTCAGGTGAGTACAGGCCCAGTGCCGTCAAACGTTCATCATATGTTAACCCACTCATGCCTAGGATCATTCTTGTAAACCTCCTCTGGACCAAAGATCTTAGAGCAGATCTTTGCTCTGGACCTTCTCCAGACACAGCACATCCTTCCTCAGATATGATATCCTTGCTCACAATACCACTTGCGCGCTTGCCACAGAAACACATTCTTCTTCTTCTCCTTGCGTATGACGTGCACAGCCTAAAGTTGTAAGACAACTTGTTCTATTTGATCTTATTTGATTGTCCACACCAGGTTGATTGCATTCGTCGAAACAGGGCGGACCACGTGAAGGTTGCAATCTCCCACCCCAATCACATTTTAACATCGCTCCACACTCTTAAATCTCTTCTACAGCAACACTAAACGTCATTCCCTTATCATGTATCTATACAATGTAAATGGCTCGATTGCAGTCTTTCGGCTGACTGGATAGCATGCAACAAATGCTTTTCACTGTACCTTGTACACGTGACAATTAACTGAACTGCTACTCTCTTCATAGTGCACAGATTTCATCCACTGGGTGTGCAGGATGGGAAGCCCGTAAACTCTGATGCTTCTCTGGGAGCTGCTGCCACAGTAACATCTCACCCCTCACCACATGGTCTGGCCACCATGTCAGGGACATCACTGCTTTGGTAGACCCCCCCCCTCGGAGGGCCCTTGGGTCGTCTTATCATTTCAAAAATAAACTTCATCTTTCCAAAAAGGTAAACCGGATATGCAAAACTGTACAAGGCTTTCTTTACATTCAAGAAGAAACATGGTGTGCCAGAGTAACTCAGCCGGTCAGGCAGCATCTGTGGAGAACACAGGCCAGGTGACAATTGGGGCGGGACCCTTCTTCAGGCTGATGGTTTGGAGGAAATCTGAAGCAACGGTAGACGTTTACCCTCATTCTCCAGAGATGCTGCCTGATCCGCTTTGTGTCTTTTCTATTGTAAACCAGCACTCTGGCCATGGAGGAGGCCCAGGACAGAAAGGTCGGATTCGGAATGGGAGGGAGAGTTCCCAGCTCTCCCTCAGCCCACTGTCTCCTCCTTTTCCTTTCTTCTTCCCCGCCTCTCCACCCACAGATCAGTCTGAAGAAGGGTCTCCGCCCGAAACTGCGCCTATTTCCTTCGCTCCATAGACGCTGCCTCACACGCTGAGTTTCTCCAGCATTTTTGTCTACCTTCGATTTTCCAGCCTCTGCAGTTCCTTCTTAAACAAAGTTACCTCTGACCGCGCTTCAACTTAGTTCCTTCTCCATTCCCATTCTCCACCAAGGTGGGTCGTCGAGAAAAGATCTAATCCACATGCACAACACCTTGGGCTGTGAGCCAGGGTATTGAAATAGTTCATTTTTCAATACCCAGCTGTTGAGGTCGTGTTTTTTTTTACACACTTAATTACTTCAGTTGTTAGGCTCGCTGAAGCGATCAGTCAGAAAGCACTTCTGCATCTGGCCCATGTCAAACCATTCGGGCCTCAGGCACAATGAGTGAATTGTGTTCAGCTTCAAACATGCTGACGACGAGATGGTGTAGACTAGTGATTCCCAACCTGGGACCATGGCAAATTTCAGGGGGGCCACAGAAAAATTTGGGGATTTAGGGGGCCACAGGTTCAATGAAGGCGGCCACTTTTTTTCCACTAATAATGTCAGGGGGGGGGGGGGCACAGAAAAATTAAAGAGCCCAAGGGGGCCATGAGCTAAGAAAGGTTGGGAACCACTGGTGTACACGATGGTCGTCTTCCCCATTGTCATTTGGTGCCTCCTGCAATGCTCAAACAATGGGCCAATTATTTGGCTTCACCTGCCGAATGAGATCACTTCCAAAGGCCACGTTCTGATGGTCTATCTGGCTCCCGCTGTGCCACAGTATTGTAGTGTCAGGGCGTATTCTCCACTGGGGAATGGGGAAGCTGAATGCTCTTTTGCAACGTTATAACTCATCAGCTTAATGTTTTTATTGATGTTTTTATATAATTAATATAATTACTTTCTTTTATTTATTAAAGACATTACTTTTTTTTTAAACCTCAGAGGCTTCAACAAAGCAAAAGCTCTCTACCTCTGGCGCAAATCAACTCCTACTTCGACAAAAACCTGGACCCACTGCAGTTCACTTACCGCCACAACAGATCAACCGTGGATGCAATCTCGCTGGCTCTCCACACCACTCTGGACCACTTGGACAACAAATGTCAGGCTGTTATTCATTGATTACAGCTCGGCAGTTAACACAATCATCCCCTCCAAGCTGGTTACCAAACTCGCAGAACTGGGTCTCTGCGCACCCCTCTGCAATTAGATCCTCGACTTCCTCATTCACATTCACAGCCTGTTTGTATTGGTGGAAATGTGTCAGACTCGATAACAATCAGCACGGGAGCACCTCAAGGCTGCGTGCTCAGCCCCCTGCTGTACTCACTCTATACTCACGACTGCGTAGCCGGTCATAGTGCGAACTCCATCATCAAGTTCGCTGATGACACCACTGTTGTGGGGCGTATCACTGATGGGGATGAGTCAGAGTACAGAAGAGAGAGCGAGCAATTGTCCATATGGTGCCAGCGCAATAACCTGGCCCTCAACACCAGCAAAACCAAGGAACTGATTGTGGACTTTGGAAGGAGTAGGATGGGGACCCACAGTCCCGTTTATATCAACGGGTCGATGGTTAAAAAGGTCAAGACCTTCAAATTCCTGGGCGTGCACATCTCTGAAGATCTTTCCTGGTCCGAGAACACTAACGCAATTATCAAGAAAGCTCATCAGCGCCTCTACTTCCTGAGAAGATTACGGAGAGTCGGTTTGTCAAGGAAGACTCTCTCTAACTTCTACAGGTGCACAGTAGAGAGCATGCTGACCAGTTGCATCGATTGACTTGGTTCGGCAATTTGAGCGCCCTGGAAAGGAAAAGACTACAAAAAGTAGTAAACACAGCCCAGTCCATCATCGGCTCTGACCTTCCTTCCATCGAGGGGATTTATCGCAGTCGCTGCCTCAAAAAGGCTGGCAGTATCATCAAAGACCCACACCATCCTAGCCACACACCCATCTCCCTGCTACCTTCAGGTAGAAGGTACAGGAGCCTGAAGACTGCAACGACCAGGTTCAGGAATAGCTACTTCCCCACAGCCATCAGGCTATTAAACCTAGCTCGGACAAAACTCTGAACAGTAATAACCCATTATCTGTTATTTGCACTTTATCAGTCTATTTATTCATGTGTGTATATATTTATATAATGGTATATGGACACACTGATCTGTTTTGTAGTCATTGCCTACTATGTTCTGTTGTGCTGAAGCAAAGCAAGAATTTCATTGTCCTATACAGGGACACATGACAATAAACTCACTTGAGCTTGAGCTCTCTTGAACTTGAACTTCCTGAGTGCACGGTTCTAAGAGGAAACATGATGCAGTGGAAGCAAATGCATTGATTTGCTGGTACAATGAATGTAAAACGCATGTACAAATCGTAGATGTTGTTTAAGAAGGAACTGCAGATGCTGGAAAATCGAAGGTAGACAAAAGTGCTGGAGAAACTCAGCGGGTGCGGCAGCATCTATGGAGCGAAGGAAATAGGCAACGTTTTGGGACGAAACCCTTAAGGGTTTCGGCCCGAAACGTTGCCTATTTCCTTCGCTCCATAGATGCTGCCGCACCCGCTGAGTTTCTCCAGCACTTTTGTCTACCTATAAATTGTACATTGCCACCCAAAACCGTCACCTCCCCACGGTCTCCAGAGATGCTGCTTCACCCACTGAGTTACTCCTGAACTTTGTGTCTCTTTGTGTAAACTAGCATCCTTGCTACGACCCTTATTTTTGACTAAACGAAACTTATAAATAGTATTTCCTGCATGTATGTTTGATGAATAAAGTATATTTTACTTTAATAAAGATAAGAGTATATTTTTTGACATTTAAAAAAAATCCCCCAGCAACATGTATGGTTTAGCATGACCCATGGCCCAGATTCCCAAGGTCAATTGTGGAAAGATTTCCAGGAGGGATTCGGGATGGCTTGTTTTGGTGGGGAGCAGAATGACCTTGAGCTTTTTGACCTTGTCGGCTGTGCAGGACTGGAGGGACATGTACAACAAGTGGAATGTCTCTGACAATACGAGTCAAAATGGCTTTTTTGTGCGGAAAGATTGAAAAGACTAGGATTATATTCACTGGAGTTTAGAAGAATGAGCGGTTATCTTATAGAAACATACAAAATTATAAACGGACTGGACAAGCTAGATGCAGGAAAAATGTTCCCAATGTTGGACGAGTCCAGCAGCAGGGGCCACACAGTCTTAGAATAAAGGGGAGGCCATTTAAGACTGAGGTGAGAAAAAACTTTTTCACCCAGTGAGTTGTGAATTTGTGGAATTCCCTGCCACAGAGGGCAGTGGAGGCCAAGCCACTGGATGGATTTAAGAGAGAGTTAGATAGAGCTCTAGGGGCTAGTGGAGCCAAGGGGTATGGGGAGAAGGCAGGCACGGGTTATTGATAGGGGACGATCAGCCATGTTCACAATGAATGGCGGTGCTGGCTCGAAGGGCCGAATGGCCTCCTGCTGCACCTATTTTCTATGTGTCTATGTGTCTAATAGGGGCAGTCACCAACACATTAGGTCTGTGTCTTGTTACTGTGAGGTGGTGGGAGTTGCCTGTCACCTGATTTATACCAATAGAATAAGGCAGAAATCCAAACCTTTTTTAACCTTAAGTCCCAGTTACATTTCAACCATTTATATCCCAACATGCAGGGATGGCACGGTGGCGCAGCGATAGAGTTGCTGCTTACAGCGCCAGAGTCCCGGGTTCGATCCTGACTACGGGCGCTTGTCTGTATGGAGTTTGAAACCTTCTCCCTGTGACTGCGTGGGTTTTCTCTGGGAACTCCGGTTTACTCCCACACACCAAAGACGTGCAGGTTTGAAGGTTAATTGGCTTGGTGTCATTGTAAATTGTCCCCAGAGTGTGCAGGTTATCAGTGTGCGGGGATCGCTGGTTGGCACAGACTCGGTGGGCCGAAGGGCCTGTTTCTGCGCTGTATCTCTAAATCTAAAACTTAAAATAACATTTAAAAATGCACTAAAGCGATGATTTAAATACCTATAAGGGGAAGCGTAGGTTGAAACTAATTAGTTAAATAACAACAAAAGGGAAGTTGTGAGAAAAAAATACCAGGGTGTAAAACTCTGATCTCGTTTACAAAGGGGCTGCGGGAGGACTTGACTAATGTTCATAAGAACATATGAACGGAATTAGGCCATTCAGCCCATCATTCGATCATGGCTGATCTATTCTCTCTCAATTTCATTTTCCTGCCTTCTCCCGTAACTTTTGACACCCATACTAATCACAAACCTGTTCATCTCCACTTTAAAAATACTCAATGACTGGCCTCCATAGCCGTCTATGGCAATGATTTCCACAGATTCACCGCCCTCTGACTGAAGAATTTCCTCCTCGTCTCCATTCTAATGGTACATCTGTTTATTCTGAGGCTGTACCATCTGGTCCTAGACTCTTCCAATACCAGAAATATCTTCTCCACATCCACTCTACCCAGGCCTTTCATTACCCAGTAGGATTCAATGAGATCCCCCTCATCCTAAACTCCAGTGAGTACAGGCCCAGAGCCTTCACATGATCTTTATACATTAACCCAATCATCCCTGGGATCATTCTTGTACACCTCCTCTGGACCTTCTCTACAGCTAGCACATCCTTAGGTGTGGGCCACACACTGAGAATTTCCTCATCTCCATTCGCAAGGTAGTCCCTTTATTGTGAGGCTGTGCCCTCTGGTATTGTGCAGGCAGGCCTGGTTTTTGCTTGTTCGATTGTTGCTGGTCTGGGATTAGTCTAAGCTCCCTTGCAGCCAGAATGGACACGATGGGCCGAGTGGTCTCTCGTGCAATACTGTTTCTTTTAATTGAAAGGGACCGCATTAAAGTGTGTGTGTGAGCTCGAGTGCCAGCTAGAAATAGCGTTCCCAAATGATCGAGTTGCTCTGACGTGCTTGTTTACTTGGTGGGGGGAGTGGAGGAAGCAACACTGATGTAGGGGGGGGGGGGGGGGGGGGGGGGAGGGGGGGTGGGAGGGGTGAGGGGGGGGGGAGAGAGAAGGAAAGGGAGGGGGAGGGGGGGGGGGGGAGCAGAGGGGGGAAAGGGGGAGGGGGGGGAGAGGGGGGGGCGAGAGGGGGGGGGGAAGAGAGGAGGAGAGAGGGGGGGGGGGGGGGAGAGGGGGGGGGGGGGGGGGAGGGGGGGGGGGGAGAGGGGGGGAGGGGGGGGAGGGGGGGGGGGGGGGGGGAGAGAGGGGGGGGAGAGGGGGGGGAGGGGGGGGGGGGGGGGAGGAGGGGGGAGGGGGAGGACAGAGAGGAGGAGGGAGAGAGGGGGGGGAGAGACAGGGCCACCCGCAGAAGTGGGGGAGAGAGGGGGGGGGGGGGGAGAGAGGGGGGGGAGAGAGGGGTGGGGAGAGGGGGGGGGAGAGAGGGGGGGAGGTGAGGGAAAGGGGGAGAGAGAGAGGAGGGGGGGAGAGGGGGGGGAGAGGGGGGGAGAGAGAGAGAGAGGGGGAGGAGGGGGGGGAGGGGGGGGGAGGGGGAGAGGGGGGAGTGAGGGGGGGGAGAGAAAGGTGGGAGGGGGAGAGAGGGTATGGAGAGAGAGGGGTGGAGAGGGGGGGGAGGGGGGGAGAGAGGGGGGGGGGAGAGAGAGAGATGGGGGGTGGGGAGAGAGAGAGGGGGGGGAGAGAGAGAGTCCAAGTTCAAATTCAAGTGAGTTATTGTCATGTGTCCCTGATAGGACAATGAAATTCTTGCTTTGCTTCAGCACAACAGAACATAGTAGGCATGACTACAAAAACAGATCAGTGTGTCCATATACCATTGTATACCTATATATAACACATGAATAAATAGACTGATAAAGTGCAAATAACAGATAATGGGCTATTAATGATCAGAGTTTTGTCTGAGCCAGGTTTAATAGCCTGGGTGGGGGGGGGATGAGAGAGAGGGGGGGGGGGGAGATAGGGGGGCAGAGAGAGAGGGGGGTGGGGGGGGAGAGAGAGAGGGGGAAGGGGGGGGGGGAGAGAGAGAGAGGGGTGGGGGGGGAGAGAGAGAGGAAGGGAGGGGGGGGGAGAGAGAGAGAGGGGTGTGGGGGGGGGGAGAGAGAGTGGGGGGGGGAGAGAGAGAGGGTGGGGGGGGGAGAGAGAGAGAGAGGGGGAAGGTGAGGGGGGGGGAGGAGAGAGAGAGGGTGAGGGGTGGGGTGGAGAGACAGAAGGGGTGGGGGGGGGGGAGAGAGGTGTGGGGGTGTGGTGGGGGGTGTGGGTGGGGGGGGGAAGAGAGGGTGAGGGGGGGTGTGGGGGGAGAGAGAGAGCGAGAGGGGGGGGGGGGAGAGAGAGGGGTGGGGGGTGGGGAAGAGAGAAGGGAGGAGAAGGGCCTCAGTAACAGGGGGGGCGGGGAGAGAAAGGAAGGTAGTCTCAGTAACAGGGGGGGCGGGGAGAGAGTAAAGTTTTGCGCTCAGCCACATGACTGAAGCCGCCAGCCTGTGGTTGTGGCTGTGGCTGTGATTGACTCCGGGCTGCCAGAGAATGCTTTGAGTTGGAGAAGCTTTAGTGTGAGTGTGTTAGTGTGAGTGAACGCGCAGAGACATGCAGCAGACGGAGGTGTACCTCTACGAGAAGGTGGCGATCCTCATCTCCTGCCTGCTGTCGGTGCTGGGGTCGACGCTGATCATCGCCACCCACCTGTGGTGGCCGGAGCTGCGGAGCAAGGCTCGCCAGTTGCTGCTCTTCCTGTCGCTGGCAGACCTGCTGTCGGCTCTGTCCTACGCCTACGGGGTACTGCGGGACTTCCAGCGCTCCTCGTGGGACTGCGTGCTGCAGGGGGCCGTCTCCACCTTCGCCAACACCAGCTCCTTCTTCTGGACCGTGGCCATAGCCATCTACCTGTACCTGCTCATCGTCCGCTCCGACCAGAGCCTGGCCGACAGCCTGGTCTTCTGGTCCCACGCCGTCAGGTGGGTGGGCACTTTGGTGCTGCTTTTCAAACGAGTTTCGTTGCAGCAGCAGCAGCAGCAGCAACAACAACAAACAAGGAAATGCAGATAGACAAAAGTGCTGGAGAAACTCAGCGGGTGCAGCAGCATCTATGGAGCGAAACTCAGCGGGTGCAGCAGCATCTATGGAGCGAAGGAAATAGGCTTTGCCTATTTCCTTCGCTCCATAGATGCTGCTGCACCCGCTGAGTTTCTCCAGCACTTCGATTTTCCAGCCTCTGCAGTTCCTTCTTAAACACTAAATTTCATCTTTGTTTCTTAATCAGTCAGTGCTAGCATGTGCTCCCCTGCAAGGTCACATTTTTCCAGCATCTTCCAGTTCCTTGTTAAACACTAAATTTCATCTTTGTTTCTTAATCAGTCAGTGCTAGCATGTGCTCCCCTGCAAGGTCACATTTTTCCAGCATCTTCCAGTTCCTTGTTAAACACTAAATTTCATCTTTGTTTCTTAATCATTCAGTGCTAGCATGTTCTCCCCTGCAAGGTCACATTTTTCCAGCATCTTCCAGTTCCTTGTTAAACACTAAATTTCATCTTTGTTTCTTAATCATTCAGTGCTAGCATGTTCTCCCCTGCAAGGTCACATTTTTCCAGCATCTTCCAGTTCCTTCTTAAACAAGGAAATGCAGATACAGATGCTGCTTAATGCACAGAAGGGCGCGCACACACACACACACACACACACACACACACACACACACACAGAGCTGGAGAAACTCAGCGGGTCAGGCAGCACCTCTGGGGAACACGCTAAAATACACCAGATTCAGATTCAGATTCAATTTTAATTGTCATTGTCAGTGTACAGTACAGAGACAACGAAATGCATTTTCCTTCTTGTTCCTTCTTGAACACCAAGTGTTCAAGAAGGAACTGCAGATGCTGGAAAATCGAAGGTGCACACAAAAATTTGGAAAAACTCAGCGGGTGCAGCAGCATCTATGGAGCATTTTTAAACGATTTTTTTAAAAAAACAAAAAAAACCTGGAAAATATGTGTGTTAGGGGACACAAGGAACTGCAGATGCTGATTTACAACAACAAAAAAAAAGACACAAAGTGCTGGAGTAACTCAGCGGGTCAGGCAACATCTCTGGAGAATACGCTAAATACACCAAATGAACGATTTTTTTTAAATAACCTGGAAGATATGTGTGTTAGGCCAGTGGTTCCCAACTTTTTTTAGTTCTTTTTTTTTAATTTAATGGCCCCTATGGGCGGGAGAAGGATCCTGCCCCCCCCCCCCCCCCCCCCCCCCTTGACATTATTAGCGGGGAAAAAGTGGCCCCCTTCATTGAACCTGTGGCCCCCTAAATCCCCAAAATTTCTTTCCCTCCCCCACTCCCCACCCCCCCCCCCCCCCCCCCCCCCCCCCCCCCCCCCCTCCATGAAATTTGCCATGGCCCCAGGTTGGGAATCACTGTGTTAGGCGACACAAGGAATTGCAGATGTTGATTACAAAAAAAAAGACACAAAGTGCTGGAGTAACTCAGCAGGTCAGGCAGCATCTCTGGAGATATAGGTTATTCAGAGATGTTGCCTGATCTGAATTACTCCTGCACTTTGTGTTCTCGTTTTTTTTTTAATTTAAGGAAGCTATGGAGAAGGATCCTGAGCTGAAACGTCGCCTATTTGTGTTCTCCAGAGACGCTGACTGATTTGCTTTGATACTCCAGCACTTCAGTTTAATTCTGTTTATTATTGTCACGTGCACTGAACAGCTTCTGGGTTTGTTTTCGTGGCTTGGTGGGCAGCTGGCGAGAATTCAATATTGGTGCCAAGTTCTGCCGGTTCAGAGTTATACTGCAACTTGTGTGAGTCTGGCAGGGTCTTCTGACTTGTGACTGTGGCAAACTATTGTTCTAGAGTCTTGGGGCTGTGCACAATCTTGTCCAGACTAACCACGTTGCATATTGGGCTAGTCTCATTTGGCCCTTAGCCCTCTCAACCCTTCCTATCCATATATCTGTTATATTTTTGAAGCAGGTCCTCGTCCCGAAAAATAGCCTATGCATGCTCTCCAGAGATATAACCATATATGCTTCCTGACCTGCTGAGTTACTCCAGCACCTTGTGTCTTTTTTTAAAATAAACCAGCATCTGCAGTTCCAAATATCTATCCAAGTGTCTTGTAAAAATGATAACAGTATCTGTTTCTTTAGCTTTCTCTGGCAGCTTATTCTAGTTACAAACTACCCTTTGGGAGAAAGGTTTGCCCTCTTAAATCTCTCCCTGCTCCCTTTTAACCCTATGCCGCATAGTTTTAGAATTCTCTACGCTGGGTAAAAGGCTGCGTATTCACTTGATCCACGCCCCTCACAAGCAGGTACACTTCGATACGAACATAAAACGGGCCCCTTGGTTCAACATGATGCCCAGACCAACTCTTATCTGCCTGCACATAAACCATGTCCCACCATTCTCTGCATATCCATATCCCCATACAAAAGTCTTTTAAATGCCAATAACATATCTGCTTCAACCACCACCACTAGCAGTGTGTTCCAGGGACTCGGTGCTCTTTATATTTTTAAAAAAAGCCCTACTAATCTTTAAACGGTCACCCCTCTGTCTCCTGCACCCCCCCCCCCCCCCCCCCCCCCCCCCCCCCCCCCCCCCCCCCCCACCAAAACAAATGACCCAGCCTATCCAACCTCTCCCTATCCCGCTGAGTTTCTCCAGCTTTTCTGTGTAACCCTCTCCCTATAACTTATGGCTACAAGTCCTGGCAACATCCTGGTGAAGGAATGGGTGACGTTTCGGGTTGAGACTGTTAAGAGCTTGGACACGCTAGAGGCAGGAAACATGTTCCCGATGTTGGGGGAGTCCAGAACCAGGGGCCACAGTTTATGAACAAGGAGTAAGCCATTTAGAACGGAGACAAGGAAACACTTTTTCTCACAGAGAGTGGTGAGTCTGTGGAATTCTCTGCCTCAGAGGGCAGTGGAGGCAGGTTCTCTGGTGCTTTCAAGAGAGCTGGATGGGTCTCTTAAAAAATAGTGGAGTCGGGGGATATGCGGAGAAGGCAGGAACGGGGCTCCGATTGGGGATGATCAGCCATGATCACATTGAATGGCCTACTCCTGCACCTATTGTCTATTGTCTATTGAGAACCTTCTTCAGACTGATTCCTTCTATCCAGAGATGCTGCCTGTCCCTCTGAGTTACTCCCAGCATTTTGTGTCTATCTTCGGTTAAAACCACCATATAAATAGTTCCTTCCTGCAACATCTTGGTGAATCTCTTCTGCACCCTTTCTAGTGTTGCCGTGCTTGTGATGAGCAGTAGCAGTTCTGAGTTACACTGCTGCCTGTGTGAAATGGAAAGAGCCTTCTTACAACTTGTAATGTCGTAGAGTCATACAGTGTGGAATCAGGCTCTTCGGCCCAACTTCCCTCACTGCCCAACATGTCCCATCCGTACTAGTCCCACCTGCCTGCACTTGTCCCTCTAAACCTGTCCTATCCATGTACCTGTCCAATTGTTTCTTAAATGTTGCGATATTACAACACGGAAACCGGCCCTTTGGCCCACCGTATCCACACTGACCAGCAATCCGATCCCCACACATTAACACTATCCAACACACACACACGAGGGGACAATTTACACTTATACCAAGTACACAAACCCAACCCATTTAACCTACAAACCTGTACATCTTCGGAGTGTGGGAGGAAACCGAAGGTCTCGGAGAAAACCCACGTGGTAACGGGGAGAACCTGCAAACTCCATACAGACAACAGCACCCGTAGTCGGGATCGAACCTGGGACCCTGGCACTGCTAGCTCTATAAAACAGCAACTCTACTGGTGCGTCACCATGTTCTCTAAGAAATGTTGGTGTGATTTATGCTGCATTGAGCTTTGGAATCGAGAGTCACTCAGCCACTTCCCATGAATAGGAAGATAATAAATAATGTTGCAGGACTTTGATAATCTAGTTTTGGATTGTTGGCCGATCCCACTTTTGCTCCTGGTTCACACATTTAGTCAATCGTGCTTTATTTCTCACATATGCAATTGCACATGAAATCATGTTTTGCATATATTACACATCTGGGCGCTACCATTATTGGCGTCATTATTCAAAGCTCACAAAGTCCTGTCGGTCTGCTCGCTCGCTCGCTACTTGAGCGGTTCCCGTGAACTGACGACCTGATCCTATCCTCGCCTGGCCATCTTTGTTTCAAGAGGGAGCTGAAGGTGCAAATCCAGCGGAAATGCTTATCGGACATTTGCCGTGGAGATTTAAAGATCCAAAATATCGGGAATTATTGCGTTTGCTCGCTGCATTTCATCAATAAAGATAAAAAAGTCAATAATGCCTTACCTTTGATGAAATGCAGTGAGCAAACGCGATAATTCCCGATATTTTGGATCTTTAAATCTCCACGGCAAATGTCCGATAAGCATTTCCGCTGGATTTGCACCTTCAGCTCCCTCTTGAATTTACCTTAGTTTCTATCTTTTTTTTGGACTGTAAATTTAGGTAGCTGTGCCTCACGGTCACCCCGACTGGCACAGTAAATTGCAGCTCAAAAACTGGCCGTTTTCGATGTTTTTAACGGGTGTGAAAGTGCGTGTTTTCCCATTCACTAACATGTACCGGATGTATAGCATGTACTCCACTTCAGATTTTCGGTCACGTGGGTGCGGATCTACGCTCCAGTGACCTTTCGTGAAATCACCATATATCAAAGGGCAAGAGTGCTTAATTGTTATATGAACTGCCACAGTGGGACCTGTTTACCAGAGGTCCCACCATAACACCACAATCTCTGGGGCAAGTCAAAACACCAACTAATACCAGCCTTGCCGTTTTTGCCCACCATGTCCACATTTTGTTTTAAACTCTTCTGTTTTCTGCACGAACTTCATCAGCTGATGCTGGATTCATGTTGTTGGTGTCACTCATTCCTTTTTTATTTTTTTTTATTTTTCTCCCCCACTATTTTATCTTCCCTCTGGCTGTCTGAGTACCATACGGCGCCAATTCTTGGACATGTTTTCCGATTGTGTACTTTTGCTCTAATGCAGAAACCCCTCGTTATAACGGACCATAGAGGGGTGGGTGGGGGGGAAATGGTGTCCGTTATTGCCAATTGTCGCCATAACCCGGTTTAAAGACTCGCGCCAACTATTTAGTGGCCACTCCGTGAAACAACAAGTTGTTTTCAAATTCAAAGTTCTTTTTAACAACCCAAAATATTTTATTTGGTGCCTGCAAGCTAAAAATACTGAAGGCTGTTTGTCACACTGTTCAATGCAGTGCCGTTGTTGAAGTGCCAATTGAAGCAATTGCTTGTCAATATAAATGACGTCCTGCAGTGTAATTAGCTGCCTGTGTTCTTAAGCCCCTGTCCCACTTGGGAAACCTGAACGGAAACCTCCGCAGACTTTGCCCCCCACCCAAGGTTTCCGTGCGGTTCGCGGAGGTTGCAGGCGGTTGCCGGAGGTTGCAGCTGGTGGAAGCAGGTAGAGAGACTGACAAAAACCTCCGGGAACCGCACGGAAACCTTGGGTGGGGCGCAAAGTCTCCAGAGGTTTCCGTTCAGGTTTCCTAAGTGGGACAGGGGCATTAAAGAGACAGTGGTATCTGGTTATTGTGAGGATTCCCCTTCCACTATAGCCAATGTCCGTTACAAAGGGGACCGCAATAATGAGGGTGTCCTGTCATTTTTGGTCGCCTTGTCTTGAATAATTTATGTGTAGTTTATGTATTTTGTGTGTGGTCTGTGTCTGTGTCCCTGTGGTGCTGCTGTTGTATCTGTACTTCACTGTACATGAGCAAATGACAACAAACTTGATTTGATTTGGTACCTGTTCCAAGAACTGCTCTGGACAACATTGGAGACCAGTGCACGGGGAATTAGTGTCCATGCTGCAGACTCTTCAGTCAGTTTCTGTATTCTAGCCTTTGCACCCAGTTTCCACCCTACTGACATGTAGTTTTGCAAACTTTAAAGGCTTGTTTAGTTTGGAGATACAGCGCGGGAACAGGCCCTTTAGCTCACCGAGTCTGCACCGACCAACGATCCCCATACACTTCTTGGCCTGATAGTATTCTTAAACGGCACTGAATATATATTTACCGCCGGTCCACAACTCTAGTATTTCCATTCCTTGGCAATGTACCATTTGTTGATGTTAAGCTCTCAATTGGTTTGTGGTCAGTGATTGATAAAAATACACCCCTTGATGCTCCTGAACACATCATCAGTGATGTAACCTGGGGTCATTGGGTGTTTCGGGTCTTTCAACGTCAGACACCCTCACCCAGGCGACCCAGCCGTGGTTGATCAGACCATTTATCCTCAATGGAGTGTACGTCCTCGGATGATGTGCCTTCCTAAAGTCCATGATCAGCTCCTTCGTTTTTTTGATGTTCAAGATGAGGCTGTTATCCTGGCACCAGAGTGCTAGACCAGCCACCTCCTCCCGGTAGGCCTTCTCATCGTTGTCTGAGATCAGGCCCACCACCACCGTGTCGTCAGCAAACTTAATTATTGAATTGGAGCTGAACCTAGCCACACAGTCATGTGTGTACAGGGAGTCCAGCATCTTGGGTTTGGGTCCAGCATCTGCTGTCGCTTGTGACTTCTTACAACTAATACTGTTGAGGCCTGATCTTGCTCATGTTATAGACCAGATTAAATACAATACCATTTATTTGTCATTTGAACCTTGAAGATAAATGGGGATCCTGTGGATAGGGTGAACTGTTTTAAATATCTGGGAGTCCACATCTCCGAGGATATGACATGGGCATCACACGCCTCAGCACTCGTGAGTAAGGCAAGGCAGCGCCTTTACCACCTCGGGCAATTGAGGAAATTCAGAGTGTCTCCGAGGATCCTCCAGTGCTTCTACGCAGCGGCGGTGGAAAGCATCTTGTCCGGGAACATTGCCATCTGGTTTGCGAATTGCTCTGCCAAAGACAAGAAGGCTCTGCAGAGAGTAGTGCGTTCGGCCGAATGCACTATGGGAACTTCACTCGCCCCCCCCTGCAGGGAACTATACAACAGGAGGTGCAACTCCAGAGCAAATAAAATCATGGGAGACCCCTTCCACCCCTGCAACGGACTGTTCCAGCTGCTACGGTCAGGCTAACGCCTCCATTGCCATGCGGTGAGAACGGAGAGGTTGAGAAGGAGTTTCTTCCCAGAGGCAATTCGGACTGTAAATGCCTATCTCACCAGGGACTACCTCTACTGAACGTTTTTCCTTCCATTATTTATTATGTAAAAGAGTATGTGTGTTATGATTGTGTTTATAATTTGTTTGTTTGTTTTGTTGTTTGTCTTTTGCACAAAAGTCCGCGAGCATTGCCACTTTCATTTCACTGCACATCTCGTATGTGTATGTGACAAATAAACTTGACTTGACTTGACTGAGTTACTCCAGCGTTTGTCTATCAGTGAATTATATCCCCCGACTTGAAACTACTCAATTCATCTATATTGTATTTTTAAATCGCTGAGTTGGATTTGTGTCTGACCATTTACATTTTTTAGGTAAGCTCTTCTCAATTTAAGTGCAGTTGATGCGAGCAAATAGTTGGACTCCAACTGTGGCCGTCTGTCACGGTGCCAGGAAGCATGTGATGTGCAGTTGTGTTCCAAAGTCAGTGAGTGATTCTGAAACCGACCAGTCTGTAGTCAAACACTAACGTGTGTTCAGCCCCAGTACTTGCTCCCTGTACAACGTGACCGTCTGCAGAATCGTGTTGATCTGATTGGGACGAAACTCCACTGACCATCGAAAGTAGAAGGCACTGTGGTAACAGTAACCAAACTACTGCGATGAGCTGAAGTGGCTCGAATCAACGCTGAATAGTTTAACAGGATATGTACCTGACCCAGACCAATACCATTAGTTGGGTTTCACATCCCACCACACCTCAAATAAACCCCCCCCTCGCCGCAACCCCCCCCCCCCCCCCCCTCCCACCCTCAAACCCACCCCTCCCCCTCAAGTTAAACATACCCCTCCCCTCTCACCTCAGATGCCCTCTCTTGCCTCAGCCATCCCCCTCCCCCCTCTCATCAAGCACATCTCTTGGCTTGGACACACTAGAGGCAGGAAACATGTTCCCGATGTTGGGGGAGTCCAGAACCAGGGGCCACAGTTTAAGAATAAGGGGTAAGTCATTTAGAATGGAGACGAGGAAACATTTTTCCTCACAGAGAGTGGTGAGTCTGTGGAATTCTCTGCCTCAGAGCGCGGTGGAGGCAGGTTCTCTGGATGCTTTCAAGAGAGAGCTAGATAGGGCTCTTAAAAATAGCGGAGTCAGGGGATATGGGGAGAAGGCAGGAACGGGGTACTGATTGGGAATGATCAGCCAAGATCACACTGAATGGCGGTGCTGGATCGAAGGGCCGAATGGCCTACTCCAGCACCTATTGTCTCTCCGCCCTCACCTGTATCTACCTATTACCTGCCAGGCTTTGACCTGTCCCTCCTCTCTTCCAGCTTTGTCTCTTCCCTCCCCCCATTGCACAACCATTTCTCCCACAATTCTGTCGACACGTCCCGCTCCCCGTCCACCTACATCCCATCCTCTGGCTTCACATTTCATGCCACTTCTCTCTTTATCTTCTCTGCCTTCTGTCTTTTCATATCTGGCCTTTGTCCACCCATGTGCAAATCAAACCCTCCCCTCACCTGTATCCACCCATCACTCCCCAGGCTTTGTCATGCCACTCCTCTACCAGCTTTTTCTGCCCCCGACCACAATGTCTTGGCCTGAAACGTCCTCTATCCATGATCCCCAGAGATGCTACCTGACCTGCTGGATTACTCCAGCAATAGACAATAGGTGCAGGAGTAGGCCATTCGGCCCTTCAAACCAGCACCGCCATTCAATGTGATCATGGCTGATCATTCCCAATCAGTACCCCATTCCTGCCTACTCCCCATATCCCCTGACTCTGCTATTTTTAAGAGCTCTATCTAGCTCACTCTTGAATGCATCCAGGGAACCTGCCTCCACCGCCCTCTGAGGCAGAGAATTCCACAGGCTCACAACTCTGTGAGGAAAAAGTGTTTCCTCCGTTCTAAATGGCTTGCTCCTTATTCTTAAACTGTGGCCCCTGGTTCTGGACACCCCCAAAATCGGGAATATGTTTCCTGCCTCTAGCGTGTCCAAACCCTTAACAATCTTATATGTTTCAATGAGAGCACTTTTGTCTTTTTTTTTGTATACCAGCATCTGCAGTTCCTTCTTTCTGCCATTAGTTGGGTGCCATAGAGCATGGCTTGGATGGACAGGTTCAACAATGAAATGTCTTTATGGGGCTCTTGTTGTTATGTATCAAATGTAACCGGGAAGATAGACACAAAAAGCTGGAGTAACTCAGCAGGACGGGCGCATCTCTGGAGAGACGGAATGGGTGACATTTCGGGTCGAGATCCTCCTCCAGACTGAATCTAGAGATGTTGCCTGTCCTGCTGAGTTACTCCAGCATTTTTGTGTCTATCTTCAGTTTAAACCAGCATCTGCAGTTCCTTCCTAGAAATGTAGCATAGGTAACACAGTGAAGTGGAAACAATCAGATAAATTGTTCACATGGGCTGAGAGAGTGCTTGGGCATTGCTCTCTCTCAACATTTAACCGAGATATATTTCCATTCACATTCAGGAACCTCTCTCCCACGAGACAATGTTGTTGACACTTTCCTGCCCTGCACAGCTGTGCTAACCAAGTCCACATGTTTAACTCGATACGCAAGGTTCAAAGACTTATCACTGACCCGAGGATAAAAGTTTTTACTTGATTGCACAGCTGGTACTTCCATTGCCTCTCAGTATCAGAGAACCCCGCCTTCGATGCAGACCTCGGCTGCTGCCTGTGTGGAGTTTGCACGTTCTCCCTGTGACCGCGTGGGTTTCGTCTGGGTGCTCCGGTTTCCTTTCGCATCCCAAAGACGTGCCGTTTGTAAAATAATTGGCTTCATAAATTGCCACTGGCGTGTAGGAGGTGCGATAACATAGAACTGGTGCGAGCAGGTGAATGATGGCCGGCGTGGACTCGGTGGGCCGAAGGGCCTGTTTCCATGCAGTCCCTTGCAATCAAGTCGACTAGTCTTAAACCTGACTGTGCTGTGCTTTTGTGGACTGATGGTGAATTTTAGTGTTCCATTGAAGTGCTTTGCAGGGAGGGGTTAATTCAGGAAGTTAACTTGCGAGCAATTTATCATTTTCACCCAATGCTGAACATCGTTTGACGCAAGGTAATCTCTGGAGAAAAGGAATAGGTGACGTTTTAGGTCACCTATTCTAAGACTACAAAAAGCAGTAAACACTGCCCAGTCCATCATCGGCTCTGACCTTCCTTCCATCGAGGGGATTTATCGCAGTCGCTGCCTCAAAAAGACTGGCAGTATCATCAAGGACCCACACCATCCTGGCCACACACTCATCTCCCTGCTACCTTCAGGTAGAAGGTACAGGAGCCTGAAGACTGCAACAACCAGGTTCAGGAATCGCTACTTCCCCACAGCCATCAGGCTATTAAACCTGGCTCGGACAAAACTCTGAACATTAATAACCCATTATCTGTTATTTGCACTTTATCAGTTTATTTATTCATGTGTGTATATATTTATATAATGGTATATGGACACACTGATCTGTTTTGTAGTAAATGCCTACTATGTTCTGTGTGCTGAAGCAAAGCAAGAATTTCATTGTCCTATCAGGGACACATGACAATAAACTCACTTGAACACTTGAACTATTTCTCCAGAGATGTTGTCTGACCATCTGAGTTACTCTAGCTTTTTATGTCTACGGTTTAAACCAGCTTCTGCAGTTCTGTCCAACACAGCTCAAGGTAGTGTTCCTTCTCCATGAATACATCCTATTTATAGAGAGATGTTTGTACATTAACTGCCTAGAGTAATCCTTGCTGTCACAGTCAGCTGGATCGTGGAGTGTCGTTCTTTGTCACCCGAGTCCAGGCAGCTCAAAGTATTAAAGTAATGTTTACACTTGAAGATCTAATCTCTACAATTGCAAGAAATTTGCTGGAAATTGCTTGCAATTTCCAGCAAATTTCTTGCAATTGTAGAGATTAGATCTTCAGATGGAAATATTACATTCTTTAAAGGATTTTTCCCCCTTGTGCGTGCAATTGCAATATTAAGGTGCTCAAGGCAAGGGTTCCAGTTGCAGTGAGAATTTCCCGTCAAATAATGGAGCGCAGAAGGTTAAGGGGGGACTTGATAGAGGTTTTTAAAATGATGAGAGGGATAGACAGAGTTGACGTGGAGAAGCTTTTCCCATTGAGAGTAGGGAAGATTCAAACAAGGAGACATGACTTGAGAATTAAGGGACTGAAGTTTAGGGGTAACATGAGGGGGAACTTCTTTACTCAGAGAGTGGTAGCTGTGTGGAATGAGCTTCCAGTGAAGGTGGTGGAGGCAGGTTTGTTTTTATCATTTAAAAATAAATTGGATAGTTATATGGATGGGAAGGGAATGGAGGGTTATGGTCTGAGCGCAGGTATATGGGACTAGGGGAGATTATGTGTTCGGCACGGACTAGAAGGGTCGAGATGGCCTGTTTCCGTGCTGTAATTGTTATATGGTTATTATATGGTTATATGGTTATAATTGTCAATGTTGAATCTGTTTGAGGTGATTCTTCCCACTTCTGTCAGTTTGGTTTGGGTTGGAGTTACCGTGTGGAAACAGGCCCTTTGGCCCACCGGGTCTGTGCCAGCCAGCGATCCTCGTATTCGACACTAGGGGACAATTTACAATTTTTACCAAAGCCAAATTCACCTACAAACCTGTACGTCTTTAGAGTGTGGGAGGAAACCGGATATCCCGGAGAAAACTCGCATGGTCGCAGGGAGAACGTACAAACTCCATACAGACAGCACCTGTAGTTGGGATCGAACCCTGGTCTCTGGTGCTGTAAGGCGACAACTCTACCGCTGCACCATTGTGTCACTTGTGGGGAATGTCGCTGTGACCATCCATGCCACAATCCCTCTTCCCCGGGACGGGAGAGCAGTCCATCGGTGGAATGGATGGAATGTGTTCATCCACTCCTAATGGACATTGGTTCTGTATTGAATTAAGGGGTGACGGTGGAGCAGCAGGTAGAGTTGCTGCCTTGCAGCGCCAGAGACCCTGGTTCGATCCTGACCACAGGTGCTGTCTGTACGGAGTTTGTACGTTCTCTCTGTGACTGTCTGGGTCATCTGCTGTCTCCTCCCACGTTCCAAAGACATACAGATTTATGCATTAATTAGCTTGGTATAATTGTAAATTGTCCCGTGTGTGTGTGTGGAATAGTGTTAGTGTGCGGGGATCGCTGGTCGGCACAGACTCGGGCCTAAGGGCCTGTTTCTGCGCTGAGTCTCTAAACTATGGAATGTATTCATCATTCACATTGATTGTGTTTTTTCCTCAACAGTTGGCTCGTGCCTTTGGTCATCACTGTGGCTGCAGTCGGCCTGCAGAAGATAGGTTACGATGCTTCTGACGTGTCGGTGGGCTGGTGCTGGGTCAGCATCGAGGCAGAGGACAACGTCTTATGGATGCTTTTGACGGGCAAAATCTGGGAATTCGTGGCCTACATCACCCTGCCAATACTCTACATCCTCATCAAGAAGCACATCTACAGAGCGGTAAGAGAGAAGACTGTTGCATTCTTCTTAAGGTCAGGGTTCCAAAAGAATGAAGGTTGTCGTTCTATAAATAAGTGTCTCGATTCTACTCGGTTCAAGTCAGAAGAGCAGGATTAGGCCATTCGGCCCATCTTGTTCACTCTAGCATTCAAACATGGCTGATCTATCAACCCCATTCTCCTGCCTTCTCCTCATAACCCTTACTAATCAGGAATGTGTCAGTCTCTGCCGTCAAAACCCAATGACTTTTCAGTCGAGGATACTTGATACTTGAGGAGAGGTTGGACAAACATGGATTATTTCTCTCTGGAACATTGAGGGGAGACCTGATAGAGGTGTGTGCATAATTATGAGAGCAATGGATAGGGTAGACAGTCAGAACCTTTTTCCCAGGGTGGAAATGTCAAGGGCTAACGGGCATAGCTTTAACGTGAGAGGAAGAGGTGTGTGGGGGCAGGTTTGGTGGGTGCCTGGAATTATGCTGCCAGGAGTGGATAGTGGAAGCAGATACAATGGAGCATTTAGATAGGCACATGGATATGGATGATGTGCATGCAGAGGAGATGAGTTTAACCTGGCATCGTGTTTGTCACTGACATTGTGGACCGAAGGACCTGTTGCTACACTGCGCTGTTCTATGTGTAGCAAGGCTCTCTTTTAATTGCAAGATTGAATTTTTCAGTCCTCTAGATTTTATTCCTCTAGATTCTGATAATTGAAAAACCATCACAAAACGTTTTGCTCAAATTAGTACCTTTCAGGGATGTTTATTTTGTTTATTTCTCCTCCCATCCCCCGCCCTCAGGCTCCTCCTCCTCCCTTTTTCCTTCCTTCTCCCCCCCCCCCCACCCCCCATCAGTCTGAAGAAGGGTTTCGGCCCGAAACGTCGCCTATTTCCTTCGCTCCATAGATGCTGCTGCACCCGCTGAGTTTCTCCAGCATTTTTGTGTACCTTCGATCTTCCAGCATCTGCAGTTCCTTCTTGAACACATGTTTATTTTGGTGATGGATTTGAAAATTGGACTTGATTAGACCTCGGCTGAAGTACAGTACGATGTTCTGGTTGCCATTTCTTATAAATTGACGTGTGTCTGCTGGAGAGTGTTTTTAAAAAAAAAAAAAAAGGAATAGCAGAAATTAGGTTATACTTATCAAGAAAGTGTGAGCAAGTGTGGTCCCTTCCCTTAGAGATGAGGAGGGGTCACGCAGCATATAAACAGGCCCTTCGGCCCAACTTGCCCATCCTGACCAATATATCCCATTTACACTAGTCCCACCTGCCTGAGTCTGGCCCAAAACCCCTCTAAACTTGTTATATCCATGTACCTGCCTAAATGTTTCTTAAACGGCGCGATCGTTCCTGCGTACATTAATTAGTGGATTTGATTTTTTTTTTTTTGGAAGTTTCTGAAAAGTTGTTGAGGAGGCATGGTGAGTGTTACCGTGGGAGGGTGGAACGAAAACAAACAACAAAAAGGGAATTTGGGGGGTTTGGCCCTGCTTAGTGAGAATGTGGAAGTTGTACCACAGCGAGCGCTACAAGGCTGTTGCTCATGGATAACGGTGAGAAAAAGGAATGGGGGATTTTTGTGGTACTTGGATGGGGAAGTACAATGAGCGTAACATTTTATTCGCATAGAATTGGTCAAAGAATGGAAGATCTTTTTATTTATTTATTTATTTTTAAAATATTTTATTGGAAGTAAGTACAGTCATATGGCACCAAACTTTCATAATACATTTTATGTACAATTTCTTTTTTTTTTTGTTACATTGAAAAAAGATGAGAATAAGAAAAAGAAGTTAGATAGTAAAGGATAGAAAGATGTGAAATATATAGTGTGTGTAGAAAGAAAACGAGTAAATGAAGAAAGTTGAGAGAGAAAATAGTGAAAAGAAAATAAAATAAAAAAGAAAAGGAGATCATTATTTATAATCTTGACCAACCCTCGTCCAGTCCTGAAAGTTATTTTTTACAATTGTGTTGCACCATATGATTCCAAAAAAACGACGAATGGAGACCAACTCGTTATGAATTGGTCTGATTTATCCATTAGGAGGAATCGCATTTCCTCAAGATGAGCGGTGTCCAACATACTTGCAATCCACATTTTAAGCGTTGGTATTGATGTACCCTTCCAAAATTTAAGTATTAATTTTTTTGCTATTATTAAACCATAGTTAAGGAATAGATTTTGAGATGTGTTCAATTTATTCCCATCTTCCATTACATCAAATATATTCATTTCAGTATTAGGTTCCATGTCTTGTCTTGAATAATTTTAAAAATAAAAAAAAAATATCATTCCAAAATCTATAAAGTTTTATGCGGAGAACTAAGGAGTGTGTTTAGTTGCCTTTTGGGCTAGACATTTATCACAAGTGGCGGATATATTTGGATAAAATTTGTTCAATCTTGTTTTTGAATAATATAATCTATATACAAATTTTAAATGTTGAATTAGATTATGTCTTACATTAATTGAACATTCGTGAATATACATAGGGTTGATTTTCCCATTAACATTCGTGAAAAGTTTTTTATCATTAATTCCCGTTCCCACTCTTCTCTAAGTACCTCTGTCGATGGTAGGTCTATATTTAAAATACTATTATATAAATAGGATATTAATTTTTGTGAGTCAGCTTCAATATTCATTGCTTCTTCCAATAAGTCAGGAGTTACTTTTTGATATCCTTGTATATATTTTTTCACAGTCGCAAATCTGAAGATGTTTAAAATATTGGTTGTTTTTCAATTTAAATTTTAATTGTAGTTGTTGGAATGATAGTAGGTTTCCCATTTCGTACATATCCCCGATCCTTCTAATTCCGAGACTTTCCCATTGGTTATATGTCTTATCAATAAGAGATCTTTTTAAGTTGATGCATTAATATCTTGGATGAAACTTATCTAAGTTGGTGATGACGCAGAGCTATGTGGGGTAGTGAGCTGTGAGGAAGGTGCAAAAAAAATCTTCCATGGGATGTGGAGAGTTGAAACAAAGGGACGAGATGACCAACAAAAATAAAATGGAGAACAGTACAGCACAGGAACAGGCCATTCAGCCCACAATGTTTGTGTCGAACTAATCTCATCTGCCTGCACGTGATCCATATCCCTCCATTCCCTACATATCCATGTGCCTTTCCAAAAGCCTCTAACGCCACTATCATATCTGCCTCCACCACTGTCCCTCACAGAATGTTCGAGGCATCCACCACCCTCTATAGTTTTATAGTTTATATATATATATATATATCTATTTTAAAGTTTAGTTTCGCGATACAGAGCGGAAACAGGCCCTTTGGCCCACCGAGTCCACACCAGCGACTAGCGATCCCCGCACATTAACACTACCCTACAGACACTAGGGATCATTTTTACATTTACACTAAGCCAATTAACCTACAAACCTGGACGTCTTTGGAGTGGGAGGAAACCGAAGATCTTGGAGAAAACTCACGCAGATCACGGTAGCAACTCTACTGCTGCGCCATCGCGCTGCCCACGATTAAACGTTGTTTCTCTCGCCTTAAAGCTATACCCTCGAGTCTTTGATATTTCCACCCTGGGATAAAGGTTCTGACTGTCTACCCCATCTATGCCACTCCTAATTTTGTATACTTTTATCTGGTCTTCCCTTAACCTCCAGCAGTCAAAAGAAAACAATCTAAGCTTGTCCAACCTCTCCTTGTAGTTCATACCCTCTAATCCTGGTAGCCTTCTGTACATGTGAGGCAGAAGGATGTCCCTCACTAATGATAGTCGAATGGATTCAGAACTGGCTAATTCAATGAAGAAAGATAACTGTGATGGAGGTGGATGTTCTGGCTGTGACCTGTAGAGTTTCGTCGGGATCTGTGCTGTGATATATATGTATAAATGTAAATGACTTGGACATAAATGTAGATGGGTTGGTGAGTAGGTTTGCTGACATCACCAGAATTGTAAGAGTTGCAGACTGAGGGAGGCTGTCAGAAGATATAGATCAGGCGAAGAGATGGTGAATGGAGTTTAATCCGCACAAGTGTGAGGTGTTGCTCTCTAGAAGGTCGAATGTAAGGGGAGAGTGTACAGCTAACGACAAGATCCTTGATCAGTCTGAAGAACGGTCTCGACCCGAAACGTCACCCATTCCTTCGCACCATAGATGCTGCCTCGCCCGCTGAGTTCCTCCAGCTTTTTGTCCACCTTCCTTGACTACATTGATGTGCAGAGGGATCATGGAGTCCATGTTCGCTGAAGATGGCAGCACAGGTAGATAGTGGTATTGAAGGCATATGGTATGCTTGCCTTCATTGCTGGGGGCATTGAGTACAAGAGTCGGGAAGTCATGTTGCAGCTCTACAATACACTGGTCAGGCTGTATTTGAAGTTGGATAAACTTGCATTGCTTTCTCCAGAACACCTGAGGTTGAGGGGAGACTTGATAAAAGCATAAAGAATTATGAGAGGCATGGTTTAATGGTTAGAGTAGACAGACAGACAGACAGACATCCGAGGGTGGCAATGTTCAACACTAGAGGGCATAACTATAATGTGAGAGGGGGAATGTTTAAAGGAGATGTGCAGGGCAAGTTTTTTTACACAATGGTGGGGACTTGGAACGCATTGCCTGGGGTGGTGATGGAGGCTGATTTAATTGTGGAGTTTAAGAGCTCTTTGGCAGCCAGACAACCCAATGGATGGAGAGAGGCATCACCCCAGACGAATGCCTTGCTACCGGCCACGATCAACCTCGGGCTGTCTGGAAAACACTGAACCACCTGCGGTTCGTGAAGGACGCTGCAAGGTGTCCATGAAGAAATGGAAAATAACAACTTTGTGCGTGTGTGTGTGTGTGCACGTGTGTGTGTGCGCGTGTGTGTGTGATGGAAGACATCATGAGATGTAGCCAAGCCCCACAATGTACCGAAGATTACCTGGTCAAACCAAATGCCGCTGCGCTCGCCTGCGCCAACCACCGTAAAGACGTGATATAGAAGATGGCCGGACACGAGGAAGGAAGAGCCATTTAAATAGGCGTGGAATAGCGGGATATGGGTCATATACAGGCAGATCAGATTAAATTAACGGCATCAAGTACATCACAAACATTGAGGGCCGAAAAGCCTTTTCTTTGCTGTATTGCTCTATGTCTCCGTTACTGACTTTGATTCCAGATTTAATGGCATGAATTTTAATTTTCTCACTACGTTGTGGGATTTGTTTCAATCTCCAGACTAGCAATCCAGGCACAATAAACCCAGCGTTCCAAAACCAATTTGGAATGGGGAAATGTTGAGGGAGAGAGTGGGATGAAGACTAGGGTCTTTGAGCACAACAGTCAAATTGGTGGTGGAGACAAGGGACTGTAGATGCTGGAATCTTTCATAGAACACCAAGTAAGTGCTGAAGGAACTTGGCGAGTCAGGTAGCCTCTGGATAGGTGGATTGGGACCCTTCTTCAAATTGGCTGTGCTTGTTGTGAGATTTCTCCTGTCACCTACAGTCACTTCTGGGTGAATGTGGAAATAAGGAACTGCAGATGCAGGTTTTGAAAGACAGGGACTGGAAAAGTGCTGGAGTAACTCCGAGTCGGGCGGCATCTCTGGAGCAAATGGACAGGCGATGTTTTGGGTTGGCCCTCTGAGTCTGGACCACCCTGGTGTGCAGGCTTTAAGCATTGTCACGAGTGTTTTATCGTCATGTGTCTCGCATGCACACACGTGCAAAAAGGCAAAACCAATGTTCCCCAAATCTGTGCAGTTCAGAGATTATTTAGCGGTTGTAGTTTAAGAAGGAACTGGTAAATCGAAGGTAGACAAAAGTGCTGGAGAAACTCAGCGGGTGAGGCAGCATCTATGGAGCGAAGGAAATAGGCAACGTTTCGGGCCGAAACGTTGCCTATTTCCTTCGCTCCATAGATGCTGCCTCACCCGCTGAGTTTCTCCAGCATTTTCGTCTACCTTGGAGGTTGTAGTGTTTAATTGTAGCCTAATGGCTGTTGGGGGGGGGAACCTGTTTCTGAACCTGGATGTTATTTTTCAGGCTGGTATATCATCTTCCTGATGGCAGGGGTGATACGAGTGTGTGGCTGGGGTGGTGTGGGTCTCTGATGATGCCGGCTGCGTTTTTGAGGCAGCGACGCCGGTAAATCCCTTCGATGGTGGGGAGGTGAGTACCCGTGATGGACTGGGCACTTTCTTCTTCGCTTCAATGCCGAACCAGGCCGTGATGCAACGGTTGGGTACTGAGACTGCATGAAGCTCGGCATGAAGCATGGTGACATTTGACTGTCAGAAGGCAGCCTAGCTAATTGCAGTCCTATCTGGCAGTGCAGGATGTAGTGAGAAACGACACGGGTCCATATGATTAAACATTGCCTTTAAGGATCTTCCAAAGAAGTTTATAGCCAGAATACTTCCAAAAAGTGGCCACGTGCATTGTGTGAAGTGGCAGTCCATTTGTTCTCAGCAAACAGAAAGCTGATAATGAGCAGATAATCTATTTCAGTGATGTTGACCAAAGCATAAACACTAACTAGGATAGCCAGGATGACTTTACTGGTTGTCTTGAGTGTTGTAGGATCCACTTGGGACACAACATTTTAATTCTCTTTTGATTCATTAAAGCCTAGTATAGACCCAAGTTTAGAAAGTGTGAAAAGATCTGCAGGATTCAATTTGTAATGTTGTAGTTGAGTATGTAGAGAAGTGGGGATGTCAATATACAAACACATGACCAACTGAATGGAGAATGCATTGCTTTATAAAAATAAAATGAGTACACTGACTATTTTGGTATTGGTTCAGTATTGTCATGTGTATCAAGATACAGTGAAAATTCTTTGTTTGCATCTTATCCAGTGAAATCATACCATACAAATCTGGAGTAATTCAACAGGTCAGGCAACATCTCAAGAGAAGGAATGGGTGGCGTTTTGGGTCGAGAAGGGTCTCCACCCGAAATGTCACCCATTTCTTCTCTCCAGAGATTCTGCCTGTCCTGCTGAGTTACTCCAGCTTTTTGTGTTTGTCTTCTGTTTAAACCAGCATCTGCAGTTCCTTCCTAAATAGATCATACCAGACATGAGTGCATTCAAGCTGTACACAAGTACAATGTGTAGGTTCATAACCTTCACAGGTTAGTTTGGGAACAGCTCCATCCAAGACTGCAAGAAATTGCAGCGAAATGTGCACGCAGCCCAGACCATCACACAAACCAACCTCCCTTCCATTGACTCCGTTTATACCTCGCGCTGCCTCGGCAAGACCAGTAGCATTATTATTTTTTTTTTTAAATATTTTTATTAGAAGTAGTGTACAATAATATAAAACATGAATAGCATATTACATTTCATGTACAACTTCTTATTTTAAATTTAATAGTAAAAAAGAAGAGTAAGAAAAGCAAGAAATAGAGAGAAAGAGAATATTATATAAAGTAGTAATATTGTTAATTTGTGAAAAAATAGGGAAAAAAAGAGCCCATCAGGCCATATAGCCCAAAAGAGAAAACAAGAAGGTGATGTGAAATAAGAAAAAAAAAGAATAAAGAAATGAAGAGAAATTGAAAGGGATATACCTACTTCGTATCCTTACCCACCCCTCACCCGGTTCTGAAACAGTTAATTTCTAAGGTTGTGTTGCACCACATGCTTGTAATAAGTCGATAAAGGGAGACCAAAACTTTAAGAATTGGTCCGATTTGCCTGATAGGACGAATCTCATATCTTCAAGATGTAACATTTCCGACATGAAATCCACATTCTGAGCGTTGGTGTGGGTACATTTTTCCAGAATTTAAGTATGTTTTTTTTTTTGCCGTTATTAAGCCACAATTAAGTAGACATTTATGAAATGCAGTCAGCTTACATCCGTCTTCCATTGATCCGAAGATAATCAGTTCACCAGTAGCATAATTAAAGACATTATTTTAGAAAGGAGATGAGGAGGAATTTCTTTAGTCAGAGGGTGGTGAATCTGGAATTCTTTGCCACAGAAGGCTATGGAGGCAGTCAGTGGATATATTTAAGGCAGATATGGATAGATTCTTGATTAGTACAGGTGTCAGAGGTTATGGGGAGAAGGCAGGAAAATAGTGTTAGGAGGGGGAGGTGATTGAATGGCAGAGCGGACATGATGGGCTGAAAGGCCTAATTCTACTCCTATCATTATGATATTCATGGACGAGTCGCATCCTGGCCACTCCCTCTTCTCCCCTCTCCCATCAGGCAAAAGGTACAGAAGTGTGAAAATGCACACCTTTCTTCCCAGCTATTATCAGGCAACTGAACTTGGGGAGAAAGCAGAAACGGGGTACTGATTTTGGATGATCAGCCATGACATATGTGTGGAAAAGGTTGCCCCTCCGATTCCTATTGAATCAATTCCCACCTCTCCTCCCCTTACTTTAAACCCATGTCCTCTGGTTCTTGATTCCCCTAATCTGGCTGAAAGACTGCACATTCACCCTTTCTATTCACTGTGTCCATCCCAGTAATTCAGTTGATGCAGTTCCGAGGAAGAATTCCAGGGAGAGGGCATTCTTTATCTCCACGTTAAATAAAATACATATTATTCTGAAACTGCTCCACCTTTTAAATACCAGCACAAGGATAACATTGTTGCAGCATCTACCCAGAATCTTGTACATCATGTAATGCATGAAGAAGGGTTCCAACCCGAAACGTTACCTGTTCCTTTTTTCCAGGGATGGTGGGTGTATGGAACAAGCTGCCAGAGGAGGTAGTTGAGGCCTAGAATATCCCAAATTTAAGAAACAGTTAGACAGGTACTTGGATAGGTCAACTTTGGAGGGATATGGACCAGGTGGGACTAGTGTAGCTGGGACATTGTTGGCCGGTATGGGCAAGTTGGGCCGAAGGGCCTGTTTCCACACTCCATCACTCGATGAGTAACTCGCCGGGCCATTTCAGGAGGTAATCACTTTGCTGTTAGTTGTGGACTTTGGAGAACATTGTGAATTCTCACAGCAATTCATTAGTTACTAGCTTTTCATTCTAGATTTATTTAAAAATAGGCAAATTACTTTTGCCTAAACTAATACCAGGCCTTCTACAGGGATAATCTCAGAGAAATAATCTTCTGTTCAAGCTACTAATTGAGTGGTCACATGTAATGGAACAAGTTGTTTCATTCTTTCAAATTCCCAATTATGTACAATCTTAATCCTTGGGTTTCAGATGGAATTAGGCAAATGCTTAGACTTGTTTGTGGAGGAAAGGTTGGCCTGATTAAAGTGAAGCAGATAGCAAACTCGAATCAGCTGTTCACTTCATTTTAACGGGCTGCTGCAACTTCACAATGTTGATCTTTTCCACTATGAACAAAAGGTCCTTTATTTAGACGTTGGCTGTGGTTTAGTGGGCGCAGTCCAAACATTGTCCCTTAGTCATTGCTGACACATTCCCGATGATTATCACACTGCTCTTGTAAGAGCCTGCCTTGTCTGAATTGGATGCCGTCTCTCCAAGATTAGAACAGTGACTATCTGTCGAGAGTAGCCCTGGGATATCACAAGACTGTGAGAGGCATTGGGCCAGGTTGTCAAAATGGCCGCCCGCCCGCCCTTGACCCCACTGGTTCTGCCACACTCCCAACTGAGTTCAGCAAGGTATCCGACAGCACAATGTCCTCCACGCTACTCGGTATACATTGGCGATTCGTGGGGGCAAGGGGAAGGAGGGAGGTCCACTGACCATGCCGATGAAATGTATAGGAAGGAACGCTGGAGTAACTCAGTTGGTCAGACAGTATCCCTGGAGAAACGGAATTAGTGACGTTTTGGGTTGAGACCCTTTGTGTCGGAGAGTGATGCAGCTTGGAAACGAGCCCTTCGGCCCAACATGTCCATACCAGCCAACATGTCCCAGCTACACTGTCCCACCTGCCTGCGTTTGGTCCATATCCCTTCAAACCTGTCCTATCCATGTACCTGTCTAACTGTTTCTTAAACGTTGGGATAGTCCCAGCCTTAATTACCTCCTTTGGCAGCTTGTTCCATACACCCACCACCCTATGTGTGGAAAAGGTTACCCCTCAGATTCCTATTAAATCTTTTCCCCGTCACCTTAAACCTATGTTCTCCGGTCCTCGATTCACCGATTCTGGGCAAGAGACTCTGTGCATCTCCCCTTCTTCAGATTGAGAGTCAGGGGAAAGGAAAACCAGAGATATGGACAGTAATGTAGAGGGATATAGAACAAATGAATGAAAGATATGCAAAAAGTGTAACGACAATAAAGGAAATGGATTGTTAGCCGTGGGCTCGGTGTTAAATGAGTTCTACAGATAATGAAACTCACCAGGACTCCAGCTTTTCATGACCATGTTGACGATGTTACTTCCTTGGTTTCACATGTGGTTGCCATGGAAACCCTTTATCCCTTGGCTGTATCCCCTTGGAGAGTGCAGTGGCCTTGTGCTGGCTCACCCCCTTCACAATGGGACGCAGCTGCAAAACATCGCTCTATTTCCATCCTCTGGGATGAAGATGGAGCTGGGGATAATGTTTTGGGTTTCAATGTCGGGCGGCACAGTGGCGTAACTGGTAGAACAGCTCGCTCATGGCGCCAGAGACACGGGTTCGATCCTGACCTCGGGTGCAGTCTGTGTGCAGTTTGCACATTCGCTCCAGGATCGTGTGGGTTTCCTCCAGGTGCTCCTGTTTCCTACCCCCCCACCCCACCCCCCCTACATCCCAGAGGTGTGTGGGTTTGTAGGTTTTTAGTTTCTAAATTGTTCTTCGTGTGTACGGAGTGGATGAGAATCTAGGACGACATAGAACTACTATGAGCTGGTGATCGATGTGTCCGTGTGGAGTCAGTGGGCCGAAGGGCCTGTTTCCATGCTGTATCTTTTAATCAGTTAAATTTTTAACATCCAAGTCAACCTAGAGGTAATACAGAGGCATTGTTATGGGTTGACGTGTGGCATCTGCTAGCCAGGAACAAACGTCACCCATTCTTTCTCTCCTGAGATGCTGCCTGTCCCGCTGAGTTTTTGTCTATCTTCAGCATTTTTGTCTATCTTCAGTGTGAACCAGCATCTGCAGTGCCTTCCCACACAGGGTTAAGAGCCCGCACCGTTAACCCCGCAGTTAAGCTGTGGGATGGATGACCTCCAACCTCTGGCCTTGGGTCAAAGGATGAACCAGTAAATGCTCCTGAATCAATCAATGGCAAGCAAGAATGATTTGGTTTGATTCAATCGTTGAAAGGCATTGTTGGTGTTCTAGGCAATAGACAATAGGTGCAGGAGTAGGCCATTCGGCCCTTCGAACAAGCACCGCCATTCAATGTGATCATGGCTGATCATCCACAATCAGTACCCTGCAGGATGGAATTGTTCGGAAGGAACTTTGACTCCGTGTTGTTGACTCCCAATCATAAAATCATAAGTGATAGTCATGGACATGGGCCATTCAGCCCATCAAGTCTACTCCGCCATTCAATCATGGCTGATTTATCTCTCACTCCTAACCCCATTCTCCTGCCTTCTCCCATAACCTCCGACACCCGTGCTAATCAAGAATCAATCTCTCTCTGCCACTGACTTTGCCTCCACAGCAAAGAATTCCACCCTCGGACTAAAGAAATTCCTCCTCATCTCCTTCCTAAAAGAACGTCCTTTAATTCTGAGACTATGACGTCTGGTCCTGGACTCTCCCACTAGTGGAAACATCCTCTCCACATCCACTCTATCCAGGCCTAGCTTTTCCTTTGGAGATGAAGGAAGGCATGTCAATTTTGAGAGGTAGTAGTTGTTATTGTTGATCAACCTGTTGAAAGTAGTTCTTGGCTGAACCCTATTTTCCATGGATTGAAATAAACACCGTGGAGAGCCAGAGTGATTATTCCCTGGGTCACAGCACCGGGAGGTGAAGCCTCCCAGAGGTAGTTCTCCCCTTCTGTGCAAGAGCATGTTTGTCCTCGCCACCTGCTGTTATGTTCCCAGCACACAGGACTGCACAGGGTGATGTACGGCAGAGAAACAAACCATTTAATCCACCCACACAAACACACTTCTGGAGGGACCCAGCAGATCAGGCAGCATTTGTGGAGGGAAATAGATAGATGACTTTTCGGACTGGACAGAGGTCCTGACCTGGTAGAAGTAGTAGTATATAACATTACAAGAGGTATAGATAGAGTAGACAGTCAGGACCTTCTTCTGGAAAGGCCAAGAACTAGATGCAGGAAAAATGTTCCCCATGTTGGGGGAAGTCCAGAACCAGGGGTCACGGTTTAAGAATGTTGGCCATGTAGGACTGAGGTGAGGAAAAATGTTTTTACCCAGAGAGTTGTAAACCTGTGGAATTCTTTGCCACAGAAGGCAGTGGAGGCCAATTCACTGGATGTTTTCAAGAGAGTTAGATTTAGCTCTTAGGGCTAAAGGAATCAAGGGATTATGGGGGAGGGAAAGCCAGAAGCGGGTACTGATTTTGGACGATCAGCCAGATTCCCCACCACTTATTGGGTGAAGAGGTTTCCTTTGACCTTTCTATTGGAAACATAAAAGCTAATTGTATTTCTTCAGAAGCCAATTGACCTGCTGAGTTTTTCTTGCATTTCCTGTTTTTATCTCAATTTACCAGCATCTATAGTATTTAAAAAAAAAAAAAAATGATTGTTGGATTTCTCGATTACCCGCCTTTCCTGTCACTCAGTGGGACTGACTCTTTCTCTCTGTGACCATGCGTATTTATGGCTGGGTTCGGTTTTGTGCACCCTAGCCTGTTGTGTTTGAGTATATGTAAAGATGAAGTTTGGAAACGGGCTGTTCAGCCCCCCGAGTCCACACTGAACATCGATCACCCTTTCACACCAGTTCTGTCTTATCCCACGTTCTCACGCACTCTCTACACACTAGAAGCAATTTACAGAGGTCTGTTAACCTACAAACCCGCACGTCTTTGGAATGTGGGAGGAAACCGGAGTACCATGAGGAAACCCACACGGTTACCGGGAAAACGTGCAAACTCCACACAGATAGCACCCGAGGTCGGGATCGAACCCAGGTCTCTGGCAACCAGCTGCGCCACTCTGCCTCCCTGTTATTTTTTTTTTAACCCTCTCTCCTACTGCCTCGTTAACTGCAGCATATCAGGATGCAGTCATTACCCATACCGACTGTCAGTTTTACTGAACTCATCCCATTCATCTCTTCCCACGCCAAGAAAATTACTTCATCCTGTTCAAGAATGGTCATGAAAACGAGCTGTGATGATACAACTTGGCTAACCCACCTGTTTTGAATTAATTTTAATTTGCTCTAGTCAAAAACTAATCCGTTTAGTAAGATCCGTATGAATAAATGATGGATGGATGGCTCTCTTGAATTGCAAGCATGTTACTTGGGCCTCTGATACACTATGTAATGGAAATACAAGGATACACTGCAAATGCTGGAATCTGGAACAAAGCACCAAGTGCTGGAGGAACTCAATGGGTTCCAACCCAAAACATTCTCCCATTCACCCCTTCCGCAGATGCTGCCTGACCCGCTGAGTTCCTCCAGCACCTTGCTTTTCTGTGCATTTAATGGAAGATTGTTTGACTTGGAAAGGAGTTAGTGTCTCCAAGGTTCTTGTGGAAAGTCATCTGGTTGCTCACCCGCACTCCGGACGCCCAGCTCCATATGTGATGAGTCTAAAGAAGGATCCCGACACAAAACGTCACCTATCCATGTTCTCCAGAGATGATGTTTCATTAGGAGCTGTAAAAGTGAAAGTTGGCTAAAAATGTTGGAGTAACTTAGCCGGTTAGGCAGCATCTCTGGAGGATAAGTAACGTGTTGGGTTGGGACCCTGCATCAGACTGACATCCCAGTATCTCCACTCTGATGAGCGTAAAGAGTATGAAGATGATTCCCAGCCCGAAATGTCATCTATCCATGTTCTCCTGGGATGCTGCCTGACCCGCTGAGTTACTCCAGCACTTGGTGTCGTCCCTCGGTAAACCAGCAGTTCCTTGTTTCTCCAAAGTTCTTGAATCTGTCTGCAGACGTATGTTCTTCACTGCGCACCGAAAATTCTCCCTTCAGTGGAAATGATGTGTCGTTTATCTTTCTGTTTCTCAGCATGAAGCCTTGTCAGAGTATCGCCCGATCCTCACCAGCAGTTCCAGTCACCACGCCAGGTCTTCCATTGCTGACCGCAAGCTGACCCTGATACCCATCATATTCATCTTCCTGAGAATGTGGAGCACGGTGAGGTTTATACTGACGCTCTACAACTCCGATGCTGTGCAGAATCGAATCCTGGTGATGCTACATGTAAGTATGGTGGTCCCCACCAGCACCATGCTTCTTGTATGATATGCAATATTATCTTTTGCAGTCATTTTCTTTCCACTGTCTTGGAAATTAAAATAAAATAAAATAAAATAAAATAAAAAAATATGCATAATTTCTACTTTTGCGTGTTAGAAACAGAGAACGTCGATGCAGGAGTAGGCCATTCGGCCCTTCAAGCCAGCACCGCCATTCAATATGATCATGACTGATCATCCAAAATCAGTACCCTGTTCCTGCTTTCTACCCATATCCCTCGATTCTGTTATCCCTAAGAGCTATATCTAACTCTCTTTTGAATACACATGGTGAATTGGCCTCCACTGCCTTCTGTGGCAGAGAATTCCACAGATTCACAACTCTCTGGGTGAAAACATTTTTCCTCATCTCAGTCCTATATGGTCTACCCCTTCTTCTTAAACTGTGACCCCTGGTTCTGGACTCCCCAAACATCAGGAACATTTTCCCTGCACCTAGCCTGTCCAATCCCTTAAGAATTGTATATGTTTCTATGATCGCCTCTCATCCTTCTAAATTCCAGTGAATATAAGCCCAGTCGACCCATTCTTTCATCATATGACAGTCCCGCCATCCTGGGAATTAACCTTGTGAACTTACACTGCACTCCCTCAATAGCAAGAATGTCCTTCCCCAAATTAGGAGACCAAAACTGCACGCAATACTCCAGGTGCGGTCTCACCAGGGCCCTGTACAACTGCAGTAGGACATCCTTGCTCTTGTACTCAAATCCTTTTGTTATGAAAGCCAACATGCCATTTGTTTTCTTCATTGCCTGCTGTACCTGCATGGTTACTTTCAGTTGTGTTATATGTGTCTATGTGCCTGTGTTGCTGCTGCAAGCAAGATTGTCATTGTA
The DNA here is from genome assembly GCF_028641065.1 of Leucoraja erinaceus. Lineage (NCBI taxonomy): Eukaryota > Metazoa > Chordata > Chondrichthyes > Rajiformes > Rajidae > Leucoraja > Leucoraja erinaceus. The sequence goes on along the minus strand of NC_073406.1, from coordinate 19,982,020 downwards.
CCTGTATCTCACCGCACTTGTGCATGTGACGGCACAACTCTTGACCCTGAACATGTTCTATTTGTAGGTGAACAGGTAAATACCTCATTTTAAAAGAAAAGACAAGTTTGGGGCAACTTTTTAACGGAGAGATTGTGTGCCTAGAATGCGCTGTCAGGGGCAGAGACAGATACATTAGTGGCGGTGAATAGACTGTTAGATAGGCACATGGATCTGAAGAAGGGTCTCGACCTGAAACGTCACCCAGTCCTTCTCTCCAGAGATGCTGCCTGTCCCGCTGAGTAACTCCAGCGTTTTGTGTCTTATCGGGTAATGAAGGGTATGGATCAGGTCCAGGCAGAGATTAGTTTAATGGCACCGTGTTTGGCACGGATATTGTGGGCCGAAGGGCCTGTTCCTGTGCTGGGTTGTTATGTTTTCCCGGTGAGAGTTGTGTCCCTGGATTGGTGAGACCGAGCATCGGCTGTTTATCAGTAAGTTAATAGTGAAGGCTGGAGCTTCTGTTGTGGTAGCGTGGATTACAGAGCAGTCATTCTGGGCTTGTCCTGCCATTAGTTGCCTGAGGTAGCGTCGTGAGTCGCATGCATTCCCACGAGTGCTCTGTCAACAAAGATGGACAAAAAAAAAAATTTTTTTGGTATAAATTGATGTGATGTTCGACAGAGTGTTTATTTTCTTCCTGTGTGTATAGGGAGTGGACGGGAAAGTGGAATAACATAGAACTCGTGATCGATGATCGGCGTGGGCTCGGTGACCAAAGGGCCTGTTTCCATACTGCATCCTTAAACTAAACACTGGGCTGGGTGAAGGGGCAGAGCGTGGGCAGTGGGTGAAGCTGAACTATTGCTTGTCTGTTAGACTTCCATTTATGCAGCATCTATGGGGTATTGCAATGCACAATGCAACAAATGATTTTCAACCAGCAGCCATTGTTGGATGCAAGGCGTGAGGCTGCTGGCAGTGGCTGGGAAACTGCAGTGTACAGAACCTGTAATGTAATGATTGCGGCTGTATATTTCTGCACAGCATGCTGACCATTTTGTTTCTCTCTCTCTGTTTTCCACCCACCAGGGGATAGGGAACACCTTCCAGGGTGCAGCCAATTGCATTATCTTCGTCCTCTGCACCGAAGCCTTTCGGTCGCGGCTAGTGTCTGGTCTCTGCGGCTGCTGCAAGGGTGACCCCGATCCTGTGCCCCGCAAGGCCATGCTGAACCAATGCGAGGAGGTGCAGCCGTGACTGCCCGCTGGCAAATCCCCGCACAATAACGCTCTCCAAGGGCGCTGGAGCAGTCCGACTTTCAACGGCTTCAACGAAGACTGGGGCACAACACATGCTACACTTTCGTGGTGAGGAGGGCGTTGTCTAGTTTGCCTGGCTCTGCTGATGCAGGATGGATGTTTTGATGGTGCTTACAATGGAATGGCCTGGCAATGCTCAGTTCACCAGCCGCGGAGACAATTGGACAACAAGGAGTTTCCAGAACCACAGTGCCTGCTACTCCATTCAAAATCAGCTCTGCTGTCATAAAATTGAAGTATTGCTTTCTGTAAAGAAACTTTCAATGCACCATTTATGCTTCATCCTTCCTTTCCCTCTCCCTCTCCCTCTCCCTCTCTTTTTCTTCTCTCTCTCTCTTCCTTCTATTCGTGCTTCCCCTCCACCTTTATCCTTCTGGTCCTCCTCTCCCCTTTTGTCTCCCTTTCTCTCTTGCTCTCCTTCTCCCCTCTGACTCCCTCCCCCTCTCCTCTCTCGCTCTCCTATTCTTTCTCGCTCTCCTATTCTTTCTCGCTCTCCTATTCTTTCTCGCTCTCCTATTCTTTCTCGCTCTCCTATTCTCTCTCGTTCTCTCTCGTTCTCTCTCTCTCTCTCGTTCTCTCTCGTTCTCTCTCGTTCTCTCTCGTTCTCTCTCGTTCTCTCTCTCTCTCTCTCTCTCTCTCTTGCTCTCCCCATTTTCTCCTCTCCCCACCCCTCTCTTCCTCCCCACCCCATCCCAAATCAATCCCATATCACACTGGTGTGGGCGCTGTGATTCCTGTCAGCATCTACTACTAGTTATTCTGGTAAATGCTGGTTACTGGGGTTATGCAGCTGGCTGTGATTCCCAGTTCATCTTAACTGGTTTAGAAGTTACTAATCTGCTTTCTTAGTCCTGGATTTGAACTTCCTCGTCTCTTGGCTCCTGCCAGAATCCCGGGCAAAAATTTGACAATGTTATCAGTTGCGCCTCCTTGCTCAACACTAGTTTCTCTCTAAAGCTATTGTGGGATGCTGGGTGGAGCTGTGTTACAGAACGCCTGATTCAACTTCCGGCAGTTCATTAATAACAAGAGACTGGAGGAAGTTGTGGCTGACAATTTCCTGTCCGTAGTGTCAGTACTGAAACAAGATGCTTTACACACTTTGAAATTATCTTCCTAAAACATTACCCCATCTCGATTGTTTTTATTTTTTAAATTATGTTTGATTTATTTTCTACTCTCGCAGCTTTCGGCTTCAGGCAAATTCTCAATGTTGAATTTATCTTGCCTTAAAGCAATAACAAGTCAACCCATTGCGTTTGCCTTAATCAAAGATCTTCATTAATCCAAGATTTATTTTGCCTGCAAAACCACTTTGAGCAGTTGTCTTTTCATCTAATGCTGAAGGATCTAGCCACTTTCTTTGGAAGTATTTAATGACGTATTTCAGTTGTCCTTGTGGCAATGTGAAACAACATCCACGGATGTAGATGGAGAGGAGAGGGCAAATAGATTTTAGCAAGGCATTGAATATGATCAGGTTCTGGGAGCTTGAGCTGCATAGACATGACCACTACCAAATTGTGGAAACTAACATGCTTTTGCCCAATTTGCTTTGAATTGAACAGGGAGCATTGGCTGCAACATGGATCCTCTTCAGAGATAGACACAAAGTGCTGGAGTAACTCAGCGAGTCAGGCAACATCTCTGGAGAGAGAGGACGGGTGACGTTTTGGGTCGGGACCCTCCTTCAGACCTTCATCACCCACCCAAACATATTTTTTTCTCCAGAGATGCTGCCTGACCTGCTGCGTTGCCCCAGCACATTGTGTCTACCTTCGGTGTAAACCAGCATCTGCAGTTCCTTGCAACACATGGATCCACTTCAGCGATTTATAATCTGAAATGATGTTCACTGTAATTGGACCTATATTTAGTGAGCAAGATTGGTCCATCTCAACTCATTGTTCATTCTGACTTTGTACACGGAAAACTCCTTTTACATTTAATCAAATCCTTTTATTTAGTTTTATTCTTATGCACTATGTGGGTCTTTGTACAATTGGTGTGAAAGTCAATAGCCTTTCAATAGAGACGCACCATTGTGGTGACAAGTTATTTGCTTTGGGTTTCCTGCTGAGTAAGGGAAATAGACAGAACATCCTGACTATCAGTTACCTTACCACTCATTAGCTAACAGCCTTTGTTCCCTGGAAAATAGTCTAGTGGTTCACACTTGTATTAAGTGACATTTGATCCTCAAACAAGTATTACACACCGCCATAGGTAAACCCTTAAGCTCATCTAGGCTATTCTGTTACGTATTTCATTAAAAGGATTTTGTAAGTGGTTTTTCTAAATTTGTGTAACCTGTTATTACACCTGAATGTAGCACTGAGCAGGTGATTCAACATGCTTTGTAAATCCAGGCCTATTTTCTCAATAGGTTTGAGTATAGATTTTGTTTATATGGCAGAAGTATGTAATGTCAACAGTAATAAAGTATTTTTGCTAGACTGTCTTCAATTTGGGTTAGTAAAACATCACAGCACTATAAAAGTTTTTTTTTATTTTATTTTTTTAATGATAAACTTGCTTTTTTTTAAGACCACCTTGTTAACTACTTTAATAAAGACTATGCAGACAGTATCTCCTGCCTTACTTTCATCAATCTTGATCACCTCCTCAAAAAATACAATGCCATGCTGACTATCCCTAATTAGCTGCTATTAATTAGCTGCTATCTGTACTGCCTATGTACTTTAGTTCCAAAAAATTCCATGGCGCAGCGGTAGAGTTGCTGCTTTGCAGCGCCAGAGACCCCGATTTGATCCCAACTGCAGTCTGTACGGAGTTTGTACGTTCTCCCTGTGACCCCGTGTGAGTTTTCTCTGAGATCTTCGGTTTCTTCCCACACTCCAAAGACGTGCAGGTTTGTAGGTTAATTGGCTTGGGTGTAAGTGTAAATTGTCCCTGCTGTGTTGTGTGTCCCATAACATCTAATGCCCCCTCTTAGCACTGACCTGCTTCATATTATCCCTGTTCCCCTCCCTGAACTCGCATCTTCTACATCCATCTCCTTGGTGAATACAGATGAGAAGTCTTCACCAACATTACCTGGTTCCACATAAAATACACCTTTGTACCTTAAAGGAACCCTCTCTTCCCCTGGCCCTTGCACCTGATATAATGTATTGGATTTCTCTTTAATCTTACTTGCTCAGAATATGTCATGGTCCCTTTTTGCCCTTAATATCATTAAATTCATGCTGCCCGATCTATATTTCTCAAAGGACTAATTTGCCTACACCTCTCATATGTTTCAAAAGTCAAGCATTTCATTGCCATATGTACCTACAACAGATCAATGAAATCCTTACTTACAGCAGCATAACAGATCTGTACACACAATAAATAACCCAAATATGTCTTTAGTGCAACCAAGACCATCGATAGTTCATAGTTTGGTTGGTGAATTGTGTTCAAGAGCCTGATGTTTGTTGGGAAGAACCTGTTCTAGAATGTCTCCGTTTTTTTCCTGATCAAACATCTCTTCTTTGTCACTAAAGATTTCCTCAAATGAGTAGAGGTGTGAAAACGGGCCCTTCGGCCCAACTTGCTCACACCGGCCAACATGTCGCAGCGACACTAGTCCCAACTGCCTGCGACTTGGCCCATCACCCTCTAAATCTATTCTGTCCAAATGTCTCTAAACATTCTGATTGTACCTGCCTCCACCACATTCTCTGGCAGCTCGGTCCATACACCCACCTCCCTTCTGCTACTGAATTCTTTATAACTCTCTTTTATAAGACTGACTGTTTGTCACTTTACCAGCAAACACCTAGCCTTGAATCGACTTTTGCCAGGTCCTCGCTAGTGTTGTTGAGATCAGCCTTCCCCCAATACTTGCTGACCCGCTGAGTTACTCCGGCAATTTGTGCTTATAATAGAAACTGTTAGTGCCACCAGGAGAGTGGCCCTGGTTTTAGAAGGAACTTCAGAGGCTGGAAAATCGAAGGTAGACAAAAATGTTGGAGAAACTCAGCGGGTGAGGCAGCATCTATGGAGCGAAGGAAACTGGCAACGTTTCGGGTCGAGACCCTTCTTCAGACTGATGTGGGGGTGGGGGGGGGGGGGCGGGAAGATGAAAGGAAGAGGCGGAGACAGTGGGCTGAGGGAGAGCTGGGAAGGGGAGGAGAAAGCAGGGACTACCTGAAATTAGAGAAGTCAATGGTCATACTGTAAACTGCCCAAGCAAAATGGCAGGCGTGCCTTTTAATTAAGACTGCCTAGCGCTGTCAGCCATCTGTTCCGTGTAGCTGCAGGATGCGAGTGTGTGGTCATGTTGAGAGCCAAGGGTGTGTCACTAGTATCTCCTCAAAGCTGAAAGCTCTGGGTGGGATGTTCATTAATAGGCAGAGACGGATCACATGTTTCATTGACCTTTCGAACAGCTAGACCTCCAACAGCACACGGGCAGCCACCCACCGTGGGAGTCGGTGCCGGCATTTACAGGACAGAGGGGGGATGAAAGGGAAAGTGGAGCCAAGGCTGGGCTCCACCTGCCTCGCTGCCAGTGGAGTCTCTGCTGGAGCATCAGAGGAGGCCATCAACATTCAGCATCAAAGCTGCTTGAGCCGGCAGCTTCCCACAGAGCTTGGTGCGTTTGTATCTAACTTAAAAAGAGGCAGTGCTGGAGTAACTCAGCAGGTCAGGCAGCATTCCTGCAGAACACGCATAGGTGACGTTTTGGGTCGAGACCCTTCTTCAGCCTAATTGTGGGGAGGAGGGGACAAAGCGAGAAGAGAGGAGGGGCAGGACAAAGCTCGACAGACTGTGTAATTTCCTCAAGGTATGTCTACTTTGGAAAAACGTCTCCTCTCTCTGACGAGAGTTCTGCGACACCCTCTCTCACTGCTCCCCCTCTGTGGTACCTCCTGCAATCTTTTCTGCATATCTTTCATTAATTAGTTCTATATCTCTCCTTTCCCTTTCCCATGGCTCCCAGTCTGAAGACCCGAAACGCCACCTATTCCTTTTCTCCAGAGATGCTGTCTGACCCGCTGTTACTCCAGATTTTTGTGTCTATCTTAGGTAACAGGTAAACACAGGCAAGGGGGAGATGGACAAAGACCAGAGATGGAAAAATAGAAATAAAAATACGTATATCATGAACAAATTAAACACTCTACTCTCTACTAAACATCAACAGGCGTTCCGATCGGCAGCGGCACGACAGTGGCTCTGCTGCAGTGTGTCCAGGTTGGTGGTTGGTGCGCGATACTTTGGCAGGGGGGCAAAGTCCGATTATCAGTCTTATAGCCTGCGGGAAGAAGCTGAGGAGCATCCTGCTGGTTTTGCAGCTAATGCTCCTGTACCTCCTCCCAGATGGCAGGATGGAGAATATATGATGCGATGGGTGGTATTTATTTTTTTTACTGCACACTGAATACATATATCATGAACAAATTAAACACTCTACTCTAGTAGTAGAGATAGTGCCCCTATCTCTAGTAGTAGTATATCTTTATTGTCATTTTCCCGAGAACTCACATACTGGTTGAGCAATGTTTTTTTGTTTCCTCTGGGTATGTGAGTACTCGGGAAAATGACAATAAAGATGTACTACTACTAGAGATAGAGGCACAGGAGATTGGGTGGGGAGGAAGGAATGTGGATGTGGGGGGGAAGGGTTAAGAGATGGTTATCTAAAATTTGAAGGATTCAATGTCCATACTGTTGGGTTGTAAGCTATCTGAGCGGAATATGAGCACCGTTCCTCCAGTATACTTGTGTCCTCACTCTGGCACTCACTCAAACTATCACTTGCCAGGTTTGGTCCTGCCTCTCCTCTCTGTTCCAGCTTTCTGCTCCTACTACCGACAGTTCCTCCCATTTATTACAATCGGTCTCCAGAAGGGTCCTGACCCAAAATGTTGCCTGCCCTGGTACGCCACAAATACGCAGAGTTACTCCAGCACTTTGTGTTTTGATCAAGATTCGGGACGACAGATGGCGCAATGGGCTAAGTGTTCGGCTGGTGACCGGAAGGTAGCCGGTTCGAATCCCGCTTGGAGTGCATACTGTCGTTGTGTCCTTGGGGCAAGACACTTCACCCACCTTTGCCTGTGTGTAAAATGTAATGTAATTATGTGAAGCACTTTGGGGTCAATGCAAGTTGACTAAAAATGTGCTATATAAATAAGATTATTATTATTATTATAAGATTCCAGCATCTGCAGTTCCATGAGTCCGTGTTCAGGTTGGTTTATTGTCACGTGTACTGAGGTACAGCGAAAAACCTTTGTTGCCTGTCAACCAGTCAGCAGCAAGACAATACATGATTACAATCGGACCATTTACAGAGCCTAGACACATAAGGGAATAATGTTTAGTGCAAGGTAAAGGCAGATCAAGAAAAATCCGAGGGTCACTAAAGAGGTAGATAGTAGTTCAGCACTGCTCTCTGGTTGTGGTAGGATGGTTCAGTTGCCTGGTAACAGCTGGGAAGAAACTGTCCCTGAATCTGGAGGCGTGCGTTTGCACACTTCTATACATTTTGCCTGAAAGGAGAGGGGAGAAGAGGGAGTGTCTCATCCTTGATGATGCTGCTGGCCTTGCCGAGGCAGCGTGAGGTGTGAATTGAGCCAATGGAAGGGAGGTTGGTTTGTGTCAAGGCCTTGATTGGTTTTGCCAGCAGAACCCCCACCCAAATGTTGTTTCTTTTGGTGACATAATGGAGATGACGACAACCCTGAGGGAGTGCGGAAACTGAGTGGAATTCACAAAAAATCCCAACTAGATTCAGAATCTGATTGAGAAACAGCTAACGCACAAGTGCAGGATGTAGTCATGAAGGCTAATGGAATTTTGGCCCTTATTTCAAGTGGAATGGAGTATAAAAATAGGAAAGTCTTACTGTAACTGAGCAAAATACTCAAGAGCCCCTGGAGAGGAAAAAGGAAATAGAGATTTCAACAAAATAGAGAGAGTACAGAGGAGATTTACTAGAATGTTAGGGCTTTATTCTTTGGAGCGCAGAGGTTAAGGGGGGACTTGATAGAGGTTTTTAAAATGATGAGAGGGATAGACAGAGTTGACGTGGAAAAGCTTTTCCCACTGAGAGTAGGGAAGATTCAAACAAGGGGACATGACATGAGAATTAAGGGACTGAAGTTTAGGGGTAACATGAGGGGGAACTTCTTTACTCAGAGAGTGGCGGCTGTGTGGAATGAGCTTCCAGTGAAGGTGGTGGTGGGCAGGTTCGTTTTTATCATTTAAAAATAAATTGGATAGTTATATGGATGGGAAGGGAATGGAGGGTTATGGTCTGAGCGCAGGTATATGGGACTAGGGGAGATTATGTGTTCGGCACGGACTAGAAGGGTCGAGATGGCCTGTTTCCGAGTTGTAAGTTGTTATATGGTTATATGGTTAAATGTATTTTGTTGAAGTTTACAGACGATTTGCTGAAGTTTATTCCTACAAAGTTTGTTAAAATGTCCACATCATATCTGCCTCACCCACCATCCTTGGCAGCACTTTCCAGGCACCCACCACCCTCGGGTTTAAAAAAAAACTGCCCACACCACCATTAAAGATCCCCCCCCCCCCTCATCTTAAAGCTATGCCCTCTCGTCTTTGGCATTTCCATGCTGGAGAAAAGGATCTGAATATCTATCCTATCTCTGCCTCTCATCATTTTGTATAATTCTATCAGTTCTTCTTTCAAACCACCGACGCTCCAGAGAAACAATCCAACAATCCAAGTTTGTCCAAGTTCTCCTTCCGGTTAATACTCACTAATCCAGGCAGAATTTTGATAAACCAGTTCAAAGCCTCCACATCCTTCCCAAAATGGGGCGATCAGAACTGCACACAAAGTGTGAATTAAAATTGGAAGTGGCTCCAATCCCAACTCCACCTGATCGGGGTCAAACGCTATCCAATCTGTCTCCAAAAACAAAGACACAAAGTGGGTCAGGCAGCATCTTTGGAGGACATGGATAAGGTGACGTTTCCGATCGAGACCCTACTTCGGACTGATTCAGAGAGAAGTTTAGATGAGTTTATTGGAACATGTACCGAAGTTAAAAGCTTTTTGTTTTGCGTGCCAAACCAGACAGCGGAAAGACAATACATACAGGATTACAATCGAACCATCCACAGTGTACTGATACACGATATAGGGAATAAAATGCAAGATAAAGTCAAGTAAAGATAGTCCGAGGGTCTCCAATGAGGTAGAAGGGTCCCGACCTTCAAAGTTCTCCAGAGATGCTGCCCGACCCACTGAGTTACTCCAGCACTTTGTATCCTTTTTTAAAAAATAAATCAGCATCAGCAGTTCCTTGTTTCTACAATCTATATCCGAGTATTTACAAATATTTCATTCCCACCTGAGGCTATTGGCAGAAAAGTGAAACAACTTCCTGCACACGAGTTGGTAATGGCCAAGAACAGAAGATGCACACCTGGATAAAATAGAACAGAATGCATCATCAGAATGGACCCTAATGCAAGTTGTGAAGGTGGGCAGGTTGGGCTCAGATCAGGTGGCAAGAGGCGAAGGTCAAAGCCCTGTATCTCACTCTCAGTCCTGATGCAATTGTCCTGTCCAACACCCTCGATGTGCAACACAAAAGCCATTAGATAGCGAGATGCAACATGGAAACAGGCCCATCGTTCCTACCAAAACCATGCGACCGTCACTCACCCATTGTCCTTATTCTCATCTATTTTCCCCTCACCTCTATCAATTCACCACAGATATTACCACTCACCTGCACACTAGGGGCAATTTATCGAGGGCCAATTAACCTACAAACCCGCACGTCTTCTGGGGTGAGGGGAGAATCCAGGGCACTCGGTGGAAACCCACGCAGTCATTGGGAGAACGTGCAAACTCCCCACAGACAGCTGAGGTCAGGATTGAATCTGGGTTTATGGCACCGGGAGGTAGTGCAGGAGACCCAGGTTCGATCCTGATTACAGGTGCTGTCCGTGGGGAGTTTGCACGTTCTCCCTGTGACTGTGTGGGTTTTCTCCGGGCAACCTGGTTTCCTCCCACACCCCAAAGACGTGCAAGTTTGTAGGTTAATTGGCCTTTGTAAATTGCCCCTAATGTATAGGATGTGGAGAGAAAGTTGAATAACGGAACTAGTGTGAACGGGTGATTGATAGGTCAAGGTGGGCCTGGTGTGCCCATGTGTCTGTTTCCATGCTGTATCCTTCAATTCTGTCCAATTATTCCACATCCAGGTCATCCTAAAATAATACAGGAACACTAACAATAATATAAACAAATGTATAAATAACCAAAGAGGTCCTCCAATATTAATTGCCTCTGAATGGGTGATAGGATGAAATGCATGCGAGGCAGTCATCCATCACAGGCGCAGGCCCTTCAGCCCATCGTGTCCATGCCGAACAACCAGTACCCATTGTTACTAACCCCATTTACCAGTACTTGGTCCAGAGTCGTCTATGACGTGGAGACTCAACGTCTTGTTTCATTATTTTTTAAATGTTGTGAGTGTTTCTGCCTCCACCACCCCGTCAGGCAGTGCAGCACATGTTCCAACTACCCTGAGGGCAAAAAGATTCCTCCTCCGATCCCCACTACTTACCCTAAACTAGTTCACAGATACAGCGCGGAAACGAACCATTCCGGCCGTCCCACCGAATACACTCTGACCAGCGACCACCCATGCACTGGCACTATCCTACTCACTACGGACAATTTACTGAGGGCCAATTAACCTACAAACCTGCACGTCTTTGGGATGTGGGAGGAAACTGGAGCATTAAACCCTCGAGGTCACAGAGAGAATGTGCAAACTCCGTACAGACAGTATCAAACCCGGGTTTCTGACGCTGCGCCACCGTGCCACCCATGAGTCACCTCAGCGCAGGATTACACTAACTGGTCCAAGATTCGCTAATCTTATGCACCAAATACGTCCAAGTTTCAGGTAGATTTTTGTGCTCTATAGAAACAACCTGTCTGAACAGCACAAGGCACCTGCACCATGTTAAAAAATAAGAGCCAAGATGCTGGAGTAACTCAGCGGGTCAGGCAGCATCTCGGTGGAAAATGGATAGGTCACGTCTTGGGTCGGGGTCCCTTCTTCAGATCAGTCTGATGAAGGATCCCAACCTGAAACAGCACCTATCCATGTTTTCCCGAGATGCTGCCTGACTGGTTGAATTACTCCAGCACTTACTGTCTTTGGTAAACCAGCATCTGCAGTTCCTTGTGCCTCTGTTGTTGTTCCATTGTGTCTTGGATTGGTGTAGTAGTGCCCTCTGCTGGAATGTGTAAGCATGTGGATCCCGGGCCGTAACAGGAACCCTGCAACTGAATACTGTAATCAGCAAATACACACAGTCAGACTCAAATGAACAGGAAAATATAAGAGAAAGATTGATTTATTCCCGGCTTCTCATGGACTAAATGGATTAAAATGTTTTAATAGTGAGGAGCTGGAAAAGTATGGTCCCTGTGGAAATCTAATGTATGATGTATTCAAGAGAGAGTTAGATTTAGCTCTTAGGGCTAACGGAATCAAGGGATATGGGGAGAAAGCAGGAACAGGGTACTGATTTTGGATGATCAGCCATGATCATATTGAATGGCGGTGCTGGCTCGAAGGACCGAATGGCCTACTCCTGCACCTATTTTCTATGTTTCTATGTTAAACATAGGCTCCCATAACCAGCAACATCACAGTGAGAAAAAGCACTCACAAAGTGCTGGGGTAACTCAGCAGGTCAGGCAGCATCTCTGAAGGACATGGATAGGCGATGTTTCAGGTCTTGACCCTGATTCGGACAGAATATTGTTTCGAGCACTGTGTATTTTAATCAGTGCAGTAGGATTAGTGATTTTAAAGCTTCCTGTGCACAGCTCTGAGTCGCCAATAACCTCGTGACATCTCCTTGTAAGGTCAATGTCAATGGCTAGAAGGCATGGATTGAAGGTGAGAGGGGCAAAGTTTAAAGGGGATGTGTGGGGCAAGTGAGTAGTGGGTATCTGGAACACACTGCCAGGGGGTGGTGGTGGAGGCTGATATGATAGTGGCGTTTATTGAGGTTTTTGGATAGGCACATGGATATGCAGGGAATGGAGGGATATGGATCGCAGGGGAGATGAATTTAACATGGCATCATGTTCGGCACAGACATTAACCAGCACTTGTCGAGTCCCTCGCTATGTGGATTACAGAGCTTTCACTGTAGTACATATTGTCCTGGTTTATTGTTATTTGGTGGCTTTTAATTGTACATGTTGGCGCATAAAGTGATATGCGCATGGAATGATATGCTGGCTGGTACTCCTTACCTCCTTGCATGGCCCTAGGAGAGGCAAAAGAAAAACTCGGGGGACACCGGAAGAATAAAATCCATAGGTCCCTCCCTATAAGTGGCAACACAAGTAGATAGAGTGATAGGGAAGGCAAATGGTTTGCTTGCCTTCATCAGTGGGGTCACTGAGTACAAGAGTCAGCAAGTTGTGTCGCAGCGTTTTAGGACGGGTTAGGCTGCATTTGTAGTGTTGTGTGCAGTTAAGTCACCCCGTCACAGGAAGGATGTGAAGGCTTTGGAAAGGGTGCAGAGCAGGTTTACCAGAATGCTGCCTGGATTAGAGGTCATTGGTTATGAGAGGTTGAACAAACTTGGATTGGAACATCAGAGGCTGAGGAGAGAACTGACAGTATGTACATTTATAAGAGGCAGAATAGTGAGTCAGGACCTTCTTCCTAGGGTGATAATGTCAAAGACTGGAGGGCGAAGATTTAAGGCATAGAGGAGGAAAGTTTAAAGGAGATGTGCAGGGCAAGTTTTTTGCACTGAGAGTGATGGATACATGGAATTTGCTGCCAGGGGTGGTGGTGGAGGGAGATACAGTAGTGATATTTAAAAGGCTTTTGGATAGGCATGTGGATATGAAGGGAATGGTGATATATAGATCACATGCGGGCAGAGAAGGTTAGTTTCCCGTGGCATCATGTGGGCCAAAGGGCCTGCTCCTGTGCTGTACTGCTCGATGTTCTATAAATAAAAATTCTGTAAACCAGTTGGTGGAACGCATTTGGGGAGATGGTATGGATGACATGGTACTTATCTTATAAATTGGTTGAGATGCGGGGAGCACACTTGCTTTTAAATTTAATTTGATCGAGCATGTGGTGAGCACAAAGCCCTGTAGAGACGACACTCTTCCCTTCTCTGCCATAATTCCCATGCAATGTGTTCTTCAGCGTGGTAGTCTCCTGGGAGTGTGATTGACTGTGACATAAATACCTGGTCCCTTCAGAGAACGCACGCCATTGAATGAGTCACACTCCAAACCACGTCAATACAAGCATAACAGTTGTTCCTTCTTCACTGAGTCACCAAGCAACCCAAAGCCCCATGCCACAAGTTTTTATTTTATAGTTGACTGCAACAATTCCAACACATTTAATCCCTGAGTGTATGTGGGATGAGATTGTTTGATATTAACTCTGTGTTCAAAAATGTTCCCTCAACTGACTTGACATCCCCCACTCAAGTAAATACAAATACTTCAAGCACTCAATACTTTTATTTTGTGAAGATTGAATGTCAAGTCAAGTCAAGTCAAGTCACATTTATTTATGTAGCACATTTAAAAAACAACTCTCGTTGGCCAAAGTGTTTTACATTTGTTATAAGAATAGTATCAACAAACAAACTACATACATATATACATGTAGCCCTCGCTCAGTGGACGTCAGGAAAGGCTTGGGAGTATAGATCAGTTTTTAGTCTCGACTTAAAAGAGTCGATGGAGGGGGCAGTTCTGATGGGAAGGGGGATGCTGTTCCACAGTCTAGGAGCTGCAACCGCAAAGGCGCGGTCACCCCTGAGCTTATGCCTAGATCACGGGATATTCAGCAGCCCCAAATCGGCCGATCTGAGGGACCTGGAGGTGGAGTGGTGGGTGAGAAGACTTTTCATGTAGGAGGGGGCAAGCCCATTGAGGGTTTTGTAGACATGGAGGAGGGTCTTGAAATGTATACGGAACCGCACAGGGAGCCAGTGGAGAGAGGCCATGATCGGTTGATGTGGCCCTTTTATCGGGTGCCCGAATGTGAATGTGAATGTGAATGTGAATGTGAATGTGAATGTGAATGTGAATGTGCCCCTATCTTTTTTAGTAAAAAGCGTGCACAAGTCTGAAGATCTGTCCTGGGCCCAGCCAGTGGTGTAGTCTAGTTTTGTGTAGTGGGTATACTGTGATGATTCCCTACTAGCCTCTTCCACACCTGTCCTATAAACACCGCCACACTCACTGTCACATACAGTAGCCTACAACCACCATAAGTAATTGAGATTATTCAACACTCGATATTGTCGTCAGTTTCTATGACAATAAACAGTCAAATTAAAATCACCATTAGGCACTAGCATCAAATAAACTATAAAGCATCAATAAATAAATAACTGTTGGCTATATAAACACTGTACTACTGTATATGTAACCGGCCTGGCCTCAGTACTAATGTGCTAAGGAGACGACAGGATACAGTCTTTTGCACAGGACATTTATTGCTGCTGCTGCTGCTGCTGCATGCTCTGTTTAGAGTTTTGAGACAAGAAAAAACAGAGTTCGTCATTTGTCAGAAACAATTACAACTCAATAAAATAAAATACCCTATATAAGAAACAATAAATGCAAAAATACAAAATAAAAACATGTTCTTTAGAATTATGTTTCCCATACAAAAAAACTTAAATAATAAATTAAAATAAATAAAACATATCAGCAACTGTTCTAAGACGTCTCACACTCATACTTAATACAGCAATCACACAGCATCACGAAATACACGTTTTCAATCACAGTAAGTCCTATGCAAATAACATCTGTTCAGTGTTTAACAGAGAAGAAAAACAGTACATCCGCTAAAACGACCAGCGGAGGGCGCATGACCCATGCAAAATAAAACAAACACCGCAATCCCTTCATTGTGTCACAAACAAAAAAAAGTAACAAACAAAGGGAATACAAACCTTTTCCATACTGCTGAACAGTAGCAGGTATGAAAAGTGTTTGTATTCCACTAAAAGGGATTGGTCCACAATTGTTTTTCAGCTTAACGGTACTGCGTGCTAGTTTACAAAACTTTCCATTTGCTTGCTCAGGCATGTGAGGTGTGCTCTAGGGCTTTTGCTTCGTGGCAGGGCGTGGCTTCCATCATGATACCATTGGAGCTCAAAAAGGTACAGGGTCACCCCATGTGGTGCGTGGGTCTCAAAAAGGAGGCACGAAGTCCAGTGTTTGTCTGAAGCACCTACCTTTATTGTATTCCTCCCGGTTGAAGGGAAGACGAAACCAGAGGAAGATCAGGTTCACTGTCTGGGTGCTCGATGAAACCCTGCCTTTTAAACCCTCCGGCTGAGGGCCGCCTCTGGACTGCACCACTCCTGTGCCGAGGGGTTCGGCAGTATAATGGCACGACCCTTAGGAGCCACCACAATACACAGTTACATGAGGGATATTTAGTGGAATACAAACACTTTTCCATACCTGCTACAGTAGCAGGTATGGAAAAGTGTTTGTATTCCACTGGAGAAAAAGGTATTTTGTCAACAATTGTTTTTCACTTTAAATGTAGTAGCCTGCTAGTTTACAAAGCTTTCCAAATTTGCTTGTACTCAGGCATCTGAGGTGTGCTCTGCCTTCTTGCTTGCGTGGCAGAGCGATGGCTTCGTAACCATGTTGATACATATTTCAAAAAGGCTTGGCTCATTGATGCTGATCATCATCAAATTGCTGACACTAGACAACAACATTCTAGATCTTTGGTCTGTGTGCACAATATTCATCAGACTGAAGCCCCTTTCACACTCTGCAGTGCTGCAAGGGATGGTCTGCATGCAGTGGATGAGTGGTTTGAGGCATTCAGGTTCACTGTCTGGGTGCTCGATGAAATCTCTCATTCCATTGACAGCTTGTTCTTGACAAAGATTGAATCGCCTGCACAGTGGTTTTACCTGTGACTCACCGTGCCGTATGCCAGGTGTTGATGGCCAGGTGCTTGAATCCAGAATGCTGAGATCATGAAGAATTTCATCCTTAAATGAGAGCCGCTTCTCCATGTTGTTGATCAGACTTTGTAGGAACTGCTTTGATCGGCATGAGCTTAGCATTTGGACTCCAGGGACACTGATCCAAACTGTCCCAAAGCCTGTGCTTTCAATGCTTCCTCCAATTTCTCTCCTGGAGAATCTTTAAATGATGCCAGCACTCGGACGGTGCGCTTCAGCAGATGTTCTGATATTATAAGTGTGATTGAATGGGCATGTAATTGCTGGGAAAGGTTTGAAAGTTCAGATAGTGCATCATACATGAGTCAAAGGTCACAAAGAAATTCCTTGCTTTGCATACGACGTGCCAGGCTGCTGTAGGTTTGCCTCTCTTTTCCGTTTCTTGTTTGGTCTCCTGCAGCTTTCTCAAAGTGTCTGTTAAGTGCTTCGTATGACATCCAGACAGTCATTAGAGAACGGAAACTACTGGCATCCCTTCGGGTGTTTAAATCTCTGCCAATCTTCAGGACTTGTGAGCCCACTTTTTGTGCTGCTTCCATAAGTTCCCGTGAATTTTTATTGGACTGACTGTAGAGATTGTGGAGTTTGTCGATGACAACTTTGAAGTGGTTGACTGCCTGAACCTCATCCACAGCATAATTTACAGCCAGTTCTAGACGGTGGTTCATGCAGTGCCATGTGAAGAGGTTAGGGTACCCTTGTAGTCAGCCTGGTTGCCACACCCAGAGTTTTTGCCTACGTCTCACAGTAAAATGTGTAAATAACACTGGCTCCACTCAGAAACAAATGAGATCCAGTTTTGTTTTGAAGCCACTCTTCACTAAGCATGCAGTGTCCAAACAGTTTTCATAGAGCTTCCTTACCTATAGACTCTGGCCAGGCTGGCTTTCCAGCTCCACCAGGTCCAAAAAAACAAATTCAGGAGTGTCTCCATCTAAAGAGGCCTGGTCACATTGACAATCATGGCTGATTTATGGCTGAGAGAAGTTGCCCTCATCATGAGAACAGTTGACAGCTTGCTTGACGTGATCAGGACACACGGTGCTGTCAACTATTTTTGTCTGGCGGAATCTTTTTTGCTATGTGTTCGTTTCAATTGTTGTTGAACTCGGGAACGACTTCCGTGCAGGAAAGTGTGGCTGACAGAGACACAGCGCACCATTTTTTTTTCCTGAAGTTCAATGAGATCTGTCATCCTTTCATTCGTAAAAGAAAGAACTTCGGTTCTATCGAAGTTGATACGGCAAGTGCATATGCTGTTCATGAATACTGGAGCTTTTTGTCTAAACAGCTAACACAGCGTATCACTGACTACACAGCTCTCACATAAGATCCCAACGCAAAGAAAGACCTTCATAGAAACATAGAAACACAGACAAAATTAGGTGGCAGTAAATCCTGTCCACCCTTTTCAGTGAGCTCCTGAGCTATTTCGTGTGCCCTGGACATCTCATGCCGATCATGGCTGATCATCCAACTGTTTATCTCAAGGAGGCCAGGGCTATTACCCTCTGCTCCCCTTGGCCACCTGATCTAACTGGATCTTAAACATCGCCAATGAACTGGCCTCTCACCCTCTATGGGAAGTTTCTTTTCTCTGTTGAAAAAAGATGCCATCTCGATTTTGTCCCCCTTAGCCTTAAAATAGCACAACCTGGAAGTAAACAAAAACATGACTAATTAACATCATACAAGTAGTCTTTTTTGAATCTATATTAGCAATAACGCCCTTCTTCCTTTAAAACTTGAGGAGATTCGGTATGTTGGCGAATAGTCTCTTGAACCTCTACAGGTCCTTATACACTCACAGCTGTGCATCCAAATACGAATCCAACTCAGTTTACAAGTTTGTAGATGACACCGCCATAGTGGGCCGCATATCAAATAAAGACGAGACGCAGTACAAAAGGAAGATTGAGAACCTCGTGGCCTGAAGACAAGACAGCAACCTCTCCCTCAACGTTGGCAAGACAAAGAAGGTTGTGGTTAACTTCAGAAAGCAAAGCAGTACACACACTCACCAATACATTGATGGTGCTGAAGTAGAGATGGTCGAATGTTTCGAGTTCTCAGGAATAAATATCGCTAGCAATTTATCCTGGACTAGCCACATTGAAGCCATGGCCAAGAAAGCACACAGACAACCTCTACCTTCTTGTTTAAGAAGGAACTGCAGATGCTGGAAAATCAAAGGTAGACAAAAGTGCTGGAGAAACTCAGTGGGTGAGGCTGTCTCCAGCACTTTTGTCTACCTCTACTTTCTGACAAGGTTTACGAAGTTTGGATGTCCCCCAACAACCCTCACCAACTTCTACAGATATTTCGTAGAAAGCGTTTTATCGGGAAGCATCACAGGATAGTTTGCGAACAGCTTTATCCAAGATTGTAAGAAATTGCAGAGAGTTGTGGATGTAGCCCAAACCATCCTGCACAGTGCACACCAACCTCCCTTCCATTGATTCCATCACACTGCCTCAGTGACAGTTTCTTTGCCGCTCTTATCAGGCAACTGAACGGTCCTCTCACCAACTGATCTACCTCGTAGGGAATCTTTAACAATCTTAAAGGGGCTGTCCCACTGTGGCGACCTAATTGACCTCCTAGGACCTTGCGTCGACCATGCTGTGAGTACGAGTCGAGGGCATTAGGTTGCCACAGTGGGACAGCCCCTTTAATCTGTCATTATCAGTCTTTTATCTTTCACTAAATGCTGTACAATTTATACTTTATCTGTACACTGTGGAAATACTTGATTGTAATCATGTATGGACTTTGATTGGATCGCACGCAACAAAAACATTTTCACTGTACGTTGGGCCACGTGACAATAATGAACTAAACTAACTAAAAGAGGTGTACGGAAGGGAGCACACTGACTGGTTGCATCATATCCAGATTCAGTAACTTGAACACCAAGGAATGAAGGAGATTACAGAGACACTGTCCAGTCCATCACAGGAACTGATCTCCCCACCAAGGAACTGGTTTACAGGAGGTGCTGCCTCAAAAAAGCTGCAAACACTCTAATTTCACTCCTACCATCGGGAAGGAGGTACAGAAGTCTAAAAACCACGAGTAGCAGGTTCAAGACCAGCTTCTTCCCAACAACCATCTGCCTCTTGAACACTACACACTAACCTCAACTATAAACTTCCATGGGGTAGGAAGGAACTGCAGATGCTAGTTTAAACTGAAGATAGAGTAACAGGCAGCATCTCTGGAGAGAAGGAATGGGTGACGTTTCGGGTCTGAAGAAGGGTCTCGACCTATAACGTAACCCATTCCTTCTCTCCAGAGATGCTGCCTGTACCGCTGTGTTACTCCAGCTTTTTGTGTCTATCTTTGATGAACTTCCATGGACTATGGACTACGGATTTTTTGCACTAGTATGGTGTTTATTAATTCATTGAGTTTGTGCTTAATAAATATAATCTGTGTGTGCTGCATTCACAGGCCTTGAACGCTTATGTTGCTGCAAGTAAGAATGTAATTGCTCCGTTGCCTGTACATACGACAATTAAACTCTCTTGTCTCTTGATCCTGTGGGAACACAAAACCTGTTGGGAGTTTTCCAGTTCATTGAGCCCATGTTGGGCCTGTGAAAGATTTGCCCTCATTGTCACCCTCCTGCCCGTCCCCGCACCACTGCTGATTTTCCCATTTTTTCCTCTAAGCCCAGTTCCCTTTGGAAAAATATCACTGACTCTGCATTCACCGCACTTTGAGGTCAGGGTAAATTTCTGACATTTTTTAAAAAAAAATCTGACTTGCAGGGTTAGGGTGTTGAAGAAGGGTCTAACCCAAAATGTCACCCATTCCTTTTCTCCAGAGTCTGACCCGCTGAGTTACTTGTGTCTAACTCAGTACGGTCTACTGTCTTATGCTATTGTACTTAGTATGACTGTGCCTGCCTCATGTATAGCAGGATTGGGACTGAACTAAAGGCAACAAAAAATAATTTTGCTGTACCTACTGTAGGTACACATGATAATTAAGAACCATTGAACCAATGATAGATACAAATTGCTGGAGTAACTCTAAGAAAAATAGATAGGTGATGTTTTTGGTCAGAACTCTGCATTGAAGCATTGAACTAGTTAATTCCAGACTGCACAGACACAAATTCTGCTCTTTCCAAGCCTTAGCTTAGAACTTTTTTGGGGTGGAAGATTGCAACCTTCACGTGGTCCACCCTGTTTCGACGAATGCAATCAACAATAAAATAGAACAAGTTGTCCTATAACTTTAGCCTGTGCACGCAAAAAGTAGAAGAAGAAGAACTTTTGTAGGCTTGTGTTACCATAAATTCATACAGCATGGAAACAGGCCCTTCGGCCCAACTTGCCCACGCCGACCAACATATCCCTTCTACACTTGTCTCACCTGCTTGCTTTTGGCCCATATCCCTCTAAACCTCTCCTATCCATGTACCTGTCCAAATGTTTTTCAAAAGTGTTGATCGTCCCTGCCTCAACTACCTCCTCCGGCAGCTTGTTCCATCCACCCACCACCCTTTGTGTACAGAGTGCAGATTATAGTTTCAGATTGAAAGGTAGAAAAGAAATTCAACAGAGCTCGGGGTGATTGTATCGGATGACAGCAGATCCCCCTGTGACCAACACGCAAAGAGTCGGCAGACTTTGGAAGATGTATGGAATCAATAAAAGGCAGAAATTGCACTGTTAATAACCGTGCCTGGCAAAAGCTTCAGGATGCTATGGGGAGGCCAGAGATAAAAGCAGTTGTTACCTGAGATTTAAGGGAATTAATTGTATCCTTGCTGGATTCCCACTGGGTCAACTATTAAGCCAGAGAGCTGTTGCTGTTTTCATATCCCCACGCTTGCCGTGGAGCGCGGTGGGAAGCTGCAGAAGGCTTTGCAGCCTAATTAGCATCCTGACAGGTCATGATGTGAATGTTCTTTCTGGGCTATGGACGACTCCAACCAGCCATTAGTTGGAGGATTTTGTTCCTACAAACTGTAGGGGTGGTTGCGATGAGTGGAGGGGCAAATTATAACGGCAATGTTTTTTTTTACACAAAGGCTTGTGAGTGCTTAGAATGCACCTGCTCAGGGCGGTGGTGACGGTAGAGTTGCTGCCTTACAGCATCAGAGACCCTGGTTCGATCCTGACTGTGGGTGCTGTCTGTACGTAGTTTGTAGGTTCTCCCTGTGACCGCGTGGGTGATTTCCTTCCTTATTCCAAAGACGTGTAGGTTTGTTGGTTAATTGCTCAGTAATAATTAAACATTGTCCCTAGTGTGTAGGATAGCGCTAGTGTACGGGGATTGCTGGTTGGCGCAGAGTTGGTGGGTCGAAGGGCCTGTTTCCGCCCTATTTTTCTGTTTTAGAACCACTGATTATTTTACTTTAGACTTTAGAGATTCAGCATGGAAGACGGCCCTTCGGCCCACCGGGTCTGCGCCGACCAATGATCCCTTGTACACTAGTACTATCCTACACACTGGGAACAATTTACAGAAGCTGATCAACCTACAAACCCGCACTTCTTTGGGGCACCCAGAGAAAATCCACGGTGTTACAGGGAGAACATACAAACTCCGTGCAGACAGCACCCGTAGTCAGGATCGAACCCGGGTCACTAGCGCTTTAAGGCAGTGGCTCTACTGTTGCACCACCATGCCACCCTTGTCTGACCACATTTAGTAAGACAGCAATTGCCAAAGCCTTCATCCAATTGATATATTATGAACATGGAACTTTGCTGTGTAATTCTCAGCATTCAGACAGTGGCTTCCTCTAAATTACTAGTTTTGACATGTGTCTCGCGCTATAACACATTGAAAATACCCGACAGCACTGTCTGGTGCCAGGGCCAAGGGAAATATCCGATTTATGGGAACTGCTTGAAAGCAATTAGACTAAGTGATGCAGTATTGAAACCTCTTCCCCTCATCACCCTTGGTTCCACACGCCCACACCAGAAGTGCTCAGGATGAAAGACCTCATGGCGAGAAAATAACTTGCGCTGAGGTATATGTTTAATGTGAATAAATAAATGATGCTGCTCAAAATGATGTCAATAAAATATTTATAGCCAACTGTATTTCTGATATGTGCAGGAAATCACAAATAAAATGCTTTCTGTTAAAGATTCTTAATCTGGTTCTTTCTGCGTTTCAAACAAATTCACAATCTTCCAATCTACCTCACTTGCACTTTTTTTAAAACCTGCACTTTCTTTGCAGGTGTACAGCAGGGACAATACTGATTGATTACATCATGGCCTGGTTCTGCAACTCGAAAGCCCAGGAATGAAGGAGATTACAGAGTGGGGTGGACACTGTCCGGTCCATCACAGCTACAGAACTCCCCGCCATTGAGGGGATCTATAGGAGGCGCTGCCTCAAAAGGGCATGCAATATCACCAAATATCCACACCACCTTTTAATTTTGCTCCTACCGGCAGGAAGAAGGTACAGGAGCGTGAAAACCGTGACCACCAGGTTCAAGAACAGCTACTTCCCAGGACAATCGGAATCTTGAACACGATACATCACTAACCTCAGCAACGAATTACAGATGGTGATGAGTCAGAGTTTAGAAGTAAGATTGACCAATTGACCAATGGTGCCAGCACACCAACCTGGCTCTCAATATCAGTAAAACCAATGAACTGATTGTGGACTTTGGAAGAGGAAGGGAGAGGACCCACAATCCTGTTTATATGGTGGAAAGAATAAAAAACTTTAAATTCCTGGGCGTGCATATTTCCGAAGATCTTTCCTAGACCCAGCACACTGATGCAATTATAGAGAAAGCACATCAATGCCTCTACTTCCTGAGAAGATTACGGAGATTCGGTATGTCAGGGAGGATTCTCTTGAACTTCTACAGGTGTACAGTAGAGAGCATATTGATTGGTTGCATCATGCCGTGACTCGGCAACTTGAACGCCCGGGAGCAGAACAGACGGCAAAACGTTGTGAACACTGCCCAGTCCATCACCGGCTCTGACCTCCCCACCATCAATGGGATTTACCGGAGTCGCTGCCTCAAAAAGGCAGCCAACATCATCAGAGACCCACACCACCCTGGCCATCCACTCATCTCACCATTGCCATCAGGTAAAAGGTACAGGAGCATGAAAACTGTAACGTCCAGGTTCAGGAACAGCTTCTTACCTACAGCCATCAGGCTCTGAAACACTACAACCTCAATTAAGCTCTGAACTTCAATAGACTATTATTATTATTATTATTATTATTATTATTATTATTATTATTATTATTATTATTATTATGATGATTATTATAGCACTACTATTGGTTGTTTTTTGAGTTCGTGTGTATGTGTATTTATATATATATATATAATTGTGTGTGTGTGTGGGTGTGTGTGTGTGTGTGTGCGTGTGTGCGTGTGTGCGTGTGTGCGTGTGTGCGTGTGCGTGTTCGTGTGCGTGTGTGTGTGTGTGTGTGTGTGTGTGTGTGTGTGTGTGTGTGTGTTTGTGTACTTGTGAGTATGTGTATATATCTATCTTCTATCCATCTTGGTCTATCTATTATCTATCTATCTAAAACTATCTATCTATCTATCTATCTATCTATCTATCTGTGTATTCTATCTATTCTCTTATTATATAAAGTCTGTGGCTGCCGCCTGCCAGATTTGTGGCTGCCAGCCTTTGATTCGTTGCTACGCCAACACCAGACGCAGAACCGCCGAGATTTTTTCCATTTCGGTAGAGATTTCACTTTTCATTCCAAGTATCCACTCCTGATTACATTTTGTCGTGTTTATGTACACATTTTTAATAAAATCCTTTTCCCCTCCCCCCTCCCCTTCCCTAAACTTAAAATAAAAAACGGCTGCTCACCCATAGAATGTTGGTGAACGTTCAATCGTGTGATGTCACAATGCCCAATGCTCACAGATGTCCAATCAGAATGGATCCATTTACATACGCCTTTGTAGCAGCCCCAGCCCCTCCCCCCCCCCCCCCCCCCCCGCAGCCTGTGTTGAAGCGCGTCATCACGTGTGTGGGAATAGAGAAAGAGGATTGGGGGTGATAGGGAATGGGGAACAGATGGACTGTCTCTACCCCTTCCCCTTCCACTCTCCCTCCCCCCTATTTCCCCTCTCTCCCCCCACCCCCTCCCCCCTTCCCCACTCTTCCCCCGCCCCCCTACCACTCTCCCCCTCCCTCCACACTCTTTTCCCCTCCTCCCCCTTCACTACTCCCCCTCCTCCCTCCTCCTCCCTCTCTCCCCTTCCCACTCTCCCCCACCCCCCCCTCTCATCCTCCCCTTCCCCCCTCTCTCCCCCCTCTCCATCTCCATCTCCCCTCTCTCCTCACCCCTCTCCCCTCCTCCCTCCCCCCCCCCCCCTCCTCCCCTCCCCTCCCATCCCCTCCCTCCCACCTCTCTTCACACCCCCATCTCCCCCCCCACCCCCCCTTCCCCTCTCTCCCCACTCCCCACTACCCCCTCTCCCACCCCACTACCCCTACCCTCTCCCCCCATTCCTGCCCTCCCCACTCTCCTCCCACTCCCCACTCTCCTCCCCTTCCCATCCCCCCCCCTCTCACACTCGCCCCCTCTCCCCCCAAATCTCTCCCATTTCCTCTTCCCCCCCCTCTCCCCTCCCTCCCCTCTTCTCACTCTCCCCCACCCCCTTCCCTCTCTCCCCCACCCCCCTCCATCTCCCCCCCCGCCCCTAACCCTCCCTCTTCCCCCTCTCTTCCCCTCTCTCTCTCCCCCTTACCCCACCCCTCTCCTCCCTCCCCTCCATCCTCCCCTCCCTCTCTCCCCTTCCCCCATGCTCTTTCCCCTCTCTCACCCCCCCTCCCTCCTCCCCCCCCCCCCCAACCCCCACGCCAACCCCCAACCCCCTCTCTCCCCCATACCCATCTGCCTCTTCCACCACTCCCCCACCCCTCTCTGCCCCTCTTCCGCACTCTTATCCTCCCCCCCCCCCATCCCCCCCTCTCCCTCCTACCCCTCTCCCCCTCCCATCCCACTCTTCCCTCGCTCCCTCCTCCTTCCCCCCCCACCCCTCCTCCCCCCCCCCTGTGGGAATCCTCCTCCCTCTCTCCCCTTCCCCCACCCCACTCTCTTACATATGCCTTTGCACCAGGGTGATAGCCTGTGTCGAAGAGCGTCACCACGTGTGGGAATAGAGAGAGGACTGGGGGTGATAGGGAATGGGGAACAGGTGGACTGTCCCTACCCCTCCCCTTCCACTCTTCCTCCCCACTATTTTCCCCTCTCTCCTCCCTCCCCCTCTCCCCCTCCCTCCCCTTCTCCATCTCCCTCCTCACCCCTCCCCCTCCCCTCCCCCTTCCCTCTTCCACCCACTTCCCTCTCTCCCCCACCCCCCTCCCTACCCCCCTTCCCTCCAAATCGCTCCCGTTTCCTCCTCCCCCTCTCCCCTCCCTCCCCCCCTCCCTCCCTCCCCTCCCCCTCCCCACCCCGTCTCCCTCCCCCCACCTGTGTGTTCGAGGGGTGGTTAGCGTGAGTGTGATGCCGCAGCCCAGCCCCCCCCCCCCTCCCCCCGCAAACGCGCGTTGGGGAAACAGACCCCAACGGGTCGGCACTTGGTCTAGTATATATATATATATATGTGTGTGTGTGTGTGTGTGTGTGTGTGTGTGTGTGTGTGTGTGTGTGTGTGTGTGTGTGTGTGTGTGTGTGTGTGTGTGTGTGTGTGTGTGTGTACTTGTGAGCATGTGTATCTATACACATTGAACTTTTTTTTCTCTCTCGTTTATCATGTTGTTTACAATGTTTACATATTCTATTATTCTGCAGCAAGTTAGAATTTCATTGTCCTATCTGAATGGCAGGGCCCTGGGTATTATTATAGAGCAAGGGTTCAAGGAGTGTAGGTACATAATTCCCCCATAATTTGCAGGTGGTAAAGAAAACTTTTGGTACATTTGCCTTCATCAGCCAGGGCATTGAGTGGAGAAGTTGAGACGTGATGTTAGTTATACAAGACGTTAGTGAGGCTGCATTTGGAGTACTGTGTTCAGTATTGGTAACTCTGTGACAGGAAGGATGTCATTAAGCTGGAAAGAGTGCAGAGAAGATTTACGAGGTTGTTGTCTGGACTTGAGGGCCACTTAATTATGCCACATTCAGGGAATTAGGTACTTGAACACCTAGATCTATCTGCTCTACACCATTCATCAGGGCTCTGCCATTCACTGCGAAGGTTCTGCCTTGGTTTGCCTTCCCAATATTCAACACCTCGCACCTGTTCCACCTGCCTGTGTTTGGCTCATATCCCTCTAAACCTGTCCTATCCATGTACCTGTCTAAATGTTTCTTAAACATTGCAGTAGTTCCTGCCTTAACCATCTCCTCCAGCAGCTCGTTCCATGCACCCACCACATTATGTGTAAAGTTTTTTTACACAGAGTGGTGAGTGCCTGGAACACGTTGCCAGGGGTAATGGTGGAGTCACGGACGATAGTGACATTTGAGAGGCTTTGAGATAGTATTAGTGAGTCTAACAACAGTGGTGGGCCAAGTTGCTGGAGAGGACTCTGAGGGATATGATAGATAACTATTTGGATAGTCAGTCAATGATTAAGGATAGTCAGCATCTGTGGAGGGAAGGGACAGGCAATGTTTTGGGTGGTCATTAACTTTAATGGATTTAACATAAATAAATTGCAGGAGTTTCTACACTTGATTCAAAGCTTTTTATTTCCTTTCATTCTTTCCACTTGATGCTCTCTAGTTTCAGTCAAATTGAAGGTAGGTCCCATTTTAGCCATCGTAGGCCGTCTGGAAAACCTCCACCATTCCGTCCTTTTGTTCGTGTAAGATGAATGTCTCGCGGAGGGAAGATCAAGAAGTGACACCAGACACTGCAGATGCTGGAATCTTGAGCTAAAACAAAGTGCTGGAGGATCTCAGCGGGTCAGGCAGCATCTGCGGAAGGGATGGCGGGTGGCGTTTTGGGTCGGGAGCCTTCTTCAAACTCTCAGAGGGTCAGGCGGTCTTGGTGGATGTTTGGTTGGTGTGTGCAGGGTTAAAGGAAGAAAAAAAAGCTCTGACTGTCATTGCGACTGCAGCAACCAGGCAAATCATCAACTAAAGACAATTTAATCAGTCGACAGATAACCCCAGCATTGCCACACCAGCATTTTCTGGCAACCTACATTTTGGCAGTAATATTATTGCTGTACTATGATCAAATGAGACTGACTCTTCATTTACCTTTCAAGATAACAAATCCTTATTCAGAAGGGCCCAATGGGCCGAATGGCCTAATTCTACTCCTAATCCTTATAACCTTATGACCGATAACAGCCAAAGATTTGGACTATTGACCCAAGGCATTAAGTCAAATCCGACATGTTGGCTAAGCAATTTAAATTCACGTAACTAAAAGAAAAATTTGAATTGCAAAGAAAAATTTAAGTCCCATTAGTGGTGAGCGTGAAAGTACACTTTGCTTGTGAAATGTGGACACGAACTGTAGATTATTGGTTTATAAAAAAAGACGAAGTGCAAAATCTGGTCAGTATTTAGAGTATTGTGTTCAGTTCTGGGCAGCATGTTATAGGAAAGACGTTGTCAAGCTGGAAAGGGTAACGAGAAGATTTACGAGGATGTTGCCTGGAGTACAGGGTGTGAGGTTGAGTAGGCTGTGTCTCTATTCCCTGGAGCGCAGGAGGATGAGGGGTGGGGTGTATAAAATCATGAGAGGAATAGATCGGGTAGATGCATAGAGTCTCTTGCCCAGAGTAGGTGAATCGAGGACCGGAGGACATAGATTTAAGGTGAAGGGGAAAAGATTTAATAGGAATCTGAGGGGTAACTTTTTCACACAAAGGTTGGTGGGTGTATGGAACAAGCTGCCAGAGGAGGTAGTTGAGGCTGGGACTGTCCCAAAGTTTAAGAAGCAGTTAGACAGGTACATGGATAGGACAGGTTTGAAGGGGATATGGATCAAATGCAGGCAGGTGGGACTAGTGTAAATGGGACATGTTGGCTGGTGTGGGGAGGTTGGGTCGAAGGGCCTGTTTCCACATAGTATCACTCTATGACTATGACTCTATACCGATTTTGAAGATATTCTTCTCCTCTCTCCATGGTAAAAGTGAAACTGCCCCTACCTGTTACTTAGCGGGACAGACAGCATCTCTGGAGAGAAGGAATGAGCGACGTTTCAGGTCGAGCCGCTTGTTCAGACAAGTCTGAAGTCTGAAGAAGGGTCTTGACCCGAAACATCACCCATTCCTTCTCCCCAGAGATGCCTCCTGTCCCGCTGAGTTATTCCAGCATTTTGTGTCTATCTTCGGTTTAAGCCAGCATCTGCAGTTCCTTCAATCGAAGATAGACACAAAATGCTGGAGTAACTCAGTGGGACAGGCAGCATCTCTGGAGAGAAGGAATGGGTGACTTTACGGTATGAAGAAGGGTCTCAACCCGAAACGTCACCCATTCCTTCTCTCCAGAAACAAAATGATTCAGTGCTTGTTTTGAAGTCAGGCAGCAAGACAAAAATTGCTATAGCTGCAGCAAGCTCTTCCCCTCGTTGTTCCATTGGAATTTGTCAGCATTTTCCTGAAAAATCCATGCCTTCTCTGGATGTGCAGCATTTAAAAAGCCCAGAAGTTGAAATGCACTGTCAACGTTCCTTTGTATAAAATCCATGTGGTATCAATTATTTTACTGATTGTAATTGGATTATTTTTTTATCACATGTTCTAATCTACTAAAATACAATGAAAGGCTGTGTAATGTTCAAATTGCAAAGATTGTTTTGGGGCAGCCATTTTGAGAGTAGCTGTTGTGAGTTGAGATACTACATTTGAGGAGCAAGTGCTCAGGCTTTGGTTTTAGGGACTTTGTAGCCAGTAGGAGCAGCAGAGAATTTAAAATCTCTCAAAGATTCTAAGTAGTGTCTCGTACTTCCCCTAGGAGCTTATAAAAAGGAGACAGGATCCAACTGAGCAGCCATTTTGGGAGTGGGCATTGTGAGCTAAAGGTGGAAGTGGTGAGGCCTTGTCTCGACAGGCTTCAATGAAGACGCAGAGCAGGGGTAAGGTAAGAACTTTCACATTCCTCTGTGGGCTTGGTTTAGAGACAGCGTACACCTCCAGCAGAATGTGGGAAATCAGGTGAACTTCCAGTGTTCCAGTTGGCCAGTTAGTTTAGAGATACAGCACGGAAACAGGCCCTTCGGCCCACTGGGACCATGCCGACCAGCGATCCCCACATATTAACAGTATCCTACGCACACTAGGGACAACTTTTACATTTACCAAGCCAATTAACCTACATACCTGTACGTCTTTGGAGTGTGGGAAGAAACCGAAGATCTCGGAGAAAACCCACGCAGGTCATAAAATTTGTTTTATCATTGTCGCTTGTGCCGAGATACAGTCATTTTCTTGTATTCTTGTACAAATGGGTTTCCGAAATATTTTCCACTTCCAAGTATAGCCTTGGACTGGACGTCAAGTGTCCCGATAGGCTTTGGGAGGATGTTACTAGCTAGAGACAGACAGAGCGAAATACTGGAGCCAGGAGAATAAAGGAGTGCAGTGAAAATGGTCACATCATTGACACCTGGTCGGGGCAGAGGTGAAAGTAACTTCACGGCTTGGCAGAAGGGCCTTGAGAAGATAAGGAACAGCGATTTTCCAAAATAACTCTATAATGAGAAAGAGATATGAACAGGCAATGCAATTAAAAACTCTAGAGCCTGATAACGAATGAAGGTCAAGTCAAGTCAACTATATTGGTCACATACACATACAAGATGTACAGTGAAATGAAAGTGGCAATGCTTGTGGGATTGTGCAAAACAACAGAACAGAACAGAACCAGTATTTACATTAAAATAAAAGACTCAACGGTATTTACGGCCTGGTGAGATCGGAGTTTACAGTCCTGACGGCCTGTGGGAAGAAACACCGTTTCAACCTCTCTGTTTTAGCTACGTGACATAACATTGAAGAGCGGCAGATAGGAGAGTTGAGATATCTATAGAAATTAAAGCTGGTTAGAGTCAAATAATAATCTTTTACACTAAAAGAATAAGAAAATGGGGGGAATGAGGTCAAAAGGTAACAGGACATTAGCTGCCTTTTTTTAATACAAAATACTTTCATTCAAAGAAAAGAAAAATACAGAATAGTAACACGATCAAAAACTGCCATGTTGGCAGTTTACAAACCAACAGTCATCAAAGTAAAATATCGTCAACGTTAGCAATAACACCCTTGACCTCCCGTGGTGACCAGTGTTCACAGAAGGTACCCCAGTCCCAGTGGACACAGTGTGTTCTCTCTCCAGGGACACGCGGGCACGGACGCAGGCCCGGAAGAGGGGCAAGTAGTTGACTGTGGTGTGACCATCGGCTAACCGTGCCTAGACCAGCGAATGACCATCTTGGCCAGGCTGAGGAGCAAACCGACAGGGAGATCCCACCTTGTTTAGCTGCCTTGTGAGTTAGTTTTGAAAGAAAACACTGAACGCACGCCTGTGTTTACCTGAGGTACATGAGTTATAGCTGTTCGACTTTAGACTTTACTTTAGATTTTAGAGATACAGTGTGGAAACAGGCCCTTCGGCCCACCGACAATGTTCCCTCGAATTTTTAGTAGTTTGTGAGCGCAGAAATCTTGTATTGTGCAATTTTTTATGCTTACAAATGTGTGTGCACTGAATTGTTGTGACCTCATGAGCTTTTGGTGCAGCAGTTTTCACTATTTCGTGAAGCCATTCAACTTTAAACCAGCTTGCAGTTCTTTTGCACTTCACACCCTTTGCATCCTTTGAATTTGACACGATGAATCAAAATTTATTTCAATAAGAACTCAACGCCAGCTACAGAATTTGAAATAGATCTTAGTATCTATACAATAATGTCAATATGATTATGCAATTTTTACAAATAAGTTTAAATTATACACTGTATAACACTGTATAATTATTGGTTACTAAATTTTAGGTTACATTGTAGTGTCTATGATATGCAGATACTTGAATGCCTTGTTTTTCAAATGAAATGGTTCTTTATTTTAACACTGTAACAAGTCGTCCCCTTCCCCCTCTCTCCTCCATCTCTCTCCCTCTCCCTCCTCCCCCCTCTCTCCTCCACCTCTCCCCCTGTCTCTCCTCCTCCCTGTCCCCGTGTGTGCGCACGCACAGGTGCACAGCTTAGAGGGAGCATTGCCCTCCGGGTCCACACTGACCAGCGATCACCCGTACACTAGTTCTATCCTACACACTAGGGACAACGTTACTGAAGTCAATTAATCTACAAACCTGCACGTCTCTGGAGTGTGGGAGGAACTGGAGCACCGGAGAAAACCCACGCGGCCACGGGGAGAACCTACAGACGGTGCCCGTAGTCAGGATCCAACCCGGGTCTCTGGCGCTGTAAGGCAGCAACTCTACCGCTGCT
The DNA here is from genome assembly GCF_028641065.1 of Leucoraja erinaceus. Lineage (NCBI taxonomy): Eukaryota > Metazoa > Chordata > Chondrichthyes > Rajiformes > Rajidae > Leucoraja > Leucoraja erinaceus. The sequence continues at coordinate 19,950,301 of NC_073406.1, read as the reverse complement.
CCACTGTGCCATCCTTAACAGCTGTTGTTGGAACACTCTGAGAACTAGGAATGCTGGAGCATCCATGTGAGATCTGTTGTGGTTAATAGTGAAAACAAACAACAAAAAATTTAAAAAAAAATATGAAAGATCACATGAACCTTTGTTTGATGAACAGTCTCGTTTGACTGATCCCAATGGCCGTTGTAGTTGATGCTCTTAAAAATAAAGTATAGCCTTGATTGCCTGATCCAATCCTCGTGGTGCGTTTTAAAGTTTTCTTTAACACTTGTAACCGATTGGGCAGGACAGGGAGAGAGAGAATGGTCTGGATGGATGCACTATTTTATTTAAGGCAAAAGGCCTGCCAGGTCAGGCATATGAGCTCAGGGTATTTTACAGGCACATGGGATTGTGATATCATAGCTATCACAAAAACCTAGCTGGGGGAAAGGCTGGCAGCTCAATATACTGGAGTACAGATGCTGCAGGCATGATGGAGGTAAGAGAGGAGAGGGTTTGCATTCTTGATGAGGAAGAACATCACAGCAGTATTTGGGAAAAACATTCCTTGGGGGGAATGTCCAGTTAGAAAATATGGTTAAAACCTAGAACGAAGAGTGTGATCACATTGAAGGGATTGTAATAGCTGCCCCCAATAGTCGGTGGCTATTAGAGGAGAAAATATGTTGGGAGAGTACAGATAGCCCCACAGAGGAAGGGAATAGGAGGTGATTTTTAAACTTTCCTTGTATTGACTGGGACTGTGAGAGTGCAAAAGGCTTGGGTGGAGTAAAATGTGTTAAATGTGTTCAGTAATGTTTCTTCAAGCAGTACCAGAGGGAGGACAACACTTAACCTCCTTTTGTACAATGAGGCAAGATAAATGTTTGGAGTGTTAATAGGGAGGATTTTGAGACCAGGGACCATCATTTTAGCACAGTTTAGTTTAGAGATACCGAGTGGGAACAGGCCCTTTGGCCCTCCGAGTCCGCACCGACCAGCGATCCCCATTCACTGGCACTGTCTTACAGGCCATTCATTCTCTCAGTTTATAATTTTTGCCGAAGCCAATTATCCTACAAACCTTTGGTGAGTGGAGGAATCCGGAGCCCCCGGAAAAAAAAAAAACCCACGCAACTCACGGGGAGAACGTGCAAACTCCGTACAGACAGCACCCGAGGTCAGGTTCGAACCCTGGTCTCTGGTGCTGTAAGGCAGCAACTCTACTGCTGCGCCGCCGTGCCACCCCAAAGGTCGTCGACTCTGCTCGATTAAATTCTATTAGTTTGAAAATGGTTTTGGAAAATGATAGCAGTGGGTGACAAGTTAAGGCCCTCGATCGGGGCAAGACGAATTTTGATGGCATTAGACAGGGACTTGCAAAGGTTTGAATGTAAGGGGCTGTTTACATGTAACGGGGTGTCTGGCAAGTGGGGAGGCTTTGTAACGTGAGATAGAGAGGTGCATGCCCAACATCCACACACCCCGCCATTGACGCCATCTACACTTTTATGCTGCCTTAGAAAAACAATCAACATAATCAACAATCAATCATAATCATTGTAGGACATGACTTCAGAATTAAGGGACAGAAGTTTAGGGGTAATATGAGGGGGAACTTCTATACACAGAGAGTGGTAGCGGTGTGGAATGAGCTTCCAGTGGAAGTGGTGGAGGCAGGTTCATTGGCATCATTTAAAAATAAATTGGATAGGCATATGGATGAGAAGGGAATGGAGGGTTATGGTATGAGTGCAGGCAGGTGGGACTAAGGGGAAAAAAAGTTGTTCGGCACGGACTTGTAGGGCCGAGATGGCCTGTTTCCGTGCTGTAATTGTTATATGGTTATATGGTTAAAGGTACACAAAAATGCTGGAGAAACTCAGTGGGTGCAGCAGCATCTATGGAGCGAAGGAAATAGGCAACGTTTCGGGACGAAACCCTTCCGGGTTTCGGCCCGAAACGTTGCCTATTTCCTTCGCTCCATAGATGTTGCTGCACCCGCTGAGTTTCTCCAGCATTTTTGTGTACCTTCGATTTTCCAGCAGTTCCTTCTTAAACATAATTAAAGATCTGTCCCACCCTGACCCTGGGGTCATTCTTTCTTAACCCTGCTCCCAATGGTCAAAAGGTACAGAAGCTTGAAAGCGCGCACCACCAGACTCAGGAACAGATTCATCCCCCCGCTGTTATCAGGCTTCTGAATGGTCCTTCCACAAGCTGACATACTATTTGATTCACCTCAACCCCACTGCGGACATTGGACTTTGTCTATGGAAACTGTTGCACTACAATGCTAAGAACTATATTCTGCACTCTGTATCTTCCTCTTTGCTGTGTCCTTTGTACTTGAGTTTGGCTTGATTGTATTTACCTGGTCAGATTGGATAGCATCCAAAACCAAGTGCACGTGACAATAATAAACCTAAACCTAAACATGACGGGCAAGGCTCTCAGGATTAGAGAACGAGGGATAGTGATACCCTGGCCAGGACAAAGAAGCAGTGATGGAAATGGGTTTTAGTAACTAGGGGTACGCTAAGGCAGGGCCGGCCTTAGGAGGTGCGGGGCACAATTGGGAACAATTTTGGTGAGCCCCAGGTTCCCAGCCAAGGTCTGTCAGCCCTGTTATTTAGTATATATCATGAAATTGTACACTAAGGTGCTGTGGATTATACACTGTGTGAATCTCTCCTGCTCCCGTTTGACTGTCAGTAGCTCCATTGGCTTTCAACCTTTACCGTAGCTGCTAATTACCATTAAACTGCATTATGTGATTGGACACAATGCCCTTGGAGACAGCGGCTGATTGGACAGGAGGAGACCGATTTGTTGATTGGACGGGAATTTTATGGAAAGCTGGTCGGTGATTGGACGCAACCCTCCTAGAGACAGCGGTTGATTGGTCGCCCAAATAATCGGGCACAAAAAAATTGACAAATAGGAAAAAAAAAAATCGGAATTCCGATTTAAATCTGATATAGGGTGCATAGGGTGGGTATCGATTAATTCTAGACAACAGATTAAAAAAAATAATCTAACCCCATTAATTCACTCAAGGTGTATTATGATGTGTTCTACAGTATGAAGTGTACAGCAAAACTTCCAGAGTGGTCTATCATGTTGTTCTTCAGCGGACCACGGATTTATTTTAAAGGTAGACACTAAATTCTGGAGTAAAGAAAGCTGCATTTTGGAGAGTTGCAGTTGATGAGGTGAACTAACCCAACGAGATTGAGACATGCTATTAATGCATTCCGTTTTTGCAAGAGGAAGACAGGCGGAATACTTGAATATATTTGAATATATATATTCCAATATATTCTCCCACACCACCCCCTCCCCGGGCACTTTCCCTTGCAACCGCAAGAGATGCTACACTTGTTGAATATCCACTAGGGGCGCTGCCCTGGCAGCAGCCTCTACCTACAGCCTGTATGTCATTTCTATCTTTTTTATTATTTTTAGTTAGTCTAAAGTCTGTTTTAGGGGGAAACTTTTACTTTTCTATGTGGGGGGAGGGGCAGGGTAAGGGGGAAACCGTCTCTCAGTCTCTTCCTGGCGGGGACGCGACTATTTCTCCGAGTCGCGTCCTCGCCCCCCCACCTCGCGGCCTACCAGCTGGATCGGAGCGGCCTTTCCTGCCGGGGACCGGGATCCGGACCAGGGCTGCTACAGCGGCGGCGCAGCGTGGAGTCAACGCGGAGCGGGCGATGCCTACCAGGGTCGCCGTTTGGACCTCCGGAGCGTTGGGCTGTTGCTCCAACATCGTGGAGCTCTGGTGCGGAGACCTTCCAACGCGGGCGGCGCTGAACAACACCGAGGAGTCCTGGGGCGCCTTGTAGAGGGCCTACAGCAGCAGTCTCCACCCGGCGCGGCCTGCGGACTTTGGAAGCCGCCGACTCCGGTAGGAGGGGGCCGACTCTGGTGTCCACGCCGCTGAGGACGTCCCGCAGCCCCGACGTCGGACTGGTATCATCCCGGCGAGCGGCCCTGGACATCGGGCCGCCCGTAGCTGCAACTGCGGAGGGCTTGGGGAGACCCTGACCACGGGGAACAGTAGAGGAAGAAGACTGACTTTGGTGCCTTCCCACACAGTGGGAAACTTTGGTTCTGCTGTGTGGGGATGTTTTGTGTTGAATTCTATAGTGTGTTGAGTCCTGTTTATTTTTATTGTATGGCTGTATGAGAATTCATTTCACTGTGCCATCTGGCACACGTGACAATTAAATTTATCTTGTATCTTGTATCTTGTACCTCCCCCCTCGACTCCATTCAAGGTCCCAAGCAGTCGTTCCAGGTGCGACAGAGGTTCACCTGCATCTCCTCCAACCTCATCTATTGCATCCGCTGCTCTAGATGTCAGCTGTGAGACCAAGCGTGGGCTTGGCGATCGTTTTGTCGAACACCACCGCTCGGTCCACATTAACCAACCTGATCTCCCTGTGGCTCAGCACTTCAACTCTCCCCTCCCATTCTGAATCCGACCTTCCTGTCCTGGGCATCCTCCATGACCAGAGTGAGCATCACCGGAAATTGGAGGAGCAGCACCTCATATTCCGCTTGGGCAGTCTGCAGCCTAGCGGCATGAACATTGACTTCTCCAATTTCCGGTAGCCATTGCTGTCTCCTCCCCTTCTCAGCTCTCCCTCAGCCCCACCTTACATCAGTCTGAAGAAGGGTTTCGGCCCGAAACGTTGCCCATTTCCTTCGCTCCATAGATGCTGCCTCACCCGCTGAGTTTCTCCAGCACTTTTGTCTACCTTTGATTTTCCAGCATCTGCAGTTCCTTCTTAAACGCAGTACCTAATGGATTAACCCACTGAAACTGGCAGCAAGGCTGTCACACACAAGTAGCAAGTCACTTCAACAGTGCGGGCAGTATGGTGGCACAGCGGTAGAGTTGCTGCCTTATAGGGCCAGAGACTCGGGTCCAATTGTGACTACGGGTGCTGAGTGCACAGTTTTTGTACGGTCTCCTCGTGACCGATGTGGGTTTTCTCCGGGGTCTACGGTTTCCTCCCCGCACTTCAAAGACATCCAGGTTTGTAGGCCGATTGGCTCTGGTAAAATTGTAAATTGTCCTCCGGGTGCGTCGGATAGCGTTAATGTGCGGGGTGTCGCTGGTCGGTGCAAACTCAGTGGACTATCTGCACTGTATCTCCAAACTAAACAGTATAACATTCAGGTACATTCATTTTAAATGTTTTGCCAAAACAGTTCATATCTAGCAATACAATCAATGCACCAGACAGCAGTTGGATGTAGTCTCACGATTAGCAAACGATTGATAAGATTCGATGGGGCACCCTGGGCTTTTTTGCGCTAGTATTAGGGTTATTAAGTTATCGAATTTAGTCGTTTCTCATATGTCCCCATACTATCTATGAGTATTGTGTTTACATGCCTGTTATGCAGCTGCAAATAATAATTTAATTGTTCTGTTGTGGGAACACATGACAATTATACATTCTTGACTCGACATGCATTTGTGCAATTGAAAACGGGTAACCATTGCACTCTGCGGCAAGTTAAAAAGAGTCAGTTAGTCAGGAAGTGACTATTCGCCTCGTTAAAGCATCCCTTTGTTAGGTGGTTTCACTAAATGGTGTGGCTCAATATTCCTCCAGCAGTTTATTTTTTTTGCTCAAGATCTGCAGCATTGCAGACGCTTGTGATTTAATACTATGTTCCGCTGCAATCTAACTAATGGATGGCCCATGCTGAAGCACACGCAGCATTGAAATGCTAATACGATACTAGAAGCTCAGAGGACACTGGGGTTTATTTTTACAAATGCCCATTTTCACGCAGCAAGTCACTTTTGGCAACGATGCCAGTTTTTAAAAGGCAGACTTTGCACTGAACCACTTGAAAAGAAATCAGTGGTTAACTGGCAATGTAAACGTGATGGTGTGCCTGCCACCAAAGCAGCAGGCACCGTGAAACGAAAAGATAAAGAGCTGGTTTCAGTCCAACAGCAGAACGAAACTTGAAACAGCTGATCACAGGGCTAAGAGGCTGAAGTGTTTTAGGCTGCTGTGGAAACAATTCTGCCATGGAATCAGGCCACTTTCTATAGCACCCATTATCACAGAATCAGATTCAGATTCAGATTCCAATTCCAATTCCGATTCAAACTTTATTGTCATTGTGCAGTGTACAGTACAGAGACAACAAAATGCAGTTAGCATCTCACCCAGAAGAGCGACATAGAATATGAGCAATAAATAAATATATTTACGTGCATACAGTCATAGTAAGTTCGGTCTCTGCATTATAAGTACAACATGAAACAGCAGTTTCCAGAATGTAAACAGATTGGTACGTTACAAATGCACACTTGCTAAACTTCACACAGTCAAGGCCAAGGACACCCTTTGTGTTCAAGAAGGAACTGCAGATGCAGGAAGATCGAAGGTTACACAAAAATGCTGGAGAAACTCAGCGGGTGCAGCAGCATCTATGGAGTGAAGGAAATAGGTGACGTTTCGGGCCGAAACCCTTCTTCAGACTGATGGGGGGGTGGGGGGGAGAAGGAAGGAAAAAGGGGAGGAGGAGGAGCCCAAGGGCGGGGGGATGGTATGAGACAGCTTGAGGTTTAAGGAAGGGGAGGAGACAGCAAGGGCTAGCAAAATTGGGAGAATTCAATGTTCACCCTTTACTGCTTTCATTCACAATTTTAAAAGCTTGATACTGCTAAATACCTCCTCCAGTATTCAATTCAACTTTAATGTCATTGCACAAATGCAAGTATGGGTACAACAAAATGCAGTTTAGCGTCAGTCTGTAGTGTAGTGCAATATAGAAATAAAAATAAAAATACAGAATAATCAAACAATAATCAAACAATGTGGACGGAGAGACTGGAGAAATCTATCGGCGGGACTCCGAGTTCAGCAATGTGATGGTATTATTGTAGAAGCTGTTCCTCATCCTCCTGGTACGTGACCTGAGGCTCCTGTACCGCCTCCCTGATGGGAGGAGGGCAAACAGTCCATGGTTGGGGTGGGAGGGGTCTTTAATGATCTTCCCGGCCCGTCTCAGACACCGTTTTCGGTGGAGGGCATCCATGGCAGGGAGCGGGGCACCGATGATGTACTGAGCGGTTTTCACCACCCATTGTAGTGCCTTCCTGTCCGCTACGGTGCAACTGCTGTACCATACCGTGAAGCAGGTGGTCAGGATGCTTTCGATGGTACAGCGGTAAAAGTTGGTCAGGATCTGGGGGGACAGGTGAGCTTTCTTGAGCCTCCTCAGGAAGTAAAGGCGCTGCTGCGCCTTTTTGATCAGCTTGGAGGTGTTGAGGGACCAGGACAGATCCTCCGAGATGTGTACCCCGAGGAATTTGTAGTTGGAGACGCGCTCCACCTCAGTCCCGTTTATATGGATGGGGGTATGTCTGCCCCCTCTGTTCTTCCTGAAGTCAACAATAATTTCCTTCGTCTTCTTGGAGTTGAGGACGAGGTTATTGTTGGCACACCAGGTTGTCAGGTGCTGGACCTCCTCCCTGTAGGCTGACTCGTCGTTGTCACTGATCAGTCCTACCACCGTGGTGTCATCGGCAAATTTAATGATGGCGTTGGAGCCATTCTTAGGGATGCAGTCATGGGTGAAGAGGGAGTAGAGGAGAGGGCTGAGCACACAGCCCTGAGGCACGCCGGTGTTCAGTGTTATAGTGGAGGAGGTGAGGTTGTTGACCCTAACAGACTGCGGTCTGTTGGTGAGGAAATCCAGTGTCCAATTGCAGAGGGAGGTGGAGATGCCAAGTCCGCTGAGTTTGGTGATCAAGCTGGCGGGGATGACAGTGTTAAAGGCGGAGCTGAAATCAATGAACAGCATCCTGATGTAGGTGTTATTGCTGTCCAGGTGGGTCAGGGCAGAGTGTAGGGCCGCCGATATGGCGTCCTCTGTAGACCTGTTGGTCTGGTAGGCAAACTGATGGGGGTCCAGTGTGGGGGGGAGGCAGGCTTTGAGGTGAGCCAAGATCAGCCGCTCAAAGCACTTAGCAATGACAGTAGCAGTAGCAAGGTACTTCTCCAAACTCAATATAACTGCCCCTTCTACAAACACGAGAATGATTCAGTGAACACAACAAAGGCAGAGCCGCAATCACTTCTTCCCAGCTGAAATCTTTACCCGAATCATCAGATTTAAAGCCAGTTGTACTCCCGGCCAGTCCTGGCTTTGTAGTCCACCACACCTTCAATCAGACAGCTGCCTTCTGCTGACTTGTCCAACCACTTCTTCGAAACGTCAGACTTGTGGTGCCGATCTCGGGCAGCCTGCTTGAGAACAAAAACACTCAGTGCATACGATCCAGAAACATTTATCTGGGAGGAAGCACTCCTGGACGATTCTCATTCACTCTTAATGACAGCGCTCAATGACGGTAAGTTTTAAGAAATTCTGCCGTGAATTTTATTCAAAGGAACGCGGCGTCATTAATACTTGGTCAAATCTACGAGCGCTGTCTGTACGGAGTTTGTACGTTCTCCCCGTGGATTTTCTCCGAGATCTTCGGTTTCCTCCCCCGCTCCAAAGACATATAGGTTTGTAGGTTAATTCGCTTGGTGTATGTGTAAATTGTCCCTGCTGTGCGTAGGATATTGTGCGGGGTGATTGCTGGTCAGTGTGGACTCGGTGGGCCGAAGAGCCTGTTTCCGCATTGTATCTCGAAACTAAACTAAACACGGGAGATGGGCATGGACTTACATGAATACTTCTCATCTATGGATCAAAGTATTTACTATGGAAAAGATCATGGAAGCCCGGGAAGAGAACAGTGATGTTCTGAAACATGTCAATATTATGAAAGAGGAGGTGGACATAGAAAAGTGCAGCAGAGAAATAGTTCTCAGCCACAATGTCCTGGCCGAACATGATGTCAAGTTAAATTAATCTACTCTGCCTGAATGTGATCCATGTCCATCCATTCTCTGCATATCCATGGGACTGTCCAAAAGCCTTATAAATGCCACAACCATATCTGCCTCCACCACCAGCCCCGACAGCATGTTCAGGCACCCACCAGGCATACACCATGTGTATAAAAAACCCTTGACCCATACAGTCCCTTTAAACCTTGCTCCTCTCACTTTAAAGCCAAGCCCTCAATTGTTTGGCCCTTCTACCCTGGTGAGAAAGGTTCTGACTGTCTACCCTTTCACCGCTTCTGACACTATTATACACTTCTGTCAGGACTCCCCTTAGTCTCCGATACTCCAGAAAAAACTATCTAAGTTTGTCCAACCTCTTCTTATTGTTAACACCCTCGAATCCAGGCAACATTCTGGAAAACCTCTTCTGCACTTTATCCAATGCTTCCACCTGCTTCCGGCGATGGGGCAACCATAACTGCACACAACATTCCAAACTAGCAGTCTTGATGGACTTGAAGATGTGTATATCCTCGGGGCTTGGTCAATTGTATTCTAGGCTGATATGGAAGCAAGGGATGAAATTGTTGGGGTCCTGGCAGAGATATTAGCATATAAAATACACTGGGACAGGTGTATGGATAGAAAAGGTTTAAATGGATACGGGCCAAACATGAGCAAATGGAACTAGCTTAGGTCATCTTGGTCGGCATGGTTGAAATCAGCTGAAGGATCAGTTTCCGTGCTGTATGACTCGATGATTCTTTCCCGTTTCATGTAACTCTATGTCAGTGAAAGGAATTTTTACAGAGCTGTTGCTAAAATGTAATCATTGTGATGTTCTTTTAGTTCCTGGAACCAATTTTACATATCAACAGGTAATCATGCAGTCTCCCAGATAACACGTTCAAAGTGCAAGGTATTAACTGTCAAGACACTTCACTTCACAGGAGGCTGTGGTGAATCGGGAAGCTATGGAGAATCAGGAGCCTGCGGAGAAGCAGGATGCTGACAGAAATCAGGAAATTGTGGAGAATCAGCAAAGTACAGAAGCATTTGATGCATCTGGAGCAAGGAAGGGGGTGAGTTCTATCGTCTATTGGTCATTTTCTACCTCCTGTCTTCATTGTTCTTCAGGGACAGTCTAATGGTTTCGCTATGCCTTGCCTGGGATTGGTATTGCACCCACCTGTATTGTGAAAAAACAAATCATAGTGGGCGCTGGAAATCTAAAAGTAAAAACAGATATCCTGGAAACACTTAGCAAGTTGGGCAGCATCTGAAGGAGGTGATCGTTCAGGTCAATGCCCCTTGATCAGAGCAGGAATGTGTTGGGGATTTAACATTCTCTGAGCAAGTGCAAAATGAAGAATGTTGTACATGATTCCATTGCGATACACAACAATCACAATCAGTTTTATTCGTCACTAGCACATAAAGTGCAAGTGAAATGAATTTGCCAGCAGCGGTACAATGAAAAAGAACACACAAAAACACAATAAAAATGTAACATAAACATCCACCACAACATTCATCACTGTGGAGGAAGGCACAAAATTTGGCCAGTCCACCTCCATTTTCCCCCGTGGTCGGGACCTCAACCCTCCGCAGCCGCCACTGCGGGCGTCCAGATGAGTAGACAAGGTACAAGTCCAGGTAAGTCCTGAATCGGTGCTTCCCCACCGGAGACCGCGGCTTCAGGTTGGTGTAGGCCGCAGGCCGCAAAGGGCCTCTGAAGAGCTCATGGTTAAATGTAAAGCGGTATTGCACTGGGCCAGTTACACTGGAATTTCCTGGATCAATACTGTGCATGTGTCGATGCATGGAACGACATTGTGGCGATATCCTAATGTCATTCTATCATCAAACCCAGCACAGGAGCTCCCAAAGCATCTCAAATCTAACAAAGCACATTCTTGGTGCTGTTTCCTTTAACAATAACTTGCAAATATACAACAGAGGGTAGCGAACGTCACATTCATAACACAAGGCACATCGTTCCATGTACTCACATGATTTACACTGTGCAACATATCAATTTTTCTTTTTCACCCATCCCTGTGAACAAGTCCACGAGGATTTTGCACGGTTCCAACATTTAGCGGGCATGAGCAGGCGGGTATTTCCCCACAGTGGTGGCTGCACTGAGCTGCTGTCCCTCAGCGCAGATTCCTACATCGTGGAATGCGACAATTTGCAACATTTCGTTGTGCCCTCCTGTTACATAGAAACATAGAAAATAGGTGCAGGAGTAGGCCATTCGGCCCTTCGAGCCATTCAATATGATCATGGCTGATCATCCAAAATCAGTACCCCGTTCCGGCTTTTTCTTCATATCCCTTGATTCAGGGCGAAGGGAATAAGGGCTAAGAGCTAAGCCTGGTTTGCATGCAAGTTCCCAACTTGCCTTGGATCTGATGATATTTACCTTTTGGATCTTGTCAACGATCCAAGGAAACCTTATCAACAGCACAACCCTCAATGAAACAGATAGGCACCTCATAGAGTCTGAAGAAGGGTCTCGACCCGAAATATCACCTATTCTTTTTCTCCAGAGATGCTCTCTGACCCACTGAGTTACTCCAGCTTTTGTGTCTATCATAGACTCATAATGTCATTCAGAATGGAAGTAGACCCTTCGGCTCAACGTCCATGACAACCAAGTTGCCCCATCTAAGTGAGACCCATTTGCCCACAAGGCCCATTTTCATTCAAACTATTCCCATCCATGTACCTGTCCAAATATGCTTGAAGTGATTGATTGATGTCCCACGAACAGTGTTATTGCATGTGTGTGAGTCCTAATGAGTATGTGTGCCTATATGTGTGTGGGAATATGTGATTGTGTGCATGCGTGTGTCCGTATACATATGACAGACACACACATAACTCTGTGTTTCAGTGCGGATCTGTATGCATGTGTGTATATGTGTGCGCATGTGTTTGTGCATGCATATATGCATGCATGTGTGTGTATGTGTTTGTGTGTGTGTTGTGTGTCTATATCTGTGCATGTCTATGAGAGTTTGTCTGTGTTTGTGTCGGAGTACATCAAAATCAAGTCTCTGACGCTGTGAGGCAGCAGCTCTACCACTGTGCCACCCTAAGTGTTTTATGTGTGCATGTGTGTATTTATGTGTGCTTCCTTGTAAATGTGACTGTCTCCGCTGGTGTGCGATTGCGCAGATTGAAGAAGGAAAATGATCTGCTTTTGCTATGATGGGCAAAACACGGCAGCTAGATTTGCATCTGAAGATCGGACAGGTGGGCAAGGTGCTGGTGTGGTAGAGGGTAACCATGGATCTGAATCCAAACACAATTCAGATTTGTAATAGATATAAGGCACATTCCTTATTCAACTAATAGTTAGCTTTCAATGTTTGTGAACAAGAAAACCAGCAGCCAAATGGGTCAGACAAAAATGCTGGAGACACTCAGCTGGTGAGGCAGCGTCTATGGAGCGAAGGAAATAGGCAACGTTTCAGGTTGAAAACCTTCTTCAGACTTCTTCTTCGGAATGGAGGGGGAGTTGAAGTGCTGAGCCACCGGGAGATCAGGTTGGTTATCGGGAACCAAGCGGAGGTGTTCGGCGAAGCGATCGCCAAGCCTACGCTTGGTCTCACCAATGTAGAGCAGCTGGCATCTAGAGCAGCGGATACAATAGATGAGGTTGGGGGAAGTGCAGTGAATTTCTGCCGCACGTGGAAAGACTGCTTGGGTCCTTGAATGGAGTCAAGGGGGGAAGTAAAGCGACAAGTGTAGCATTTCTTGCGGTTGCAAGGGGAAGTGCCCGGAGAGGGGGTGGTTCGGGTGGGAAGGGACGAATTGAAGTTACGGAGGGAGCAGTCTCTGTGGAAAGCAGACAGGGGAGGAGATGGGAAGATATGGCAAGTGGTGGGATCACATTGGAGGTGGTGAAAATGTCGGAGGATTATTTGTTGTATGTGATGGCTGGTAGGGTGGAAGGTGAGGACTCTGCCCTTGTTACGAGTGGGGGAGATGGGGAATGAGAGCAGAGTCATGAGGTATAGAAGAGACCCTGGTGAGAGCCTCGTCTATGGTAGAAGAGGGGAACCCCCTTTCCCTGAAGAATGAGGACATCTCAGATGCCCTGGTGTGGAACACCTCATCCTGGGTGCAGATGCGGCGTAGACGGAGGAATTGGAAGTGTCCTTACAGGAAGCAGGGTTGGAAGAAGTGTAATCCAGATAGCCATGGGAGTCAGTGGGTTTATAGTGGATGTCAGTCAAATGGGTTAAACAGTTTTAATCAAAGAAAAGAGAAAACAAAATAAATTGTTGACTAATGGAAACACAAGAAACAGCAGATGCAGAAATCTTGAGTAAAACACAAAGTGCTGGAGGAACTCAGCAGGTCAGGCAGCGTTTGTGGAGGGATGGATAGGTGACCTTTTGGGTGGGGACACTTCTTCAGATTATGGACCATACTAGAAAAGCAACCAAGTGACATGGAGCTTCTGTGCATGCTGTAGACCCCCTGGTGACTTGAGTGTCATACTCACATTGACTTATGATTACAAAAGATTCTCATTAAATGGATTTTGGTAAACAGGTCCATGAGGTAAAGAATCAAACTACTCAAGCTTGAGTAAATGAGTTCTAAACTAATCCAGAAGATTAAGGTACAAAATATGTTGGGAAAACTGGGTGCAAATTTGGAGACAGGGTGAAGATAGATGTGGGATTTTCCAACTGGGAAGTTGGTAACAAATGGTGATTGTTGCTGGGACCTTTGATGTTTGTAGCGTGTATAAATGAGAATTTAAGTGGCTTAATTAGTAAGCATGCAGATAATAATAATAATAAATTTTATTTTCGGGCGCCTTTCAAATCTCAAGGTCACCTTACAAAGATTAAACAGAAGAGAGAAAAAAACATAGTCGGAGAAAAATAAATAATAAGGACATCATCAATACACAAATTAAAGATTGAAATCGCTCCAAAGACACAAAATCAAAAAATCAAAAAAAACACGATGTGAAGAGAGAGCAGCGGCAGCTAAAGCGTGCCAGCGTCCACTCTCTCCTCCGACAGCCAGATGTCGTGGAAATTGGTGGAATAGCTATCAAACAAGGTTGCCTGACGACACTGTGGAATGTCGGTCAGATAGATGTGGGGCGGTGTGTGGCAAATGTGATTTGATCCAGACAAGTGTGAGGTATAGCACTTTGGGAAGTCAAATTCTGGTATGATGTGTAGAGTAACTGGCAAGGATCATAGAAGTGTTGATGTTCAGAGAGACCTTGGGATTTAAGTCGACAGCACCCTGAATGTAACGGCATAGGGTAGTGAAGAAGGCATTTTAGTTTAGTTTAGTTTAGAGTTACAACGTGGAAACAGGCCCTTCGGCCCATCGAGTCCGCTCCGACCAGCGATCCCCGCACATTCACACTATCCTACACACACACTAGTGACAATTTACTTTTATACCAAGAGGAACAAGAGGACACAAGTTTAAGGTACGAGGGGAGAAATTTAAAGGAGACAGAAGGGGTGAATATCTTGAATTAACTGTCACAGACACAATTGCAAGCATTTAAAAAGTGTTTGGACAGGAACTTGTATAGGAAAAGTGCACAAGGATTTAAGTTTAGTTTAGGGATACAGCGCGGAAACAGGCCCTTCAGCCCACCGGGTCCGAGCCGACCAGCGATCCCCGCATATTAACACTATCCTACACACACTGGGGGCAATTTTTACATTTACCAAACCAATTAACCTACAAACCTGTACATCTTTGGAGGGTGGGAGGAAACCGAAGATCTCGGAGAAAACCCATGCATGTCACATTGAGAACGTACAAACTCCGTACAGACAGCATCCGTAGTTGGGATCGAACCCGGGTCTCCGGCGCTGCATTCGCTGTAACTCTACCGCTGCGCCTCCGTCACCGTGCACTATGCGGACAAACGAGATTAGCGTAGATAGACATCAAGGTGGGCAGGAAGAAGATGGGCTGGAATGAGGTGTAAATGGGAGTCAATGGAAGGGAGGCTCCTGGTGAGATACGGATCAAATTTAGGCAGATGAGATTAGTTGAACCCTCATCATGTTCAGCATGGACTTGGGGGCCAAGGAAAGAGCGGCCCTGTTTCCAAGATACATTTAATTGTCATTTGGACCCCTTGAGGTCCAAACGAAATGCCGTTTCTGCAGCCATACATTACAAACAAATAGACCCAAGACACAACATAATTTACATAAACATCCATCACATTGCTGTGATGGAAGGCCAAATAAACTTATCTCTCCACTGCACTCTCCCCCCCCCCGATGTCAGAGTCAAAGTCAAAGCCCCCGGCTGGCTGGCGATGGCGATTAAAGCCACGCCGGGTGGTGCGAGGTCGCACACCGGGTTCTTGGTGTTAGAGCCCCCGGCGTGCGCTCGCAGAGTCCCGCGGCCATTCCAAGCCGCGCGGGGCAGTGATGTAGGCCCCGCTCCAGGAGCTCTCCAACCCCGCAACTCGGGCGGGGGAAGTCGCCGTTGCGAGAGCCCTGAAAAGCGGTCTCCCTCCAGGGACCCGCGGGCTCCCGGTGCCGCCGTCCACAGACCTGCCGTTGAAGCCTCCGACTCTCCGGTCGGGCTGCAGCAGCAGCAGCAGCAGCGCTCCTCCACCGCTCCACCCGCTCCGGACTCGGCCAGCCCCGCGACGGTGATGGTGAGTCGTAGCACCAGAGTCACCGGTCTCTTCCTGTTGGAGGCCGCTCCTCGTTGCAGCCCCAACGATAACGGAAACCCGACGAGGGAAAAGATCGGGTCTCCCGTGCAGGGAGAGATTTAAAAAGTTCCCCCCCCCCCCCCCCACCCCCCACCCCCACCCCCCACACACACACACCCCAACAAAAAAATAACAAAAACTACATAAAAACATAGACAGAAAATAATAAAACGCGGACAGACTGCAGAGGCCGCTGCTGATGAGAGTTGCGCCGCCCACCGGATCTTTCCACAAGAAGCAACAAGAAGCAACAAGATAGACACCATTGTGTGCAGATGCCGAGACATGTGTTCAGCTCTGGCTGGGCAGTTTCTAATCTTCTGTGTAGACTCGATAAGTAGAAGAAGAAGCATGGACTTTATGGGCCGAAGGGCCTGTTCTATGTTCAAGGTACGAGCAATAAAGGCTGGTAATGCCAGTGATGTCAGTATGAATACATTTGCATATTTAAAACATGGCAGTCTTCAGTTCACTGACAAAAACTATCAACAATCCACTCGTCACCAGTGAAACAAATCATAATTTTCTCGTATAATTCCACTTGCACACGGAAGCTAGCAGTACTGCAGATCATAAACCTGATAAAAATTTAAAGAATTAAAATAAATTACACGGCCTTGCAAAAAAAAGCCACTTTTATCGTTCCAATGTTTGCTTTATTGTTTATTGCTGTACCCTCAAAATATAGGGTTTAATGACAAGGTGACTCTACTTTTCTGCAGCGTTTGACGCTTGTGCTGGGGTTGGCGACTCTAGTATCCGTGTTTGGGTCTTCATTCCAGTATGGGTACAACGTTGCCGTTATCAATTCTCCGAGTTTGGTAAGTGATGTGAAAAAAAAGCTCTTGTAATTTTCATTATTCCTCCCTGGCGTTTGCACGAGGGCTGAGTGTTTTATTAAGTTACAGCAGCGAGCATCAGGAGGGAGGGCAAGCGTTTATTGCCCGCCCCTAAGCGCTCTTCAGACGGCGGTGGTGATCGGTGATTCTTGAACCGCCAGTGGTTCTCCTGGAGACGGCGCTCCCACAGTGCGTTGGGGGCAGGAGTTTCAGGTTCGAAACCCACCAACAGTGAAAAGGCTCTGCAGAGAGTAGTGCGTTCGGCCGAACGCACTATGGGAACTTCACTCACCCCCCTGCAGGAACTATACAACAGGAGGTGCAACTCCAGAGCAAATAAAATCATGGGAGACCCCTTCCACCCCTGCAACGGACTGTTCCAGCTGCTACGGTCAGGCAAATGCCTCCGTTGCCATGCGGTGAGAATGGAGAGGTTGAGAAGGAGTTTCTTCCCAGAGGCAATTCGGACTGTAAACGCCTATCTCACCAGGGACTAACTCTACAGAACGTTTTTCCTTCCATTATTTATTATGTAAAAGAATATGTGTGTTATGATTGTGTTTATAATTTGTTTGGTTGTTTTGTTGTTTGTCTTTTGCACAAAAGTCCGCGAGCATTGCCACTTTCATTTCACTGCACATCTCGTATGTGTATGTGACAAATAAACTTGACTTGACTTGACTTGAAATAAATGGGCAGGAAGGGACTGCAGATGCTGGTTAGACACACAGTGCTGGAGTATCTCAGGTCAGAAAGCATCTCTCGAGAAAAGGAGTAGGTGACGTTTCGGGTTGAGAGCCTTCTACAGTTCTTCAGTTCAGACCTGAAACGTCACCTATTCCTTTTCTCCAGAGATGCTTTCTGACCCACTGACTTGCTCCAGCACTTTGTGTCTAACCTTTCCCAAGGTAGGTCCCAGAGTCGGGGTAGAGAGAAAAAGTGAATAACTGCTATCTATTCCTAGATTAAAATGTTATGTGAATTTGATGGGAACCTTCAGGTTGTGGCGATCCTACTGCCTTTGTTTTCTGTGGTTGAAGTTAAAATATACAACAGTACAGCACAGGAACAGGCCATTCGGCCCACAATATCCGGATGTCAAGATAAACTATTTTCATATGTCTGCACATAATCCGTATCCCTCCGTTATTTGCATATCCATGTGCCTGTCTAAAAATCTTTTCAATGGCATTATGGTATCTGCCTCCATCACCACCACCCATACCCGTGCGTTACAAGCCCTCAACACCCTCTGTATAAAAAAAACTTGTCCTGCACACACACCCTCTAAACTTTACCCCTCTTACCTTACAGCTATGCCCTCTAGTCCTTGATAAAAGATTCTGACTGTCTACCCTATCTCCGCCTTTCATTTTTTAATATATTTCTATCAGTTCTATCTTGACAAATGCTGACAAGAGATAATAAGATAAACTTAACAGTTGGGGCCTCCTGTGGAATGAAGTAAATTTTGATTTTGAATTTGAATTTGATTCCTTTATTGTCATTCAGGCAGACGGAGGCAGAGAAGGGGGATACGACAAGAAAAAGTTGCATTCCCCCGAAGGGAGAGACAAAAACACATGTTTCACCCCCCCCCCAACACAACCTAATAAACTAAAACTTAGCCAAAACAAGACAAAAAAAACAACAACAAAAAGTAAAGACAGACGGACTGCAGGCGAGCCGCAGCTGTTAACAGCGCCGCAACTTCCGGATTTGCAGTGATAGGAGAATTAGGGAAATATTGGTAGGATGAAGAGTCACCAGTGGTGCAGCGGTAGAGTTGCTGCCTTACAGTGTCAGAGACCAGAGTTCAATCCTGACTACGGGTGCGGTTTGTGTGGAGTTTGCACGTTCTCCCTGTGACTGCATGGGTTTGCTCCGAGTGCTCCAGTTTCCTCCCATAACCCAAGGACGTGCGAGTTGGTAGTTTGATTAGCTTCTGGAAATTGTGCCTAGTGTGTACAGGGTGATCGCTGGACGGCACGGACTCAGTGGGCTGAAGGACCAGTTTCCATGCTGTATCTCTAAACTAAACTAAAGTTTGTAAACGGTTACACACCTTGACAACACTATGGTTAGCCAAATTGGAGATGATCGGATAATTCTCCTGTCATTCATTTTTGGTGATTGCACCTCATTCTTCATATAACATAGAAGAGTACAGCACAGGAACAGGCCCTTCAGCCCACAATGTCTGTGCCGGACATGATGCCAAGTTAAACAAATCTCCATCTACCTACACATGATCCAAATAGCTCCATTCCCTACAAGACCCTTCTGACAGTCTGAAGAAGGGTCTCGACCTGAAACGTGACCCATTCCTTCTCTCCAGGGATGCTGCCTGCCCCACTGAGTTACTCCAGCATTTTGTGTCTGTCTTCGGTCTAAACCAGTAATTCCTACACATTACCGAGTATCAACAGTTTCAGCTGTTCCTGCACAAGTGTCTCACAAACTCCGAATGAGCGATCCCAGCATAATCCTGTGTGAGGCAACTAATGCACTGAAGAGTGTGTAAAATGACTGCATTGCAAACTGCTGTTCATCTCCCAATAATATTCTTCCCAAACAACCCGCCCTGTGAAGTTCATAGTACATGCTGTGTTGGTGCAGACAATAAACAATATTATAAAAATCACTGAGCTAGATAATGAGACTTCCAGGCCGTAAAACTCTCCCTTGCTCAGCCCTTTATTTTAGTTGCAACACACCTTGTGTCAAATTAATATTTTTGGCGACGCTATATCATTATAACAAGGCTTTATGACAACTCAGATTTTATAGCCAAGCAGAGTCTCACTGTTCAATCTTTCTCAAGGGCAATTAGATGTAGTACGGAGAGTGTTCTCTCTGCTGCTCCTCGCAACTCGGGAGCTTGCAGCCAAATCCCACCCTCCCTATCTGACTCTTCTCTTCCCATTCTTGTCTTCTCCACCTCCATTTTGCAGGGTAGATAAGCAACCTCCGAAAGCCCGTGGACTTCCGCAGCTATTATGACTATTGTGTCCTGTCTGCAACGTGTTCCTAGTCTCTCCACCTCCATCGTTTCTGGCCCGATAATGGCCCCTTTCCCACCAGTGCTGCTGATGTCCCTTCCTCAGGTGCAGGTTCTCCGCCAGGCAAGGACCATGTACTCCCCAGTCTTTCCCTCTTCTCCCCCACCAAATAATTTAATTTTGTTTAGTTTAGTTTAGAGATGCAGTGCGGAAACAGGATCTTCGGCCCAGCAAGTCCACGCCGACCGGCGATCCCTGTACATTAATGCTATCCTACATATACCAGGGCCAATTTAAAGGTATACCAAGACAATTAACCTACAAACCCGTACGTCTTTGGAGTGTGGGAGGAAACCAAAGATCTCGGAGAAAACCCACGCGGTCACGGGGAGAACGTACAAATTCCATCCAGACAGCACCCATAGTTCAGATCGAACCCGGGTCTCCGAAGCCGCAAGCGCTGTAAAGCCCCTGTCCCACTTGGGCGACCTCCACCGCAACCTCTGGCGACCTTAAGCGACAAAAAAAATTAGGGTCGTGGTGACCTACGACCTCCTACGACCTTCCTCGACTATGTGTACGACCTCCTACGACTATGTTGAAGACCTCCCTCGACTATGAAGAAGACTTCCTTCAACCTCCTACGACTATGTTGAAGTCTAGCTTCGACCATATACGTTTTACTCGAGGATGGTCTCTGGCAAACTGGTCCGCGATTGAGCACGACCCCCTTCGACCTCAGACGACCACGCTGAAAAGCAACAACGACCAGCGATGGCTGGTTACAGCTCAAATGATCGCCTGATAAAATGACGTCAAATCTGCATTTGTTTCTCACAATAACTTGAGTCAAACACAAAGACTCAGCGGGTCAGACAGCATCGTTGGTGGGAAGGGACAGTAAGGTGGCAAAAGGTTACTTGGGGGTGAGCAGGAACGTGGAGTTGAGTCTTCAGTCTGATCTGCAATTCAGAGCAACACAGTGGTGGCGCAGCAGTAGAGCGCACAGCACCAGAGATCCAGCTTCCGTCCTGACTATGGGTGCTCTGTATGTGTGGAGTTTGCATGCTCTGCCTGTGTGTGACCAACTTGGTTTTCTCCGGGAGCTTCGGCTACCTCCCACATCCCAAAGACATCTGGCTTTGTAGGTTTATTGGCTTCTGTAAATTTTCCCTAGTGTGTGTAGGACAGAACTACTAGTGTATGGGGATCGCAAGTCGGAGCAGACCCGGTGGGCCGAAGGGCCTGTTTCCATGCTGTACCTCTAAATTAAAAGTGGAGATCTTATTAGATAGCAGAACAGTCTTGAGCAGCTAATTCCTTCTCCTACATGTGGGAAGGAACTGCAGATGCTGGTTAAAACCGAAGGTGGACACAAAATGCTGGAGTATGTTTGTCCCAAAAGCGGGACAGGCAGCATCACTGGAGAGAAGGAATGGCCGATGTTTCAGGTCGAGAATAGCAGGTCTGAAGGTGTGTTGTGGCTTTCTATGAGAAGGCACATCACATGAAATTAGACCTTAATATCGAATAAAGCCCTGGTGAGTGCATTCTGAAGAAGAGTGTATCTCTGGCCTGGAGAAGGGTCTCGACCCGAAACGTCACCCACTCCTTCTCTCCAGAAGGTGCCTGCCTCCTGACCAGCTGAATTTCTTCTCCTCATTTAGTTGTTCATCAAAGGAGACAATGTGTCATGTTCCGATCCAGTTCCTGTGTAAACTCAAACATTATTTTCAGTACGTGACCATTTCAGCAGCAATAGAACCAAGGGCCACAACTCAAGGCTCGGTTGCACTGAAGTTGAATGGCCTGAATGCTTTGTGTGCGTGACACATGTTTTGTCTTACAGCACATGCAGGCGTTTTACAACACATCTTACTTCGAACGAAATGGGAAGTACATCGACAGTGACTTCCTCACTCTGCTGTGGTCCCTCACCGTCTCCATGTATCCACTTGGAGGATTTTTTGGGTCCCTAATGGTTGCCCCATTAGTGAATAAATTGGGCAGGTGAGCAACTAATAATCAGCTGATCAAGGGGGGGCACGGCAGCACAGCGGTAGAGTTGTTGCCTGACAGCGCCAGAGACCCGGGTTCAATCCTGACTACGGGAGCTCTCTGTACGAAGTTTGTACATTTTCCAAGTGACCGCGTGGGTTTTCTCTGGGTGCTCTGGTTTCTTCCCACACTCCTCTACAGGTTAGTAGGTTGACTGGTTTGGAGTATGTGTAAAATTGTCCCTAGCTGTGTGTAGGATAGTGTTAATGTGCGGGGATTCCTGGTCAGTGCGGACTCGGTGGTCTGAAGGGCCTGTTTCCGCACTGTACCTCTAAATTTAACTAAACTGAACAAAGGCGTACAGGTTTGCTGGTTAATGGGCTTTGGTGGAATTGTAGATTGTCCCTAGTGTGTAAGATAGTGTTAAGTGTACTGGGTGATCGCTGGTTGGCGTGTACACGGTGAGCCGAAGGGCCTGTTTCCGTGCTGTATCTCACATCTAAAGTTTAAAAGAAGGGCTGAAACCTGCATCATCTGTAAGCGATTGTCTGGCTGAGGGCTTTAGCTGAAGCCACAAGCTGGCCTCAGTAAGCCTTAACTGCGCCCTGAATAATACAATGTTCAACTTTAACAAGTGCGTAGGATAGTGCTAGTGTACGAGATGATCACTGGTCGCCGTGGACTCGGTGGGCCATCGGGCCTGTTTCTATGCTGTATCTGACGTGGTCCTGTTTCCTACTGCTCCCCCCCCCCCCCCCCCCCCCCCCCCCCCCCCCCCCCCCCCCCCTCCTTACAGGGAACCTCAGTAGTGATGCGTCTTCCCCATCCCCCTCACTTAACTAGGTTACACCAACCACACCCCACCCATACAATATAAATCAGAAATGGTCAGAAAATGAGATTACGTCCCAGTGCTATTTAAGAGGGAGTTAGATGTGGCCCTTGTGGCTAAAGGGATCAGGTGGTATAGAGAGAAGGCAGGTACAGGATACTGAGTTGGATGATCAGCCATGATCATATTGAATGGTGATGCAGGTTCGAAGGGCCGAATGGCCTACTCCTGCACCTATTTTCTATGTTTCTATGCTGAGTTACTCCAGCTTTTCGTGTCTATCTTTTCTAAGGTCTAAAGTACATGTGTACTCCTGGGCTACATGCACCATTTTTTAATGCACTATATATAATTGAACAGCAGTGGAAAATCAATCACTGCACTGATTTGGCATCTCAGCATGTACAGCATAAAACTGAATCGAATTGAAAAGGATAAATGGAAAGGCAATGTGGTGTCCGCTATCAATTGCTTTGCAGTTCTGTCAACCAATGTTCCAGTTTTATCACTGTTTAATACAATCAAAGCCGGGAAAATATTGGTACTGGTGTTGGTTTGCTACAGCAATAATGTCCCGGCTTTGTTCATAAGGTCATAAGTGATAGGAGTAGAATTAGGTTATTCAGCCCATCAGGTCTACTCTGCCATTCATCATGGCTGATCTATCTCTCCTTGCTAAACACATTCTCCTGCCTTCTCCCCATAGCCGCTGGCACCTGTAATAATCAACAATCGATCTATCTCTGCCTTAAAAATATCCACTGAATCCACTTTGTTTGTACTATATACAGTGTTGGTAACTGGAATTTTTTTGATGCGACTGCATTGTGGGTTCCATGAGAAGAGCACATCACATGCAAATAGTCCTTAATATAAAATAAAGCCCTGGTGAGTGTATTCTTTACCCGAACAATTGGTGGCAAGTCCATCGTGTGAATCCATGTTTCATTCTCCATTGCACAGGAGGTCGAGGTTCTTCCACACTTTGCAAGGGAAGAGTTCCACCGTTGCCCCACTTTATTCTGGAGATACGGCCTTAAAAAAAATGCTCTTTGGCCCACCATGTCCACGCCGACCATCCATCACCCGCTCACGCTGGTTCTATGTTATCCTACTTTCTCAACCACTCCCTATGCATTAGGGAGCGGTTTGCAGAGGCCAATTAACCTACTAACGTCTTTGAGATGTGGAAGGAAGCTGGAGCACACAGAGGAAATTCACGCAGTCACAGAGTGAACATGCAAACCATTCCTTCCATATCCATGATGAGATCATTCCTCATTAATGAGATCCTGCCTCATCCTTCTAAACTCCAGCGGGTACAGCCCCAGAACCATCAGTCGCTCTTCATACATTACCCCAATCATCCCCGAAATCATTCTCGTAAACCTTCTCTGGACCCTCTCCAGCGCCAGCGAATGCTTCCTCAGATGTGAGGCCCAAAACCGCTCACAATACTCCATATGCGGTCAAACCAGAACCTTATAAAGCCTCAGCATTACATCCTTGTTTTTATATTCCAATCCTCTCGAAATGAAAGCTAACATTGCATTTGCCTTCCTTACCACAGACTCAAACTGAAAATTAACCATTTGGGAATCCTGTACGCACACTCCCAATCCCTTTTGCATCTCTAATGTTTGAATCCTCTCCCCATTTAGGGAATAGCCCACATCTTTATTCTTTCTACCCCAGCGGCGTTGGGATGTGGGAGGAAACGGGAGCACCCGGAGGAAACCCGCACGGTCGCGAGGAGAACGTGCAAACACCACACAGACAGCACCCGAAGTTGCAATCGAACCGGGGTCCCTGTCGCTGTGAGGCAGTGTCTCTACCAAATGCACCACCCTGTCACCCAAGTTGGGCAAAAGATGTCCTTTTATAAAAATAACGTGTTCTTTTGTAATATTATATAGCACTATTAATGTAAGTGACACAGCATTGTCATATTGAAATTCATTTTCTTTTCCTTCTGGCTTTCAGAAAGGGCACTTTGTTGTTGAACAATATATTTTCTATTATCCCAGCGATAATGATGGGATCAAGCAAAGGAGTCAAATCGTTTGAAATTATAATTATTGCGAGAATCATTATTGGAATATGTGCTGGTATGTTTCACACCCTCCCACCCACCCCACCTGCTCCCCATCAGTATTCCCCCCCCCCCCCCTCCCAGTTCTCCGACCAGTCTTATTGTCTCCGACTACATTTTATCTCTATTGAAGGCAGGAACGGGGTACTGATTGGGGATGATCAGCCATGATCACATTGAAGGGCGGTGCTGGCTCGAAGGGCCGAATGGCCTACTCCTGCACCTATTGTCTATTGTCTATATTGTCTATTTGCTTTGTTGTTATCTTCTCCCAGCTAACAATGATCTATTCTACATTGTAGTTGAACCGCATTCCCTTTGGAATGTTTTCACACCTTACACTTCCTTATCTATGTGTCACCCTCTCGCCTGACATCAGTCTGAAGAAGGGTCTTGACCCGAAACGTCACCCGTTCCTTCTCTCTAGAGATGCTGCCCGTCCCGCTGCATTACTCCAGCATTTTGTGTCTTATCATGTGGAGATTGTTTGCCGTTAATTGCTCCTTAAGACAGTGAGATGTGCCGGCCTTGATGTCAGCTGGACTAATCTGCTGCATTGCGGCTCTGATTCTGCAATATTAGTTGTTCAGTATGTTGCAAACACACTGATTCCTCACTGTGCAACCCACCCTCCAGTAAATCATTTCAACGTGTGAATGAGAGGCATAAGCTGAGAGGGGAAAGATTTAATACAAGCCTGTGAGGCGGGCGGCACAGTGGCGCAGTGGTAGAGTTGCTGTTTTACAGCACCATAGAACCCATTTGATCCTGACTACCAGTGCTGGCTGTATGGAATTTGCACCTTCTCCCAGTGACCGTGTGGGATTTCTCCAGGTTCCCAGGTTTCCTCCCACAATCCAAAGGCGTACAGGTTTGTAGGTTGAATGAACTGCAGATGCTGGTTTAAACCAAAGATAGACACAAAAGAAGTCTGAAGAAGGATCTTAACCCCAAAACGTCACCCATTCCTTCTCTCCAGAGATGCTGCCTGTCCCATTGAGTTACTCCAGCATTTTGTGTCTATCTCAGGTTTGTAGGTTAATTGGCTTCTGTCATTTGTCCCTAGTATGTAGGTTGATAACAGAAAGCTGGAATTGTAGGTCGACGTGGACTAGGTGGGCCGAAGGGCCTGTTTCCATGCTGTATCTCTAAACTAAACTAAAGTTAACTGAAGGGCAACCATTGGCGATCGCTTCGCCCAACACCTCCGCTCGGTTCGCAATAACCAACCTGATCTCCCGGCGGCTCAGCACTTCAACTCCCCCTCCCATTCCGAATCTGACCCTTCTGTCCTGGGCCTCCTCCATGGCCAGAGTGAGGACCACCCTAAATTGGAGGAGCAGCACCTCATATTTCGCTTGGGCAGTTTACACCCCAGTGGTATGAACATTGACCTCTAATTTCAGGTAGTCCCGGCTTTCTCCTCCCCTTCCCAGCTCTCCCTCAGCCCTCTGTCTCCACCTCTTCCTTTCTTCTTCCCCCCCCCCTCCCCCACCCTCACAACCGTCTGAAGAAGGGTCTCGACCCGAAACGTTGCCTATTTCCTTCGCTCCATAGATGCTGCCTCACCCGCTGAGTTCCTCCAGCATTTTTGTCTACCGATCTTTAACATCATCTGTCCATTTCTCCCCACAGACACTGATTGACCCGCAGATTTTCTCCAGCATTGTGTTTGCATGGGTTTATTTAAAACCTTCCTTCAGGCTGAACAAGGTGAATTTACCATGAGACCTTCCGTGGTAAATCACACCATGGTGTTGCGATGGTTCTTAGGTCAATGCAGGACACAGCCCATTAAATGGGAGTTTATGATTGCAATTGAGTTTATCTTAGATCCCACCAAATTCTACAAAAGGAATTGCTTCTGCCTGCCAGGAACAAGATCCTAAAGAAGAAGACACAAAGTGCTGGAGTAACTCAGCGATTAGGCAGCATCTCTGGAGAACATGGGTGGGAGATGTTTCAGGTCAGGACCCTTCGTTAGACTGGGTGTGAAGAAGTGAGGGGAATTGGAGAGAGGGTGAGTGTAGAACACATTGTCTCAGTTCTGGGAAATAAATAAGTCCAAGAAGCTATCTTCTTTGTGTATCGCTCAGGATTGCAGCATCTGCAGTTCATTGTGTCTCCATCTCATAATCCTGGAGTTGCAGAGTTTTTGCCTGTGATCACGAGGGGAACATCCGCTCCCTCTTAGAACTGGGGAATAAGTTGGCTCTGAGCGCAATGGCATTCATGAATGTCGGCAGCCGTGCTTGGTGCAAATTGACTATTGCCCTTGCTTTATCATTCTAGGACTCTCATCCAATGTGGTCCCCATGTACCTGGGTGAGCTCTCACCCAAGAACCTTCGAGGCGCCCTTGGTGTTGCGCCCCAACTCTTCATCACAATCGGAATCCTGATCGCTCAGTTATTCGGCCTAAGAAAAGCTCTTGCGAATGAAAAAGGTACTCCTCTCCAGTCGATGTGCAACTGATGACAGGCCGAGTGGACAAAGGCCCATATTTTCCCTCTTGTTTTTTCATTTCAGGTTGGCCACTGCTCTTGGCACTGACAGGGATCCCCGCCGTGGTGGAGCTGATCTTCTTGCCCTTCTTCCCCGAAAGTCCCAGATACATGTTGATCCAAAAAGGTGACGAAAAGGGAGCAAAAGCAGGTAACCGCACTGAACTGCACTGAGAAGCAGGTAACTGCACTATGAGCTATAAAGTAGACAGAGTGGTCAAGAAGGCGTATGCTTTGCTCACCTTCACTGGTCAATGCATTGAGTACGAGAGTCAGGAAGTCATGTTGCAGCTTTATATTCATTTGGAGTATTGTGTAAAGTTGGGGGGGGGCGCAGTGGGGCAGCGGAAGGGTTGTTGCTACCTTACTGCGCCAGAGACCCGGGTTCGATCCCGACTATAGATGCTGTCTGTATAGTGTTTGTACATTCTCCCTGTGACCACATTTGTTTTCTCCAGGTGCTTCTGTTTTCTCCCATATTCCAAAGACATGCAGGTCTGTATGTTTAATTGGCATCTATAAATTGTCCCTAGAGCGGAGGATAGAACTAGTGTACGGGTCCTCGTTGGTCGGCGCGGACTAGATGGACCGAAGGGCCCGTTTCCACCATGCATCTCTGAACTAAACCAAACAGTTCTGGTTGGGAATTACAGAAAGAACGTGGAGACTTTGGAGAGGATGGTTTATCAGAAGGCTGCCTGGTTTGGAGGGTATTAGCTATCGGGAGGAGTTAGGCAAAATTAGATTGGTTTCTCTACAATGCCAGAGGCTGAGGGGAGACTGACTGAAGTTATGAGAAGCATAGATAGGGTAGACAGTCAGAAACTTTCTCCCAAGGTGGAAATGTCAAAAACTAGAAGGCTTAGCCTGAAGGTAAGAAGGGCAAAGGAGGTGCGCAGGACAAACTTTTTACACAGAGAGCCTAGAACGCACTGCCAGGTGTGGTGGTGAGACAGATACTATAGTGGTGTTTAAGAGGCTTTTGGATAGGCACATGTATACACAGGAAATGGAGGGATAAGGATCTCAAGAAAAACTTTTTTCACACAGAGTGGTGAATCTGTGGAATTCTCTGCCACAGAAGGTAGTTGAGGCCAGTTCATTGGCTATATTTAAGATAGAGTTAGATGTGGCCCTTGTGGCTAAAGGGATCAGGGGGTATGGAGAGAAGGCAGGTACAGGATACTGAGTTGGATGATCAGCCATGATCATATTGAATGGCGGGTGCAGGCTCGAAGGGCTGAATGGCCTACTCCACCTATTTTCTACGTTTCTATGTTTCTACATGCAGCTGGAGGAGAGAGGTTTAACCTGGTACGTTGTGTGGCACAGGCATGGTGGGCTGAATGGCCTGTCCCTTGGCTATACGGTTCTATGCTTTAAGCTGCATGTTTGAGTCGTTTTTCCCACTGTATGACGATGAATTTGGGAAAGGATTATTGTTGTGCAATGTGTGCGGGAAGGAACTGCAGAAGGTACACAAAAATGCTGGAGAAACACAGCGGGTGCAGCAGCATCTATAGATGCTGCTGCACCCGCTGAGTTTCTCCAGCATTTTTGTGTACCTTCGATTTTCCAGCATCTGCAGTTACTTCTTAAACAAGGAACTGCAGATGCTGGTTTACACTGACCTGGAACCACTCAGCCAGGCCAGGCAGCATCTCTGGAGAGAAGGAACGGGTGACGTTTCGGGTCAGGTCCTTTCTTCTGAAGCAGGGTTTCGAACCGAAACGTCGCCTGTCCCTTTTCTCCAGAGATGATGCCTGACCCGCTGAGTTGCTGAAGCACTTTGTGTCTGTCTACCATTGCGCAACATCTGCCTGCACTGGAATGCAGGCATTTCTCTCCTGATGCAAAATCTAAAACTATAATTGGAAATAATACAAATCCATTATTAAATGAACAGAGATCCAATATTTTGTGTTCAAGCTTTAAGGCGTCTCAGAGGATGGGATGATGTTGATGCGGAAATTGAGGAAATGCACTTGGAGGATCAGTCGGAGAAAGCGGAGGGTCGTTTGTCTGTGATGAATCTGTGCTCATTCAAAGCGCTGCGATGGCAGCTGATCACAGTCATTGTGCTGAACATGGGACAACAGCTCTCCGGAGTCAATGCAGTAAGCACTTCTTCTTTTGTGTCCTTATGCTACATAGAGGCCCGCCGCTGCTGTACACATCGTTGCACTATTGGAGTGTTAAGTGCAAGGTCTGCAGTAGTACATGGATTATCCAGCAATGGGCATTGCAGTAGGTGTTGCATTGTCTGGGTCTGTGTGACACAGTCACAGGTTGTCCTAACCTCGATGTAGCCCCATTTGTGCATGGGTTTGCAGTCGGTTGAGACATCTCCAGTTCAGCCAGTGTTCACCAGCACTTGGTGGTAAGCGCTCTGCTGCTGGTGTGCCCACCTTGGTGGAAATCGGGGACAGTGGCTAGTCTGTTCTTCCACATCTGGAGGCGAGCTTCAGAGGCACTGTCCAACACAAGTAGCAGATGGAAGAATGGAGCTGCATTTATACGATAATATTTCCCATTTATTCCATGTATTTGCTCTGTACTCAGGTCCAGGGAGAGGGAGGGTGATTCAGGGAGAGGGAGGGTGAGCCTCTGGGAGAGGAGGGAGATTACCTTGGGACATTCATCCCTGTTGACTGGGAAGGCTGCCACTCGCACAACACGCCTGTGAAATGACACAAAGTGCTGGAGTAACGCAGCGGGTCAGACAGCATCTTTGGAGAAAAAGGATGGGTGAAGTGTCCTGTGTGTCCCACTGAGTTACTCCAGCACTTTGTGTCTATCATAGAACAGTACAGCGCTGGAACAGTGCCCACAATGCCCGTGACGAACATGATGCCAAGATGAATTCATCTCAATTGTCCGTACATGTTCTGTATTTCTCTATTCCCTGTATATCCATGTGCCTGTCTAAATGCCTCTTAAACACCACTATCGTATCTGTCTCCCCCTTCACCTCTGGCAGTACATTCCATACACCCACTTAAAAAAATTGCCTTGCACAACTCCTTTAAACATTGTTCCTCTCACCTTACAGCTATGCCCTCTAATCTTTGATGCTGTGTGCTCTAGTAATAAATATGCAAAATAATTTTAAATTGAATCAAAATGTCAGGAAACTCAGAGATAGGAGGATTTTGTAATATTCAATAACAAAATAGCACTGAAAATGACAGATCCCTGTCAGGGTATTTTGTAATAGTTAATGAAATAATGCTGAGAAATCTCATTCTGTGTATTCACACTCTCTGCTTGCAGATATATTACTATGCAGACAACATATATCGCTCAGCAGGAGTGTTGGAGAATGATATTCAGTACGTGACTGTTGCCACAGGGTCAGTTAATGTGTTTATGACTATCGCAGCGGTAAGTCCAAACTGGGTTCTTCCTAATGATTGCTCTTTACCAGAGGTTAATACAGTTTAACGTGCCTGTGTTGCAGTAACAGGGCTGAGCTCACACTGCCATTGTGTCCCACAGACTGCGATCATTGATAAGGCAGGACGCAGGCTGCTTCTCCTGATTGGATTTGCTGTTTGCTGCTCGTTCTGCATGATCTTAACAATGAGTCTGAACCTTCAGGTTTGTGCAAAGCCTTGTCCTCGGTAAATGGTGGCAAATTATTAAGATATACTCCATATTGCGAATAGGATCTTAAGGCACCGAATAACGAGAGGCAATTCACCTTGAAGTTATAGTACACAACTAGCTTACATCCATTTTAACATGGTTCACAAACATTTTTTTTCAGCAGACTAGTAATATAGCATCATAACCCAAAGGACAAAGGAATTTTATAAGTATGGGTAGAAATATTCTGTGCTAGGCTCACATCGCACACTTTAAAGTCGTCAAATATTTGCTCTTGATTCTGTACATATAATAATTAATGCGACAGGGCTTCCTGCAACTGGGGAACTGGTGGCCCGGCACCTCCTTAAAATCCGTGAAATCCCCCGCCCATCCCCCCCAGAAATTCCCCCGAAAATGTGGAGCCTAGGCTGGGTGATCTCAACCTCATCAGGACTTTCATGCCAATCGGCGGGTCGAATTTGCCATCTGCCGTTGGGTCTCTAGAAGTCCAGCCTGGTCAGAGCCAGCAGATCCGTTCCCGAGGCCGATTTACGTGGCTGACTTTACGGACTAGTATCTCAGCCCCTTGGTGGCCCAGACGGACTGTCCTGGTACCATTGGACACCTCTCGGAAGCCGTGACCTCTGTTGGTCAGGCAAAACGGATAACCCGGCAATGCTCTGAAACCAAGGGTGCTGGAAAATCGGTGGTGGACCTGTACGTCCTTTAGGGCAGTCCATAGTTCTGATCACTTGCATTTTCAGGTTGAGAAATAAATGGCTCATTGGAATTTGGAGGAGGTAGAGTCATTGAGTCATACAACAAGAAAATAGGCCCTTCGGCCCAACTCATCCATGCCAGCCGATAAACCCCATCCAAGTCAGTCCCACTTAACTGCACTTGGTCCAAATCCCTCTAAATCTTTCCTATCCATTGGACCTGTCCAAATGCCTTTTAAATGTTTTTATTTTACTTGCCTCAACTACTTCCTCTGGCAGCTCGTTCCAAACACCCACCACACGATGTGAATACGTTACCCCTCAGGTTCCTATTAAATCATTCCCCCTCTCACTGAGATGAACTCAATGCAACTCAACCAATTAACAACTGAATTCAATAACATGCAGACAACTCTTCAAAGTGCTGGAACAACTCAGCAGGTCAGGCAGCATCTCCGGGGGCTGTAGATAAGTAACGTTTCAGGTTGGGACCCCCACCCCCCTTCAACTGATTGTGGGGTGGGGGGGGTGGTGGTGGGGTGAGGGAGCTGAACGAGAGGAAGGGCAGGACAAAGCCTGGCAGGTTATAGCTTGATACAAGTGAAAGGGGGGTTGATAGGAAGATGGTTGGACAAAGGCCCGAAATGAAAAAGACAGGAGATGTGAGACAAAATAATTTGAAAAGTTACAAGTTGTGAAGTTAGAGGATGGAATATAGATGGAAGGGGAGGAGTAGATGCGAGTCCGTGTGGGGCATGAGGGAGGGCGGTGGAGAAATGTTGGGGAAGAAGGGAGAGAGGGAGGGTTTTGTAGATACCTGAAAAGTGAAGAGTTCGATGTTTATAATGTTGGGTTGTAGGCTAACCAAGTGGAATAATAGATGGGTGCTGTTCTTCCAGTTTGTGTGTGGCCTCACTCTGGCAATGGAGGACATACAGGTCAGTGTGGGAATGGGCAGAGGAAGCAACCTGGAGACCCAGTAGATCTTGACGGACCAAATGCAAGTGTTCGGTAAAACTGTTGGTTGGCTGACAGCGAAACAATGCTGAGAAACCTCATTCTGGTGACAAGATTGCTGCGTTTAAAATTCCATTCTCAGGTGTGCTAGGCTGCTTGTTCATTTAAAGCAAAAACATGCCATAAATCTTCAGCACACAGAACATATAATATCTAAATTAAACACAGTTCAACTTCAAGTGAGTTTATTGTCATGTGTCCCAGATAGGACAATGAAATTCTTGCTTTGCTTCAGCACACAGAACATAGTAGGCATTGACTCCAAAACAGATCAGTGTGTCCATATACCATTATATAAATATAAACACATGAATAAATAGACTGATAAAGTGCAAATAACAGATAATGGGTTATTAATGATCAGAGTTTTGGCCGAACTAGGTTTAATAGCCTGATGGCTGTGGGGAAGTAGCTATTCCTGAACCTGGTTGTTGCAGTCTTCAGGCTCCTGTACCTTCTACCTGAAGGTAGCAGGGAGATGAGTGTGTGGCCAGGATGGTGTGGGTCTTTGATGATACTGCCAGCCTTTTTGAGGCACCGACTGCGATAAATCCCCTCGATGGAAGGGAGGTCAGAGCCGATGATGGACTGGGCAGAGTTTACTACTTTTTGTAGTCTTTTCCTCTCCAGGGCGCTCAAGTTGCCGAACCAAGCCACGATGCAACCGGTCAGCATGCTCTCTACTGTGCACCTGTAGTAGTTAGAGAGAGTCATTGACAAACTTAGTTTGGACATACAGCGTGGAAACAGGCCCTTCCACCCGAGTCCAGGCCGGCCAACGATTCCCGTACACTAGCACTATCCGCCACACCAGGGACAATTTTACAATTTTACCAAAGTCAATTAACCTACAAACCTGTACATCTTTGGAATGTGGGAGGAAACCAGAGCACCCGGAGAAAACCCATGCGGTCACAGGGAGAAGGTACAAACTTCATACAGTAGTCGGGATCGAACCCTGGTGGTGTAAGGCAGCAACTCTACTGCTGCGCCACTGTGCTGCCAAGACCGTTTAGATACTCAGCAGTTCATGCAGCATCTGTGGAAGAGTTGAAACTACATCTACCAAAAACATTCACTTTATTTCTCTTTTCAGAAAAGGCTGGCACACTTGCACATCTGATAGAGCAGCTGCCTCAAAGCGCCAGTGACCCTGGTTTGATCCGGACCTCCGGTGCTGTCTGTGTGGAGTTTGCATGTTCTCCCTGTGACTGCATGAGTTCCTCTGGTTTCCTCCAACATCCTAAGGACGAGCGGCTTTGTAGGCTAATTGGCCTCCATAAAATTGTCCCTGATGAGCAGAGAGTGGATGAGAAAGTGGGATTATATAGAACTAGTGTGAACAGGTGATCGATGGTCGGCGTGGACTCCATGGGCTGAAGTGTCTGTTTCCACAATGTAGCTCGAAACTAAATAGCTAAACTAAACTAATTCCAGGGACACAAGAGACTGCAGATGTTGAGCAGTCCTGATACAGGGCATCACCCTAAACCATTGATCTTCCTTTTGCCTCCGCAGATGCTACCTGACCTGTTAAGTTCTTCCAGCAATTTACTCCCAAGTAATTGCAGCATTGCCTTTGAGTCAATTTCTCATTGAAAACAGACACACATGAAACTTACCACATTTGTTCTTAAAGGGCCACCATCTCAGTTGTTATAGACCATGAATGAATGAATGAATGAATGCATGATGCAAGCATGAATGAATGAATGAATGAATGAATGAATGAATGAATGAATGAATGAATGAATGATGATTGAATGAATTAACTTATTCACATTATAAAATCGTGCAATTAAATTAATTAAAGTCCATACAGATAGATTTTCATAAATTCAGACTTTGTACCTTTTAGTTAGAGTTCACGGGGGCCTTCTTTGTGTTCCAGCACATCAGCAGGGACTTTGAAGGCTTTCTTGCACTTTAATCCACCGCAGCACTTTCTTCAGCCTTTTTAATGCTTTTCACACTAAATACAATTAACCTGCTGCAAGTTTCCACGACATTTATTCCACAGAACAACACATTGGAATCTCCAGTAAAACAGGCATCTGTGAAGCCCCCTCAGCCATTTTGTGTGCTAGCCTGAAACAAAGCGCGTGATTGGCCAACTGGCAGACAACTCAATGTTAAATGTGCTTTGATTGGACTAAAAAATTCCCGACATTTTTCCGTTTTTTCTCTAATTTAATAAAAACGTGCAAGTCTTCTTCATATCGAGTTTCAGGGGCGATTTATATAAAAAAATTTACACAATATGTGAAAATTTCATGTAGTTTGGTGACTTGGGTCACGAAATCCTATTTCTAGACACATTTTTGATGCTCGGCCCACAGCCTAGTAGCATATTAGTTTAAAGCAGTTTGCTACAACATTTATCTTTTAAGCTGGAAAGAGGATGTTGCCAGGATCTGGCTATAAGGACAGGCTGGGCAGGCTGGGACCTTATTCCTTAGAGAGCAGGAGACTGAGGGGTGATCTTACAAAATCATGAGTGGAATAGATAGGGGGAATGCACATTCTTTTGCCCAGAGTAGAGGAATCAAGAACCAGGTGACATAGGTTTAAGATGAGGGGGGGTAAGATTTAATAGGAACCTGAGGGGCACAGACTAGAGGGTCTGAGATAAAATGGCCTGGGAGGAGGGGTTGGAATAAATCGAGACCCTAGGCACAAGAAAGGAGATGGATTGAAGGTCAACCATCATCTAATGAATGGCAAAGGGTGTTGGGTGCAGGGCCATCTTAACGCATGGGCACGCTGGGCAGTTGCCCGGGGCCCACGGGTATAGGGGGCCCGTGCTAATCTATGTATTGTAGAATGTTATTGTAGAACATGAAAACGGAGAAGAACATCACAAGTGCATGACGGCATATTTGATTCGGCATAAAGAAACTGCAAATGTTGGGGCCCCAGTGCACTGCTTTGCCTGGGGGCCTATAATGCTGTTAAGACGGCCCTGGGTGGGTGCATGGAACGAGCTGCCAGACCAGGTAGTTGAGGTAGGCACTATCACAACGTCTGAGAAACATTTAGTCTGGTGCATGGATAGGACAGGTTTAGAGGGACCAAAGACAGGCAGGTGGGACTAGTGTAGATGGTTCATGTTGCTGGACGTGGGCAGGTTGGGCCGAAGGGCCATTTTCCATGCTGAATGACTATGACAGAACAGGTTTGGGGGATTGAAGGGCCTTGAAAAGCAGTTTGGTGTTTTAATGTAGCAAACATATCAAGCCATTGTGGGCACCTGATTTCCCAGAGACACGAACATGATAATAGCTGGTTATTTTTACATTTTTAAGTTTCAAAAGTGGTTGAACAAGTGTTAAATATTTGACATTCTCCAAGGTTTACGTGCGGTTCCCGGAGGATTTTGTCAGTCTCCGTACCTGCTTCCACTACCTGCAACCTCCGGGAACCACACGGAAACCTTGGGTGGGGCGCAAAGTCTCCAGAGGTTTCCATTCAGGTTTCGTAAGTGGGACAGGGGCATAACTGCAACGCAAACAGTAACCCTATGGCCAACTCCCTGGACCTTTTCTTGCACTGTACATTATCCCCTTTATTTTGTTTCTGCACACTGTGGACGGCTTGTTTGTAATCATATATAGTCTTTCCACTGACTGGACAGCACGCGACAAAAAAGCTTTTCGCTGTACCTCGGTACAAGTGACTATAATAAAATAACAAATTAAACTCCAAGTGAGTCCCCCGAGTCTGATAAATCTGCCTCAGACCAAGGTAGATACGTGCCAGACATTAGAGTCTAGTTTCCCCCTGTGGTTAGCACCATACCCAACAACCCAGCTGCTATTTATGAAGCGATGTTCACAGCTAAAATACATTGGATGCAAGAACACACTAAGAATGCGTTAGTATTAACAATGATTTAATGGAATATATATGTTCTCTCCTTAGAGCGTGGCAAGCAACATGTCTTATCTAAGCATAGCCTCTATATTCCTTTATGTTATTGGACATGCAATAGGACCCAGTAAGTACACATCCAACCAGTTATTCGCTCAGTTTGATTTATCACATATGCATTTTTAATATTGGGGAAGTTACAGATCGTGAAAATGGATCTTTCTTACCCAGTCTGGCATAGACTCCAGGCCAGGGAGAAAGTTATTTGCATTTCTTACAGTATGTTTCTCTGCACTTTTCATTTTATTTTACCCTTAGAGTAGCACAGTTAAGTCAGAATCTTCTTCCCAGGGTGGAAATGTCAGACTAGAGTGCAGAGCTTGAAGGTCAGAGTGGGGGGGGTAAGTTTCTGTACACAGAGAGTGGTGTCGTGGTGGAACGTGCTGCCAGGGATGGTGGTGAAAAAAGAAGAGTTTTGATGTTGTGCATCAGTGACTTGGAATGTATTTTGACCACTGGTGCTGTCAATGTGGAGTTTGCACGTTCTCCCTGTCTGACATGCGTAGAATTTGATTGTATCGGCTAGCAGACTTTATGGACAATTAGACACGATCCCTATAATTCCTGAACATGTTTTTATTTCATATTTTTATTAACTGCAAAAGTTCAGATTCAGATTCAGATTCAGATTCAATTTTAATTGTCATTGTCAGTGTACAGTACAGAGACAACTAAATGCATTTAGCATCTCCCTTGAAGAGCGACATAGCAAACGATTTGAATAAAAAATAATAAGTGTCCGGGGGGGGGAGGGTGGTGATTGGCAGTCCTTAAGTATATCAAAACTTTAGGGCAACACTGTGGTGCAGCAGTAGAACGTCTGCCTCTCAGCGCCAGAGACCCGGGCGCTGATTGGCAGTCACCGAGGTACGTTGTTGAGTAGAGTGACAGCCGCCGGAAAGAAGCTGTTCCTCGACCTGCTGGTTCGGCAACGGAGAGACCTGTAGCGCCTCCCGGATGGTAGGAGGGTAAACAGTCCATGGTTGGGGTGAGAGCAGTCCTTGGCGATGCTGAGCGCCCTCCGCAGACAGCGCTTGCTTTGGACAAACTCAATGGAGGGGAGCGTGGAACCGGTGATGCGTTGGGCAATTTTCACCACCCTCTGCAAAATTATTGTAAAGCGCTGGTGTACAATGTTATAACGTGTAAAACAAAAGGAGATAGATTTGTGATAGAATCATGCAGATTATCTGACACTTTTTATCTAACGTTTTAAATGTTGCACAGTAGCAGTAATAGATTTTTCAGTACCCGGTAAGTTTAAAGAGAGCAGGATTTGTATAAGCCTTCTGGACCCTTGTTCTGGCCACAAATCTCCCTCTTGCAGTCAGGGTCCCATCATGTTCCGTAATAATAATGAGCCAGATGTGAACTGGCAAGATTTCCAATAAATTAAACAATGGATATTTGGAGAATGTTTTTAGAACAATACGGCACGGTGGCACAGTGGTAGATGGCCGTGCAGCGCCATCGACCCGGGTTTGATCCTAACTATGGGTGCTATCTGTACGTAGTTTGTACATTCTCCCCGTGGCTGTGTGGGCTTTCTCTAGGAGCTCTGGTTTCCTCCCACATTCCGAAGAAGTACAGGTTTGTAGGTTAATTGGCTTTGGTAAAATTGGTAATTGTCCCAAGTGTGTAGCAGGATAGTGCGGGTGTACAAGGATCGCTGGTCAGTGCAGACTCGGTGGGCTGAAGGTCTGTTACCATTGCTGTATCTCTAAAAAAAACCCTGAAAACCACAGGAACGGGCACTACTTCACCCCATAAGTTAGACAAAAACGCTGGAGAAACTCAGCGGGTGAAGCAGCATCTATGGAACGAAGGGATTCTTCAGTCTGAAGAAGGATCTCGACCCAAAACGTCACCTATTCCTTCGCTCCATAGATGCTGCCTCACCCGCTGAGTTTCGCCAGCATTTTTGTCTAACCTTCGATTTTTCCAGCATCTGCAGTTCTTTCTCAAACACTTCACCACATAATGTGCTGAACATGATGCCTACTTAAACTAATCTCCTCTGCCGGCATGAGTTCCATATCCCTCCAATCCCTGCATATCCATGTGCCTATCTAAAAACCTCTTAAAAGCCATTATCATGTCTGCTTCCACCAACATCCCTGGCAGCTCATTCCCGGGACTATCTGTGTACCCCCCCCCCCCCCCCCCCCCCCCCCGACCTTAAAGCACTGCCCTATAGTCTCTGTCATTTCCACCATGGGAAAAATATTCTGACTGTCTACCCTATGGGTAAAATGAGGTGGAAAGTGCATAGACACATGCTGTAAGAAATGTTTCTCCCTGGCCTGGAGTCTATGTCAATAGATAATAGACAATAGACAATAGGTGCAGGAGTAGGCCGTTCGGCCCTTCGAGCCAGCACCGCCATTCAATGTGATCATGGCTGATCATCCCCAATCAGTACCCCGTTCCTGCCTTCTCCCCTAATCCGCTGACTCCGCTGTCTTTAAGAGCCCTATCTAGCTCTCTCTTGAAAGTATCCAGAGAACCGGCCTCCGCCGCCCTCTGAGGCAGAGAATTCCACAGGCTCACCACTCTCTGTGTGAAAAACGTTTTCCTCATCCGTTCTAAATGGCTTACCCCTTATTCTTAAACTGTGGCCCCTGGTTCTGGACTCCCCCAACATCGGGAATATGTTTCCTGCCTCTAGCGTGTCCAAACCCTTAACAATCTAATATGTTTCAATAAGATTCCCTCTCATCCTTTGAAACTCCAGAATGTACAAGTATGCCAGACTGGGTAAGATGTGAGGCAGCATCTTTACCAGCTGTGCCACAGTGCCACCCCTACATCTAGTGTGATTTTATTGATCCCAATGGCTGCCGTGAACCTCCATTTGTTGATTTAGGTCCATTGTCAAGGTACGTGAAGCCAACAGTTGTGAACCTGGGTTTTAGGATGGACAGTGACTTTAAATTAGATCGCCAAATATGCGCGGTGGTTAAGTCCAGCTTCTTTCACCTAAGGAAGCTGGCAAAGGTGAAGCCCATTCTCGAGCGGCAGCATTTTGAGACAGTAATCCATGCCTTTATTAAATCTAGGCTGGATTACTGTAACGCGCTCTATTTTTGGTGTTGCTCGTTCTTCACTGGCTCGTCTCCAGTTGGTTCAGAATGCTGCTGCTCGCCTTTTAACAGGGACTCGAAAGAGGGAGCACATATCGCCAATTCTGGCCTCCCTACACTGGCTCCCGGTGCACTTTCGAGTTCATTTTAAGATACTGTTATTTGTTTTTAAATCTCTGAATGGGCTCGCCCCGCCTTACCTCTCTGAGCTGCTCCACCCTTACGCTCCTGCCCGGTCCCTCAGGTCAGCTGCTCCTGGAGGTACCGAGGTCTAGTCGGAGGGGCTCAGAGGGGATAGAGCCTTCTCTGTTGCTGGTCCGGCACTCTGGAACACCCTGCCGTTGCACATCAGACAGGCCCCCTCTCTGTCCATCTTCAAATCCAGTGTTAAAACACATTTGTACTCCCTGGCTTTTGACCATGCCTGAGGCGTTGCTTCTGTTTGTGGTGTTTTTGATGTTTCTTTATTTTACATGTCTTTTCCTACTATTTCTTTTGATTGTTATTTTTGGTGTGTATTAACTTTTTTGTCAATGATTAGTGATGTACAGCACTTTGTTGCAGCTATGTTTGTTTTTAAAGTGCTCTATAAATAAAATTATTATTATTATTAGTGTAGATTGGTGTCATTTTGAAGGGACTTTGCTGGATTCCAAACATTGTTACTAATTCCACTTTTCCTGTTTTTCTCCCGATCAGGCCCGATTCCTTACGTGATAACGACAGAAATATTCCGGCAGTCCTCCAGACCCGCTGCCTTCATGGTGGCAGGATCCGTGCACTGGCTGTCCAATTTCCTCGTTGGACTCATCTTCCCATTTCTCGAGGTGGATTTGATTTAAGCTTCATTTTTTTTGTAATGGTTAAACACACTCCTCCACATCCCGTACTATGATGGAATCGACCTGTCGGCACTCCAAGGAAACACACAAAATACTCGAGTAATTCAGCGGGTCAGGCAGTGTCCCTGGAGAACAAGGATAGGTGACGTTTCACTCAAAATGTTCTTCAGGGATGTTGCCTGATCCATTGAGCTACTCCAGCATTTTGAGCCTTTCCTTGGTAAACCAGCAACTGGAGCTCCTTATTTTTACATTTTGCCTGCACTCCAATTTCATTCGAGCAGCAAATATAGAGAAAGCCAGGCTGTGGGGTCTGAGATTTTGGGAGTGGATTAATGGCCAGTGTGGATGAATCAAGGAGCAGTGAATGAGCACCTGAAACCTATTAAATTAGATTAATAAATTATCTAATTGGGCCACACCTTTGCTTTTAAATTCTAACTGAGATTGTTGAGTAACTCACTGGGAAAGGGAAGTATAGGCTGGTTTCTGTTGCAGAATGCATGGCTTCATCTTTTGAGGAAGCAAGGTTTGGATTGCATCTCCACTTCCCACTTCCACTTTAATATTTTGGATGTGACCATCCCAGCACAAGGGCATAAGCTTTTGGCCCTTGACTGTTGGAGCCTCGTGGCAATGAGCTGCATTGGATATTGGGTGAGAGTCTTCCCACTGAGGCAGGAACCACCTCAATATTGTCCTCGGTCTGAGGCACTTGGCCCTAAGTTTTTTGGAGACACTGTGCAGAAACAGGCCCTTCGGCCCACCAAGTCTGCACCAATCAAGTCAATGGATATTTTTAAGGCAGAAATAGATAGATAGATTCTTGATTAGTGCGGGTGTCAGGGGTTATTGGGAGAAAGGAGGAGAATGGGGTTATAATGGAGAGATAGATCAGCCATGATTGAATGGTGGAGTAGACTTGATGGGGCGAATGGCCTAATTCTGATCCTTTCACATGAATCAACGTAGTGACTGTTGCTGGAACAGCAGCCAGAACTCTGAACTCAGGATTTGGAGATAAAACACATAGAAAATAGGTGCAAGAGGAGGCCATTTGGCCCTTTGAACCAGCACCGCCATTCATTGGGATCATGGCTGATCGTCCCCTATCAATAACCCGTGCCTGCCTTCTCCCCATATCCCTTGACTTCACTAGCCCCTAGAGCTCTATCTAACTCTCTCTTGAATCCATCCAGTGATTTGGCCTCCAATGCCCTCTGTGGCAGGGAATTCCATAAATTCACAACTCTCTGTGAGGAAAAAGTTTTTTCTCACCTCAATCTTAAATGACCTCCCCTTTATTCTCAGGCTGTGGCCCCTGGTTCTGGACTCGCCCAACATAGGGAACATTTTTCCTGTATCTAGCATGTCCAATCCATTTATAATTTTATATGTTTCTATAAGATTCCCCCTCATCCTTTTAAACTCCAGCGAATACAAGCCTAGTCTTTTCAATCAGTTCAAATCCTGTTGCCAATTGGGAATTTATATTTGGGTCATTAAGTACAACTCTGAAAGATCATGTGTATCATTAGTGAGAGTGGCCATGAGATGGTTGCAAAGACCCAGCTGCTGCACTGGTGTTCCTGAGAACATGCCCTTCGGCCCACCAAGTCCGCACCGACCAGCAATCCCTGCACACTAACGCTATCCTACACACATTAGGGACAATTTACATTTATATCAAGTCAATTAACCTACAAACCTGTACGTCTGTGGAGCGTGGGAGGAAACCAAAGATCTTGGAGTAAACCCACTTGGTCATGGGGAGAACATACAAACTCCGTACAGACAGCACCCGTAGTCGGGATCAAACCCGGGTTTTTGACGCTGTAAGGCAGAAACTCTACCGCTGCGCCACCGTGTTGCCCTTGGTGAGAGAGATGACCACAATGATACTTGGACTCTGAGTCTTAAATTAGGGAGAAGAGATTAGACAAACTTGACTTGTGTTTCCTGGAATATAGAAAATTTGATGATTCTGAAACTGTAATGTAATTTGTTTTGTAAGTTTTCAAACTGTTAAAGCATTGGAGCAATATTGTTCCATGTGGATGGCAAACTCAGGACGGAGACAAAGTCTTATATTTAATTCCAGGCTTTTCAAATAGAAAAACCTAGAGGTGCTCTTACACTCTGAAGAAGGTAGCAAATTGAAACACTCTTCCACAAATAGCAATTGATGCTGGCCATTAATAAATCAATTGATAGAATTTTGTTAATGAAAGAGTCTGTCCCACTTTCACAACCTTTTTTACTCGTGGACAGTTTTCATGATGCTAGAAAAACGCCCCGACCTACTTGATGCCACGAGTACCTACTACTAGCATCACGACCTACCTACAACCTCCTACGACCTTGTGACGACCATGTTGCGAGTATGAGTCAAGGGCAAACTCGGCAGAGGTCGTGAATTAGGTTGTGAAAGTGGGACAGGCCCTTA
Source organism: Leucoraja erinaceus (assembly GCF_028641065.1). Taxonomy (NCBI): domain Eukaryota; kingdom Metazoa; phylum Chordata; class Chondrichthyes; order Rajiformes; family Rajidae; genus Leucoraja; species Leucoraja erinaceus. The sequence continues at coordinate 19,907,807 of NC_073406.1, read as the reverse complement.
AGGATGTTGAGAGATATAGTGGAAAAGGTAGGTTTTGGGGTTTGGGCATAGGTTAGTTATCATGATCCAACACAGAAAACAGGCCCTTTGGCCCAACTTGCTCATGACAAAGATGCTCCATCTAGACTGGTCCCACACCTGCCTGTGTTTGAACCATATCCGTCCAAGCTTTTCCTATCCATATATCTGTCCGTGATCTCATTGAATGGCAGGAAGGTATTTCATGATGATACTTGGACTCGAACCATTCACCCTCTGACTCAAGAGGTGGCCAATGTTCCAAGAAGTAAATTAAATTGAAATTAAATTGGCAACTGGAATTTCAGGGCCACTTTGCAAACTACACACAAGTGTCCAGCAAAAGTAAATTCCCATTGTGTTCCCCATCCATAATGTTAGAGGTAAGTAGACCCTACTAGCATCAATGATACATGCTTATGGTCCTTGTCTAATTGCTTTGTTTAACTACTGTACCTTCTTTCAGAGAGGGCTCGGTGAGTACAGCTTCATCATTTTTGGGTTCATCTGCCTGCTGACCTTTGTTTACATCTACTTGTTTATCCCGGAAACAAAGAACAAAACCTTCCAGGAGATCAGTGAGATTATGGCCAAGAAGAACAAAGTGGAGATAAAATTGGAGACTGACCCGCTGAATCCGAGTGGCTGGGAGGAAGATCAGGGACAGTGGGGGGTGGATAAGAGCACAAAACTCTGACACCTTTTGCCCCGTTCTTTGGGCTGGAAATGTATGGTGCATCGTTATCTCGAAAGGTTAATATTTGTAGGTGTGCCCTGGTCGTACGATAATGCTGATGAATTTAGAATAAATGGATAAGTTATTCTTATGGCTGGAAGAATTCCAATTAATAATAATATACTAATATATTTTATTGTCATTGCACAGAGGTACAACGAGATTTGGTATGCAGCTTCCATCCGATGTAATTACTTAATTAACTAAAAATTTAGACACCCAGAGAAACAAGATTTAAAAAAAACAGTAAAAAACAATTTTTTTTATTTATAATTTTTTTTTTTTTTTTTTTAGAAGTTCAGTAAATTGCAATAATACACATCAGATATATCTTATTACATTTGTTGTAACACTTCGTTTTTCGAGCTTTAAAAAAGATAGAAATAAAAGAAGTAAGGAAAGTGAGCAAGAATCGTGAAGGTGCAGGAAAGTGTTGGGAAAAGAAAGCCCCTTAGGGAAGAAGTTAGAGAACGAAGTAAAGAAAGGAAATAAGACCCTAGAAAGAAAAGAAAAAAAAAGGAAAAACAATCGCTCTATTGTAACACAAAACTCCGCAAAAAAGGATATACCAACCGTATTTTTTTATTTTTTTTTATTTATTTTATACTCCCCGTTACCAGATCATGGTACCATTTATATTTTAAACTACTATTGCACCTTATGCTTGTAATAGTTCCATAAATGCAGACCACGTCTTTTGGAAGTGGTCTGCTTTGCCTGCTAGGAGGAGTCTCATCTCTTCCAAGTGTAGTGTTTCGAACATGTTTGAAATCCACATTTTTATTGTTGGTATTGGAGCATTTTTCCAAAATTTGAGTATAAGCTTTTTTCCCATTATTAGCCCGTAATTAAGTAAGTTCTTTTGAAACACATTTAATTCGGGGTTACCTTCCGATATTCCAAAAATGATCCATTCTGCTTTTGGTACAAGTTTTATTTTAAATAATTTTGTGAAGATTTCAAATATTTTGTTCCAGAATTTTTGGATTTTTATACAAAAAACAAAAGAGTGCGCTATGTTAGCTTCTTGTGACTGACATTTATCACAAATGGGTGAGACATTGGGGAAAAGTTTATTTATTTTAGTTTTTGAATAATATAGTCTATGTAATGTTTTATATTGAATTAGAGTATGTCGTACGTTGATCGAGCATTTATGCACATATAGTAAGTGTTTATCCCAGCTCTCTTTTGAAATTTTTATAGCTAGTTCTTGTTCCCAGTCTCTTCTAATACCATCGGTTGTAGGTATTTCTATATTTAAAATAATGTTGTATAAGTATGATATTAGATTTGCTGATTCAGCCTTTGTCTTCATGGCTTCATCCAATAAGTCTGGGGACATGTTATGATAGTCTTTTGTGTATTTTTTCAGATAGTCATGGATTTGAAGATATTTAAAATATTGATTATTTTTCAAATTATATTTCAGTTGTAATTGTTGAAATGATAATAATTTTCCTAATTCATACAAGTCTCCGAGCGTTTTGATTCCCATTCTTTCCCATTGTGTAAATGATTTATCTATAATTGAAGGTTTAAACGACGGGTTATTGACTATTGGCATTAAAAGAGATAGATTTCTTAATTTTAGATTCTGTTTTATTTGTTTCCAAGTTCTAATTGTGCTATGTATCATTGGATTTTTATTATAAATTTTGTTATTCAGATTCATTGGTGAGAGGAGAGTCGCTCCTTTATTACACGGAGAGCAGTCCTCTCTTTCCATTACAATCCAGTCCACCTGCTGGGCAGAGTTGTCCAGCAGGTGAATCATATTTTTAATATTTACTGCCCAATTATGGTACATAAAGTTAGGGAGCGCTAGACCACCCATCTCTTTTGGTTTACTAAGGTGTGCTCTTTGTATTCTGTAGGATTTATAATCCCATATAAAATTTGTAATATCTGAGTCTAGTTTTTTGAAAAACTTCTTTGGAAGATATATTGGAATTGATTGAAATAAATATAGGATTTGTGGTAAAAAGATCATTTTTATAGCATTTATTCGACATATTAAAGACATCGGGAGCGTTTTCCAGATTTTATTAGATTATCTAGTTTCTTAAGTAAGGGGCTATAATTGGCGTTAAACATAGCGTGATAGTTTCTAGTGATTTCAATTCCTAAATATTTAAATTTTTCTGTGGCTAATTGTCATTGCACAGAGGTACAACGCCCCGATTTGGTATGCAGCTTCCATCTGATGTAATTACTTAATTAACTAAAAATTTAGACACCCAGAGAAACAAGATTTAAAAAAAACAGTAAAAAACAATTCTTAAACTTCCTGCCTCCCCGACTCTGAAATAAAGGAACTGCAGATGCTAGAATCCTGAGTTAAAGTCAAAATGCTAGAGTGGTGATCCCAACACTGTAGGAAGGAGGGGAATTTCATTGTGGATGGCCGAAAGTCAATAGGGGATCTGCGGGTTTTTAAGGCTGATGAGATAGATAGAGTAGATGGTACACGAAAAAAGCTGGAGACCGACTGAACTCAGCGGATGTGCAGCAGCATCTATGGAGCGAAGGTAACTGGCCAATAGGTAGATTCTTGAGTTAGTGAGGATCCTCAGTCAGCAGTTTATCAATGGATATTTTAAAGGGGGATAGATAGATGGTACACAAACAAGCTGGAGAAACTCAAGGCAGATAGAGAATGGGATTAGATCAGCCATGATTGCATGGCAGAGTAGACTTGATGGTGCAAGTGACCTAATTCTGCTCCTATCACATGAACATGAATTAACATAGTGGCTATGATGCTGGAGCAGCAGTCAGAACTCTGAACTCAGGATTTGGAGATAAGAGTTCAAATCCTGTGGTCAATTTGGAATTTATATTTGGGTCATTAAATACAACTCTGAAAGATCAAGTGTATCATCAGTGATAGTGGCCATGAGATGGCTGCTGCACTTATGTTCCTGAGAACAAGCCCTTCAGCCCACCAAGTCCGCAACACAACCAGCGATCCCCGCACACTAACACTATCCTACACAGCCTAGGGACAACTTATATTTATACCAAACCAATTAACCTACAAACCTGTACGTCTTTGTAGTGTGGGAGGAAATCGGAGATCTCTGAGAAAAGCCACGCAGGTCACAGGGAGAACGTACAAACTCTGTACAGACAGCACCCATAGTCAGGATCGATCCCAGGTCTCTGGCGCTGTAAGGCAGCAACTCTACCGCTGCGCCACCCTGTGTGGCCCACATATGATTCCAGACTAAGAGCAATGAACCTGCCTCTAAACCACCCTCTGGAATGGACCAACAAGTCACCTGGTTCAAAGTGGTGCTGATACAGTAAATGTATGCTAAGCCGGCATTGCCTACTGTCTGAGATGTCCATACAAGGAACTGCAGATGCTGGTTTACAAAAATAGACACAAAGTGCCGGAGTAACTCAACGGGAAACCCGGCAACCCGAAACGTCACCTATCCGTATTCTCCACAGATGCGGACTGCACCGCTGAGTTACTCCAGCACTTTGTGTCTTTTTCTGCCTCATTTCTGTTCAATGAATGAAAAATAAACCTCCCAAAATATCCTTTATGGGTAGAAAAATGGTCCCGACCCAAAATGTCACTTGCCCATTCCTTCCCCAGATGCTGCCTGACCCGCTGAGTTCCTCCAGCACTTTGTGTTTTGCTTAAGTTTCCAGCATCTGCAGTTTCTTGTGTCTTCATTGCTTATGGATGGATTTCCATAACCTACCTCCGATTGGGATCCAAATGCAACTCCTGTTCTACGAGAGGACTAATGGATATTTGACTTCCTCCCTAGCCAGCTTCTCAATGGTGCCACAAAAGGACATAAATATATATCTAGTCAGACGCTGGAAATCCCTGCATGCCGGCCTTATCAGAGTGTTTCACCATCTGACGTACTTCACTTCAAGATAGTAACTCACCACCAACTGCGAGGAAGAGAAGAGATTGTGAAATATTGTTGACCTTGCCAACATTGCTCACCTCCTAGATCCGTGCTAGATCGAAAACCAATAACCAGCTATTGCAGGTCAGCTATAATGTCAGTGGATACCCAACACACTGCATTCCCATTGGATCTGAGTGGGATTCGCTGGTAAATGCAACTGCAGACGTTGGTTTACGAAAAAAGACACAAAGTGCTGGAGTAACTCAGTGGGTCCAGCAGCATCTCTGGAGGACATGGATAGATGACGTAGATGGACACAAATGCTAGAGAAACTCAGTGGGTCAGGCAGCTTCTCTGGAGAACATAAATAGATGATGGAGATAGATACTAATGCCAGAGTATCTCAGCTGGTTAGGTAGCATCTCTGGAGAACATGGATAGGTAACATTTCAGGTCGCAACCCTTCAGACATTTGCGGCCCAACCCAAAACATCATCAATCCATGTGTAGGAAGGATCTGAGATGCTGGTTTATACCGAAGATAGACGCAAAATGCTGGAGTAACTCCGCGGGTCAGGCAGCATCTCTGGAGAAAAGGAATAGGCAGCGTTTCGGGCCGGATTCCTGCTTCAGATCCGGCAATTAAGTAAATAAAGACATACGGTGGTAACTACATCCAGAAAGTGTGTGCTGGTGGGGATGTGAAAGGCGCTAGAGAAATGCAAGTCCTCCTTTGCACTTGTTTGCATCGTCCTGGTCCGCTCCCAACGAGGGACACAAGTACGAGGGAACTGCCCTCCAGTTGGCATTTGTTCCCCTAAACAACTACTCTCCCCCTCCAGCCTGATGCCACCAAACAGTGCCACGAGGCAGCGGGTAGAGCTGCTGACTCGTAAACCAGTGATCTCCATCATCGGGAAGAACAGATGCACAAGATGCGAGGGTACACCACCACCCTCAGGTTCCCCTCCAACTTACACTGTTCAGACTGAAGAAGGGTTTCGGCCCGAAACGTTGCCTATTTCCTTTGCTCCATAGATGCTGCCGTACCCGCTGAGTATCTCCAGCATTTTGATCTACCAGTAAGAACATTGAAATTTCCACTTTTAGGCAACCTCTCACAAACCCCCCCCCCCTTTCTCTTCCTCCCCCCCCCCCCCCCCCCCCCCCCCCCCTCCCCTCCCCTCCCCTCCCCTCCCCTGTGCCCGACCTTGACTACCTCCTATTTCTTCCCTCCACTCCCCCAGCCGACGACCCCCTCTGATTTTCTCCCTCTCGCTGTACAATCCACAACTTTTCAGACCCATCTCACACCTTCCATCCTTTCCTATCTCTGGCCCTTGTTCCAATAATCTGTCTTTCTAATCGCCCCCCCTCCTCTCATCTGTGTCTAATTCCCTGCCATGTTTTGTCCGGCCTCTCTTGCCTTTCCATCTTTCTTCTCCCCCCGGAGATGCTGCCTGACCCTCTGGGATACCCCAACACTTTGAAACTTAGAAACTTACAAAATTCTTAAGGGGTTGGACAGGCTAGATGCAGGAAGATTGTTCCCGATGTTGGGGAAGTCCAGGACAAGGGGTCACAGCTTAAGGATAAGGGGGAAATCCTTTAAAACCGAGATGAGAAGAACTTTTTTCACACAGAGAGTGGTGAATCTCTGGAACTCTCTGCCGCAGAGGGTAGTCGAGGCCAGTTCATTGGCTATATTTAAGAGGGAGGTAGATGTGGCCCTTGTGGCTAAGGGGATCAGAGGGTATGGAGAGAAGGCAGGTACGGGATACTGAGTTGGATGATCAGCCATGATCATATTGAATGGCGGTGCAGGCTCGAAGGGCCGAATGGTCCACTCCTGCACCTAATTTCTATGTTTCTATGTGTGTATTTTGTGTTTCAGGGACTGCATTGGGATGATGCAGAGGGTGAGTGTGAGTGGGGCTCTGCTGCCACCTTGTGGACTCTGGGAGGATTTGATTCGCATCAACTTGGATGTTTCAGAAATCAGCCTTCTTCCCCACACCATTGTTGACCTGGAACTTGTAGAGCAGCACGGTGGAGCAGCGGGTGGAGCTGCTGCCTCGTAAACCAGTGATCTCCATCATCGGGAAGAACAGATGCACAAGATGCGAGGGAACACCACCACCCTCAGGTTCCCCTCCAAGTTACACTATTCCGACTTAGTAGTGTTTCACTGGACACGAATGTATCGTTGTCACTGGGTCTAAGGACTTCCCTACCGAACAGCTCTGGAGAAGCACCTTCATCAGAAAGCCTGCCGTGGCTGAAGAAGGCAGCTCACCATCCCCTTGCAAAGGGCAATTAGGAATGGTTAATTAATGTGTAGGAAGGAACTGCAGATGCTGGTTTAAATCAAAGATAGACACAAAATGCTGGAGTAACTCAGCAGGACTTGCGGCATCACTGGAGAGAAGGAATGGATGGTGTTGAAGAAGGGTCTCGACCCGAAACGTCACCCATTCTTCTCTCCAGAGATGCTGCTTGTCCCGCTGAGTTACTCCAGCATTTTGTGTCTATAATGGTTAATGAATGCTGCCCTGGGGTTGGGCAGCTTACTCTGCCTATTTTATCTGCCATTTTCAGTCTGTCCATAATATTTATAATTAACCATTTTTGATTGATAATATATGGCCATTCCTACCTGACTCCACATTTTGCATTTTATTCAAAACTCCCTCAATTCTATCCAGCTTTCCTTGAAGTCGGTTAAGGTAGCAAGAACCTGCCAACAATGGGGGAAATAAATCATGTCAACAGGGCTATGAGACATACAAGCAAAAAATACATGTTTTGGTATTTGATAATCATGATTGACAGTGTGGACAGTGTGGAAACAGTTCCTTCGGCCCATTGAGTCCATGCTAACCCACAATCACCCCTTCACACGAGTTCTACCTTATTCTACTTTCCCAAACACTCTCTACACACTAGGGCCACTTTACAGAGGCCCGATTAACCTACAAATCCATCCACTTCTTTGGGACGTGGGAGGAAACTGGAGCACCCGGAGGAAGCCCATGCAGTCACAGGGAGAAGGTGCAAACTCCACACAGACAGCACCCATGGTCAGGATTGAACCTGGGTTCTCTGGTGCTGTGAAGCATCAGCTCTGTACCACCTTGCTACTGTACCCCTCAATCCTTTAATGTGTGACAATACAATGTTGACAAGCACATCTGTGGACTCACTTTCACATATTTATTGATATAATTGAGCAGTTTTTCCATAGATTCGACACAGATCAGCATTCATGTTTGATGTGTTTGTTATCTGCAGGAGTCTGCACGTTTTTTTATATGACAGTGTAGGTTTCCCATGGATGCTCCAGTTTCTTCATACGATCATACCTTTATCCACGAGAGGTTGCAATGAGGCTTGCACAACTCTATCGTTGACTGGCTATGCGCGCCGACAATCGTTCCTCAGGGTTTTGTTCTCCCAATCCATCACAGAGTTTTCCAATAACCGGATCTCCGGAAAAATATCAAAGGGAAAGGTAATTTTCAGGTGAACATGGCAGCTAATGTGTGCTCGTCCTACCACCCTCCAGGTAATAGACATTGGACAGAAAACAGAATAGCACCGAAACAGCCCCCTGGTCCACAATGTCCCTGCCACGCATGATGCAAGTTAGACTAAACTCCCCTGCCTGAACGTGATTCATATCCCTCCATTCCCAGCAACATCTATGTACTTATCAAAGAGACTCTTAAACATCACTATTGTAAATGCTTCAATCACCTACCCTGACAAATGTTGGTTAAGCCTTCAAAAAAACTTGATCAAATCTTCAATTCGATTCAATTCAATGTTGTTGTCATTGCACAGATACAAGTATAGGTACAATGAAATGCAGTTTAGCGTCTGGTCATAGTCATAGTGCAAGATAGGAATTAAAAAAAAAATAAATAATACAGAACAAGCATACATTAGAGTAAGAAGAGTACTGGTTAACAATGTGGATGGAGAGACCAAAGATATCTAGCGATGGGACTCCGACTTCAGCAATGTAAGTGTGTTGTTGGAAAAACTGTTCCTCATCCTGCTAGTTCGAGACCTGAGGCTCCTGTACCGCCTCCCTGATGGGAGGAGTGCAAACAGTCCATGGTTAGGGTGAGAGGGGTCCTTGATGATCTACCTGGCCCGTCTCAGACACTGTTTTCGGTGGAGGGCATCCATGGCAGGGAGCGAGGCACCGATGATGTGCTGAGCGGTTTTCACCACCCGTTGTAGTGCCTTCCTGTCAGCTGCGGTGCAGCTGCTGTACCATACTGTGAAGCAGGTGGTCAGGATGCTTTCGATGGTACAGCGGTAAAAGTTGGTCAGGATCTGGGGGGACAGGTGAGCTTTCTTGAGCCTCCTCAGGAAGTAAAGGCGCTGCTGCGCCTTTTTGATCAGCTTGGAGGTGTTGAGGGACCAGGACAGATCCTCCGAGATCTGTACCCCGAGGAATTTGTAGTTGGAGACTCGCTCCACCTCAGTCCCGTTTATATGGATGGGGGTATGTCTGCCCCCTCTGTTCTTCCTGAAGTCAACAATAATTTCCTTTGTGACCTCCTTAAAAAATTCCAGGAAAAAAATTGTCAGATGGGTCTCCCCTTAACAAAGCTACTCCTGTATCAAATGTTCTAATGTCCATATTAGCAACATGGAACTGGGGAATGTCTAAAGGGCCTGTCCCACTTTCACGAGGTAATTCACAAATTCTCTCATGTTTTCCCCTTGATTCAAACGCGCAGAATGTTCGTAAATGGTCGTTTCAGGTCGGAACCCTTCTTTGGAATCAGTCAGTCTGAAGAAGGGTTCCAACCCATAATGTCACCCATCGGTTTTCTCCAGAGATGCTGCCTGCCTGACCCGCTGAGTTACTCCAGCATTTTGTGTCTATCTTCGATATAAACTGGTAAATGCAGTTCCTTTCTACACATCTTATGTACCTTGATAGGTGCAGTGTTCTTTGGTACCAATGCTAGACTGAACACAAAGCAGAATAAATATTCCTGGAGCAAACTTGTCCACATCCAGCCATCCCATACTAATAAGTGAAGGGGTAATTCTGCACTGATCTATTGAAATCAGTCACACAGGCAGAAGGAGCTTGCCTACTCACATACTGCAACAGAGCACAATACTGATGCTCCAATTACAGCTGAGAGCAGGTCATCTGCCAGATTATGTGTTTAAATTATAAATCTTGGGCTAGTTTTCTTCCAATACATTTGCATTAAACTATAATGGCTACCTAAATGAAGGGAGAGAACACCATAAATGAAACAATTTTATTGCCAGTTTCTATTTCAATCGATGTGGAGCTTCAACGCTTCATCTCTGGCCTTTGTGCGACTTTGTCTGCCTATCGTAAAGCCCTTCTCACCTGCATCAACCTATTACTTGCCAGGCTTTGTCCTGCCCCTCCTCTCTTCCAGTATTCTCCCCCCCCCCAACTCTACAATCTGACTGAAGAAGGGTCCTGACCCAAAACGTTATCTATCCATGTTCTCCAGAGATGCTGCCTGACCTGTTGGGTTACTCCAGCACCTCTTGTCTTCAATGGGTCGCTCACAAAATACCCAGATTGCAGAAGGAGCATTTGAAAGCATTTTGTTCACATTTGGGAGATAAAGCAAGTTTAAACTCTTGGTTTCCAAAGACAGGAAGCTGCAGGTCTGAAGCTCATTGGATATGCCACATTTTAAATGGCCTGCAGTGTATTGTTTCACTAAAGAAAAAGACTACCGTCTGGGCACTCTGCCAAAGATCGTTCCTGAAAATGGTAAGAAGTGCTGTCAACTGCTGAATCTTGTGAAAAGGAAAATAGACAAAAATGCTGGAGAAACTCAGCGGGTGAGGCAGCATCTATGGAGCGAAGGAAATAGGCAACGTTTCAGGTCAAGACCATTCTTCTACCTTCAATTTTCCAGAATCTGCAGTTCTTTCTTAAACATTGTGAAAAGGAAATTAACTTTGAAAAAGATATAGGTAAGGGCGGCACGGTGGTGCAGCAGTAGAGTTGCTTCCTTGCAGCGTCAGAGACCCGGGTTCGATCCTGACTACGGGTACTGTCTGTACAGAGTTTCTAGGTTCTCCCCGTGACCTGTGTGGATTTTCTCCGGGATCTCTGTTTTCCTTTCACACTCTAAAGACGTGCAAGTTTGTAGAATTGGCTTCGATAAAAATTGTATATTGTACCTAGTGTGTGTAGGATAGTACAGGGATCGCTGGTTGCCGCGGACTCAGTGGGCCGAAGGGCCTGTTTCCGCGCTGTATGTCTAAACTAAACTAAACTCAACAAAAAGTGTATCTGTACCAGGTTGAGTATCTGTAAAAAGGATAAACGTTTCCAGTCTACATCACTATAACTGGATGGCATCTCTGACTGAAACTAAGTGAGAGATGGATCATATGTATGGATACCTAAGTCCCTCTGTACACCATTTCCCAGTCTCCCATCCACAAACAAAAGTACTAACCCTAGGCTACAAACCAGTAAATGACCCACTTATTCCTATTCTGGCTTCCATCATCTAATCAATTCCATTGACATATTTCCCTCAATCCTATGAGGACTCATTTTATTTAATAACCTCTGAGTGTACTGGGCTGTATTCCCTTGAGTTTTAACATTTGGAAGGTTCATTGGAAGGACACTGTAGGCTTGAATAGAGGATGTTCATTTAATTCAACTGCTATAGCCAAACGGCTGTGAATTTACGTAATTCAATCCATTATGTCTGTCCATTCTTGTCTGTTTTGTAAAACAAAATCAATACTATTTTTCAATGATGGGAGAACTATTTGCCCCAGGGTTCCCACCGAACTGTATATGTAGGTAATGATTAGCAAGAGGAAAATTCCAGCTCTTAGAAAGTGAACTTGATGAAGGACATTCGGTACAAGACTACATCTCGCATGGTAAATGATATTAATGTTCGATGATGTTGTGGCGGGGACTGGCAGGAGTGCAGCCAAAAACTAGACGGACACAAGTTGTGTGCACTAGACGTGTCTATTCCTCTGCAATACAGTTCCCTACTCCTCACCTGACACGGGCGTTGCCTGGCCTTAAATAACAACTCAGATACCGACCCCGCCAAGACGCCGCCCTCTAGAGCTGATGGTTCTGAGATCGTGACCTTGGGTTGTTATTAGTTGGCGCCACAATGTACAGGTCCACCACCGATTTTCCGGCACCCTCAGTTTAGTTTAGTTTAAAGATACAACAGGGAAACAGGCCTTTCGGCCCACCGAGTCCGCACCGACCAGCGATCCCCACATACTAACACTATCCTACAAACACTAGGGACAATTTTACACATACACCAAGCCAATTAACCTACATACCAGTACGTCTTTGGAGCCTTAGATCCACAGTCTTATTTGTTTTGCCGAACCAACAGAGGTCACGGCCGTAGTGGGCCGAGATATCAGCCCGCAAAGTTGGCCATGGAAGTCCACTCTACGAAAACATCTGCTGGCTCCGGCTGGGTCAGAGTTCCAGACCCTGGCCGCGGGGGGGGCAACTCTGCCACTGTGCCGCCCTGATGAGATGATGCGGGGTAGAGTCCAGCAATGCCACAAAGATGAGAATAATCTTTATTGGAAAGGATAATGGAAAAAACTTGCAGCCAGTTAGTGCTGTTCCTGCTTATTCCAGTTACTAGCTGATCAATCATTGATTCCTAATTTCTGGGTTGGATAGGGTAAATTTTAAGAAGCTGCCAAGGTTTAAACAGCCAAGCATATCAAATTAGTCCGAAGACTGGTCCCGACCCGAAACGTCATCCGTCTTTGTACTCCAGAAATGTTGCCTGACCCACTGAGTTACTCCAGCACTTTGTGTCTATCTTTGGTATAAACCAGCATTTGCAGTTCTTTGTTTCTATATCAAATTACTTGTTACCTTCAAACAGTGACATTTGCTTTTTGGAAAATTTCCTAAAGCCACACATTCATACAGCACGGATATAGACCATTCGGCCCAACTCGCCCATGTCAACCAAGATGCCTCATCTAAGCTCATTCCATTGCCCACATTTCACCCATATCCCTCTAAATCTTTCCTATGAATGTACCTGTCGAAATGTCTTTTCAATGTCCTCACTAATCCTACCTCAACTACTTCTGAACCAGTCTGAAGAAGGGTCTCGACCCAAAACGTAACCTATCCGTATTCTCCAGGGATCCTAGAGGGCCTTCCCATTTAGGCAACTCTTTAGGCAACTGCCAGGGACTAATTTTAATGGAATTCACCTAAGACACCTGGCGACAACCTACGACAGGAACTTACGACAACCTACATCAACCTACAACAGCAAATATTGTCGCCACTGTCGCCGAAATGTTTTCAACATGTTGAAAATTTTGCGGCAGTCGCCTGTAGTCGCCCAAAATATCACCTAAGTGGGACTGGCCCATAAGTTACTCCAGCACTTTGTGTCAATTTTATCCCATCCCTTACATTGCCCAATGACCAGTGCAGCAAAGTGTGCACGTGCATATTCTGCACTTGCCAGTTCTCTTTCTATAGACTGTTAGCTCGGTAACACTTGGCTGCAGAACCGGAGAGCGATCAGGGCTGATGAAGTGAGAAATGTATGAATCTTGACATGTTGTGAGATCTTCACTTCCTGCTGTGATCTGAAGGAACGAGGGTTTAATCTCTTGCTTTATTAATCTCCGTTGGATCGTTAAATAGAGGACATATTAATCGAGTCTTGTGGTAATTAAAGAGTTGAAGGTCATCTCCATGAATTTAAAAAAATCAATGGTGATTTTGGACCCAATTAGTCTGACCATGGAAATAAAAGCAGAAAATGCTCAATATCATGGCTGGTGGTGAGAGAAACACGGTTAACTTTCTTGCTTGATGCTTCCGTGGAGAGTTATTATTTTCAGGTCAATGTTTTTTCAGTTAATTAACAGAATCTTTATACAATTGACTGGCAAAATATATATGTATGACTTTAATTTGTTTAAAGTCGCACATATTTCGGTTGAATAAAACGCTTCTCCCCTGATGTTTAATTCTGCTCAAGAGGAGCGCAGAATGCGGTTGGCTTCATCTTAGCTTCAGGCTATCAAGTAACACTTAGCTCATTGGGGAATACCCTCTGGCTTGAGCTGTCCATCCTTGCTGAGAAATTTCAATTAATGAAATGGAGCTACTCTGCACAGTTTGAGATACAAGAGAAACAAAATCTTGCATTATTAGTCGCCTTCTTCGCAATAACGTGCGTACTGTTTCAAGAAGGCCTACTCATCATGTTTCTGGACACGAAGGGCTAGAATATGTGTGTTGAAATGGTACAAAAGGTTCATTACAATGGCAGGATGTTCCCACAAAAAGGATTCTATACACTTTCAACTTGAATTTGTTAAGCAGCCCCAAATTTATTGTCTCAGAGGTTTAGCTTCAGGTTTTATTATTGTCACGTGTACTGAGCTACAGAGAAAACCCTTTGTTTGCACGTTATCCAGTCAAACCTGATAGCACTGTGGGTGGATAGGAACAAAAAGCTGGAGTAACAGGCAGCACCTCTGGAGAGAAGGAATCTGTGACGTTTCGGGTCGAGACACTTCTTCAGATCCGAAACGTCACCCATTCCTTCTCTCCAGAGATGCTGCCTATCCCGCTGAGTTACTCCAGTTTGTTATGCCTATCTTCGGTTTAAACCAGCATCTGTAGCTCCTCCCTACCTACTACTGTGTGTGGATACAATCAGGCCAAAGTCAAGTACAACAAGCAGAGTAGAGAAAAATGCCAGAGTGCAGAGTATAGCTCCTCAACATTATAGTGTAAGACAGTTCCAAAGGAAAAGTCAATTACCTCAATGAGGTAGGCTGGAAAATCTGGACCCTACCCTAGATTATGGAAGGACAGTACTTAAGTCTTATAACACGTGGGAAGAAGCTATTGTGTTCCTGAGCTGGTGGTAGATGCTTCTGTATATTCTGCCCAACAGGAGCAAGGAAAAGAAGGAAGGATATGGGTGGGAAAGGTCCTTAATTCTGTTGGCTAGTTTTTCGAGGCAGTGTGAAGTGTAGATGGAGTGAATGATGGGGAGTCTGGTCCTTTTGATGAACTGGGCTTCATCCACAATTCTCTGCAATTTCTTGTGGTCTTGGGGACAGCAGTTCCTGAACCAATCTGTGATTCAACTTGGCAGTATGGTTTCCATGGTGCATCTGTAGGACTTGAGAAATCATAGACAATTGACAATAGACAATAGGTGCAGGTGTAGGCCATTCGGCCCTTCGAGCCAGCACCGCCATCAAATGTGATCATCGTCAATCAGTACCTCATTCCAGCCTTCTCCCCATATCCCCTGACTCCGCTATTTTTAAGAGCCCTATCTAGCTCTCTCTTGAAAGCATCCAGAGAACCTGCCTCCACCCTGCACTCTGAGGCAGAGAATTCCATAGAAGGATCGACAAATTTCCTCAGCCTCCTGAGGAGGTAGAGGTGTTGGGGGTGCTTTTCTGGCTGTAGCCACCGTGGATGGTCCAGGATAGAGCATTGGAAAAATTGACACCTAGGAACTTGGAAGCTCCCAACTATTTTGGTACCATTGATGCTTCCCAAAGTTGACTATTTCTTGTGTTTAAATGTAAAATTGGAGGTCAGAATGATCTGCAATTCTCAAAGTGCCTCCGATCAGTTGATTACAAAGCACTTGTGTTTAAGAAGGAACTGCAGATGTTGGAAAATCGAAGGTAGACAAAAATGCTGGAGAAACTCAGCGGGTGCAGCAACCCAAAGGGTTTCAGCCTGAAACGTTGCCTATTTCCTTCGCTCCATAGATGCTGCTGCACCCGCTGAGTTTCTCCAGCATTTTTTATTACAAAGCACCATTAGCAGAAGCTTAGAAGATGACTGAAAATACTTGAAGCAGGATATTGATGAGAGGAATTAAATGGCTAAAAGTAATACAAAAGGAAAATCTGAAACAACATCGGCAGGTGCTTCAATAAAATCATTCTGTAACTTTCTCCGAGCAATAAATTGTGCCAGTATGTTTAACAAAGGCAGTACAGCTCAGTCAATGTCACTGTGACTCCCTCCATTCAATTTTATTGACATCTTTTGGCATCGGTTTACAAACAGGGAAAGTTGTATAACACTTGAACCCAAAATGGTAGCAATGGTAGCAGTGAAATACAATAGCATAACTACAAAGGGAATGATGTCAAATTGTATATGCTCTAACCTCATCAGCACCCATTTCACCGAACACTTGCGCTCTTTCTGTCAAGGCCTGCAGGATCTCTTGGTTGTTAGCCATTTTAACTCCCCTTCCCATTCCCACACTGACATTTCTGTCCTGGGCCTCCTCCATTGCCAGAGTGGAGGAGTACAGGTGTCAGAGGTTATGGGGAGAAAACAGGAGAATGGAGTTAAGGGGGAGAGATAGATCAGCCATGATTGAATGGGGGAGTAGACTTGATGGGCCGAACGGCCTAATTCTACTCCTATTCCTTATCACCTTCTGAGTGAGGCCACACGCAGACTGGAGGAACAGCACCTCATTTCGCTTGGGTAGCTTATATCCCAATGGTATGAACATTACATTCTCCAATTTTAGGTAACTATTCCTCTGCACCTATTCCTCTGCACCTATTCTGTATCCCCCTCCCTTGTACCCACCTGGACTTGCATCTATTTCTCCCCTCTCCCCCTCCCCTTCCACTTTCATTCCTTCCTTTAGCTTCACAATTCGCAACTACAGAGAAATGTGAGATGTTGCATTTTGGGAAGTCTAACATGGGCAGGACCAACACTGTGAATGGCAGGGCTCTGGGGAGTGTTGTAGAGCAGAGGGGTCTAGGAGTGCAGGTGCATGTTTCCTTGAAGGTCAAGTTGTAGGTAGATGAGGTGGTCAAAAAGGCTTTTGACACATTGGCCTTCATCAGTCAGAGTATTGAATATAGAAGGTGGAAGGTCATGTCGCAGTAGTATAAAACGTTGGTGAGACCACATTTAGAGTATTGTGTTGAGTTCTGGGCACAATATTATAGGAAAGATGTTGTCATGCTGGAAAAGGCACAGCGAAGATTTGAGGATGTTGCCAGGACTAGAGAGTCTGAGCTATAGGGAGAGGTTGAGTAAACTGGGACTTTATTCCTTGAAGTGATACAGCATGGAAACAGGCCCTTCGGCCTAACGTGCCCACACCGACCAACATGTCCCAGCTACACTAGTCCCACTTGCCCGCATTTGATCCATATCCCTCCAAACTTGTCCTATCCATGTACCTGTCTAACTGTTCCTTAAATGTTGGGATAGTCCCTGTCTCAACTCCCTTCTCTAGCAGTTAGTTCCATACATCTACCACCCTTTGTGTGAATAAGTTACCCCTCAGATTCCTATTAAATCTTTTCCTCTTCACCTTAAACCAATGCCCTCTGGTCCTCGATTCACCTACTCTGGGCAAGAGACTCTGTGCATCTACCCGATCTATTCCTCTCATGATTGTATACACTGATATTGAATTGGAGCCTAAAATCCACATTAAAGTATTCTCCATTCATTGCAATTAGTCACAGAGTCAAACAGCACAGAAACAGGCCCTTGACTCACCTCATCCATGTTGACCAAGATGTGCATTTAAGCTAGTCCCATTTGTCTGAATTTGACCCATATCCCTTCAGTGTAGACACAAAATGCTGGAGTAACTCAGCGGGACAGGCAGAATCTGTGGAGAGAAGGAATGGTTGATGTTTTGGGTTGAGACCTTTCTTCAGATTCCTTTCCGTGCATGTCCCCTTCAGTAATCCAGCTCAAATGTTGTCCTGGACTGTCCTACTAACATAAATAGTTGCTCTGCATTGACACTATCAATTAATTTAATTAGATCATTCCTTAATCTCTCAAAGAGTAAAATTTAGATAATTCACTGACCCATTCTTCAGAAATCCTAATTGTTTTTGCATCTGGCACAACTTTAAACTCACAAAAACCCTGTTCCCTCATTCCTGTTAAATTCCTGTTAAAATCATCAGGGTTGGATTCCCACATTCCCTTTAAACTCACCAGGGCCCTGCTCCCTGCTCCCTTCAGATACAGCTCTCTCACTGGTAGGTTTATTATATACTGTATAACATCCGAACAAAGTGAAAAGTGAAAAAGTACTGAGCTATTTATAGGAACAATATTTGAGAAATCTGCCAGTCCCACATCACCAAGATCCTGAGGCTCCTGGTTTAGCAAAGCTTTCCTATATTTAAAGTCCAAGTGTGGTCAGCATTACTGCCCGCACAGCGTAACCATTTAACCATGTACTCCAGCACTCTCATCGTTGAAACCAAACAAATTGTGAATTCAAATCCCGTTGCAATGAGTTGTGGAGTCAAAGAGCTGCACAGCCTGGCTCTTTTGGCCCACCTTGTCCTTGCTGACCAAGTTGGGACACTGGGCTAGTCCCATTTGACTGCATTTGGCCCATCGCCCTCTAAATCCTTCCTATCCACATATCTGTCCAAATGGTTTACAAAAATTGTAATTATATTAGCTTCTATAGCTTCATCTGGCAGCTGATTCCAGATATAATTAGCAGTTGAGTGATAAAGTTTCCCTGAGGTCCCTCTTAAATTGCCCCCACATTTTATGAGCACACTTAGACACCTGCAATGCTGTCCTGAGGACATGCCATGGTATTGGAGCCACCAGTCCTGAGATGTGTGAGATGTGGAATCAAAACCCAGTCTGTTCCTTTACTTTAGAGATACAGCGAAATAGAGAAACAGAGATAGAGAAACATGCCCTTCAGCTCGCCGAGTTTGTGCCGACCAGCGATCACCCCATACACTAACGCTACCTTACACAATTTACAATTTTACCGCAGGCAATTAACCTACAAACCTGTACGTCTTTGGAGTGTGGGAGGAAACCAGAGCACCCGTTGAAAATCCACGCGGTCACAGGGATGACGTACAAACTCCGTACAGACAGCACCCCCATCGTCAGGATCGAACCTGGGTCTCTGGCGCTGTAAGGCATCAGCTCTACCGCCGTGCCACTGTGCCACTCCTCGGGTAAATGTAAAATGTTCTGGGGCTACTACTTTGAAGAGGAACAGGCAGGT
Source organism: Leucoraja erinaceus (assembly GCF_028641065.1). Taxonomy (NCBI): domain Eukaryota; kingdom Metazoa; phylum Chordata; class Chondrichthyes; order Rajiformes; family Rajidae; genus Leucoraja; species Leucoraja erinaceus. The sequence goes on along the minus strand of NC_073406.1, from coordinate 19,889,076 downwards.
TATTCATGATGTCATGGCCAATATATATCTCTTCAAGCAGATTATCTAGGTGGTATCACTATGCTATTTATGGGCACTCGATACACCAGATTGGCTCCAATGTTTCCTCCATTTCAACAGTGATTATGTTTTAAATGTATTAGCAGTAGACTTCTTTGGGAAATCCTATTGAAGATGTAAAAGTTATCATGTGAATGGTAACCATTCCATTCTAGTTCCAGTTATTCTGTGTTCGATGTTCTCCAAGGCTAAGATATTCTTCCTGAATAGTTTCCTTTTGATGTCTAAACTTAGCTCTTTACTGAAATTTCCAACCCAGCTTTCCCTCAAAACTGCAAGGGGATCTTGTGTCAATTTAATGTCATAGCCAAGACCTGATACCCTAACAATACAGCAGAGCCAAGCTTCTACTCACACTGAAAAACATAGCAATAAAACAAGTTTTAATGTGCAGACAGAGAGGAGCAGTGAAATGAACATGGAGGAAAGAGTGAGGTAAGGAGACGCTGGGCGATATTACACTACAACCTCAAACAAGCTCTGAACTACAGTACATAGACTATTATTGTAATTATTGCACTTTTATGGTTGTATGTTTGTTATGTGTACGTATGCGTGTGAATATATATACACATATAGAAACACATATATATATATATACATATGATCTGTATATGTGTGTATATGTGACAATATGTATATATACACACGGTGAACTTATTTTCTCATTTATTATATTGTTTACAGTGTACTATGTTTCCATTTGGTTGTGTTGCTGCAAGTAAGAATTTCATTGTTCTATCTGGGACATAAGATAATAAAACACTTGACTTGATTGGGCAAGGATATGGCAGATGCGAAACAAATTGTGGAAAAATATGAGATCATCTGTTTTTGTGGGAAAAATAGGAAAGCAGATTATTTTTTAATCGTGAGAGTCATAGTCATATGGCCCAACTAGACCATACTGGACAAGATGCCCCATCTTAGCTAGTCTCATTTGCCCATATTTGGCCCATATCATTCTGATACAAGGTACCCGTCCAAATGACTTTTTAAATGGTGTTGTTATACCTGCCTCAACTATGTTCTCTGGCAGCAGGTTTCATATACCGACGGAGAGATGGAAAGATGTTGGTATTCAGGGAGATAGTTGTCATTGTACAACTATTGATGTACTGTTGGTTTACACCGAAGAGAGACACGAAATGCAGGAGTAAGCACCATGGGGGAATCACAGAGTGGGAGCAGCAAGAGAGGGTGTTGCAGAACCCCCGTTCCGGAGAGAGGAGAACTTCTTCACGGTTCCGCTGAGTTACGCCAACATTTTGTCATCCTTCTCCTGGTTCTAGTTTCCCCCCCCTCCCTTCTCTTCCCTCTCCACCAACCCCTTTCCCCTCCCTCCCCTTCTCTTCCCTCTCCACCAACCCCTTTCCCCTCCCTCCCCGACCCCTTCCCTCCCCTCCCCCTCACTCTCCCCCTTCCCCCTCTCTTCCCCCCTCATCCCCCCTTCCTCTCCTCTCCCCTTCCCCTCCTCACCCCCTCCTCCTCTCCCCCCTTCCCACCTTCTCTCCACTTCCCCTCCTCCTCTCCCCTTCCCCTCCTCCTCTCCCCTTCCCCTCCTCCTCTCCCCTTCCCCTCCTCCTCTCTCCATCTTCCCCCATCTTCCCCCCCCCTCCTTCCCCCTCCCCTCCTCACCCCCTCCTCCTCTCACTCCCTCTCCTCCTCCCCCCCTCCTCTCTCCCCTTCCCCCTCCTCCCCCCCTCCCTTCTCCTCCTCTCCCCCTCCCCTCTCCCCCTTCCCCCCTCCCTCCTCCCCCCCTCCTCCCCCTCCTCCTCTCTCCCCCATTCCCCCCCCTCTCTCTCCCCTTCCCCTCCTCCTCTCCCCCATTCCCCAAAGTGTCATGGAATAGCCAGCTCTCCGGCGGCCACTGATGGAAGTGGGGCCGGTGACAGTGACAGATGTTGCCGTCTCCCCGGGAGACACTTTGTTACGTGCGGGGAGGAGTGAGTGAGTGGGAGCCGCAGCGAGGGCGGGCTTCTTTGTTGCAGTGCGGACTCGTGTCCTTGTGGCGCCTCCCCCTCCTTGCTCCCTCCTCTCCCTGCCCCTTTCCTCTCTCTCTCCCTCTCTGCCCCTTTTCTCTCTGCATGCAACAGGTAAGCGCTGACTTCTCTTTCCACACATGTATGTACATTTTGTAACAAACCCCACCGAGCCCACTAAATCCGCGGTGCAAGCGATTCACTCCACCAGTCAGGAAAACATTATTTGCCTTTAAGACTAGTACACAAAGCGGCCATTCTGTCCGCCCCGTTAGTTCCAGTCCCCCTCCGCCTCCCCCTCCCCCCGAAGGCTGGAAAATTGGAACATTACCTTAACTTGTTCAATAAATTGATCGCACATAAAACAAATATATTATCATTTTATTTTGCTGTTGCCTGGAATTTGCAACATCTAGTCATTCATTTTATTGGGTAAAAAGTACATGGGTCAGAAAATTCCAATTGAGAAAGAAGTTCCTCGCTTTCCCAATTCCAGTCTTGGTCTGCGAGCTGGGCTTTGTTTTCTGTGACGAAGTTTAAATGAAATTTTGCCCAATTGTACAAATGGGTTTTTTTTTTTAAAGGATTTTGCATTCAGTATTAAAGTATTAAACTGGATAAGAAGCGGTGAAAAGGGGTTGATTTTTGAGGGAAATGCAGGAAGAATTTCCTCTCGTAATCATGATTTGCGACTAAAAATAGGGCAATCCTAGATGCATTTACATTAGATCGGTGCTGGGGTTTGTTGGTGAGGTGGTTTACAGATTAAATTGCATTTAGTTTTTTTGGTTATTTTTGCTCTGTATTTTTTTTTAATTACGAGGTTACTATTTTTTTTTTGTGGGAGTTTGAGTCGATTATGGGGTTTGAGATTTTCCAGGTCCCTGCCTCGGCAACACCAGTGGATTGGCTGAAAGAATTAGTAGCTGACCAAATATTTCCAGCTTAACTATAAATAACGAGAGCTCCTTCCCCGGTCTGCAGTTTAACTTGCATGGCGACTCATCGAAATGGAGACTGCCGCACTAATAGTCACCCACTGTATGTTAACCCGATAATCTTAGGAAGGCTCTCATTCATTTTGTTAATTGTTTGGCTTACAGTCGCTGATCTACCTTGATAATGTAATGACTGGCCTAATAAGTTGTATATTGTTTGATTTTTTTTAAAGTTCGACTATAAAGTGGTGAAATCAACTTTTTCTGTTTCAACAATAGCTTAGTGACCTTCAAGTGATTTTAATCCTTACACGAAAATCCTCGTTTATCCAGTATTATATCATCCGGAATGTACAGCCCACCGGTAAAAATAGGTCAAACGATGAATCTCACTTTTTATCCCCACACCCCCACCCCTACCTCACCTAGACTTGCAGCCGCATGTCTCTCCTTCCACCTACATTCCTTTCGCTATCTTTGACCTTTTGTCTTTTCATCTTTGTTGAGCAATGTCCATGGAATGTTAGGTTCAAGGTACATTGTATATCGTTTTGGCTGATTCTCAATATTTGCAATTCCTGTATTCCCTTTGTGCAGAGAGTGGTCCTGACCTCCCATCTACTTCATTGCAGACCTTCAAGCTGTATCTTTAGTCAGACTTTACTGGACTTTATGTTGGCTAAATATTAGGCATAGTGGTGCAGCGGTAGAGTTGCTGCCTTGCGGCGACAGAGACCTTGGTTTGATCCTGACTGAGGGTGCTTGTTTGTATGGAGTTTGTACATTCTCCCCGTGGCCTGGTGGGTTGGCTCCTGGAGCAACGGTTCACTTCCACACTCCAAAGACGTACAGGTTTGGAGGTTAATTGGCTTGGTGATATTGTACATTGTCCCTAGTGTGCGTAGGATAGTGATCCCCGCGATCGCTGGTCCGGACTTGTTAGGCCGAAGGGCCTGTTTCCGCACTAGAAACATAGAAAATAGGTGCAGGAGAAGGCCATTCGGCCCTTCGAGCCAGCACCGCCATTCATTGTGATCATGGCTGATCGTCCCCTATCAATAACCCGTGCCTGCCTTCTCCCCATATCCCTTGACTCTTAGCCCCGAAAGCTCTATCCAACTCTCTCTTAAATCCATCCAGTGACTTGACCTCCACTGCCCTCTGTGGCAGGGAATTCCATAAATTCACAACTTTCTGGGTGAAATCGTTTTTTCTCATCTCAGTCTTAAATGACCTCCCCTTTATTCTAAGACTGTGGCCCCTGGTTCTGGACTCGCCCAACATTGGGAACATTTTTCCTGCATCTAGCAGCACTGTCTCTTTAAATTAAATTATTCCCTTTATCCTGTATCTGTACACTGTGAAAGGCTTGAATGTAATAATGTATATTCTTTTAGCTGTCTGGATAGCACGCAACAAAAAGCTTTTCACTGTACCTCAGTAGAAATGACAACCATAGACTAAACTAAACAATGTTCAAGTACCAGAAATCTGAAATAAAAACTGAAAATGTTGAACATACTTGAATTGAATCGAATGCTTTATTGTTACATGTGATAAGTCACAGTGAAATTCTTTGCATGCATCCCTACGGTATGCAAATAGTTGCCATGTAAAGGGCACTTACAAAGTTACAAAGTATTGCGCACCAGGTCCATCTTCATTTTCTCCCCCTCATGGCGGCCCCCCCCCATACCTATCAAGCCGATCAGCGTCCATGGGAGGAGAAACATTTAACATTTCAAGTTTAGGACCCTTCTGCGAAGGGTTCCTTTAGAGATGTGCATGTGTCCATACTGGTTATTAACGAGGAGGTATATGGCATCAGAAAAGTGATGAACATAGAATAGTTTTGTTTACAGATACAGTGCCCTTCGGCCCACCGGGTCCGTGCCAACCAGCAATCCCCACACATCCTACCCCCATTGGGGGCAATTTTTTGGCATTTACCAAGCCAATTAACCTACAAACCTGTACGTCTTTGGAGTGAGGGAGGAAACCGAAGATTTCAAAGAAAACCCACGCAGATCATAGGGAGAACGTACAAACTCCGTACAGACGGCACCGGTGGTCAGGATCGAACCAGGGCCTCCGAAGTTTGTACGTTCTCCCCGTGATCTGCATGGGTTTTCAGCACAGGAACAGGCACATCGGTCCATAATATTCATGCCGAACAGGATACCAAGTGAATCTAATGGCCTCTGCCTGTACGTGATCCATATTTTCAACCTGGGACAATAAGGTCCGCACTGTCTATGCCCCTCATGATTTTATGTACTTCAATCGAGTCACTGCTGGATTAACTCGGTGGGTCAGTCAGCATCTGTGGAGAACTTGGGTCAGGACCTGTGTTCAGAAAAACAAGCAAAGGAGAAGGGTCCCGACCCAAAACATCACCTGTCCATGTTCTTCAGGAATGCTGCCTGACCCGCTGAGTTACTCCAGCACTTGAGTCTTTTGTTTTGCAAACCAGCGAGTCTTTTGTTTTGCAAACCAGCATCTGCAGTTCATTGTTTCTACTGTAAATATCGTAGTCTGTCTTTGAAATTCAGCACATTCCCACAGAACTATGTTGATGATTTCAAAGACTGTAACTCCTTTGCTAAAACACAAAGTGCGGGAGGAACTGGTTGGGTCAGGCAGCATCTGTGGAGGGAATGGACCAGTGATATTTTGGGTTTGTACCCTTTTCCTTTGCGAATTTTGACATGATGTTTTGTCAACCATTTAAAAATAATTGTGAGAATTTGTCTGACTTCCGTAATTTCAAATAGTTTTGAATAGTACACACTTCCAGATAATGGTTCTGATTTCAGCTCCTAGCAGAATCACTGAGGAGGCTGTTTTTAAAATGGAAGGCTGCCCCTGTTAAATACCTGGTTTGCCATCTACCTGGCAGTTGGGCTTAGTAGCTTCCTTGGGGAACAGTGAGCGGTGCAGTGACTCGGCTAATACTATTGCTGGCTCTCAACTCCAGCAATCCAGGTTCAATCTTGACCTCCATTGCTGCCTGTGTGGAGTCTGTACGTTCTCCAGTGACTAGATGGGTTTCCTTCCACATCCCAAAGTGGTGCAGATTGCTAGGTTAATTGGCCTGTGTATGTTGCCCACATGTGTAGGGAGTAGAGGCATGTGGGGAAGAGGGTTGCAGTAGGGGGATATGAGTTTTTAATTGAAATTGGTATATCAGCACTTCAATTGGGTGGTTTTTGACTCTGAGGACAAAATGACCTGTTTCCACTCGGTAGGACTCCAAGAACTCTTCTGTAATTTCAATGTTAAGGAAAAATCTGAATTCATATTTGTGATCTCTACAATTGGAACACACTTATCAAAATGATTTCACCCAAGTATTTGGTCTTCGGCACAATATAATGAGTGCAGGTCCACTGTGTATCGGAGACAGCAGGTTTGATAGCATAAGAGTTAATGAGCCAGCCCAGTCATTTAAAAAGAGATCTGCTGACAAATTATGATTAAAGTGTAACCAGGGAGCTGCAGCTCAATGCGTGGGCATCATGTTGCACCAGATTCCAAATGCAGGTGCAGCACCTGTGGGGTGCATTGCAGTGTTTATAGTTGTAAGCTTGCAACCTTGATTCGGAGGTGTGTCAGCTACTTTGAGTCTGGTGTCGGGAGGGACATTAATTTCTACCCCAATACCTGCTCAAGATTGAATTAGGCTTCAGTCCAGATTCTAATCTTTGTCCAGCTCTGTTTTAATGCCTGCACAATAAAACCAACAGCTCTGGTATTCACCACTGTGAAATGTATCAGGAACTTCCCAAAGTATTTAACAAATCAGGTGGTAAAGTACTGCTTTAAATGTAAACATGATAAGAAAGGAAGATGATAAATTACCCACCACCTTCCATATGTGGCAGAATTTCCAACACAGACAAGCTTGACCACCGTTAAGATGTAGTCACAAATCTTTAGCCCATCTTTGCTTTGTGCAGGCTTATCATGCGACCTACAATTTGTCGTGGTTAGAATGGTCCTAGAGTAGGGGTCGGCAACCTACGGCCCGTAACCCGAAAATCATACGGCCTGCGGGCGTATTTTTTTCTCTCCCCGTAATTATCCGGCCCGCAGACTTCCATCATCTCCGGTACCTCCCGGGCCCATGGCCGCGGTGCCCAGGCGCAGTGACACAAAGACACAAGGAGGCCGAGCAGCGAGCTCTGGCTGTACCGCACCATGCGCAAAGCCACCGGCACAGCTGTGCACCTTCTGTGTCTGAGCTTCACTGTCAGGATCAAAAATCCGCTCTATGATCTTTGGTCGGGATCGGGTTTGTCAATGGGCCGGGGACGAGTGAGTATGAGTGGCGTCCTCGAAGGGGCGGGGTCCATGTGTACACGTGATAGATGTTGCCCGCCATCCGCTCACAGACATGCGTCCTGGCCCCTACGCAGAACAAGGTTGCTGACCCCTGACCTAGAGGGTATGCATTCTGTGCGGTGAAGGAGGATTATTATTTAACATGACCATGTTGTTTCTCCCTTCACAGAACCACCAAGATGTCCATCTTGAAGATCCATGCCCGTGAGATTCTCGATTCGCGTGGTAACCCCACGGTGGAGGTTGATCTGTGCACTGGGAAAGGTCAGCTTTATCCAGACTGTAGCGACACATCACTGTCTTTAAACACATCCTGTTGCTAGATATTGTAATCGACAATTAACAAAATTAATGTTAAAGTGTAAATTTAAATCCTGAAAATATATATTTGGGTTGGGGCAGGAAGGGAGCATGCACGTAGATTTTTCACCCCGTATAACATTGTGCATTTTCTTTGACTGAAGCCATTTAATTTTTGCAAATTTAGTTTCATTTGGTGCATAATGTGCTGTTTGTATGATGAAATGTGTCGGGAGTTGTGTGTTTTATTGTCTTATATCCTGAAACAGAACAAGGAAATTCTTCCTTGTTTATCTTGACCTGCTCCCTTCAGTAATTGCAAAAAGGATTACTTCAACAAATCTTTTTTTTTTATTGCTTCCTTCTAATCCTCCAGGAAGAAAGCCATGTCTAAATTGTGGGATGAATAAAAATTTGCTGCTGAATTGCAGACCAGGCAGACGGAAAATTAATGTTGATATTTCTATATTGGTGATAAATTTGGAAAATTCAGCCAATAATGTACTTGGCGTTTAAGAGGCTTTTAGATAGGGGTGTGAATATGTAGGGAATGGAGGGATGTGGACTACTTGTAGTTGGACCTGGCACTTTTTAATTAATACCTTGGCTTGGGGCCCCTGTTGGGAACCAGCTGCTAACCTTCCTCTTCCGAGAGAGTCTTCATTCTTCACTGAGTTCAGGGGGAGTGAAGGGCGTGAGTTTCACATCATCACCAACTCTGTAAATTGATCTCACACCAAACATAAAACAAATATTTTTTTTTAAATAAAAGAATTGCAGATGGTGAAAATTTGAAATAAAAACAGAAAATGCTGGAAATACTCAGAATGGTCCTGGTGGAAAGAGAAACAGGTCAACGTAACCTTTCAGTTCAAAGAATCTTCATCAGAACTTGAAAATGAGAAAACAAGCAAATAAAAGTGCTGGGGGAACTCAGCAGGCCAGGCAGCATCTGTGAAGGGAATGGACAGACAGCGTTTTGGGTTGGGTGTCTGAAGAAGGGTCCCAACTTGAAAAAATCTGTCCATTTACCTGGACAGGTGTTGCCTGGCCTGCTGAGTTCCTCAGGCATTTTATGTTTGCTCAAGGTTCCATCATCTGGAGTTCCTTGTGTTTCCAAATAAAAGAAGACACATTATATTAAGCGGCACAGACAACGGGAGAGAGATGGTGGGGCAAAAGGGGTAGTCAGTGTTGCTGGAGGGATAAGCTGTTGGTGAAACTATCTGATTGAGATTTTGATGAGCCATCACAAGTAAGTGACATCTAATAGCTCTGGGAAACAGTGCAGGCAGTGGTGATGGAGGAAAATTAATTAAATAAATACTTTGAACGGATGTTCTCTCGCAAACTGGAGGAGTGGGTTGTGTGTGTGCACACACGCTGGAAGAAGGTGTTGAATTCATTATTGAACCTGGGAAGACTGCAAGGTGGCCAGATGGAAAATGAAGTGCTGTTCCTCTTTGGGTTTCGCCATAAACAGTGTAGGAGGCCACAGTGACCACATGATTCCTGAGTGGGGGATGGGAGAATTAAAGTGACTGACAGCTGTAAGCCCAGGATCAATCCTGCAGACTGAACATAAGTGATCACACCCAACCTACCTTTGGTTTCTCCAGCATGGAGGAGATCACATTGTAAACACTGAGTCCAAGTGAAACTAGTACTGCTTCCAGTATTTCCTTGACAAATGAACAGTGAAATTCTGGATGCATATAAAATATTTCAGAATAATGAGTTTTAATTTGAGACACACACGGGCTCTATCTACGCAAATGGGATTAATGTAGATGGGCATCAAGATCGGCATGGATGTGATGGGCTGAAGATACTGAGACTACATGCTTTTCAATCATTTTTAACTATTTGATCTTCTGGTTCATTGACTAAAGGATACATATGTGTGTACTACAGTAATTGTTACCTTAAAATAAGTCTTGGGCACCACTGTACAAATTATGGAGAAAAAGTGTGGCACAGCGGTAGATTTGATGCCTTACAGCACCAGAGACCTGGGTTCGATCCAGACCTTGGGTGCTGTCTGTACAGAGTTTGTACATTCTTCCTGGGACCACGTGGGTTTTCTCCGGGTGCTCCGGTTTCCACCACATTCTAGACGTGCGAGTTTCTGGGTTAATTGGCTTCTTTAAATTGTCCCTAGTATGTAGGATTGATCTAGTGTTCAGGTGATTGCTGGTCAGCGTGGACACAGTGGGTCTGTTTCCACACTGTATCTCTAAACGAAACTAAAGAAACAACTGGACGCTTATTATAAATAAAGTCTGCTTCACATTGCCTAAAATGACTGGAAAACCTGGATGGGTTTGTGTAAGGAGCACTGTTTGGCCAAGAGCCTTCTGGCATGGTTGTGGGGTTTTACATGGTCACCCAATGCAGTATCGGATCTGACTAATCGTTGTACTGCCAACATACAGTCTTACTGGGTACACAGTTTAGCTATGTGTTTGCGGCATGTTAGCCAGGGTCACTTTAGACTATTACCTCCTGGGGTGCCACATTGAATGATGTGATTCGGAACAGTTTACTCTCTGGAGTAAAATGTAACTGGGACGGTGCTACCTTGCTGAAGCCACACCTACTGTTATTTGACTGAATTGGATCGTGTTCCCTGAGTTCAGATTCCATTTGCTGTACAGTTATTAGAAACATAGAAAATTAGGTGCAGGAGTAGGCCATTCGGCCCTTTGAGCCTGCACCGCCATTCAATATGATCATGGCTGATCATCCAACTCAGTATCCCGCACCTGCCTTCTCTCCATACCCTCTGATCCCCTTAGCCACAAGGGCCACATCTAACTCCCTCTTAAATATAGCCAATGAACTGGCCTCAACTACCATCTGTGGCAGAGAGTTCCAGAGATTCACCACTCTCTGTGTGAAAAAAGTTCTTCTCATCTCGGTTTTAAAGGATTTCCCCCTTATCCTTAAGCTGTGACTCCTTGTCCTGGACTTCCCCAACATCGGGAACAATCTTCCTGCATCTAGCCTGTCCAACCCCTTAAGAATTTTGTAAGTTTCTATAAGATCCCCTCTCAATCTCCTAAATTCTAGAGAGTATAAACCAAGTCTATCCAGTCTTTCTTCATAAGACAGTTCTGACATCCCAGGAATCAGTCTGGTGAACCTTCTCTGCATTCCCTCTATGTCAATAATGTCCTTCCTCAGATTTGGAGACCAAAACTGTACGCAATACTCCAGGTGTGGTCTCACCAAGACCCTGTACAACTGCAGTAGAACCTCCCTGCTCCTATACTCAAATCCTTTTGCTTTGAAAGCCAACATACCATTCGCTTTCTTTACTGCCTGCTTCACCTGCATGCCTACCTTCAATGACTGGTGTACCATGACACCCAGGTCTCGCTGCATCTCCCCCTTTCCCAATCGGCCACCATTTAGATAATAGTCTGCTTTCCCGTTTTTGCCACCAAAATGGATAACCTCACATTTATCCACATTATACTGCATCTGCCATACATTTGCCCACTCACCCAGCCTATCCAAGTCACCTTGCAGTCTCCTAGCATCCTCCTCACAGCTAACACTGCCCCCCAGCTTAGTGTCATCCGCAAACTTGGAGATATTGCCTTCAATTCCCTCATCCAGATCATTAATATATATTGTAAATAGCTGGGGTCACAGCACTGAGCCTTGCAGTACCCCACTAGTCACTGCCTGCCATTGTGAAAAGGACCCGTTTACTCCTACTCTTTGCAGGACCCGTTTACTCCTACTCTTAAGCGGACTTGCGTAAGAAGGGATGTAAACTAATCTCTTGCTGACTCATACATTTACTGGGTCTGAAGTTCCTCCAAGGAATAATCGCAGCGGCATTCCCTGCGTTTGTCGTCTGTAATTTAATTTGGAGATCAATATAGCACCCAGATCAGTCAGTCAAAGTTTAGTTTAGAGATACAGTGTGGAAACGGGCCCTTTGGCCCACCGAGTCCACGCTGACCATCAATCACCCGTTCACATTGATTCTATGATATCTCATTTTCGCATCCACTGCCTACGCATTAGGGCCAATTTGCAGACGGCCAATTAAGCAATAAACCTGCACGTCTTTGGGACAAGGGTAGAAACCAGAGTACAAAGAGGAACCCTACACAGTCTCAATAAGAACATGCAAATTCCACACCGTCCACAGAATATTGCATCCAAGGTCAGGATCAACCCTGGGTCTCTGGCGCTGTGTGGCAGCTACTGTACTGTCCCAAGTGTTATACAGGAATTCTCAAACTACATATCTCAAGGCGGTATATTTTTTCAATTTTACTTAGAGACATACAGCGTAGAGACAGACCATCTGGTCCAATTTGTCCATGCTAACCAAGATGCCAAAGATACTAAGTCCCATTTACCGGCATTCTGGCCAATATCTCTAAACCATTTCCATCCATATACCTGTTCAAATATATATTTAAATGTTGTCACTGTACCTGCCTCAATTAGTTCCTCTAGCTCGTTGTATCGTGTGGATATTGTTGGCCAGTGTCATCTCACCTCAGCTGCTCATGGTCCAGAGTTGATCTCGTTGGTGGAACTACAGACGCAACAAATTTCATTTCCCGAAGGACACAAGTGAACAGATGAGTTTTTACGAAACTTTCATGCTCATTATTCCATTTCATTCCTGTTGGATGATACTATTGGAATTCAAAACAATGCTTAATCTACTGGAGCAACTCTGTGGATCAAGCAGCATCTGTGGAGAGAAAGGAATGATGGACGTTATGCAATGTCAACTGTACCTTCTTTAGTCAGAGGCTGGTTAATCTGTGGAATTAATTGCCACAGAAGACTGGAGACCAAGTCAATGGATATTTATAAGGCAGAGATAGATAGATTCTTGATTAGTGCGGATATCAGGGGTTATGGGGAGAAGACAGGAGAATGGGGTTAAGAAGGAGAGACAGATCAGCCGTGATTGAATGATGGAAGACTTGGGCCAAATGGTCTAATTCTGCTCCTATCAGTTTAGTTTAAAGACACAACACGGAAACAGGCCCTTTGGCCTACTGGGTCTGTGCCAACCAGCTATCCCCACACATTAACACTATCCTACACCCACTGGAGACAATTTTTACATTTACCAAGCCAATTAACCTATAAACCTGTACGTCTTTGGAATGTGGGAAGAAATCGAAGATCTCGGAGGAAACCCTCGCAGGTCACGGGGAGAACGTACAAACTCTGTACAGGCAGTCTCCGGCACTGCGTTTGGTGTCAGGCAGCAACTCTACCGCTGCGCCACAGTGACTGCCCGTCACTTATGGACTTCCGCATCACAGGTGCTGCTCAACCTGCTGAGTTCTTCCATTGGATTGTTTGTTTCTCTAGATTCCAGTGCCTGGCAGTGACGTGTCTTAGTTATTTGAATTTAAATTACTCGGGTATTTCAATAGGATCCCTGGTAAAATTGGTAAATGGCTTGGTAAAATTGTAAATTGCCCCTGTTGTGTAGGATAGTGCTAGTATACATGGATTGATGCAGACTTGATGGGCCGAAGGGCCTGCTTCCAAGCTGAACCAAACTAAACAGCTTCTGAAAGTGAAGCGAATCGATGGTTATTGAGGAAAACGAAGCGGGAAGCTGCAGGAAACAACAGGTGAATGGAAACAGTGTCTTTGCTGTCCAAGCAGTGGATGGAATCATCAAAGTTAGACACATAATGCTGGAGAAACTCGGTGGGACAGGCAGCATCTCTGGGGAGAAAGAATGGGTGGAGATAAGGAAGGATAAGATGTGAAAACATAGATCAAAGTGGACAATGTTCAAGCAAATATAGAATAGCACATTGTTAGCTGAGGGGAAGGTGACAACGAGGCATACAATCAGTAAAAATGAAATCATCAAACTGTTGTAGAATTCCAATTTCATGATTTTACATGTACGGAGAGATTGCACAACCTGCTATCAGCCTCCTGTGAAGATTGTGGCAATCGTAACTGAGGGAAACATTGCGTTGGGTACAATTTCACAAGCTGAAGGAATGAATTACTGTGATTTCCAATGCAATTTTCTCAAACATGCACTTCTCCTAAAGACAGGGAAAATAGTTGACGTCTTTACTGAATTATAGTGTTGTAAGCTTGGATTACACTTGTTGAACATGACATAGTATTAGAATCTTGAATTCTGTCTCCTGCTGTTCATAAATCTTTACTTTACGACCAACCAGTTCAAATTGGCACTTACCTTAAATTTTATCTCACATTCAAAAGCTATCGCTGTCCTAGAACAGACTCATAGACATCTCTCTGTTAGGCACTAGGCTGCGGGAAATACTTGCAGGTAATGAATGATCTGGTAGTCTGTTCTTTGCCTTGTGCTCTTTTGAAAAATGGTACAGATTGATAACTAAAGATTCGTTATAACCAGCATCTGCATTTCCTTCCGACACAGTATAATGGGACTGTTCTTTTGTATTACAAAAGAATGAGAGATGATTTGCGAAAGGAAAATCAAGTTTAGCTGTTCTAATGGGGTTATTTAGGAATCAGAGCTCAAGAAAATAGTACACCAAGTGGAGAACAGGGATATGTCTGGTCAGGACCCTTCTTCAAGCTAATTATCACCTATCCATGTTCCCCAGTGTGGCACAGTCATGCAGCGTTAGAGTTGCTGCCTCACAGCGCCAGCGACCCGGGTTCGATCCTATCTCAGGGGTGCTGTCTGTAAGGAGTTTGTTCAGTCTCCCTGTGACCACATGCGATTTCTCCAGGTACTCCAGTTTCCTCCCACATGTTTTTGGACTGAATTCTGTTTTTAATTTGTGTTTCTGTGATGTCTTTATTATTTATTTTATTCTGATTATATGTTTATATTTCCTGTTAACCTATGTAAGGTGTCCTTGAGATTTCTGAAAGGCGCCCAATAAATAAAATGTATTATTATTATTATTATTATTATTATTATCCTAACGACGTGTGGATTTGTAGATTAATTAGCTTCAGTAAAAATAGTCCCTAGTGTGTAGGATAGTGCCAGCATACAGGGCGATCGCTGGTCGACGTGGACCGAAGGGCCCATTTCCACTGTATTTCTCTAACGTAAAGTAAAGATGTTGTCTGAGCTGCAGAGTTACTCCAGCACTTTGTGTCCTTTTGTGTAAGGAAGCATCCACAGTTTCTCGTCTCTACACAAGAAAAGAAGAACAGTAAACGGAAACCAGGCCCCACCAGGCAATTTGATCATGGCTGACGCAGGCTGTCCTCGGCTCCTCTTCTGCACCAGTTCCCTATGGCCACTCAAGATTTCTCAATCCTTCAAATACTCTCTCCATCTTAAATATTTTCAATGATCGAACTCCCACCACCCTCTGGGGAAGAGAACTCGAGATTTCTCTACCCTCTGATTGAAGAAATTTCTATGCATCGCAGTCAGAAACAATTGGTCCCTTATCTTGCAACTATGCTCCCTTGTTCATGATCCTGCCCTGAGTGAAAACTGGTCAACATCTACCCTGTCAAACCACAGCAGAATCTTGCAGGTTGGAATAAGATCACCCTCTTCTGAGCTCCATCGAGTACAGACCCACACCGCCTAACCTCTCTTGATAGGACAATCTAGGCAAGAGTGTTTTATTGTCACATGTCCCGAAACAGTTTAGTTTAGAGATACAGCACGGAAACACATCCTTCACCCCACTGAGTCCACACTGACCAACGATCCCCGCACATTAGCACTTATCCGACATGCTAGGGACAATTTTTACAATTATACCAAGCCAATTAACCTACAATCCTGTACGTCTTTGGTTTGTGGGAGGAAACCTTGGAGAAGATGTTCAGAGAAAAGCCACGCAGATCACGGTGAGAAGGTCCAAACTCTGTACAGACAAGCACCTGTAGTCAGGATCGAACCCAGGTCTCTGGCGCTATAAAGCAGTAGCTCTACCACTATGCCACTGTACCGCACAGAACAATGAAATTCTTACTTGCAGCACCACAATAGGTATATGAACACAGTAGGTGTAGGAAGCAACTGCAGATGCTGGTTTACACCAAAGATAGACACAAAAAGCTGGAGTAACTCAGCGGAATAGGCAGCATCTCTGGAGAAAAGGAACAGGTGACGTTCCGGGTCGAGACCCTTCTCCTGACTGAGTACTCGGTAGATACCACAATAAACAACAAAAAGAAGTTCAATAAATGAAAGAGAGACAAGAACAAACCCTGAAGTTCCTAGTGCAATCAACCCAGTTGGAAGTTTAGTTGCAGTTCGTAGTGTTCAGTAGCCTGAATGTTGTTGGGAAGAAACTGTTCCTGGACAACATACAATAGGCGCAGGATTAGGCCATTCGGCCCTTTGAGCCAGCACAGCCATTCTATATGATCATGGCTGATCATCCACAGCTTGACATTAGTTTTTGGGCTCCTACACCACCTTCCCGATGGCACGAGTGGAATGTGAGCGTTGCCAGGGTGATATTGCTCCTTGATGATGCTTGCTGCTTTTTTGAGGCCGCGCCTTCTACACAGATCCTTACAACAGTGGAATCCCTGCAATTCTAACATCCTCTGATAATCTCCTTTGGGCTGCCTGCGGTGCTAAGATGTGAATAAGGTGAACCAGTGAATTTGATGTATTTGGATTTTTGGAAGACTTTTGATGAGGTCGTGCACCAGAAAGGTGATCAATGTGGGAACACGTGGAATTGGGAGTAGTATACTGACCCTGTATCTGGACTGCTCCAGATTCCAGCATCTGCAGTCACGAGTGTCACGGTATTAGATTGCTCATTGTGCAAAAATCACAAGAACAGTGAAAGGAGAGAATAAAGCCTCAGATGTGTTTGATGTGTTTCAATGAGTTATCTTTCCCAGATTTCAAGGCTCAAGGTTTCAAGGTCAGTTTATTGTCACATGTACCAATTAAGTTACAGTGAAATTTGAGTTACCATCTTGAATTCCACTTGGGAATCAAAAAAAGTATCTTGTCATCTTTTGCTGCTCCATTAGGTTGTATTCCCAGACTGATGCATGTCACTAATACTGCCCATTCTTACTAAAAAAAAATTGAATGGTGTTTATTTCTTGGCAACCCATGGTATTCGCATCCTCTTTAATGTAGTTTTGGTCTTAAAAAAAGCTGCTCCAGTGAACTAGTCTTCAGATATTATACTTTCTGCTGGAATTAAAAATTTGTTTTCAAATAGCTCGAGATTCGACATAAGCCTCTTAAGTATTAATCCTTCTGGGGCTTTGTTATACCAACAGATCAGATTTGATGTTGCAATTTAAAATATAATGTTTGATGCAATCAGCAAAATGACAATCTGTAAATGTCCAAGCTATCCTGTCATGGTATGGATCTAAATGACAGCTCACCAGTGTTTAAGAATGTAAAATAGGTTCCAATCTTGTTTCTGTTGGAGACATTTTTTTTTGTGGAAAACTGATTAGATCTGGATGTGTTATGAAAATCCTTTCTTTATGGGTATGGGGTTGTGTGGATTAAATAGACTTGGATTGCTTAATTCTTGTATTGGAAAGTGTGCATCTGAGGCATATCCTCAATAAAACACCTTGCCCCTCATCCTTTAAAGAGCTACACAGTGACACAGCAGATAGTGCTGCTGCTCCAATGACCCAATTTCGATCCTGGCCTCTGGTGTAGTTTAGTTCAGTTTTGTTTAAAGATACAGCACTATGGTCATCATTAAATTCCCCCTTAGAAGATGTCCGTCCTAGTATCACTTCCACCTCTGCATCAATTTTTAATTATCCACGTGAAATGTTTTTATTTTTGTAATCTACATTAAAGCACCCAGATAAATTCAAGATTTGGTTGATTTGGTGCAGCTGGAATTAAAAATCAATTAGCATAGCATGTGGATGAAGGATATTTATTTTATATACTGGGCTTTGTAGATGAGATATGCAAACTCAGCAGTTTGTATTGTCTGTGCTTTGGTGAATGTTGCCTGCTTGGTTGGGTAGCCTTTTATGTTGTGCAGTTTGATCTCCAAAGCAAAAGCAACTTGCCTGGGCAGTCAAGTCACAATGTATTAGATTTCTTGATGCATTCAACTCAACCAGTCTTTCATTTAACAATCTTGGAAAAGAGCCAGCAAAGTATTGGCTGCACACTTTGAAAAGGGTGATAATTGGTATTAACTGAAGATTGTTGAAATGTTTATCTGGGAATGTTTCCCTTGATACTCGAA
The DNA here is from genome assembly GCF_028641065.1 of Leucoraja erinaceus. Classification (NCBI taxonomy): domain Eukaryota; kingdom Metazoa; phylum Chordata; class Chondrichthyes; order Rajiformes; family Rajidae; genus Leucoraja; species Leucoraja erinaceus. The sequence continues at coordinate 19,871,259 of NC_073406.1, read as the reverse complement.
TAGCCTTGATTTTCAAACACAAAATTGTGATTAGTCGTACCCAGAGGCCTTTATGCCTGTTGGTAAGATACAAGTGGCAGGTAAGTTGTTTGCCTAATAGTAATCTCTAATGGCCAGTGGTTCAGTGGTACTTCATTATCACATCTACCTTTAGTTTAGTTTGGAGGTACAGCGGAGAAGCAGGCCCTTCAACCCACTGAGTCCATGCCGACCAGTATTCCCTGCACTAACATCACCCTACACATACTAGGGACAATTTACAATTTTACCAAGCCAGTTGGCCTAAAAAACCTATATGGGCACCCGGAAAAAACCCATGCGGGTCACGGGGAGAACATACAAATTCTATTCAGACAGCGTCTATAGTCAGGATCGAACCCACTGTAAGGCAGCAACTGTTCCTTTTCGCATATAATACAGTCAAAATCTTGCCAGATGAAAGCACAATCATACCCAGGTGTAATAAAACAAGCCAGGTGCGCTTAGCACAATTTCTGGAAAGGGTCATAGAACAATTAAATTGACTTTATCACAGCAGGCCATTCAGCCCTCTAATATGTGTTGGTTCCTGCTAGAGCTTTTTCCCCCTGTTTTTGTCCCAAATGGATTGACAAATGACCTTCCCCCTTCTCCCCCACCCCCATATTCCTATCTAATTCATTACCATCTTACCTTAATGTGGTTTACTGAGTTTTATACATGTGTCTTGTGTATGAATATCCAAGTAAACACTAGTATTTTAAGAACACTTTAGACGGGCAAATTAAAACATCTTTACAAGGCACGTGTATGTGCCTTGAAATTCAATTGTGTGTTGCTATGCGCTCATGAATATAATGTACAATGTGAGTACACCCAATTCTGCCTTCCCCTCACCTGTATCCTTCCAACACTTGCCAAGCTCTTTTTTCCAGCTTTCTCCCCATCAGTCTGAAGAAGGATTTTGATACCAAATATCATCTGTCATTCCCTCCGCAGACGCCTGACCTGAGTTCTTCCACCACTTTGTGTTCTACTTAAGAATCCAGCATCTGCAGTCTCTCGTGTCACTGTTTCCAGATTGTTTTCCTGCATGTCTAAATTTAATCTGGGCGATTCATAGTCACACAACTAACATAGTTACCAGGATAACAACATTTCCTGTGCCACTCTCCATTTGGACCACCCTTGAGATAGTGAAACCCCATTTACCTGGGAGATTCCTTGCCCCGTTAGGCTTCAATGTTGCATTGCTGGTCTGCAATCTCTTCGCTCCAACATCCTGTTAGTCCTGACCCCCCCGTCCCTCCCCCCAAATGTCACAGACTCTTCCTCTGGAGACTGGTTCAATATTCCAAGGCCAGGAATGTCCCAGGAAATTGTGGTCTCATTTTCCCAAAGGAATAGATCAATGTTAGCAAGGAGAAGATAACAACAAAACAAACAGATAAAATGTAAATGATAAGAGTCAGAGTGGTGGGAGAACTGGGATGGGGGAGGGATGGAGAGAGAGGGAAAGCAAGGGTTACTTGAAGTTGGAGAAGTCAATATTCATATTGCTAGGGTGTAAACAGCACAAGCGAAATATGAAGTAGTTATCCCTCCAATTGTGCTGGACCTCACTCTGACAATGGAGGAGGCCCAGGACAGAAAGGGGGGGGGGGAGTTAAGTGTCTAACAACAGGGAGATCAGGTAGGCTGTAAAAATAGCATTTTCATATAAAGAATAAAGGAAAATCTATGGAGGCAGAAAATATTATTGTATACAGTGAACCAAAATTCAAGTTGCGATTGTCTAATTTTCATATGCACTGGAACAATGAAACTCATACGGTCACATTAATGCAACAATATAACAAACGAATATTCAATAGCAATATCAGAAGTAACCCTTGCATCACCTGTCTCTCTCCATCATTCCCCTGTCCCAAGTCGTACTAGCTTCAAAGTCAACTTGTTGAGTCTCACTCTCCTCTAGCCCACAGCTAACAATGGACTGTTTCCTTTATCATTGTTACTTTTTTGCATATCTTTCATTCATTTGTTCTATATTCCTCTATATCACCGTCTATATCTCTCATTTCCCTTTCGCCTATGTATGAAGAATGGCCTTGAAAAATGTTGACATAATTAAACAAACTGGTTCACTTCTTAATAAACAGACAGCTCGCAATACGGTTTGGTAGACCAATTCAAACTTTACTAATTATCGACCGATGGAAGTGGCAAGGAAAACCCCAGCCAAGTGAGCAACACGGACACTTGGCTGTCCTCTCTCCACTTCCCTGAACACAGAATTACATGGTATTTTATACTGTTCTTTTGCCACCAAAGCACATTCAAAAGACATTAGTCATGGTCAGAGGTACAGTAAATACACATTACTACAGGATGCGACTGGGTTTGTCTTTTGTCAATCATCAGTTGCATATCAAAGGCATCCTGTCATTTGGTAAAAGGTAGTTGGATCAAAGGCATCAGACATTGCCTCAATACCCCTCACTGGGATTAATCTGGGCTTCCTCCCTCATCAATTGGTAGACGCATTTCAAAGTCATCGGTCATTGTCTCGAAACATAGCAACCTGAAGCAAGCCTGTGCTTGCCTTTCTGTATCAATCTACAGGAGAAAAGCCTGCTTTGAGACTAAATATAAGTGTAATCTAGCCCAGGAATCCATTTGATATATTTTTTATATTTTTAACATCATTCAGCCTTATCAGTCTCGACCTAAAACGTCACTTATTTCCTTTTCCCGCTGAGTTACTCCAGCTTTTTGTGTCGATCTTCCGTTTAAACCAGCATCTGCAGTTCCTTCCTACACATTCAATGCATCCTTTATTCTATGTAAATCAGACCATGACAGTGCAAGCCAAGTTACTTAGTGCAACCTCAGCAGAACAAATTCCATAGCAGTTCAGTACTGAGGTTGTGGCATAAGTTGTGCAACGCGGTTCAAAAGTCTTGTGGTTGAAAGGAAGAAATTCCACAAACTTGAAGTTTCAATCCTCGGGCTCCTGTACCATCTTCCCAATGGTAGAGGTGATATAAGAACGTTGCAAGGGTGGGGTGAGTATTTGATATTAGTTGCCTCCTTGAGGTAGAGCTTCCTCTAGATTCCTTTCTTGGTGCGAAGGTCGGTCGGTACCCATGATGGGCCAGACAATGTTCACCGCTTTCTGCAGCCTCCTTCGCTCTTGAGCTTTGGAACTGCAGACCAGGCTGTGATACAACTTGTCAGTGTGCTCCCCGCCAAACACAGACAGAAGTTTGATAGAGTATTTAGTGACATGCCGATTCTCCTGGAGGCAATTCCTTGATCTACAAATTGCTGAGAAGGCAAGCATGAAATGTGTTCTGATATTTGAGTGTTTTTTGAATATTAGTGTAGGAAGGAACTGCAGATGCTGGTTTAAACCGAAGATAGACACAAAATGCTGGAGTAACTCGGTGGGACGGGCACCATTTCTGGAGAGAAGGAATGGGTGACATATCGGGTCGAGACCCTTCTTCACTTCCTGACCCGATACATCACCCATTCCTTCTCTCCAGAGATGATGCCTGTCCTGCTGGGTTACTCCAGCATTTGGTGTCTTATCTTCAGTTTCTGAATATTAAGTACATTTGCAGTAATGTCCGCTTTTTCCCACCAATTTGTCGTATTATTTCAGGGTGCATGTCTGGAGTGGTAGGGTTCTGAAAGGGCGAGATACAAAGAGTCCCTGACCATTGCGTATCACCACTGGGATGTGCACTTGAGGAGCAGTGACTGACAGGGTTGTGACACCCATACTGCACGGTGGGCTTTAGCTTTGTAAAGTGTTGCCTGTCATTGTAAACTTTCAAATCTCTCAAACTCTTCAAATCGTTGTATTGCTTTGTGGTAACTTTGGAAGCAACATTGGTGCATTTAAATAGTTTTAAATTAATGGTGGTTTTGATAGTTTAATGATAAAATTTGCATGTTATTAATTTTGCAAAACATTGTATATACCCCCAGTGGAGCAAATGAGAGGTTGATACAAGAAACCCTGCAGTGGTAAAAGATAACACATACAGCGTTACAGCATAAATAAACTATGGCATTGAAGCACACAGAGGGGTCTTAGTCCAAGTCCATAGCTCTCTGAACCATCCTCTCAGCAACTAGAGAGCTATCCTGACCTCCCACCTACTTCATTGGAGATATTTGAACAATCTTTAATCAGACTTTACTGGACTTTATCTTGCACTAAACATTATTCCCTTTATCCCATATCTGTACACTGGACGGCTTGATTGTAATCCTGTATAGTCGTTTTGCTGGCTGCATAGCATGCAGCAAAAAGCTTTTCACCATACCTCGGCACACGTGACAATAATAAATGAAAATAACTCTCTGAAAATGGCAACACAAGTAGATTAGAGCGGTAAAGAGAGCGTATGGTATGCGTGCGTTCATTGACCAGGGCATTGAATACAAGAGCATGAAGTCATGTTCCAGCTGTATAGGATTTTGGTTAGGCCGCATTTGGAGTACGATATGCATTTCGGATTTGCCCCATTATGTTGAGGCTTTGCAGAGAGTGCAGAAGGGGTTTACCAGATTGCTGTTTTGAATCGAGGCTATTAGCTATAAGGAGAGGTTGGATGAACAGATTGTTTTCTCAGGCACGTGGGAGGCTGTGGGACACCCGATATGTATATAAAATTATAACAGGCACAGGTACATTAAGCAGTGATAGCCGTTTTCTCAGGATGGTAATATCAAATACTAAAGGGCATAACTTTAAGATGAGAGGGGCAAAGTTTAAAGGAGATATGCAGAGCAAATTTTTTTTTTAATTCCAGAGGATAATGAGTGCATGGAACTCGACGCCAGGGATGGTGGTGGTGGAGGCACATACGATAGTGGCATTTAAGAGGCTTTTTGATAGGCACATTGATATGGAGGGATATGGATCACGTGCAGGCAGAGGAGATTAGTTTATCTTGGCATCAAAGGGCTTGTTCCTGTGCTGTACTGTTCTATGGTGTCAATATAGCAGCCTTTCAAGTACTTGAAGAACCTTCTCAAGGAAATACAGGTGAAAAAAGTGCCAGAATGCCTCACCAGGTCAGGTGGTATCTCTGGAGAATGTGGTTAGGTGATGTTTCGGGTCAGGATCATTCTTTGGACTGGAATACTGGTGTTGATTTAGCATCTTAAGTCCAGGATGCCTCAAAATGCTTTGCTGGCAATGAATTGTATTGAAATTTCATAACTTCATGGTTCCATAACTTCAGGGCGGCATGGTGTATCGGTAGAGCTTCTGCCTTACAGCACCGGAGACCCGGGTTCAATCCTGCTTACGGGTGCTGTCTGTACGGAGTTTGAACGTTCTCCCTGTGATCTACGTGCGTTTTCTCTGAGATCTCCAGTTTCCTCCCACATTCCAAAGACGTACAGGCCAGTAGGTTAATTTGCTTGGTGTAAATGTAAAATTGTCCCTAGTGTGTGTAAGATGTGTAAGGTAGTGTTAATGTGCGGGGATCGCTGGTCGGTGCGGATTCCATGGGCCCGAAGGGCTGTTTCAGTGCTGTATCTCTAAACTAAACTAAACTTATTTTGTTGGGAAATATTCATTCTAGTTTAGTTTAGAGATACAGCGTGCGGAAACAGGCCCTTTGGATCACCGAGTCTGTGCCGACCAGCGATCCCCATACATTAACACTATCCTACGCACACTAGAGCCAATTTACACAAGCACCAAGCAAATTAACCTACATACCTGTATGTCTTTGGAGTGTGGGAGGAAACCGAAGTTCTCGGAAAAAACTCACAGGGAGAATGTACAAACTCCGTACAGAGAGCACCCGTAGTCGGGATCAAACCCGGATCTCCGGTGCTGTAAGGCAGCAACTCTACCGCTGCACCACCGTGCCACCCACAACATTCAAGCAAGAGATTGTATAAAATTTGCTGCGTCTTAAAATGCCCGTTTTAGTTTTTGTGCCCCATTATATTTCTCAATTAACACTTTTTAAAATATTTGATTTACAGGAATGTTCAGAGCAGCTGTTCCCAGCGGTGCCTCCACTGGCATCTATGAAGCATTAGAACTTAGAGATGGAGACAAGACACGATACTTGGGCAAAGGCAAGTGTATTGGCTTCACTGTCTAAATTTTAAGTCACAGTTCTATTTTGTGGTCTTTTTCTTCAAACGGTTAATCAATTTTGTATTTGTGTGATGCATACACATTGCATCTGAATTTTTAATTATTACCTCTGTCATGAAATCGTAGAAGTTCACAGCAAAGAGATGGGTTTTTCAGTCCATTGTGCCCACACGTCCAAAATACCTTTTCCAACCTACTCCCACATCTCAACTGGAATTTTAGTCTTGTAGATTACAATGCTTCAGTCTACCCAAGGATTTAATTTAAAAAAATGCAATTTTCTGTGTCTGACAAGCAGTTCCAGGTCTCCAACATAATCCGAGTTAAAAAAAAAAAGTCCCTTCTAAATTCCCTACCCAAAACATTAGATCCATGTTCCTGTTTTTCTGTTGTTGCAGAAATTGGTCTACTATACCCCAGAATGCACACTTGCAACTCCTTGATTAAATTTCCCTTCTACTGTCTGAAGAAGGGTTTCGGCCTATTTCTTCGCTCCATAGATGCTGCTGCACCCGCTGAGTTTCTCCAGCACTTTTGTCTCCCTTCTACTGTGCCTGTTCCACGGAAAATAACCCTAGATGATCCAATCTTTACCTCGTAGCTAATGTTTTAGTCATGATTAGATAGAGGCTCTGTTCTCTTTGGCTCCCAACCATTTTAAGGCTGGTTGGTTGGGGAAATTGACACATGGATGTTGTAAAGTTGTCAGCTTATACAGCAAATTGCAGGTGTCCAAATAAAATATCCAGAGATGCATTCCACTTGAGGTTAAAATAGATGGATACAAATTCTTAGCTTCCGATTCCAGAGATGAAGGATGATTGGATTGGTTACAACCAAAAAAGTGCATAAGGCTCCCAATTCCATTAAAGGTTGAAACAGATGTATAGAAATTTGTTAGCCTCTGAGTCTAGAAACGGAGTCTTGCCATAGAGGGAGTGCAGAGAAGGTTCACCAGACTGATTCCTGGGATGTCAGGACTGTCTTATGAAGAAAGACTGGATAGACTTGGTTTATACTCTCTAGAATTTAGGAGATTGAGAGGGGATCTTATAGAAACTTACAAAATTCTTAAGGGGTTGGACAGGCTAGGTGCAGGAAGATTGCTCCTGATGTTGGGGAAGTCCAGGACAAGGGGTCACAGCTTAAGGATAAGGGGGAAATCCTTTAAAACCGAGATGAGAAGAACCTTTTTCACACAGAGAGTGGTGAATCTCTGGAACTCTCTGCCACAGAGGGTAGTCAAGGCCAGTTCATTGGCTATATTTAAGAGGGAGTTAGATGAGGCCCTTGTGGCTAAGGGGATCAGTGGGTATGGAGAGAAGGCAGGTACGGGATACTGAGTTGGATGATCAGCCATGATCATATTGAATGGCGGTGCAGGCTCGAAGGGCCGAATGGCCTACTCCTGCACCTAATTTCTATGTTTCAATTTTTCTATGAAATGAAGGATGAATGGATTAGTTGCAGTTAAAAGGAGTATAGGGTTTCCAGTTCTACAGGTTAAAACAGATGTACAGAAATTCTTAGCTTCTTGAGATGAAGGACCATTGGATTGGTTGCAGTCAAAAAGAAGCTTAGATCACTGTTTTTGAATTCTCATAGATGCTTCTTTTAAGCTGTGCCAACATCACAACTACTTGGGGACGTGAGAAATGCCACAAAATGGCAGCTCATGATATGCTCAGGATGAGCCCTGCTTGGGATTTGTTCTTCGCAAAGCTGTCTATTTAATTGGCTTACTTTGACAGTGCCATTTACAGTTGGCAGCTTCTGCTTGCAGCCTCAACGCAGGAGATCAGCAGTAATTTATCACTTGTGTTCCGCGCGCTGAATGTTGTTCCAAATTACGTGCATTTAGGGCAATATCACACAGTGCGTAACACGGTGCTGCTTTGCGATTTTTATTTTGTTTTTTGCATAAACACGAGTCTTTTTAAAGCAAATATCTGCTGGCAATCGTGTTGGGTGCTGATGGCAGCCAATTTATCATTAGTGAGCTGTGTGCTTGCAGTGTTAGATTCTCTTTACTGCACTGGCACATCTCTCTCTGCTGTTGACAGAATGCTAATATTCCGACCAGGGATCTGCCAAATGTTTAGATTGCTGCTTGAGTGGAGGCACTAGTTTAGTAACGGGGGGCTGCCTCTATACATCACTCGTACACTGAGCTTTGACAACTGCACCCTGTGCATAGTACTTCATACGGGTTGATGGGCCGAGAGGTCAGATGCCAGGAGACGCCCTGGCCATTGACATTTGCTTCAACTGGAGCATTTGCCACGTTCTTTGTCTAGAGTCTGTGACTGCTCTGAGTGAATCGATTGAAAGATACAGCGTGGAAACAGGCCCTTTGGTCCATCGAGTCCACACCGACCGTCGATCACCCGCTCACATCAGGTCTATGTTATCCCACTTTCAACATCCACTCCCGACACATGAGGGGCAATTTACAGAGGGCAGTAAACCTCCAACCTACGCATCTTTGGGGTGTGGGAGTAAACCAGAGCATTCAGAAGAAATCTATGCGGTTGCAGGGAGTACGTGCAAACTCCACACAAACAGACGGGGTCTGGCGTTGTGAGGCAGCAACTCTACAAGCTACGACATTATGCCTCCCTTGAAATGCTAATATACACTTTAATTTATCAACTCAACTTTAAAGTAAAACTGTTATCAGAATCCATCAAGCACACAATCTTCTTGCCAACATTTTTCAGTGCAGTAGCTATACTGGAGAGTATGGTTCTGTCTGGCAGCAGGAATGTAGACCAGGTGCCATCAATCCCACCGGAAGTATTCCAACCCATATCGTAAGATGAGTTTCCATTGGATTTCTGCTGAGTTACTCCAGCACTTTGTGTTGGTCCCGACCCGAAACGTCACCTGTCCTTTTTCTCCAGAGGTGCTCCCTGGCCCACTGAGTTGCTCCAGCACTTTGTGTCTTCTATTGGATTTAGTTGGCTGCAATGTAATCATCTGCAGAGAGCGCTGCAAGGCTTTAGAAAACGTTCATGGCCAAAGGACTCGGTTATTATGCGTAATGTTTTTTGATTGAAAGTTACACCATGGATACGGGCCCTAAGTCCACACCAATCATCCGTTCACACTAAAGGGCCTGTCCCACTGTACGAGGTAATTCAAGAGTTCTCCCGGGTTTTCCCCCTGATTTGAACTTGGAGAATGACCGTAACGGGTCTTTAGGAGTTCGTGGATGTCTCGTAGCGGCTCGTAATACTAACAGCAGGTACTCGGGAAATCCGGTAAACTCGTGATGTTTTTTCAACATTATGAAAAATGTCCACGAGTGAAAAAAATACTCGTGATGAAATAAATTGATACTTTTTACTCGTACAAGCTGCTACGAGACATCCACGAACTCCTACAGACCCACTACGGACATTCTCCGAGTTCTAATCAGGGGAAAACTCGGGAGAACTCTTGAATTACCTTGTACCTTGGGGCAGGCCCTTCATTCTGTTATCCCATTTTTTGCATCCACTCCCTACTCTCTAGAGACAATTTAGAGACCAATGGACCTACAAATAGTGAGATGTTTTGTATTCATTTGCAAAGTAAAGGGATAAACTTAGTTACACCTACTTTTTCCACTTGCAATGTACAAGAGTGACTCTTGAAATGTTTTTTTTAAGTTTTGACTGGTGCTGTGTATTTTGGTTTTATGCACCGATTTATTTTACATTGTTTTATGTTCATTTGTGCTTCATTTTCACTTCTGCCAGGTGTGTCGAGGCCTGTTAAGTATATTAATGAATTACTTGGACCTGCTTTGTGTAGTCAGGTAACTAGTGCACCTGTGATGGTTGATTTACTGAGCATGCAGGTTTGCAAACTAACACTTGAAGCAGGCATCTGTTGATTCATCTTTCCTGGCCCACTCTTTCCCTCTTCGTCTACTAATGACATCAAACCAAATTAAAATTGGACACCTGTCCAGTAACAATCCCAGCAGATGGTCCACTACTGCCTGTAAAGCACGTGTGTGGGTTTGAACTATTATTAATTTGCTTGTTTATTCCAGGTGTTACAAAAGCTGTTGATAACATCAATTCAATAATTGCACCTGCGCTTTTGAAGAAGGTAGGTGTGTGTTAACCTTGATGTGCTCTGTTGAATGTGTTGGTGTCCAAAATGGGCAGGGGTATTTCAGAATTATGGTGGAAAATGGCCTCCAGATCCGTGCCCGTTGCTGTTGAGCGGAATTGGCTTCATTGCTCGATCTCCTGCAAGATCATGTCCAGCTGGGCGACATGCATCTGCCAGCAGACAGGTTCAAGGCAGAAGTTCCTACAGCACATGTTGCAGGAAACTGGACTTTTGACTTTGTGCCTCGGGCCCTAGAGATGGGAGGAATAAATACCCTGTCTCCAGGGGTGACCATGCCAAACTGATTACACCAAATGGTTGAATTACAAACATGCCATGGATGCTACACACCTTTGAAGTGGTAATTGCAAATTGTTTTATTTTCTAGTCTAGTCAAAGCAGCGCAGTTAGAAAAGTTAAGATTATTATTTAAGGGAGACTAGTCTGATGCTGGGTATTGTCCCCCATGAGGCTGTGACTGTTTGGTGATTTCCTTGTTGAATCAGAAGCCAGAGATATGAGAGACTGCAGATGCTGGAAGCTTGTGTAAAAAAAAATAGACTGCTGGAGGAACTCAGTGGGTCAGGCAGCATCTGAGGAGGGAACAGGATGGGCAGCACTTGGGGTCTGACGAAGGCTTCTGACCCCAAAACGTTGTTAGACCCTTTCCCTCCGTAGATGCTGCCTGACCCACTGAGTTCTTCCTGCAGTTTGTTTTTTGAGTCAGGAAGTCACAGGATCAAGTCCCGCAGAGGCTTGAACAGGCTGGAAATATGCACATCAAAGCTTTACTTTTTTTACTGAAAGTTTTCCTAAAACGATAACCATTTCAGACAATAGATAGACGCAAAGTGCTGGAGTAACTCAGCGGGTCACACAGCATCTCAGGAGAAAACAGGACAGGTGATGTTTCGGGCTGGGACCCTTGTTCAGACGCAAAATGTAACCCAGCCTCTATCTTCAGAGATCCTGCTGAGTTACTCCAGCACTTTGTATCTATCTTTGCTATAAACCAGCATCTGCAGTTCTTTCACCATTTCAGACAATGTGAACTTCCTGTAAAATTGATACTAATGTGCATGACAATGGGAATGGAGAAGCAGAAAAGATTGAAAGAGAAAGATTTATTTCTCACTCATTTGCTTCAAGCAAATTGCTTTACTCATTCTGCGTTCAATCAGTGTAGGAACAAAAGCAATCAATCAGGATTTATCACAATCTTAGTTTGCATCCAAACTTTATTGCCGTGGCAGTTTGCTTTTAATTCTACAGGATAGCAATTATTTGGTTGAAATGACAAGAGTGTTTATGTGTCCATGTTACGGTTTCCTTTTAATGAACTTCTCTCCCTAATGGTTAATATCTGTAATTCTCCAGCCTCTTGTCTGCTGACATTAATAGACCTGTGCGGAGACTTATGCTTGTGTACTACTGTTATTTCCATTTTAAAACCAAATTACTTTTAGTTCGAAAAATCAATTTGGTGGTGTTTAATTAAGAACCGTGTATTTGTGTGGGATCGCCAGCATTGTAGTAACGCTGCTGCTGCATTCAGGTTAATAAATGTGATTCTTTTCATCCCCCATAACTCTTTTCATTTTGCTTATGTGCCTGGTTAATTAATATTATAACTACTTGGTATGCTTGAGTTGGTTCTTCATTTGTGTGTAGTCTGCAGTGCGCATTAATTCATCTGGAATGCATGTTCCTCTCATTCTAATTTGTTGCCTGACTGGGGGAAAAAATCCGGATACAATCACAAATATTTGCATGAGTGGCAAATTTTTTGCTTTTCTATTCTTTGCTGGTAAGTACTAGATAAATATGCGAGACAGAGATGAGATCCACATGAATGCTGGTGGTAGTTGTTGTGAACTGCAGTGATTTGATAGATCTAGATCTTGGGTAAGACTGTAGACCTTTATCACAGAATTCTATTAATGTACTGTTTAGTTTAGAGATACAGCGCGGAAACAGGCACTTCAGCCCACCGAGTCCACAATAACCAGCCATCCCCACACACTAACACTATCCCACACATGCTAGGGAGAATTTACATTTTTACCAAGCCAATACAAATTTGTATGTCTTTGGTGTGTGGGAGGATAATGGAGCTCCTGGAAAATTCTCCCTGTCGGTTTGCTCCTGGGCCTGGCCAAGATGGCCATTCGCGGGTCCAGGCAGCGGGTAGCTGATGGTCACACCAGAGTCGACTGCCTGCCCGCCCCTCTCTTCCGGGCCTACGTCCGTGCTCGCGTGTCATTGGAGAGGGAACACGCGGTGTCCACGGGGACTCTGGAGACATAGAAACATAGAAATTAGGTGCAGGAGTAGGCCATTCGGCCCTTCGAGCCTGCACCGCCATTCAATATGATCATGGCTGATCATCCAACTCAGTATCCCGTACCTGCCTTCTCTCCATACCCCCTGATCCCCTTAGCCACAAGGACCACATCTAACTCCCTCATGAACCTTCCATGAACGTTGGTTGCCATGGGAGGTCAAGTGTATTATTGATAAAGGTGGCAATACTTTTATTAGATAACTGTAAATTACCAATATAGGTAGTCTTTGATCATTACTATTTTTTTAAATAGCCCAGACCCTTGAACCCTGGCACTTGTGTGAGTGTCTGGTCACACCCATTGTTCATTTCCACTACCCTCACCATTGTAGCAATAATATTCCTGGATCATTTAATGTGCCTTAAGTGGCCCGAAATTACATTATAAAGCCTTATCTTCAGTATTCTAACCAATATTCAATCCTCAATCAGTTAGGGATATGCATTAAAATCTGGCCATTCATGTCTTGGAAATGGAATCTGATAAATAAATGAGTGCATTTCCTGAGGAGCTGTACCGTTGTTGCAAGTATCGTGTATCGTGTCACTGCTCCCTTCCCTCCTGAGAGCTGTAATCCATTTCACATTTCAACCCCACAGCAAACGGAGGCTTTTTATTCATTTAAATATCAAAAGTTGTCTGTGTGTAAACTGAGATTGAGTGAAAGATGACAGCATGGAAACGGGCCCTTCAGCACACCGAGTCCATGCTGATCATCAACCTCCTGTTCACACTAGCTCTATGTTATCCCACTTTCTCATCCACTCCCTGCACACTAGGGGCGATTTACAGAGGGCCAATTAACCTACAAACCCACAGGGGGACGTGAGCACCCTACAAGCAAATCAAAAGAACGTGCAAACTCCACATAGATGGAACCAGAGATCGGGATCCAGCCCGGGTTTTTGGCACTGTGAGGCGGCAGCTCTACTAGTTGTGCCGCCCTTAATGCAGTGAATCATATGTGAATACAGTGCTTATTACATTTTTTTAAATATAATTTTTTTTTTTTGAAAAGATCAGCTTCAAAACGTATGGGTGTGTAGGTTAATTAGTTTTTGTAAAATTATCCCTAGTCAGATAACATAGAATTAGTGTGAACAGGTAATCAACTCAGTGGGTCGAATGGCCTGTTTCCATGCTGTACCTCTAAACTAAACTAAAAGAGATATTGCCTATTGTCTCATACTTTTTTGCATCTCCACACAGAATCTAAATGTTTGTGAGCAGGAGAAGATCGACAAGCTGATGCTGGATATGGACGGCACTGAGAACAAATGTAGGTGTGCATTCTCCAGGTGTGATCAGACCTTTCCAGGATGCCCCGGGGTGAACACTCTCGAGGGCATCTTAATTCCCTGCTTGGCTTGTCTGCCTTCAGCTGCCATTGAGCTTGCCTGACATGGCTCCATCCCACCGGCCTTAGTGGCAGATGGCCCTCTGGCACTTCTCTACACAAGACGGGCCAGAACAATTTTGTTTTTCCCCTTAATAAAATCCTGGTATTGCCAGGAATTTTCAAAGGGCTCACTTTCCAGTACTCTCTCCAGGTAGTGTCAAGTGTTTCTTTGTCATATGCTCTGGATTTGAACTGAAACAATGACAGTCTGTAGAAGGGTCCCGTCCCGAAACGTCATCTATCCATTGGTAGACAATAAAGCTGGAGTATCTCAGCAGGTCGGGCAGCATTTCTGGAGAAAGGGAATGAATAGGTGACGTTTCGGGTCGAGACCCTTCTTCAGACAGAGTCAGGGGAAAGGGAAACGAGATGTATAGATGGCAAAAAGTAACGATGATGAAGGAAACGTGGAGACCACAATGGTCTATTATTGGCTGTGGGGTGGGTGAAAACGTGTTATACAGACAGTGAAACTCAATACCTACCCGTCACCTGCCCATGTTCTCCAGAGATCCTCAAGTTGTGGAGGTGACGGTGGCAATAATTAAATCTGAATTGTGCATTTTCCTCTCAGAGCTTTGTAAATGGGAAATGGTCTTGAATTCAAGCATGATCTTCTCCTGGTGACTCAGAGATCGAGCATGAGAGAAGCACTACTCTTTTTTTCTGCATGGTTGGTGCTGTTTGCTTGCCCATGTGATTATAGTTTTAAATGTACCCAACTAGAATAAAAGGATGTATCTTTAGAATGGAGACGAGGGGGGCATTTCCTTAGCCAGAAGGTGGTGAATTTGTGGAATTCAATACCATAGTTCAGTCCAAGTCTTTGAGAACTTATAAAGCGGAGATTGGTGTGTTCTCGATCAGTAAGGGCATCAAAGGTTACGGGGAAAAGACAGTAGATGGGGATTGATAGGGGAATTTAGATCAGCCATGATCGAATGACGGAGCAGACTCGAAGGGACGTATGATCTAATTCTGCTGCTCTGTCTTATGGTCTTAGTTCAGGCTATTCTCCAGATAAACCAGTAATCCCTAATAATTGGTGTCCATATCTAGTGGATTAATCATTTAGACCAGGGAATTAAATGTAACATCTCCAAGTTTGTGATGACACAAAGCTGGGTGGCAGAGTGAGTTGCGAGGAGGATGCTATGAAGCTGCAGGGTGATTTGGATGGGTTGAGTGAGTGGGCAGATGCATGGCAGGTGCAGTATAATGTGGATAAATATGAGGTTATCCACTTTGGTGGCAAGAACAGGAAGGCAGATTATTATCTGAATTGTGCCAGATTAGTAAAAGGGGAGGTGCAACGAGACCTGGGTGTCCTTGTACATCAGTCACTAACGTAAGCATGCAGATACAGCAAGCAGTGAAGAAAGCTAATGGCATGTTGGCCTTCATTGCGAGAGGATTTGAGTTCAGGAGCAAGGAGATCCTACTGCAGTTGTACATGGCCCTGGTGAGACCGCACCTGGAGCATTGTGTGCTGTTTTGGTCTCCTTATTTGAGGAAGGACATACTTGCTATTCAGGGAGTGCAGCGTATGTTCTCCAGGTTAATTCCCAGGATGGCAGGACTGACGTATAATGAAAGAATGGGTTGGCTGGGCATATATTCACTGGAATTTAGAAGGATGAGAGGATATCTTATAGAAACATAAAATTCTTAAGGGATTGGACAGGCTAGATGCAGGAAAAATGTTCCCCATGTTGGGGGAGTCCCGAACCAGGGGTCACAGTTTAAGGATAAGGGGTAGGCCATTTAGGGCTGAGATGAGGAAAAACGTTTTCCCCCAAAGAGTTGTGAACCTGTGGAATTCTCTGCCACAGAAGGAAGTTCAGGCCAATTCACTGGATGTTTTCAAGAAAGAGTTAGATTTAGCTCTTGGGACTAATGGAACATGGGGGAGAAAGAAAGTAAAGGGTACTGATTTTGGATGATCAGCCATGATCGTATTGAATGGCGCTGCTGGCTCGAAGGGCCGAATGGCCTACTCCTGCACCTGTTATCTATGATCCAACTCATTATCGTGTTATAATTTCATAAATGCACCATTCCTCCATCCTGCCTTGGATAATGAGTAAGAATGATTTATTTGACCAGGGTGAATGCCTCTCATGATATTTCCCCCACTCGCTCACCTTGTGATGGCAGACAGAAGCAGCAGTCCCACTGACTTGAGTTTTACTTTGATCTTGAAACCTAGTTTTAGCAGCTATATGTTGACACAGAAAAGAGTCCTGACCCAAAACATTGCTTATCCATGTTCCCCAGAGATGCTGCCTGACCCGCTGAGTTACTCCAGCACTTGTGTCGTTGGCTTTAAACAGCTGTATCCCGTTCCTCCAGGGCTGGTTTCTCTGATGTAAACAACCCATGACTTGACCAAGTCATGGATCGCTGCACAGTGCAGTCAGCTGGAAGTGAAGGGGAGGAAGCCTTTAGTTGATCAATAATAAATTGCATTGAAATGATATGACCTAATTTCATAGTATTTGTGATAATGTCTTTTGCGTTTGTTTGCATTTTTCAGCAAAATTTGGTGCCAATGCCATTCTGGGCATTTCACTGGCTGTATGCAAGGCAGGTGCGGCAGAGAAAGGGGTCCCCCTCTATCGCCACATTTCCCATCTAGCAGGCAATACACAGGTTATCCTCCCTGTTCCGGTAAGCTTCGACCTCAGGTGTGCTCAATTGTGATACTTACACTGTTTTTAATCAGCAATTTCTCTAGATGATATTCTGAACCTTGTTTCCTTTCCCTTTACCTGTTGTACTCGTGCATGCATTTTGATCGTGATCTTATACAGATGTTTGGCCCATGACTTTTTCTATTTAGAAAGGTTTGTTTACTTTCAGAGGAATAAAGACGCTTTCGTTTCATTAAAGTTTAGTTTAAGTTTAGAGATACAGCGCGGAAACAAGCCATTCGGGCGCGCCGACCAGCGATCCCCAAACATTAACGCTACCCTACACACACCAGGGACGATTTTTTACATTTATACCAAGCCAATTAACCTACAAACGTGTACATCTTGGGAGGAAATCAAAGTTCTCAAAGAAAACCCACGCAGGCCACGGGGAGAATGTACGACCTCCGTACAGACAGCACCCATAGCCAAGATTGAACCCAGGTCTCTGGTGCTGTAAGCACTGTAAGGCAGCAACTCTACCGCTGCACCACAGTGCCATTCAGTCCTGGTCTGTAAAATTGCTCCATCCTTTCAATTTCAAATACTGTTTGACATTTAATTCAATTTGGCACGAACGTTGCTTAGATTCTAACTTGTCCTGAGTACCACAGTGGATGTATCACTAGTCGTGCAACAAGTCAATTAGTGAAGGACACAAAGTGCCGGAGTAACACAGCGGGTCAAACAACATTCTTGGAGACCATGGAGAGGTGAAGAAAGACCCCTTCTCAAAACCTCACCTATCAATGTTCTCCAGGAATGCTGTCTGACCTGCTGAGTTACTCTAACACTTTGCATTCCTCTTTGTGAAACAGATTCTGCAGTTTGTTGTTTCTACAAGTTAATTGTTGCCATTAAAGCACCAAGGAGATTTACAGGAGCTATCCATCAAAGCTCAGACACTGAGCTACACTGGGAGGTATCGTAGCTTAATATGGGAGTTGGATGTTAAGGAGGAAGACGGTTTTGGAAAATAAAGTCAGTTTGGGAACGTTGGCAGATGATGTCACAGCAGCCAGTAACATACTGGTTAGAATCAGAAATGATTGTCTACTTTCCAAATTGCCAAATTTTATCACAACATTATATTGTGGTTAACTTATTCCTGATATCTGGAGACCATCTGCAGATGTACCTTTAGAAAATAAATGAGGAGGAATTTATTTCAGGGGGTGGTGAATCTGTGGAATTCATTGCCACAGTCTATTGCGGAGGCCAAGTCATCGGGTATTTTTAAGACACAGATTGGCAGATTCTTGATCAGTACGGGTGTCGGGGGTTGTGGGGTGACGACAGGAGAATGGAGCTGAGAGAGAAAGAAAGACAGATCAGCCATGATTGAATGGTGGAGTAGACTTGATGGGCCGAATGGCCTAATTCTGCTCCTATAACCTATGAACATGAACTTGGACTGGTAACTGTGACATGAGTTGAAATCCCATCAAGGTTGCAGAAGAAAATGTTAGATTATGGCTAGAAGCCCATCTTTGTTTGGCCTCTCCATGACTCTAACCTTGTTGTCCCTTATTATGGGGGACAGATGGTGATACACAATGAATGCTCACCCTGCCAGTGACTATGAATGAATACGTTTTATGCGAGTAATTGGTTGAGAATGGACGCTGGATTTGATTTTGCTTAATAATTTACTAATGGCAGATTTCCTTTGTGCCCGCTGAAAGGATAATCAGTGCTAAATGCTTGTATGTTGAGAACTCCAGATCTTGTCTAATGTTACAAATCCCCATCGCACCAACCCATTAACATGTTCAGGAGTCTCAGAGGCCAACTTCCAATGCAACTCTCTCTGCATGCATCCTACTTGGGCACATATTTACACAGGCTAAAGTAAACACTACTACTGTTTCAATTAGAGCTCAAATTGTTCCCATCAATCTTGAAATATGATCTCCATTTGTTAAATCGATAACTTTGGGCTACGTTCAAGGACATTGCTAATACACTTAATTTGAGGACAGTGTTAACTGTAGGGTTCCCCTTTTATTTTCACCCTAAAGGAATCATGCCAGTTAAGAATAGTTGTCTTGTGTTATAAATGTGCACCATTCCCATAGAATTGGATCTAAGGGCCTTGTAGCACTGTAGGTGGGGCAAGTCGAGATTGGACTTGAGTTGCTGCGTTACTGCTGGGAGCATAGGTCACCGCCATTGAAAATGCAAAATGATAGAAATTCCCATCTTTGTGGTTGAACACTCTATATTCACAAAGGGAAGAAAGATGATGCTGATAGATCACTCTGGTGATGACTCCCTCATTCCTGGTTAGTGTGGAGGGTGGCAGAGGTGCCAGCAATCCTCAGGATAGCCCCAACCTCCCGAACAGCCGTGAATGACGACGTCATCGGGTATATATTGTCTAGATATCATAATTGTTAATAGTACCTGCCACAACCAACCCCAATCACGGTGTGTTCCCCAAAATTGAAAAAATTGTCTTGATTTCCTCCATTTCGGGCATTAGCTTGCGACATGGCCCAAAGCATGAGATTCGTGGCTACAATTGCACTGTGGCAATTTCATTTCATTTTCCAATTTGGTGTAGAGATTTACCCACTCAATGTGGTTAATGGAGCCAGGCACGCAGATACTGGTTCAAATTAATACAAAAATGGTGGAGAAACTCATTGGGTCAGGCATCATCTCTGGAGAACATGGACAGGTGATGGTTCGAGTCCGAACCCCTCAGACTGATTGTCGAAGTGGGAGAAAGCTGGAAAAGAGGTGGGGGTGAAATAGTGGGAGAAATGGGTGCGGAGCAGAGTGGGGGGGGGTATTAATGTTGAACACCCCCCTTTTTTTCTCCTCTTCCTTTCGCCCCACCCTAATGCTGTAGGTTGGTGTTCTCCCACTACACCGCCTGTTTCCACTTCCCACCTCTTCCCCCCCTGTCTGGCTTTAGATTTCAATTATCTGACACCCTTTCTGTCCACTTCTTATCTCTACCCTTTGCCCACCCAACTGCCTCCCCTCACCTGTAACCCCCAATCATTTGAGAGACAGGTTGTGTCCCGCCCCCACCTCTAGACTTTGTGCTGCCCTCCACGCTTTGCTGCCCCCTCTACAATCAGTCTGAAGACGGGTCCCGACCCGAAACATTGCCTGTCCATGTCTTCCAGTGTGGTTAATATATGTTTGCAAACACAGCAATGTATTTGTGGAATATCTTATTCAAGCTAGTTGGCATTACAAATTGTTTTAATGCACTGTGTGAAGGCAAAATATAAAATATCCACCTATTAATGTGAATTGTAAAACTGATATTTTTGTCAATGCATTAGTGATGAATGCATCATTTGCCGCATGCACGGTTTCATCATTTCTGTGGATGTCTCTGCAGGCTTTCAATGTGATCAATGGGGGCTCTCACGCTGGTAACAAGTTGGCCATGCAGGAGTTCATGATCCTGCCAATTGGTGCCTCCAACTTCAAGGAGGCAATGCGCATTGGGGCCGAGGTGTACCACAACCTGAAGAATGTTATCAAGAGCAAGTATGGGCAGGATGCAATCAACGTTGGAGATGAAGGTGGATTTGCACCCAATATCTTGGAAAACAAAGAAGGTAGGACATCTCGGGAACAAAGACAAAATGTTGCAGATGTGAGAAATCAGAATCCTGAACAAAATGTTGGAAATAGTTAATCCCTGTGGAGAGAGGAGAGGTGTAATGTTTTAGGTCATCAGATTATTCCATCCCAGTTAATATCACCATCTATCACAGCTGTAAATGTGATCTTAACCAATATAAAAGACATGGTTTAACAAGTGTTGAAACAAGGGACTGCCAATGCTGGTTTACAGGAAAAGACTGTCTGAAGAAGGGTCCCAACCTGAAATGTTCACCTGTCCATATTCTCCAAGGGATGCTGCGTGACCCGCTGATTTACTCCTGCATTTTGTGTCTTTTCATGGTTTAACAAACGATCTGTTTTCTATAAATTAATCATGTTGTGCAAATATTTCTTAGGCACTTCTTTTAACCCACCTTGGATCGTTTTTTATTAAAATATTTTACAGCAGGAATGGATTTGGGGGTGGGAAGAGAATAGTTTTAACATTTCAGAATTTTTTTTTTTTTAAAATTATGCTAAGCTAATAAAATAGATAATATTGCAAGACTAAACTATCATAAGGTAACACGCCCAGCATAAAACACAGCACGATAATGTATAGGGCCAAGAAAGAACATTTATGTCACTGTGGTACTTTGGAGAACTATAAAAGACAAAGTGATGCATAGCAAGGAAAAGTAAATGACAATGAGATAAATAAACAGCTATTTTGTTTGAGTATTGGGCTCTTTCAATACCTTCATGTGAATTTTACCTTCCATTCTTTGGTAAGTTGGGAAAAAGGGAAGTACAAAAAGATCTGGGGGTCCTTGTTCATCACTCACTGAAAGTAAGCATGCAGGTACAGCAGGCAGCAAAGAAAGCTAATGGCATCTTGGCCTTCATAACCAGAAGAGGAGTATAGGAGCAAAGAGGTCCTTCTGCAGTTGCACAAGGCCCTTGTGAGACCACACCAGGGGTATTGTATGCACTTTTTGTTTCCAAATTTGAGAAAGGACATTCTTGCTATTGAGAGAGTGCAGCGTAGGTTGATAGAATGGAGTGGCTGGGCTTGTATACTCTGGAATTTTGAAGGATGAGAGGGGATCTTAATGAAACATATAGGATTATTAAGGGATTGGACACGCTAGAGGCAGGAAACATGTTCACAATGTTGGGGGAGTCCAGAACCAGGAGCCACAGTTTAAGAATAAGGGGTAGGCCATTTAGAACGGAGATGAGGAAAAACATTTTTTACTTAGAGTTGCGATTACTCCAGGATTTTGTGTCTCTCTTCGGTGTAAACCAGCGTCCACCGTTCCTTCTTATACAGAGTGTATAAAACTGAAAAAGAAAAACAATTAATAAAAGTGGAGAAAGGGAGAGGAAACTAGTTCTGCCATTAGTTGGGACGGCAGCATGTTGGACTGAAGAATTTTGTAGTATTATCAGAGCTCACTCGTTTGCAGGAATGCACTTGTATCCCAGGGACATCCAGTACAGAAAAGCTCTTGGAGTGCTTTTTTTGTTCACTGTACATTTTCCTAACTCGTGATGAAATGCAGCTGCTCACTGAATTTGGCTGAGTGTCACTGTAAATGTGGCATCCTACAAGAATGCTAAATTGTTGACCTAGTTTCCCATCCCGAATGCTGAATCCACAAACCTGCAGCTTTATTGTCATGTGTACCATTCCAGGCACCTCGTGTTTTATGTGGGGGTTACATTCTTGAAAAACAGCGTGTAACTGGAAAATGTGCAAATTAGACACACGTGTCGGGTGTAAATTTGAACACATTGTTCCAAAAACACAAGCATGTAAATCGAGCTTTGGTATTAAATAAATTAACGTGTTCTTTCAAAAACACAAAATCAAACGCACATAAAATGCGAGATACCTGTCTATTGAAATCATTTGTTGCATATATTTCAGTGGCAATACATTAGACACAATCATACTGAGTGTAAGATTGTAGACCACACTGAGTCCATACACAAGAGTCGTCACGTTTTAGGCACCATCTCCTACCTTTCAATGCTCGTCTTAGCTTAGCCATTAAGACCCGTTGTCCTGGCGTCGGCAGTGGGTCTGGGTTCACTAATCGTAGCTCGCTGTTGTATGGATCACAACTGGTGGAGCAAGAGCGCCACACTTATTTACCTGCACGTGACTAACTTTGGACAAATGGTTCCTTGTAGCACAGGCGGAGGTAACTGCTAATTGATGAGGAATTGGCGATTTCGAGCAGCTTACCACTCAAAGTTTACAATGGTAATTTGCTCAAATAACAAAAAATGCTGTTAAATTAACAAAGTACTTGTAGGGTTGATGATTTTAACAATAAACAACGGATCTTCATAGTAAAGGATGTCACCGGCTAATCTCCCGATCTTGGGTTGGGTGTCTCAATTTATGGAAACTTTAATTTAAAAACAAAAGCAAGGAAGCAAAATACCTCGGTAAATTGCCTCTTCCACTTAATTCCCAAAAGGTTGGGTTTGACAGCATTATTTTATTTAAATGGTGGCAACAATGCGGTGGGAGATTGCAACCTTCACCTGTTTCGACGAATGTAATCAACCTGGCGTGTACGATCAAATAAGATCAAATAGAACAAGTTGTCCTGCAACTTTAGGCTGTGCACGCCATCCACAAGAAGAAGTGGCAACAATGAAAATACATTCCAGGAAGGATTGTTTCTTTGCAAATAGTCCGAGATAAGAAAGTAACAGTTGTACATTTATTTTACAGTAGCATTTTCCCCCTTGAATTTGCAATTCTGGGTTAATCTATTGAAATGTGGAGATATCGCACTTGGGATCTGTCTACTGGCCAATCTCATGCATTTAAATATTAATCATGTGCACAAGCAGGCAGTATAACAGCTACAAGGTATTATTACATATGGAATCCATTACGAAGTGGCAGTTCCCATGGTTGACATTGCTTTTGACATCTTATAAAGTAACGCTCAATGTTGTCCAAATATTAATCTCTTCAAAAGCTCTAAAATGGCTGCAAGGAACTGCAGATGCTGGTTTACAAAAATAGACACAAAGTGCTGGAGTAACTCGGCGGGTCGGGCAACATCTCGAGAACATGGAGAATCTAAGGGTGATGTTTCTGGTTGAGTCCCTACTTCAGGTGGTATGATTGGGTCAATGGGGCTGACCAGATAGTTAGTTGCTTTGGTGCCTATTGACTAGTGATGGTATCTCTATCATGAGGTCATAAGGGATAGGAGTAGAATTGGGCCATTCGGCCCATCAAGTCTACTCCACAATCCAATCATGCCTGATCTATCTCTGCCTCCTAACACAATTTTCCTACCTTCTCCACATAACCTCTGTACTAATCAAGAATCTATCTATCTCTGCCTTAAAAATATCGACTGACGGCCTCCACAGCCTTCTGTGGCAAAGAATTCCACAGATTCACCATCCTTTGTCTAAATAAATATCTTCCAAAATGAACGTCCGTTAATTCTGAGGCTATGACCTCCTACGTGACTCCTGGACTCTCCCACTGGTGAAAATATCCTCCCCACATCCACTCTATCCAAGCCTTTCACTATTTTGTATGTATCAATGAGGTTCCCCCTATCTTCTTCTTCTTTCGTGTGGCGTGCTCAGCCTAAAGTTGTTGGACTAGTAGTTCTATTTGATCTTCCATTTGTGCACATCGAGTTGATTGCATTAGTCGAAGCAGGGCAGACCACGTGAAGGTTGCAATCTGCCACCCCCGCTCCCCCCTATGTTCCACTGGTACTGAGCATAGCGACTGAATAACCTTCAGTAGACGGTACTTCCAGTGGAAGTCATGGGTTAATGGTCAAAGGTGCTTCATTGTCACATGTGCAAAGGCACAGTGAAATTCTTTTCTTGCATGCAGTTCAGTAGAGTATTGCCATACCTAAGCACAGTCCCCGATTAGCCAAGCATCCAGAAACAGCCCACTGAGACCACATGCAAGAGGCGGCAAGTTTTGGTGCCATTTTCCAAGTCCAGTCCATGCTCCAGGTCTTATGGAGCAGTACCCGATCCAGGCAAGCTCCAGGCTGCTGTAGGCCCTCCAGTCCTCGCCTTCCTTGGACGTCTGGATCGTCCAGGGAACCAACATTCCTCTCCTCACCAGTCCATCGTTGTTCCCTGCGGGCGTCTCCAGGAGCTGACCTTGAGAACATGGATGGGGGACAAGGTCAGATCCCGGTTCCCTCCCCTACCGCCTTGCTCCTTGTATCCGTCAGCTCCGGTCTCGGGTTTCCCCCTACAGACCGTGGCCGAACGGGTCTCCTGTGTCCGTCCACCGGGTCAATGATTCGGAACTCCAGCCACCATCCCTGCCCCTTAGACATTTTCTGTGACTAAAACCTAGTTGTGACTTAGCACGGTCAAGTTGGAACTATTTCTATGGCAACTTATATTTTGACTGTTCTCTTGCAGCCCTGGAACTGCTGAAGTCGGCCATTGAGAAAGCGGGCTACACCGACAAGGTTGTGATCGGCATGGACATTGCAGCTTCCGAGTTCTATCGTGACGGGAAGTATGACCTGGATTTCAAATCCCCACCTAATCCAGAACGGAACGTCTCTTACGACAAGCTCATTGATCTTTACACATCTTTCACCAAAGATTACCCTGGTAAGAACATACTTGGTAATTCCTGGAGTGGGTGAAATGTTGCTGTTAAAACTATGTGGAGTCAATGGAGATGATGAAACTTCCCATTGGAGCTGGGAATAGGTGGCCATTTACCCTTTCATTCCTCTCTGCCTTTCAATCACACTGTGGGTAATTTGTGACTGGGACCTTGGTCTGGTTCCTCTGATGGGCGAGGAGAGGGGAGGGGTTGTTAGATGTTACCTAAAATTGGATAACTCAGTGATCATACAGTTGGGTTGTAAGCGACCTGCGCAGAATATGAGGCGCTGTTCCTCCAGGGTGAGGATGTCATGTCCCGTCTGCCCTTGTGCTTTGCCCTTGTCAACCCATGCTGCAGTCTGTCCAAGTCCATTGCATCCTTCCCACAACTGCTCACTGCACATCAAGCATAGTGGAACGTGTTCAAGAGATACTAACCTTTGCCTAGCTTGGATTGGCAGACAAATGGTTTAGTAATACCCCAGTAATACTTGGCCAAGTGTATTGGTGCTAATGACTCATTTACAGCACCGTACAGTGGAATACCTGAACCCTTCAGTGGCGGTTTACACTCCCTCAAGCCTTATCGTGATATCTGCTTTGTAATCCCTTTGAGTTATTGTATCAGTTACAAGGATTTATTTTTATGCCTTCTTTATTAATTATTATGAGCTGGGGTGCTTACAACATTTAGAGTTGATTAACTGACTGAGGTTATCCAGAGGCAAAGCATTTGTGGCATGTATATCAAATGTAAATTAAGATTATAACATGAATAAAGGTTAATAATATGAATGCTTTTGAGCAATCAAAGGTCTGGTGTTTGTAGGTTAGAGTCACCATGCAATCACCGTGCCCGGGGGGGGGGAGTAGGGCTGGGGGAGCCTTGCTTGTTGGATTACTTAATTGATCCAAAACGTGATCTTGATCATCTTGAGGCACATTTTTATCCAACAGCTGTAGAGCGAAGGAGGTTGATGTACATGACTCGGTAACGTGAGAAACATTGAAGATAGCCCTGGCTGTGGTTCAACATCTCTGCTGCAGAGTTAGATTACTCTGGAGTGATGGAGAGATACAGCATGGAAACAGGTGCTTCAGCCCACTGAATCCACCCTGATCATCAGCAAGCCACTAACACTAACTCATTTTATTCTACCTACATTCCCAGCCGCTCCTCCTAAGATTCGACCACTCACCTACGCACTTAATTTTTAAATTTTTCTATGGATGTACAGAAACCTAATTATTTCTTCTATGTAAAGCAATCTGGTTTCAATGTGAGTTGATTTAGACGTGCTATATAAATAAAACTTACTTACTTACTTACTTAAATAATCAATCAATTAATCTACCAACCTGCAGTCTTTGTGATGTGGGAGGAAACCGGAGCACCCGGAGGATTTCCACACAGTCACGGGGAGAAATTTAAACACCACATAGACAGCGCGCCCGTGGTCAGGATTGAACCTGGGTCTCGGAAGCTGAGAGGTGGCAACTCTACTAGTTGTGCTGCCCCTAAATATTTCAACATCGTGCAAAGGGAGAGGGAGATGATTGAACATGATCCATTGGAGATGGAACGCAGGGAGCATGGGAACTGTCAATTCAATTATTTGCAAACAATGGTTTGAGAGAAGGGAGTCACAAGAGACCACAGATGCTGTAATATGGAGGAAAAAAAAAACTACTTGTTAAACTTAGCAGGTTAGACAATTTATGGGTGGTACAGTGGCGTAGTTAGTAAAATTATTGCCTCTCAGTGCCAGAGTCTTGGGTTTGATCATGACCTCGGGTGCTGTTTGTGCGAAGTTTGCAAGTTCTTCGTGACCATATGGGTTTCCTCCAGGTGCTCCGGTTTCCTCTCAAATCCCAAAGATGTACGAGTTTATAGTTAATTGGCCTCTGTAAACGGCTCCTGGTGTGTAGATAGTGCATGCGAACGTGAGATAACGTAGAACTAGTGTGAGCGGGTGATCGATGCTTGGCATGAACTTGGTGGGCCGAAGAGTCTGTTTCCATGCTGTATCTCTAAACTAAAATCTGACAATGTGCACTTTAACCACATTGTGATTTTTTTTTCTCATACAAATTTCAAATTGTGGAGTACAGAGGCAAATAAATAAATGGTGGGTCTTTGTCCCAAGCATTATGCAAGGCACTGTAGATAAAGGCAATGAGAGAAAACGTGGCAAATAGTTTACGATGTAGCAAAGTGTGATCTCATTTTTTTGCGTGGGCGGTTGCAAAAGGGGGACTATTATTCATACAGTGGAGCAGAGAATGATCTGGGTGTTCTGTGTATGAGGCACAAAGTAGGTGCAGCAAGTCATTGAGACAACAAATTGCACATTGGCCTTTATTGATGAGAAGAGGGAGGGAGGGGCAAGTTTAAAAATAGGAAGTATGGTTACAATTGTACAGTTGGGACCTTTATCATGGGGTGGCAATGTCAAAGGTTGAAGGGCACAGCTTTAAGGTGAGAGAGGAAATCTTTAAAGGAGATGTGTGGGGCAAGCTTTGTGTACACAGGGTGGTGGGTGCCTGGAATGTATAGCCAGGGATGGTGGTGGAGGCAGATCCAGCTGTGGCATTTAAGAGGCTTTTAGACAGGCACATGGATATGGAGGGATATGGATCCTGTGCAGGCCAATGAGGTTAGTTTAACTTTGAATTATGTTCAGTGCAGACGTTGGGCCAAAGGACCTGTTCCTGTGTTGTACTGTTCTATGTACTGAAGATGCCACTGTGTGAAAGCCCTGTCCCACGGCACGAGTTCATTCCAAGAGCTGTCCCGAGTTTGCCCTGATTCGAACTCGGAGATTTACGGTAATGGCCACTCGTCGGTACTCGGGGCTCTCGTATTGAAAAATCTTCACGAGTCTTCCCGTGCTTACCTGCCGTTAGCGAGTCTTCCCGAATACCTGCCATTAGCCTAAGAGACGTCGCCAAGCTTATTTTTTTTTAACTAGGGAGAGCTCTTGGAATGAACTCGTACCGTGGGACAGGGCTTTGAATCTTTCACTCCTTCCCCAACAGCCCAAGACGGCATTCTCACCAAACAGGGGATTCAAAACTATTTTTGTGGCCAGTTAGCATGTGCAATAAATATTTACATTGGCCCCTTCGGCCCATCGAGTCCGCGCCGGCCAAGCGATCACCCCTTATACTAGCACTATCCTACACAATAGGGGTAATTTACCAAAGCCAATTAACCTACAGACCTGTATGTCTTTGGAGTGTAGGAGGAAACCCATGTGGTCACAGGGAGAACGTACAAACTCCTTACAGACAGCACCTGTGGTCAGGGTCGAACCCGGATCTCTGACCCTGTAATCCAGCAACTCTGCTGCTGTTATGTTTCCCTCCCCCCCCAAAAAGATTGTAACAACAAAAGCAATCACTTGCATTTTTCTTCTTGTTCATCCTTCCAGTTGTCTCCATTGAGGATCCTTTCGACCAAGATGACTGGGAAGCCTGGAAGAAGTTTACAGCCAACACTGATATCCAGGTGGTGGGAGATGACCTAACTGTGACTAATCCCACTCGCATTGCCAAAGCAGTGCAGGAGAAAGCTTGCAACTGTCTGCTGCTCAAAGTCAACCAGATTGGTACCGTGACCGAGTCCATTCAAGCGTGAGTCCATCTCCTGTGTATATAAAAATGTTGTGCACTTGTATAAAGTCTGAAAGGTAGCGAACCGCCGCTCACATCTGTCCGGAGCATGATTGAGCAAAATTGATGCATACGGTGGCAGTGGATCAATTACCAGGCTGAGAGGCTGAATTAGACACCAATGATGGAGATTCCAGCTTTGTAGTTCATGTCTCCAGTGCACTTCAGCTTACCGAGTCCATGCCAACCATCAAACGCTTACTTCCACTAATCCAACATTAATACCTTTTATAATCTCCCCACATTTTTCATCCACTGCCTGCAAATTCTACCACTTGCCTACACTTTTAGAGCAATTTACCGTTGCCAATCTGCAGGTCTCTGCGATGGGGGGAGACCAGAGCACCAGGAGGAAGCCCACGTGGTCACAGAAATAAGGTGCAAATAGTCAATAGACAATGGGTGCAGGAGTAGGCCATTTGGCCCTTCGAGCCAGCACCACCATTCAAAGTGATCATGGCTGATCATCCACAATCAGTATCCCGTTCCTACCTTCTCCCCATATCCCCTGACTCCGCTATTTTTAAGGGCCCTATCTAGCTCTCTCTTGAAAGGATCCAGAGAACCTGCTTCCACTGCCCTCTGAGGCAGAGAATTCCACAGAGTCGGCTCCGGGTGTCAGGATTGAACCTGGAACTCTAGTCAAGTCTCCATCCGTTACGTCCCACTGGCTCACTGGGGATTTAATATAGAGTAATAAATAGGCATGACTTTTTTTAAAAAAGCTAATACAATCATGAAACTACTAAAACCCATCTAGTTCACCAATGTCCTCTGGGGGAAGGAATTCGCTGTCCTGCCCAGCTTCATCTACCTGAGACTTCAGCCACACAATGGAATTAACGCATAACTACCTCGTCGGTTTAAGGATGAATTGGGATGACCAATACATGCTGGCATTGCCAGTGACATCTACTCATGGTAAATTACAATGAATCCACAATATTTCCACAAGAAGCACATCGCTGCTGCCTAACATCAATGAATCTCATTGGGAAAGATTCCACTGCTTTTGTTTGGCTTGTTGAAGTCATTTGTCAGGATTTAATTTTGTCTGCCAGAGGCTGTTCTTCATTGGAAGTGTTAAAAATTAGTCAGCATCTGGTGCTAAAGGATATGTTACGGTAGGAGCAAATATTTAAAAAAGCAACGTGCAGATATCCACCTCAAATATTAAACACTTTGTATTGAATGTTAAGTTATGTTTTCTTTAATTCTCTGGACATTCAACAAAGATGGAGCCTTTTTGTCCCAAGCATCTAATCCCACCTTTCAGCTTTCTCTCGGAAACATCATTGAGTCATACAGCCCTCGTATACAGAACAGGCTCTTCATCCCAACACTTCCATGCTGACCCAAGAGGCCCATCTACACATTTGGCCCATATCCCTCTAAACCTTATCCCCATCCAAATGTTGCCTTAGTACCTGCCTCGACCACCACCTCCGGCAGCTCGATCCATATACCGACCACCCTCTGTGTGGAAAACACTTTCACATGGAGATCCCTTTTAAATCTTTTCCCTTTTGTCTTGAATCTACGCCCTCTTGTTTTTGACTCCATGACCACAATGCAGATAAATTAGGCCCCGGATAAAAATGTTGAGAACTCTAGATGCTGGAAATATGAAATATACACAGGAAATGCTGGAAGCACTCTGTGGCTCAGGCAGCATCTACGGAAAGAGAAGCATAACCATTTCACCCCTACATCACAACCAAGTGGTGGGGGTCTGTCAACAGTTGGAACATTTTATGTTGTGAAGCACATTAGTGTGGAATTGTCCAAGGAACAGCTTTAATAATTAACTCTTATTGTGATACATTCAGCTCAAATTGTTCCATATTGACTATATTGGCGGTCTGTTACACTTTACTTGATCTGGTGTAGTTCGATAAACCTTTGATGTTAATCCCATTGAACGGTTACTATTGACCTGTCCTTGTGTTTGCCCCAGCCTCTGCTTCAGATAATTGCATTTAGTGCAAGTAATCTTCCTAGTTCGCTCAAGACCAAACTAAATACTTGAACAAGAATTGACCTGCTTAGCCTAACTTCACCTCCTCCCCTTGTACAGTATCTCGGGTTAAGTTGCAACACAAGTTATGTACAGTCTGACATTGCCCTGTGTATCCATGGCAGCCCAAGGTTAGAAATAAACTCCTGGCAGGGGCCAGACGTATCAAATGTTAAGGAGAATGCCAGATCTCTGTCTGCTCCATAAATTGCAACACTGCTGGACTGAGCTGGGAGTGTGTAGGATCAGTGGTAGAGATGTGGCTGGGATAATTGGTCACGTCAGGAGATCGGTTTTCCTGCCTGTTTCGCGACCCTTCTTCAGACCATGAGTTACCCTTCTTCAGACTGAGTTACTCCAGCTTTTTGTGTCTATCTTCGGTTTAAACCAGCATCTGCAGTTCTTTCCTACACGGAAGTACTGGGCACCTGCTGCTGATGAAGTGCACGCTGGCACCATCTGGTGGTTGCGGTGGTCACTGCAAACAGGGCAGCTACTCGACTGCAGAAAGCTCTGGGGTGGAGTGACGACACAAATTGGAATCCAGCTTCCAGTTACAATTATAGAATGTAAAAACAGTATAGAATAGGAACAGGCCCTTTGGCCCACAATGTTTGTGTCGAACATGATGCCAAGTTAAACCAATCTCATCTGCCTGTAAATCGGGTTGTCGGCAACCTACGGCCCCTGGGCTGAATGCGGCCCGTAACCCAAAATCACCCGGCCCGCAGGCGTATTTTATATCCGGCCCGCAGACGTCCGTCATCTCCAGTACCTCCCGAGGCCGCTGCGCTCCGGGCGCGGTGACGCAAGGAGGCCTGCGCTGGTGGCCGCAATGGCGGAGGAGCGCGAGATCTGGCTGTACCGCTTCCTGCGCAAAGCCGCCGGCACAGCCGCGCATCTTCTGTGTCTGGGCTTCACTGTCGGGATCGGGGTTGTGAATAGGCCGGGGATGAGTGAGTGTGAGTATTTGAGCCAATGCCTTCAGGACAGAGTCAAGTCAATGGTCCATATGTACACCATGTTGATGAACACCCGTAACTAGGGGCCAGTGCTCTGGGTAGCGTCCTCGAATGGGCGGGATCCATGTGTACACGTGATAGATGTGGCCCGCCATCTACTCACAGACATGCGTCCCGGCCCCTTGGCAGACCAAGGTTGCCGACCCCTGCTGTAAATGATCCATAGCCTCTATTCCTTGCACTTCCATGTGCCTATCTAAATGCCACTATCTATCTGCCTCCACCCCCACATCTGGCAGCACGTTCCAGGCACACACCATCCTTGTGTAAAAAAAAAAACTTGCCCGCACATCTGCTTTAAACTTTGCTCCTCTTACCTTATAGCCCTCTTGTCTTTGACATCGCTACCCTGCAGGAAATGGTTTAGACTGTCTGCCCTGTCTATATCTCTCTCATAAATGTACAATCTTCTATCAGGTCTCCTTTCAGTGGTGAGGAGGATTTTGTTTCTGCCACACTTAGAGGCAGTGTGTTCCAGATTTCCTCCACTTGTATTGAAGTGATTTTTCTCATCTCTCCCTTAAACCTTCCACTTTATATCCATGCATCACAGCATGGTCTGGGAACAGCTCCATCCAAGACCGCAAGAAACTGCAGAGTTGTGGACATAGCCCGGACCATCTTCCCTTCCCATGAACTTCATCTGCACTTCACGCTGACTCGGCAAGGCCACCAGTTATAATCAATGTCAAGTCTCACCCCGGTCACTCCCTCTTCTCCCCTCTCCGTGTAGGCAAGAGGTGCAGAAGTGTGAAAACGCACACCTCCAGTTTCAGGGACAGTTTATCCCAGCTGTTATCAGGCACTTGAACCATCTTTACCAATTAGAGACAGGTCCTGAACTACCCCTATCTCATTGGAGACGCTCGGACTATCTTTAATTGGACTTTACTGGGCTTTATCTTGCACTAGATGTTATTCCCTATATCCTGTACATGTACACTGTGGGTGGCTTGATTGTAATCAAGTACAGTCTTTTCTCTGGATTTACGGCAGCATGTTGGCGCAGCAGTAGAGTTGCTGCCTTTCAGCGCCAGAGACCCGGGTTCAACCCTGACTATGGTGCCTGTCTGTACGGAGCAATCACCCTGTATACTAGCACTACCCTACACACCAGGGACAATTTTTATGATTTACTGAAGCCAATTAACTTAGACCTGCACTACTTTGGGAGGAAACCGGAGCACCCGGAGAAAACCCACACGGCCACAAGGAGAACGTACAAACTCTACAGACGGCACCCATGGTCAGGGTCGAACCTGGGTCTCTGGCGCTGTAAGGCAGCAACTCTATCGCTGTGCCATTGTGCTGCCCCTATCTCCATTGCCAGAGTGAATAATTTGAGAGTGAATAATTGCCGTGAAGTTTGTTTATTCATCTTTAAACTCTTTATTGGTGTTCCCCAGTTGTAAGATGGCGCAGAGCAATGGATGGGGAGTGATGGTGAGCCACCGTTCCGGTGAAACTGAGGACACTTTCATCGCTGACCTGGTGGTGGGGCTGTGCACTGGTCAGGTAAGACAAGGGTCATTCATGGCTAATCTTTCAGCTGAGCGTGGAATTTAATCGAGATGGATATTTTTAAGGCAGAGATAGATGGATTTGTGATTAGTACGGGTGACAGGAGTTACGGGGAGAAGGCAGGAGAATTGAGTTAAGAGGGAGAGATAGATCAGCTGTGATCGAATGGCGGAGTAGACTTGATGGGTCGAATGGCCTAAGTCTTCTCATATCACTTATGGCCTTATTTAAGACTGCAACATTTAAAATCTGCATTAGCTTGATGTGCAAATACTCAAAGTGGTGGATGAGATGATTGTGATTTGACACTCTGATGTGACTCGAATTTAAGTCTGTAGATCTGCATGCTAAAAGCTTACAGGCTGGAAAATAGATTAGTTTTCTTGCCCTCAGCGGTGATCAAGGGATCTGGTGGGTGATAGCTGACACTCGGACTGCTGAATCTGTGCTCTAGCACTGCCGATGATTAGTGGGCGGGGGGGTATATAGAACAGTACAGCACTGGCTCAGGCCCTTCGTCCCACAGTGTCCGTGACCAACATGATGCCAAGTTAAACTAAACAGTCTCCACGTGATCCATGTCCCTCCAGGCTCCCCCCCAACCCCCATGTGTAAAATCCTGTCTGCACATCTCCGTTAAACTTTCTCTCTCTGACTTTATAGTTCCATACTCTAGTCTTGCACCAGCACATACCATATCCGATTTCCTAGGCACACTTTCTGAGAATTAATCTTTTTGTTAAAAATGAAACATAAAAATTCACTCTTGTAATCTGTTTTCAGATTAAGACGGGAGCTCCGTGTAGATCTGAACGCTTGGCCAAGTACAACCAGATATTGAGGTAATCAATTCACAAACTTATTGTTTATTGTTACCGCTTATTTATGAACACAGTCTGTACGTGGACATTGGAACATTGGATGCATTGGGTTGAACTCCACAAGCAAAGCCAGCAATCATAAACCACCCTTAATCTCAGTGGGCGATCGATTCAGCGGGCAGTTAAATACCAGCCACCGTGGTAAGAGGTTTTGGAGTCTCCTCACAGGTTATGGGTGGCAAATGTACAGCTGGTAGAGCTGCTGCCTTACAGCACCAGAGACACAGGTTCGATCCTGAACTTGGGTGCTGTCTGTGTGGAGTTTGCACATTCTCCCTCTGACCCCGTGGGTTTCCTCCCATACCCGATAGACGTGGAGGTTTGTAGGTTAATCGGCTCTCCGTAAATTGGCCCCCAGTGTGTAGGGAGTAGATGTGAAAGTGGAAAAACATAGAACTAGTGTGAACGGGCGTTGGATTTGGGCGCGGGCTCAGTGTTTCCGTGCTGTAGCTTTCAATGATCAGCATTCATGTTAAACGACCATTCTGATTCCAGGTTAATTTCATTTTAATTTTAGTTGAATTTATATTCTCTTAGTATTTTCTCTTGTGAGTTGAACAGTGTGTGTCTGTCTGGCTCAGTAATCTCTGGATGTTTGTTTAGCGCCCTAATCACATTATAATGAAGCCATATTGAAGCATCAATAACCAAATATTTACAATTGGAAGTAGTTGAGTTCAACGTAGTCGTTCTGGGTGGGGAATTGATGTCAGCATAAGGCACCCTGTGTCATACCCGACTTTTATTGAGTGATTAACTACGGGCTGCACAGTGGCGCAGCGGTAGAGTTGCTGCCTCACAGCGCCAGAGACCCTGGAGGAAACCCACGCGGTCACGGGAAAAATGTGCAAACTCCGTAAAGACAGCCCCCCCAAGTCAGGATCGAACACGGGGCTCTGGCGCCGTGAGGCGGCAACTCTACTGCTGCGCCATTAAGCTGCACGCAATTAACCTTTCAGTAAAAGTTGCGTATATCACAGGGTGCCTTATGCTGTGAGGCAGTAACTTTACAGCTGTGCCACTGTTCCGCCCTGAAATAAAACTTCATAAAATCCAATTGTTTCATATACATATTTACTGATATTAGTTCAATTGCCACTTGATTGGGTTTTATCGAGGACCTCTTTGGTCTTTAACAGCGTGAGCATCTTCCCAGTGAGTTCTGCCCACAGTGACTGGATCGCCTGGGTTTGAGGTGCAACATTAATGCCTTGTTTTAACACTTCCGTCCACAGAATTGAAGAGGAGCTCGGGCAGAAAGCTTGTTTCGCTGGCAGGAAATTCAGGAACCCTCTTGGCAAATAAAGCAGACGGCGCATTGATTGAAAGAAACAGCGACTAAATCCATCGTCGGTCCCGTGTTTAGACTAGCTTTTCCCTCTCTGCCCCTCCTGAACCAGCAGAATTGCCCGCCGTCTTTGTGCTGTCACTGACGCAGAATGATAATTGTACCCGAGGAAAGGCAATGTGTCAGGCTGTTGTGATGTGTGTTCTTTCCTCTGGAGAATAATAAATGCAAGGCATAAACTCATGACGTCTGTTTGCCCAAAAGATTATTTATCCATTAAGACCACAACACAACGAGGGTTTGGACAGGCTAGATGCAGGAAGATTATTCCCGATGTTGGGGAAGTCCAGAACTAGGGGGTCACAGTTTAAGGATAAGAGGGAAGTCTTTTAGGACCAAGATGAGAAAATATTTTTTTACACAGAGAATGGTGAATCTGTGGAATTCTCTGCCACAGAAGGTAGTTGAGGCCAGTTCATTGGCTATATTTAAGAGGGAGTTAGATGTGGCCCTTGTGGCTAAAGGGATCAGGGGGTATGGAGAGAAGGCAGGTACAGGATGCTGAGTTGGATGATCAACCATGATCATATCGAATGGCGGTGCAGGCTCGAAGGGCCGAATGGCCTACTCCTGCACCTATTTTCTATGTTTCTATGTAACACCTCTGATGTCTTGAGTGATATCCTTGTGATGCGGTTAGTTTTGCGTTGCTCCCTTAATGAGCTATCAAAACACAGTCCTACCTCACCTCCTAGAACATGGAACTGGCCATCGCAGGAATAGATCTTTTGCCCACAATGTCCGTGCTGAACATGATCTCAATCTCCTCTGCCAGCATACGATCCATATCCCTCCATTCTGTGCATATACATGCGCCCATCTACAAGCCTCTTAATTACCCCTGTGCTGTAGATCACCTAAATGGGGGGAGGTCTTCATGGAAGATGTAGTGCACAGAATAACCATGAGCAATGAGAATGCCCATGACCAATTTCAGGTGCTTGTTGAAGTTGGATTTTTGACCTGGTAGATCACCAGAAAGGTCAAGAGTGTTGAGTCGAACTTCACTCCAGTTGCCGTCCCAGCAGAAATGTCAATCTCAACGTGTGTGTAAAGAAATGGTTGCTTGGGCCAAATGCCCGGTATGAAACCTGTGTCCCA
Organism: Leucoraja erinaceus; assembly: GCF_028641065.1. NCBI lineage: Eukaryota > Metazoa > Chordata > Chondrichthyes > Rajiformes > Rajidae > Leucoraja > Leucoraja erinaceus. Next base: position 19,834,818 of record NC_073406.1, on the reverse strand, counting down.
AATGTCCACGAGAGAGGGAGAGAGAGGTCATGACGCTCAAAGTCCTCTGTCTATTCCCTCCGCAGATGCTGCCCGACCCACTGTGTTCCTCCAGTAATGTTCTGACCTTTGCTTTTCCCCCCTGTACTTTTCCTCTTTGATTTCCATTGAGTGCTGACCATCAATATCCCATTCACACCAAACATACACTAATCCCATTTTACTCTCCTCAAAGTCCAGAACCAGGGACCACAGTCAATTAGAATAAAGGGGAAGCCATTTAAGACTGAGAAAAAAACTTTTTCACCCAGAGAGTTGCGAATTTGTGGAATTCCTTGCCACAGGGCAGTTGAGGCCAAGTCACTGGATGGATTTAAGAGAGAGTTAGATAGAGCTCTAGAGGCTGGTGGAATCAAGGGATATGGGGAGAAGGCAGGCACGGGTTATTGATTGGGGACGATCAGCCATGATCACAATGAATGGCAGTGCTGGCTCGAAGGGCCGAATGGCCTGCACCTATTTTCTATGTTTCTATGTAATGCTGTTGGTTTCCTCCAGATGCAAGCAAGAATTTCATTGCCGTATCTGGGACACATGACAACAAACTCTCTTGACTTGATTCTACCTCCCACCTACAATCGGGACAATTTACTGTGGGGACGTTTAACCTACCAAACCTAATGACTTTGGATGTGGGAGGAAACCAGAACTCCTGAAGGAAATTCTGACGGTCACGGAGCGAATGTGCAAACTCCGACAATGTTACCAAGGTCATGATTGATCCTGACTCACTGGAGCTGCGAGGTAATGGCTCGACAAACCACCCTGCTGGCCTCTCCATTGTTTGTCTTGTTGCCTTCATATACACCAGCAATAATAGCACTCCTCCACTGACTTGCAGTTATATTGAGTCTCCCAAATGATCTCTCCAGAGTACATGTGCTTTTCAAGAAATAATTCCTTCCATATCCATCTAGCAATGAGGGAGATGATTTAATATCTCGACCAAACTTACTTGTGACTGCACCCCTTCCTCAGGCTGGAACTTTTTCCTTAAGTCACGTGCTGTTCTTGTCGTCCCATCGCAGGATGGGTGTGGAGGCTTTGCAGCGGGTGAAGAAGATGCTGCCTGGATTAAAGGGCATTAGCTGTAAGGTGGAGGCTGGACAGACTTGATGAAATGGTGAAACATAGACATAGACATAGAAATTAGGTGCAGGAGTAGGCCATTCGGCCCTTCGAGCCTGCACCACCATTCAATATGATCATGGCTGATCATCCAACTCAGTGTCCCGTACCTGCCTTCTCTCAATACCCTCTGATCCCCTTAGCCACAAGGGCCACATCTAACTCCCTCTTAAATATAGCCAATGACTGGCCTCGCCTACCCTCTGTGGCAGAGAGTTCCAGAGATTCACCACTCTTTGTGTGAAAAAAGTTCTCATCTCGGTTTTAAAGGATTTCCCCTTTATCCTTAAGCTGTGACCCCCTGTCCTGGACTTCCCCAACATCGGGCAGCAATCTTCCTGCATCTAGCCTGTCCAACCCCTTAAGAATTTTGTAAGTTTCTATAAGATCCCCTCTCAATCTCCTAAATTCTAGAGAGTATAAACCAAGTCTATCCAGTCTTTCTTCATAAGACAGTCCTGACATCCCAGGAATCAGTCTGGTGAACGTTCTCTGCACTCCCTCTATGGCAATAATGTCCTTCCTCAGATTTGGAGACCAAAACTGTACGCAATACTCCAGGTGTGGTCTCACCAAGACCCTGTACAACTGCAGTAGAACCTTCCTGCTCCTATACTCAAATCCTTTTGCTATGAAAGCTAACGTACCATTCGCTTTCTTCACTGCCTGCTGCACCTGCATGCCTACTTTCAATGACTGGTGTACCATGACACCCAGGTCTCACTGCATCTCCCCTTTTCTTAGTCGGCCACCATTTAGATAATAGTCTGCTTTCCTGTTTTTGCCACCAAAATGCATAACCTCACATTTATCCACATTATACTGCATCTGCCAAACATTTGCCCACTCACCCAGCCTATCCAAGTCACCTTGCAGTCTCCTAGCATCCTCCTCACAGCTAACACTGCCCCCCAGCTTAGTGTCATCCGCAAACTTGGAGATATTGCCTTCAATTCCCTCATCCAGATCATTAATATATATTGTAAATAGCTGGGGTCCCAGCACTGAGCCTTGCGGTACCCCACTAGTCACTGCCTGCCATTGTGAAAAGGACCCGTTTACTCCTACTCTTTGCTTCCTGTTTGCCAGCCAGTTCTCTATCCACATCAAACTGGTGAAATGCAATCACAAAGAACAAATGCAGGCAGAGGAGATTAGTTTAACGTGGCATCCTGTTTGGCACAGATGTTATGTGCTGCACTGATGTATGTTCTGGGTAAATGCTTGAAGCTGGACTGGAACAACATGTTGAAAATTCAGCGGCGACCAGAAAGACGTTACGACTCCTTGGAGACCTCTCACGACCATACAGTTGACCCCTGGAGAAATGTCGCGGGTGGCCTATCAAGACCATAGGCCATAGTGTGGTCGTGAGCGGTCTCCAAAGAGTCGTAGCGTCTTTCTGGTCACCACTGAACTTTCAACGTTGAAAATTCCGGCAACCTGTCACGGGTGCCGGCAGTCGCCTGTAAAGGTCGCGTAAGTGGGACAGGCCCTTTATTAGGATGGTGAGTTTGTTTCTGCAGTTATGATGGGAAGCTATAGACTGGGAATCTGGGAGCCCTTAAATCTGATGCTCTTGGAGACAGAAGACTAGTTGGATGATGGGCTGTTCTTGCTGCTTCTTCGTCCAGTTCAACGTGTGTTTTCCCCAGTGTTGTACGATATAATTAACCTCGCTCAAATCCACACCACTTAACCCAGGCCTGCAACCCTCCAGCCACCGTTTCCCTTCTGATGTGATGTTCCATTGAATGTCGTAAATTCAATTTCTTCCATATCTCTGTGTCTCCCTCTTCCCCTGACTCTCAGTCTGTAGAAGGGTCTCAGTCCGAAACGTCGCCCATTCCTGTTATCCAGCGTGCTGCCTGTCCCGCTGAGTTACTCCAGCATTTCGTGACTATTAGCCTTTGGATTTGAGGGGTAAAGCCTGTGTGGTCACGGAGAATGTGCACTCTCCACACAAACAGTAATCCAATGTCAGGATTGAACCTGGGTCACTGGAACCGTGAGGTAGCAGCACTACCAGCCGTGCCACTGTACCGACACGGAAACATGGGTGGAGAAGGTTTTTGGCGCCGACGATAAACTGCGCTTTCTTTATTTTAGATCTAATGAATACATCTCTCATTGTGCAGATACATTTATCTCTTATCAAAGCTATTCCTGACCACTTCATTGGAGTGGGGTTGAGAAGGGTGGTTGGGGATGAATGTTGGAGAGCAAATTTAATGAGTTTTGAATGCATCAGGTATATCATCCTGGAGTAACTCAGCGGGTAGACCCTCTATAAAAAAAATGCTGGAGAAACTTAGCGGGTGAGGCAGCATCTATGGAGCGAAGGAAATAGGCGAGGTTTTGGGTCGAGACCCTTCTTCAACAGTGGGTCATAGACAATTGAGTATAGGAGCAGGTTCCTGGGTAAAGGTTCTACTGCAACTCTCACTTTGTACAGGGTCTTGGTGAGGCTCCACACCTGGAGTATTGCGTACAGTTTTGGTCTCCTTGTCCAAATCCTGATTTCTGAGGAAGGACATTATTGCCATAGAGAAGGAGTGCAGAGAAGGTTCACCAGACTGATTCCTGGATGTCAAGACTGTCTTATGATGAGAAAGGACTATGGATGTCACAGATCTCTGTCTTATGAAAGAAAGACTGGATAGACTTGGTTTATACTCTCTAGAATTTAGGAGATTGAGAGGGGATCTTATAGAAACTTACAAAATTCTTAAGGGGTTGGACAGGCTAGATGCAGGAAGATTGCTCCCGATGTTGGCGAATTCCAGGACAAGGGGTCACAGCTTAAGGATAAGGGGGAAATCCTTTAAAACCGAGATAAGAAAAACTTTTTTCACACAGAGAGTGGTGAATCTCTGGAACTCTCTGCCACAGAGGGTAGTCGAGGCCAGTTCATTGGCTATATTTAAGAGGGAGTTAGATGTGGCCCTTGTGGCTAAGGGGATCAGAGCGTATGGAGAGAAGGCAGGTACAGGATACTGAGTTGGATGATCAGCCATGATCATATTGAATGGCGGTGCAGGCTCGAAGGGCTGAATGGCCTACTCCTGCACCTAATTTCTATGTTTCTATCCCTGAAGAGAAGGAATAAGGTGACGTTTCGGGTCGGAACCCTTCTTCCGACAGAGGTGCTACCTGACTTGCTGAGTTACTCCAGCATTTGTGGCAATCTTCAGTGTATACCAGCATCTGCAGTTCCTTCCTAACTACTTTCTGCCTGACAGTAATTTCTATGTTTCCACGGAGCTTTGTACGTTCTCCCCGTGACCTGCGGGGTTTTTCTCCGGGAACTCCGGTTTCCTCCCACACTACAAAGGCGTACAAGTTTGTAAGTTAATTGGCTTGGTATAAATGTAAATTGTCCCTGCTGTGTAGGATAGTGTTAGCGTGTGGGGGTCGCTGATCGGGGCAGACTCGGTGGGCTGAATAAGGCCTGCTTAACGATGAGCTCCCTCCAGTGGCTAAAGGCAATAGTGCAACGTCTGAAAATCGTAAAACCAGGTGACTAATGTTGATCCACAATTACCGTTAAATTATATATTATCAGATCACACTTAATGACCCAGGTGAAACAATTGGCATAGATGGAAGAGTAGCAGAGGTGTGGCAAGGAAATATTGCACCAGGCAATGCAATCCTTCCAGTGCCTTAATTAACTCTGCTCTGTGTTATACAAAAATACACCATAGCAAAATAAAACATAAACAGGTTATCTGGTTGTTAGCACATTGCTCTTTGAGCTGTAAATTGACTGGGAGAGTCTAGGGCTAGAGGTCATAGCCTCAGAATTAGGCAATAGACAATAGGTCCAGGAGGAGGCCATTCGGCCCTTCGAGCCAGCACCGCCATTCAATGTGATCATGGCTGATCATCCCCAATCAGTACCCCATTCCCAGACGACGTTCTTTAAGATGAGTAATCTCTTTAGTCAGAGGGTGGTGAATCTGTGGAATTCTTTGCCACAGAAGGTTGTGGAGGCCAAGTCGGTGAATATTTTTATGGCAGAGATAGATTCTTGATTAGTACGGGTGTCAGAGGTTATGGGGAGAAGGCATGAGAATGGAGTTAGGAGGGAGAGATAGATCAGCCATGATTGAATGGCAGAGTAGATTTGATGGGCCGAATGACCCTATTCTACACCTATCACTTATGACTGCTGCATGCCTACATTGTAACAGTGGACAAACTTTAAAAATGTTGAACCGCTCTGGGAGGCTGTGAAAGACGCTACAGAAATATATGTCTATTTATTGATTCTGCAGAAACTCGGACGGTGTGTCAGTGGAAGCTCGTTGCTTGGCTGGAGGGATGTGGTCATATTTTCTCAACTGTGCGTTAACTAACACTGAAGGTTATTGCTTGGCAGAGCAAAAATGAATTCAGTTCACGTTCCTGTGACAGGAGCAGATAAATCTCACTCCTGAACTAAGATGAGATTTTCACAGCATGAAAAATCATACAGAACAGGAGGCGGCTGTTTGGCCCATTGAACTCAGGCGCATCGGCTCTCTGAAAGGAGTGTGCTTCAGTCATAACACAGCATGTGTTTTCATTTCTAAGTAGAATTCTGATCCCCTTTGATGGTTGAGAATGAATTGATTTCCACTGACTAGTGAATGATTTAATCCTGGAACTTTATATCAGGAGGAGGTTATTTAACCCTGCTATCTTCAGATAGCTGCAAAAATGCACTCCACGGACTCTGCTCCACACTTCCTTGTATCCACTTCCCAAATACATTTCCTCCCATTTCTCCAGACCAAACTCAATCTGCTGCCTTTCCGCACAATTCCTCAGTCCGTCAACTTGCTTATTCCCCACTCTCGCCCACCTCCCAGCCAATTTTTGTAACACCTGTAAACTTTTTCAATTCTATGCCTGAATCACACCGCAAGACCTACCACCATCTCCCACTCTATGTGGGGTGGGTGGGGCTAGGGGGGGGTGGGCAATAACTCTAGGTTTGCTGGTGTCACCTGCACTGTCGGAAGGGTGGGTGTCACAAATGTTGCCTCATAGATGTATTAGCCTGGGACAGATTCTTCACATTTTTCCCATGAACGTGTTGGTCTCCACCGAGTTCTTGAGTTCCCTCCAATAGCCTGAGAGGTAGTTGGGGTGGCAGGAGAATCCAAGGGAAGGCTGGGAAAATGACGGATGTATAGGATAGGATGGGTCACAGGGAATTAAGTGTTTCGTTTTTTTAGTTTAGAGATACAGCACAGAAACAGGCCCACCAAGTCTGTGCCAACCAGCAATCCCTGCACACCAACGATACCCTACAGGCTAGGGACAATTTTACATTTATACCAAGCCAATTAGCCTACAAACGTGCACGTCTTTGGAGTGTGGGATGAAACCATTGCTCCCCGGAGAAAACCCACGCAGGTCACGGGGAGAACATACAAACTCCGTACAGACAGCACCCGTAGTCGGGATCGAACCCGGGTGCCTGATGTTGTGAGGCAGCAACTCTACCGCTGTTCCACATTGGGAGAATGGAACTGAGAAGAAAGCTCTGAGAAATGGCATAGGCTTGTTTGGCCAAATGGCCTCCTCTGTCATAAGGGAATATCACCAGAGACACCAAGTAAACACTCTTAGCAACGTGAGTATAATTGACGATGACACCAACTTCAGTGATATCCTTCTGGGCACGGCCACTGATTTGTCATGACTTAATACATCAACTTGCATATCTGTCACGTTATTCTGGAATTGTAATAAACTTTTGTGAGTCTTGCTCTCTGAGGAAATTCAGAGTCTCTCTGAGGATCCTTCAATCCTTCTACTCTGATGCTGTAGACCGGAAACATCACAATCTGGTTTGGCAACAGCTCTGCCCAGGACAGGAAGGCTCTGCAGCGAGTAGTGCGTTCGGCCAAACGCACCACGGGAGCTACACCCCCCACCTCCCCCCCACAGGACTTATACACCAGGAGGTGCAGATCCAGAGCCTGCAGGATCATGAAGGACCCCGACCACCTCAGCAACGGACTGTTCCAACTGCTGCGGTCAGGCAAGCGCCTCCTCTGTCACGCAACTAAAACAGAGAGGAGTTTCTTCCCACAGGCCATCAGGACTGTAAACTCTGACCTCACCAGGGCGTAAATACTTTTATTTAATGTAAATACTGGTTCCGTTCTTGTTCTGTTGTTTTGCACAATCCCGCAGGCATTGCCACTTTCAATTCACTGTACATCTTGTATGTGTATGTGACAAATAAAGTTGACTTGACTTGACTTGACTCCATCTGTTGCATGGAGCTAAAAATGCACTTGGCAAAACGTTTTACTACGGCTGAATTTCGTTCAAGTGTCTCCAAATATTCTACACACTTCATTTGTGAAACATACCTGGGTGAATGCATCCTTTTAAAATGTAGTTCCAGTTTATTTTTTAAATCTTGCAAAGTAAATCTTAAAACAAGTGAGTGCAGATGCTGGAATCTAGAGCAAAAATAAACAGCTGGAAAACCTCAATGGGTCAAGCAGCATCTGTGTAAGCAAATGTAATTCAATGATACATTATTGCCTCATGTTCCTAGGGACAGTGAAATTCTCTGTTTTTGCACACAATCCGGTAAAATTATACAGCAGATCTCACCTAGGGAGTACACAAAAAGTCGCCACTTTTCTGGAGACGACAACGTTACAAAAGTTCTTAAGGCCCTGTCCCACTTTCACGACCTAATTCTCGACCTTTTTTACTCGTGGACATTTTTCATCATGCTGGAAAAAACGCCCCGACCTACTTGATGCCACGACTACCTACCACTAGCATCACGGCCTGCTACAACCTACCTACGATACCTACGACCTCGTGACGACCATGCTGCGAGTACGAGTCAAGGGCAAACTCGGCAGAGGTCGTGAAAGTGGGACAGGCTTTTTAGTAGTCTTATAGCAGTCCTAGTGATAGTATAGCCCTGAGCTACTTCCTACCTCATTGGGCACCCTCAGACTATCTTTGATCAGACTTTACTAACTTTATCTTGCACTATGCATTACTCACATTGTTTAAGAAAGAGCTGCAGATGCTGGTAAAATCGAAGGTAGATAAAAATGCTGGAGAAACTCAGCGGGTGAGGCAGCATCAATGGAGCGAAGGAATGGGTGACCTTTTCGGTTCAAGACCCTTGGGTTATTCACATTGTTCCCTTTATCATGTATCTGTACACTGTGGATGGCTCGATTGTAATCATGTATTGTCCTCCCGCTGACTGGTCAGTGCTCAACAAAAGCTTTTCACTGCACCTCGGTTCACGTGAAAATTAACTGAACTCATCTCGACTCATCTTCTCGTAGGATCGAGACCTCAGTTTGCATCAGGATCTCGGGTCTGGACCTGAACTGTGGACACATCCCTTTTGCCTTTGCAGATGCTGCTCAACCCGCTGAGATCTTCTGGCAGTTTATTCTACGCTCGAGTCTGGATGTTTGCCGCTGTGTCATTTATAACAGTTGCATCATCAGGCGCGCCACATCCTACACCAGTGAGCCATTCCTCTGCAGTTACGGATTAAAAAGTAACTATTTTGAGACATTACTCTCAGCAGTAGGTGGAGGCTGCCTTCGTTGTGTTGTAGTGCTTTAACAGTTGATGGCTAGATTGTATGATTTTTAAACAATCCCTTAAATCAAAGCCCTTGTTTTGTAGACAATGTGAAATGCAGCCTTGTGAGATGTAAAGGATTAATGCCCCGCCAACTTCAGGAGCGTTGCACAGCATGTCCTGGGTCCAGGGAGCTGCTTAAAAATTGCTCATCAGTCTATCTTAAAATGCTACGTGCCACTTTTGAGAAGATATGCCCACAGGGTGAGAGAAGGAAGATTGCACCATCTGTTTCTCCGCTGCCACAGTCAATCTTGCTCCATTCCCTGCGTGGGGGAAACCATCCGATGTTATTCTGCCTGTTCCCCACCCAACTACCTCACAACCCGTCAACAACCCATTGTCTACTTCCCACCCATGTAACACCAACCGTGATGGTGTGGTGGCGCAGGGGTAGAGTTGCTGCCTTGCAGCACCAGAGACCCTGGTTCGATCCTAACCACGGTTGTTGTCCGTACGGAGTTTGTACCCGTGACCTGTGTGGGTTTTCTCCTGGTGCTCCGGTTTACTCCTACACTCCAAAGATGTACAGGTATGCAGGTTAATTGGCTTTGGTAAAATTGTAAAGTATGTGTAAAGGGGCTGTCACACTTGGGCGACCTAATTGGCGAGTTTAGAAGAGTTTAGGAGAGTTTGAAAAATGACATGTTGAAGACCTCTTTCGACCTCCTTCGACTATGTTGAAGACCAGCTACGCCTAGCTACGAGTAACTTCGGGAAAATTGGACACCGAATAGTGGAGTGAAGACGACCTCCTTTGATCTCCTTCGACCTCCCTTCAACTATAACCATATAACCATATAACAATTACAGCACGGAAACAGGCCATCTCGGCCCTACAAGACTGTGTCAAACAATTATTTTCCCTTAGTCCCACCTGCCTGCACTCATACCATAACCCTCCATTCCCTTCTCATCCATATGCCTATCCAATTTATTTTTAAATGATACCAACGAACCTGCCTCCACCACTTCCACTGGAAGCTCATTCCACACCGCTACCACTCTCTGAGTAAAGAAGTTCCCCCTCATGTTACCCCTAAACTTCTGTCCCTTAATTCTGCAGTCATGTCCTCTTGTTTGAATCTTCCCTATTCTCAAAGGGAAAAGCTTGTCCACATCAACTCTGTCTATCCCTCTCATCATTTTAAAGACCTCTATCAAGTCCCCCCTTAACGTTCTGCGCTCCAGAGAATAAAGACCTAACTTATTCAACCTTTCTCTGTAACTTAGTTGTTGAAACCCAGGCAACATTCTAGTAAATCTCCTGTGTACTCTCTCTATTTTGTTGACATCCTTCCTATAATTGGGCGACCAAAATTGTACACCATACTCCAGATTTGGTCTCACCAATGCCTTGTACAATTTTAACATTACATCCCAGCTTCTATACTCAATGCTCTGATTTATAAAGGCTAGCATACCAAAAGCTTTCTTTACCACCCTATCTATATGAGATTCCACCTTCAAGGAACTATGCACAGTTATTCCCAGATCCCTCTGTTCAACTGCATTCTTCAATTCCCTACCATTTACCATGTACGTCCTATTTTGATTTGTCCTGCCAAGGTGTAGCACCTCACATTTATCAGCATTAAACTCCATCTGCCATCTTTCAGCCCATTCTTCCAAATGACTATGATGAAGACTATGATCTACGATTACCTTCGACTACCCTTGATTACCTACGACTAACATGCTGACCTACTACGACTAAACCTACGATTTTTTCCATGGCAAACTTTTTTTACTCGCAGGCATTTTTGAACATTGAAAAAAACGCCGCGACCTAGCTGAGGCGTCGAGTACGCAGAGACCACTCTCGAGCATGAAGGAGAGTTATGAAGACCTCCTACCACCTTGTGTCGACCATGCTGCGAGTATGAGTCGTGGGCAAACTTGCCAGAACTCGCGAATTAGGTCGCCCAATTGGGACAGGCCCTTTAGATAGTGTTAGTGTGTGGAGATCGCTGGTCGGCACGGTCGAAGGGCCTGTTTCTGTGCTGTGTCTCTAAGATAAGCTAAGATGCATGGAAGCGCAGATGCTGGAATGTTGAGTGAAGCACAAAGCACAAGTCAGGCAACATCGGCAGAGATGATGTTTGGGGTTAGGACCCTTCCTCAGTTCATGCAAAGGTGCTCTTCCCACATCCCATTTTATCCTCAGTTAATGGAAAGCACTGGGAAACTATTCATTTCCACAAGAGGTTGCCGGACTAATGTCCATGTATCTACATCCCAAGAACAAACAACACAAAAAACCCTGTGCTCCGCCATTCATTTGAACTGGTGCAGCCTTTATGCTATTTGTACTCGTACGCACATCCTGACTCAAATAGACCACTGCCCTTCATTGTCACTGGAACTAAACCTGGAAACTCCCAACCCAACATCAGAAGGACTGTAGCAGAGTTCAAAGAAACTGGCTCACCACCATCTTCTCAAGTTCCATACATGGTGTCCTAAGTTGCCGACCCGGAAAATGAATGGTGAAGTGAGAATGAAAGAACATTGACGAACATGTCCAAGCCAAGACGGAGGACAACGTGGAAGGGAGTGGTGTTCATATGGTGTTGTTGCTCGTGTCCCTCTCGGTACAGGAGCTTGAAGAAGAAGCGCAGTTCCAAAGCATCTTGTACATTAAACACACCCTAGTGAGGAGAGTGACTATTGATTTCATAAAGTAGTGAGTAATCCTTCTCACTACAGTCTGACTTGAGTCTCCTAAATAGAGCCAAGAGTCAAGTCAAGGGTGTTTCCGAAGTCAAGACAAGACAAGAGACATGTATTGTCACATACACCAATTGGTACCGTGACATTTGTGGTCCCGAAAAGGAACAATGAAATTCTTACTTGCAGCAGCACAACAGGTATGTAAACATAATACTCTTTAAAAACCATTATAAACAACAAAAAATATATACATACATGTGTATATATGCGTGTGCATGTGTACGTGGGTATATGTGTTTGTGTGTGAATTTGTACATATATGTATGTGTGTGTGTGTATATATATATATAATATATATATATTGTACATACACACACACACACACACACTCAGACAAGCGAACAATAACAGCGCAAAGACAAAAACAGTGCCCCCAGGCCTTCCTAGTTTGGAGCTTATTTGGAATGTAGGGAAGAAACTGCTCCTGAACCTGGTTGCTACAATTTTCAGTACTTTCCTCCCGATGGCAGCAGTGAAACGAGGGCATGGCCAAATACTGTGCAGGTCGCTAACGATGCTGGCTGCCTCTTTGAGGAGTCAGAAGATGCTGTGAGGTATCCAGACTGATTTGAACCCGCTGACGCACTGAGCAATGGGTGGAATTTAACCAATAATGTGTTTAAGTCTGTGATTCCGATTACGGGTTCACTGGAGTTCCTGGATAACAGCAGGAGTTGATGCTTATAACCTCTATATCAAGTTAAAAGAACGAGTGTGTGATGTGTGTGCAACAGCGGCATGCAATTAGTGTTTATTCGTTGCTGCATTCCTCTCAGTCCTTTTGATCAAACTGTGGGTTCATTTGTTATGCTCGCAGTCAGTCGCCACTGCCAAGTGGCACGTCACAGCCAGCTGTCAGTCAGCCTTGTACCGCTTGTGTGTGGAGGAAACATGTTAATAGAGCAAGCTATTCCTCGACAATGCATTTGTTTACATTGCAGCTTAAATGCCGGGAATGGGTGACGGGTGGGGAGGGTGGCTTTGGGGACGGGACCAGACCTAATATTTTTTTTTTTACTCGTTGCATCTTTAAAGGGCTGCTTTCATGTAACTTCAAGTGAGACGTGCGGTGAAGAGAAGAACCTCGGGGTATGCATTAGTGTGAATCACTTACTGGCTTACAGGGGGACTGGCAGTCTTGGGTATTTACTCATAAATGTCACCGAATCTCACACTGCAAAAGTCATTTTTTTAGTCAGATCCAAAGTAATAACACGCTGCCTGCAGCACATCACGATAACTAGCAACATTTGACAAAACAGCAGCTGCCAAATTCTGCAGCAACATTTTAAAATGCACGTCCAGGTATCGCAAAAGAAAAACGTGGCTGTAAAACAGACCAAGGATTTTATTTTATTTTATTGCCTGTCGTCTCTTCTGAAGCAATAGAACAAGACTTAAAACGAACATGTCTGCATGTGTGCAAATAAACTAAAAGCACTGAACTGGAATCTAAGAAACTTGAACTTCTATCTGAGCCTGAAGATAGTGTTGGGATTGGGTTTGCGCGGGTGACATTTATTGTCCCTGAAGAGCAATGTCTCTGTTCCAGGTTCTGTGCCTCTCAGCGATGATTTTTATGTCGCTGGTTTATTTATTTTTTTAATCCACTTGATATGATATGGAGAAGCAATGGCATTGCTCAGTCTATCAGCTGGTAAACAATTTCCCATATCATGTCTCGCTCAATCACACACTGCGTTCACGTCGACGGTGAATTTCCATCACTGCCATTTCGTAAAAACCCCCGTGGGAAAATTAAACAGAAACGGAGAGGAGAGTAAGTTGTTATATCTTGCAAACACATGTTCCAAGGTCATCCCACGTCAAGCTGATATTGAGGAGCAGCTCGAGCATCGCTCCCATGGTTTCTGACATCGTTCCTTCCCCCTGATGTGGTTCTGCCTTGTATCATGTTGCCTACTCTCTCTCTGTACCAGGGACACACACGGCTGACACTTATAGATTGCTGCAACTGTCTAAAGCTCCTGTTTCGCCCATTTAATTTGACCACGTAACAGTAAACCGTGGAGATCTCAAGCCCTCTCGGTAACTTAGTATTCCCGCAGAGTTGCTGCCTCACAGCGCCAGAGACCCGGGTTTGATCCTGACTATGGATGCTGTCTGCACGGAGTTTGCATGTTCTCCCTGTGGCCGCGTCGGTCTTCAATGGGTGCTCCAGTCCCCACACGCCGAGGGTTTGTAGGTTAATTGGCTTCTGTAAATCCCCCCTAGTGTTTAGGATAGAACTAGGTCACTCGGCTTGGACTCGGTGGGCCGAAGGGCCTGTTTCCATGCTGTATTTCAAAAAAAAAACCCATCCTACACTATGTTTCGATGCCAAATACGAGCAGGTAGGATTGTCGTAAATAGGGCATCTTGGGGAAAAAGTGGCAGCACAGTAAAGCCACTGTCTCACAGTGCTGGAGACCCGGGTATGATCCTGACTTCAGGTGCTGTCTGTGTGGAGTTTGCACGTTCTCCCTGTGGGTTTCGGCCGGGCGTTCAAGTTTCCTCGCGCATCCCGAAGGCGTGCTGGTTTGTCAGTTAATCAGCCTCTGTAAATTGCCCCCCTAGTGTGTGGGGAGTGGATGAGAAAGTGGAATAACATAGGGCCAGTGGGAATGGGTGATCAGTGATCACGGTGGATCAGGCTGAAGGGTCTGTTTCCATGCTGCATCTCCACAATCCCAGCCACTGCTCTCTATTGACAGACTGGAGAATGCCTTTCGCTGGAGCCACAGAGTGATACAGTGTGGATAGGCCCATCAGCCCAACTTGCCCACACTGGCCAACATGTCCCAGCTACACGAGTCCCACCTGCCTGCGCTTGGTCCATATCCCTCCAAACTCGTCCTATCCATGCACCTATCTAAATGTTTCTTAAATGTTGGGATAGTCTGGGCTGGGGAGAAGGGAAGGTGGTGGTTCTCTGAGTTTCTGGGAAAGGTGACTGTTTCTGAGCAGTTTTGGCAACCCAAGAGTAAGTACTAATGGGAAGGGAAGTTCCCGCAAAATAAGCTGCTTGCCTATCAACTTACTTTCCATGTGTCTATCCAAAAGCCCCATAAAAGCCACAATTGCATCTTCCTCCAAAACCACCCCTGCACCACATTCCAGGCCCCCACCGTTCTCTGTGTAAAAAAAACTTGCCCTGTACATCTCCATTAAACCTTCCCCCTCTCATCATTTTATTATACCCTGTCGTGTTCGTGTTGGACAATTCCACGCTGGGATCAAGGTTATGATTGTCTCTACAATCTATGCCTCTCATAATTTTACATACGTCTATCAAGTCTGACGTTCTGGAGCAAACAAAATCCAAATGTCCATCCTCTCTCCCTATAGCTGAAACCCTCCAATTTAGAAATCTAGTGCCTCGATTGTGCACACCCACGTGTTTGATGAAGACTAAAGGGCCTGTCCCACTTAGGGGATTTTTTGGGCGACTACAGGTGACTAGGGTGTCGCCACATGGTCGCCGGGGTGTTGCCTGTATGGCCGTGTGTTGTCTCCTCAGTCGCCCAAAGAGTCGCACCGACTTTCTGGTCGTTGCTGGATTTTCAAGGTGTTGAAGATTTTTCAGAGACAGTTGGCGACAGTGGGTTTGACGCCAATGAGCGTAGCTTGACTTCTCCTGACGTAGGTCCCTGTCGTAGGTTGTCGACAGGTGACGCAGGTTGTCGCTGGTGCTGACCAGTTTTTATTTGTTGTTAAAGTAATGGATCTATTTCAAATTTTATGTCGAAGGGGGGGTCCAGTCACCGTTTTTTCGGCAACCTGCTACAACTATGACAGTCGCCTAAAAATAGCCTAAGTTGGACAGGCCCATGTGAAATACATTCTGTTAGCACCCAACATTGAGTTTCTTACCCGGGCCAGCTGCCTGCCCCTTTTCCGGGGTTACGTCCGTGCCCGGGTGGGATTAGAAAGGGAATACGCCCTGTCTGTGGGCACCCTGGGGGAGTTTCGGGACCGCTAGGCTCCGCAGGGTGTTGAATGTATCCTCAATAAGGATTGTATCATAATTGTATAATAGTTTATTATGGATATATGTTTGTATTGTATTTATGGTGGTGGGTTCTGGCTTGTTTTATTGTAGTGTAAATATTATTTTTTAATAATTGAATAAATTTTTTGGAAAAAAAAAAAAAAAAAAAAAAAAAAAAATTGAGTTTCTCTCACAGCCCTGCCTTAACCATGAATCTCTATACAGGTAGTACCTTCCAGCATTCACTGGCATCCATGAGCTGTGGGTGCCACCTTGCCAGGGCAGAGGGAATGGAGGAGGAATGGGAGAAAGGAACTGCAGATGTTGGTTTACACTGAAGATAGACATAAAGTGCTGGAGTAACTCAGCAGGTCAGGCAGCATCTCTGGAGTAAAAGGATGGGTGACGTTTTGGGTTGGATCCCTTCTTCTTCAGTGGAATAGTCACAGGTTTAACAAAGAATAAAACAGACATTATGCTCTTTTTTCTGGAAACTCTCAGTCACTGAACTGAGTGCTGATTAAACACTGGACGTGTGGATTCGAACTGTCAGTATCTACAAACAGAAATCTCTTGTTTCAAAGGTTTTTTTATTGAGATGTTGAAGGTTTAAACCTGACCTTCATTTTCGTAAACACAGGAAATATCAGCAAAAGATTTATTATTCTACGTTGAGAAGTTCAACAATTATCCCACTTCAAGGCGTGAGCAAAACAAGTTACTGGAAGTGCAGTTCAGGGTCAGCTGGTTATTATGCCCTTTGACATGTTTCAGGCGGACATTTTCGGGGTCATTCAGCCAAAGCTGTAGTGCAGAAGGACAAGGGGCTGTCCCACTGTACGAGCTAATTCAATGAGTTCTCCCGAGTTTAAAAAAAAAAATCAAACTCGTGGTAAGCACGTAGAATGTACGTGGCGGGTACGTCGGAGTTCGGGGACGTCTCTTAGCGGCTCGTAACGCTAATGGCAGGTACCCGGGAAACGCGGTAAGCTCGGGAAGACTCGTGAAGATTTTTCAACATGTTGAAAAATGTCCACGCGGGCCCCGGTACCTACGAGCGGCTATTACCCTAATTCTCCGAGTTCGAATCAGAGGAAACTCGGAAGAATTCTTGAATTAGCTCGTACAGTGGGACAGACCCACTCCAGAACTCTGCATCATTTCACCAAATTGCTGCCTGCCCCAAATTGCTAACTCCACCACAGTGGAGAAGGTACATATGCCACAAAGGAATTTATAGAAAGAAAGAATTTCAGATGCTGTTAATGCACAAAAGGATACAACATGCTGGAGTAACTCTATAGGTCCTGGCAAGGCCACCAGCACTGTCAAAGACCACTCTTTCTTCTCACACCCCCTCTTCTCCCCTCTCCCGTCAGACAAGAGATGCAGTAGTTTGAACACTTCTCCACACCTCCAGATTCAACCAGTCTCTTTCCAGCTGTTATCAGGCAACTGAACGGTCCTCTCACCAGCTGGAAAGCAGTCCTGATATCCCAGCCACCTCGTTTGAACTATCTTTGAACTATCTGGAGACATTTAGTAAGGAGCTGACATTTAGTCAGAGGGTGGTGAATCTCGAATTCTTTGCCACAAAAGGCTGTGGAGGCCAAGTCAATTGATATTTTTAAGGCAGAGATAGATTCTTGATTAGTACGGGTGTCAGGGGTTAGGAGAATATGGTTCGGAGGGGGCGATAAATCAGCCATGATTGAATGGTGGAAGTAGACTTAATGGGCTGAATGGCCTATTTCTGCTCCTATCGCTTATGCCATTTAATCTTTAATTGGACTTTATCAGACTTTATCTTGCAGTAAATGTTGTATCCTTTATCTGTAGACTGTGGACAGCTTGATTATAATCATGTATAATCTTTTCTTTGACTAGATTGCACGCAAACAAAAGCTTTACACTGCACCTTGGTATGTGTGACTATAAGGCAGCTGAACGTATGATGCTCCTTTAGCATTATTGCCCAAGTTAAAATTGTCCCTGTCTCAACATCTTAATTATTAATAAATGTAGTTACAATTCTTGCTTAGTTTATCAGAATATTGATTGTAAAAATATATATTTCCTTAAGTAAAAGTATATCTAAGATTGTTAAGGGTTTGGACACACTAATAATAATAATAATAATAATAATAAATTTTATTTATGGGCACCTTTCAAGAGTCTCAAGGACACCTTACACTAGAGGCAGGAAACATGTTTCCGATGTTGGGGGGGGGTCCAGGACCAGGGGCCACAGTTTAAGAATAACGGGTAAGCCATTTAGAACGGAGACGAGGAAACACTTTTTCTCACAAAGAGTTGTGAGTCTGTGGAATTCTCTGCCTCAGGTGGAGGTGGGTTGTCTGGATGCTTTCAAGAGAGAGCTAGACAGGGCTCTTAAAAATAGCGGAGTCAGGGGATATGGGGAGAAGGCAGGAACGGGGTCCTGATAGGGGATGATCAGCCATGATCACATTGAATGGCGGTGCTGGTTCGAAGGGCCGAATGGCCTACTCCTGCACCTATTGTCTATTGTCTATTATCTGTCAATCCAAAACTATCTTTAAACAATCCTTCATTTCTATCAAATATAATTCCCGATTCAAGAACAATGTTTGATGTACAATGTTTCAGCAAGTACTAAGTGTTTCCTTGTGAGTGACTTCTAATTCGCTGGAGATTAAAGTGATTTATCTTCCTCTAAATTAACCTGAACCTGAAGACAAAAATTGCTTTACTGGAGTTAAATCATAAATATGAGTCATACGGGTAGAAAATGTTGCTGTGTTGATGAATGATTGATCCAATGGACTTATCCAGAGGTTGGTTTATAAATAGCTGGAGTCTGACCATGCATTACACTCAAGGCGGAGTAGTCCGAGGTTTATCAGTATTCCGCTGTCTTGTTACCTGCTCTAATTTGATCCATTTTTGTTAAATCTATGCCTGAAGACAGCCCAAGGCCGAAAATATTTCACTCTGTGTTAAACGCACCTGAGGTGAGAGTTCTGATATCTCCAGAACTACCTGTGGAACACAGTCACCAATGGGACTGCATTAGATTGGTCCATGGGCAGGTGGACTCTTTAAAGCGCTTTCACTTCTGAATCCTCAGTGCTGTGCTGCAGAGGTATAGTTATATTCTCTGAACTACTTTCAAATGTAATACATCTGTGGTATTCTGTTTCAAAATCCTTCACAGAGTCAGGGTAAGGGGGGGTGAGAAAATGATTTAAATCAGAGGGCAAAGGCGGGAGCTGTGTGGCGCTGTTTGATCCTGGCAAGAATGTTATTAAGCCTTATTGCAATGAATGAATGCTTCACTTAACTTGATCCTAACTTGATTGGGAATGTAGGAATGCTCCTGAAAGCCACTTAAAATGGACTGTTTAGGTGGTGGTGAACTCTGTAATGCAATGTGAGTTCACACCTGGAGTTCTACGTGAGGTGAATTCTCAATCGATGCAGTGTTTTTTTTATTTTTTATTGTATTTATTTTTAGTCTGTGTAAATGTTCTCCGGTTTGTTTTATGTGGAGGGAGGGGTAGGGGCATGGAATCGAGGGGATTTTTTTTTCAGTTTCTTACCTTGCTGGAGATGCGTTTATTTTCCGGATCGCATCTCCGGTCGCTCTGCAACCTACCATCGATGGAGCTGGAGGCCTCCTCGGACTGACTTTGTGTTCAACTGCCAGGGCGTGGACTTAACATCGGGGCCGATCCCTTGCCTGGGATCGCTCCAACCACGGCCTGCGGACTTACCATCAAGGGCTTGCAGTCTTGGGAGAGGCTGAGTCGGGAGCTCCAACGGTGCAGAGGCTCGACCAGCCCCGATGCGGGTCTGATCACTGGCACGGGAGAGCTGACACCCCCCCGATGCAGGAGCTGATCGTCCCAACGTGGAGGGCCCGACTGCCGGCTACGGGAGTGAAGATTGTCCCGTCAATGGAAGGCTTGAGGCCCCCGACCACGGGAGAGCACGGAAAGGAAGACATTTGAACTTGTTTTTGCCTTCCATCACAGTGAGGAATGTGGAGGAGTCACTGTGGTGGATGTTTATGTTAAAATGTATTTTGTGTGTTCCGTTGCGTTTTATTTGTATGACTGACTTGTATTCCTCGTACTTGGCTAATAAAATATTATTGTGATTGTGATTGTGGTGCTGGTGAGCTCTAGGTTTAATCGTTCTGGGATTTCAACATGTGCTTCTTCAAGAGAAAAATAACCAGCATTTTTGTTGCACTTTATGCAATGTGTTCAGAATACTACAGAGCAGCCAATGGTTGACTGATTGATACTACATGGAAAGGGGTTGGACAGGCTAGATGCAGGAAGATTGTTCCCGATGTTGGGGAAGTCCAGGACAAGGGGTCACAGCTTAAGGATAAGGGGGAAATCCTTTAAAACCGAGATGAGGAGAACTTTTTTCACACAGAGAGTGGTGAATCTCTGGGAACTCTCTGCCACAGAGGGTAGTTGAGGCCAGTTCATTGGCTATATTTAAGAGGGAGTTAGATGTGGCCCTTGTGGCCAAGGGGATCAGAGGGTATAGAGAGAAGGCAGGTACGGGATACTGAGTTGGATGATCAGCCATGATCATATTAAATGGCGGTGCAGGCTCGAAGGGCCGAATGGCCTACTCCTGCACCTAATTTCTATGTTTCTATGTTTCTATGAAACAGGCCCATCATCCCACAAGTCAACGACTGATCACCCATTCACACTAGTTCCATGTTACCCTACTTTTGCATCCAGTCTCGACACGTTAGGAGCAATTTACAGCGGCCAATTAACCTACAAACCCGGTCGTCTTTGGGACGTGAGAGGAAACTGGAGGAACCCGGAGGTAATCCACATGGTCACAGGGAGACAGCACCTGAAGTCAGGATTGAACCCGGGACCTTAGTGCTGTGAGGCAGTGTCTCTATCAGCTGAGCCATTGTGCCGTCAAAACCAGACAAGACAGTAATGCCTTAATGTAATGCATTGAAACACAGCACATAAATATCCAAAGAGGCAGAAGGTTAATTTCCAAGGCAGCTGACTAATTATTTACATGTTGTGTATCTAAACTCTTGGTTCAAACTGACTGTCTGTGAAAAGTTAACAGTTGAAGCAGAATCAAAAAATGCTGGGAATAATCAGGAGGTCAGACCACAGCTGTGCTGCTGAAAAACCGCTGAGTGTTTCCAACACTTGGTTTATATTTTAGATTTCCAACAACTGATTTTTAAAATCTTTCACTTGCTGGTCGATCCACACTGATTTAGTTTGCAGAAGAGGCTGTACCCACCTTCCTGATCCAGTGTTTCTAACACTTCCTAATATTTCCTTTGGTCCCTCTTCCACCATCCACCATCAGCAACCCAAAGCCTCCCTAGGACTGAGCAAAACACAAAGTGCAGGAGGAAGTCAGAGGCTCACATCGCGTCTGTGGAGGGAATGGACAGGTGACGTTTTGAGTCGAGATTTTTTTCAGATCCTCCACTGATGCTGCCTAACCTGCTAGGTTCCCGTTCGCACCTAGCACAGCTTGCAACCTAGTGTATGCATTTTGATTTCTCTAACTACAAATAATCTGCACTTCCTCCCTCTCCATGCCTCCCCCACCCAAGTCGCGCCTGGTTCCCGTTCTCACCTTGCACACAGCTACCAACGGCCTGTTTCCATTATCATCGTTACTTTTTTGCATATCTTTCATTCATTTGTTCTATATCTCTCTACATCACCATCTATATCTCTCCTTTCCCTTTCCCCCGACTAGTCTGAAGAAGGGTCTCGACCCGAAACATCACCCATTCCTTCTCATCAGAGATACTGCCTGTCCCGCTGGGTTACTCCAGCTTTTTGCATCTATTTCTGATTTCTTCTGAAATCTTCCGATTCCCTCCATCGCTTTGTGTTTTGCTCACTATTCCAGCATCTTCAGTCGCTTGCAAGACCTCCTTAAACTCTTTTAATCTGTCTCGCTACCTGGTTGCTTATCCTGTTAGTGTTTGAAGGAATCTGCAGTGTTTTTGATAGTCCTGTTTCTGTGCTCCACGGTGGCAGAGCGGTAGAGTCGTTGCCTTCCAGTGAATGCAGCACCAGAGACCCGGGTTCAATACCGACTACGGGTGCTGTTGTACGGAGTTTGTACGTTCTCCCCGTGACCTGCGTGGGTTTTCTCCGAGATCTTCGGTTTCCTCCCACACTCCAAAGACATACAGGTTTGTAGATTAATTGGCTTGGTAAATGTAAAAATTGTCCCGAGCTTGTGTAGGATATTGTTAATGTGCGGGGATCGCTGGTCGGTGCAGACCCGGTGGGCTGAAGGGCCTGTTTCTGCGCTGTATCTCTAGTCTAAACTAAACTAAACATGGAAATATGATTATATTTTGGAATATATATCTTTAAACATAGAATATGCTGTTTATCTATATTCGTGAGTATGTGCCTGCATGTGCATGTGTGTGTACGTACTTGTGCAAATTATATATTTTATCATCATTTTATTCGACAGCAGAGTTTTGTGGTCTGGCTGATTCTAGTAGTTTAGTTTATTTAGTTCATTACCATTATTGTCACATGTACCGAGGTACAGTGAAAAGCTTTTTTGTTGTGTGCTATCCAGTCAGCGAAAATACTATACATAATTACAATCAAGCCCTTCATAGTGTACTTTGGTTTCCTCCTACATCTTTAAGATATGCTGGTTTGTAGGTTAATTACATTGTTCCTAATATAAAGGGGTGGCAGGGTCATCAGGGAAATTGATGGACATGTACAGTGGCTTGCAAAAGTTTTCATACCCCTTGAACTTTTCCACATTTTGTCACGTTACAACCACAAACGTAAATGTATTTTATTGGGATTTTATGTAATAGACCAACACAAAGTGGTGTATAATTGTGAAGTGGAAGGAAAATGATACATGGTTTTCAAATTTTTTTTACAAATAAAAAACTGAGAAGTGTGGCGTGCAAAAGTATTCAGCCCCCCCTGAGTCAATACTTTGTAGAACTACCTTTCGCTGCAATTACAGCTGCAAGTCTTTTGGGGTATATCTCTACCAGCTTTGCACATCTAGAGACTGAAATGTTTGCCCATTCTTCTTTGAAAAATAGCACAAGCTCAGTCGGATTGGATGGAGAGCGTCTGTGAACAGCAATTTTCAAGTCTTGCCAGAGATTCTCAATTGGATTCAGGTCCGGACTTTGACTGGGCCATTCTAACACATGAATATGCTTTGATCTAAACCATTCCATTGTAGCTCTGGCTGTATGTTTAGGGTCGTTGTCCTGCTGGAAGGTGAACCTCCGCCCCAGTCTCAAGTCTTTTGCAGACTCTAACAGGTTTTCTTCCAAGATTGCCCTGTATTTGGCTCCATCCATCTTCCCATCAACTCTGATCAGCTTCCCTGTCCCTGCTGAAGAAAAGCATCCCCATAGCATGATGCTGCCACCACCATGTTTCACAGTGGGGATGGTGTGTTCAGGGTGATGTGCAGTGTTAGTTTTCCGCCACACATAGCGTTTTGCATTTAGGCCAAAAACTTCAATTTTGGTCTCATCTGACCAGAGCACCTTCCTCCACATGTTTGCTGTGTCCCCCACATGGCTTGTGGCAAACTGCAAACGGAACTTCTTATTGCTTTTTTTCAACAATGGCTTTCTTCTTGCCACTCTTCCATGAACGCCCGATTTGTGGAGTGCACGACTGATAGTTGTCCTGTGGACAGATTCTCCCACCTGAAATATCTCTGCAGCTCCTCCAGAGTTACCATGGGCCTCTTGGCTGTTTCTCTGATCAATGCTCTCCTTGCCCGGCCTGTCAGTATAGGTGGACAGCCATGTCTTGGTAGGTTTGCAGTTGTGCCATATTCTTTCCATTTTCGGATGATGGATTGAACAATGCTCTGTGAGATATTCAAAGCTTGGGATATTTTTTTATAACCTAACCCTACTTTAAACTTCTTCTCCACAACTTTATCCCTGACCTGTCTGGTGTGTTAATTGGGCTTCATGATGCTGTTTGTTCACTAATGTTCTCTAACAAACCTCTGAGGCCTCACAGAACAGCTGTATTTATACTGAGATTAGATTACACACAAGTGGACTCTATTTACTAATGAGGTGACTTCTGAAGGCAATTGGTTGCACTGGATTTTATTTAGGGGTATCAGAGTAAAGGGGGCTGAATACTTTTGCACGCCACACTTTTCAGTTTTTTATTTGTAAAAAAATTTGAAAACCATGTATCATTTTCCTTCCACTTCACAATTATGCGCCACTTTGTGTTGGTCTATCACATAAAATCCCAATAAAATACATTTACGTTTGTGGTTGTAACGTGACAAAATGTGGAAAAGTTCAAGGGGTATGAATACTTCTGCAAGCCACTGTAAATAAGATAAGGGAAGTAATGGGATTGAAGAGATTGCATCCGGCATGGACTCAATGGGCCAAAAGATCTCCTTGTGTGGGAAGGAACTGCAGATGCTGGTTTACACCGAAGATATACACAACATGCTGGAGTAACTCAGTGGAACAGGCAGCTTCTCTGGATGGAAGGAATGGGTGACGTTTCAGATCTAGACCTCTTCAGACTTCTCTGACAACGATATGATCAAGAATACAGTTGATGGCAACTGGCAAGACCCTTACCAGCATTGCTGTGCAGAGGGATATTGGGGTCCAGGTCCAAAGCTTGTCTTCATAAGTTGGGGTATTGAGTATAAGAGTCAGGAAGTCCTGATGCAGCTCCGTATACTTTGGTTAGGCCACATTTGGAGTATTGCTTGCAGTTCCCTGCTCGCCCCATTAAAGGATGGATGTGGGGCTTTGGAGAGGATGCAAAGGAGGTTTACGAGAATGCTGCCAGGTATTAGTTATAAGGAGAGGTTAGACAAACTCTGATTATTTTCTCAGGTACGCCGGAAATTGAGGGGAGATGATAGAAGTATATAAAATTGAGAGAGGCACAGGTAGGAAATATTCAATCATTGACCCATAGCCCCCATGGGAGGCCTGGTCCCCCAACACAACCCGTTCCCCAACGTAAGATTCCACCACTCCCCTGCTTCCCCCAGTACGTCCAATTCCAATTCCCCTGGCCCCTCCCCCTCGTGTGCTGCCAGGACCACGAATAAGTGTCCTATGATGGCAAAATTGTTGCAAATGTCGGCTGGAGAACTGTGAGATTCCATTCAGGTGAAAACTTGGTGGAAGCACAGAGTGTTCCTGGATTGCAACTTTGTATGGAAGTTTGTTGTAAGCTGGGGCAGCAAGCATTTAACAGTAAAAAATGTTTTAAAGTTGGCTCTTTTAAACCTTTATAAATCAACTAGACCAAGTGCAGACCCCTTGGGTCTGTTCCCCCAACGTGTGGTTGTGGGAGGGGGGAGGCGGCATGCAGCATCACACACTAACTACCCCCACCCTCCCGCATTCACGCTAATGGAGGGGAGGAGGGGGGGAGAGGAGGGGGGGGGAGGGGGAGAGAGAGAGGGGGGGAGAGAGGGGGAGGAGGGAGAGGGAGAGAGAGAGGCAAGAGAGAGGGGAGAGGAGAGAGAGAGAGAGGAGGAGAGAGGGGAGAGAGAGAGAGAGAGGGGAGAGAGAGGGGGAGGGGAGGGAGGGAGGGAGAGAGGGGGGAGAGAGAGAGAGAGAGGGGGGAGAGGGGGGAGGGGGGGGGGGAGAGGGGGGGGGAGGGGGGGGGAGGGAGGGGGGGGGGGGGGGGAGGGAGGGGGGGGGAGGGAGGGGGGGGAGGGGGGGAGGGGGGAGGAGGGGGGAGGGAGAGAGGGGAGAGGGAGGGGGGGGGGAGGAGAGGGGAGGGGGGAGGGAGGAAGAGAGGGGGAGAGAGAGGGAGAGGGGGAGAGGGGGGGAGAGGGAGGGGGAGGGGAGGAGAGAGGAGAGAGGGGGGGAAGAGGGAGGGGGAGGAGAGGAGAGGGGGGAGGAGGGAGAGGGGAGGGAGGGGAGGGAGGGGGGGAGGGAGAGGGAGGGGGGAGGGGGAGAGGGGGGGAGGGGGAGGGAGAGTGGGGGGGGGAAAGGGAGAGGGGGGGAAAGGGGGAGGGAGAGAGGAGGAAGGGGTAGGGTGGGAGAGGGAGAGAGAGGGAGGGAGAGAGAGGTGGGGAGAGAGAGGGAGGAGGGAGGAGAGGGGGAGAGGAGAGGGGGGAGGGGAGAGGAGGAGGGGGGGAGCGGAGAGGGAGGGGGGGAGAGGAGAGGGGAAGGGGGAGAGGAGGGAGAGGAGGGGAGAGAGGGGGGGGAGGAGGGGGTGAGAGGAGGGAGAGGAGAGGGGGGGAGAGGAGAGGGGGGGGAGAGGA
Source organism: Leucoraja erinaceus (assembly GCF_028641065.1). Taxonomy (NCBI): domain Eukaryota; kingdom Metazoa; phylum Chordata; class Chondrichthyes; order Rajiformes; family Rajidae; genus Leucoraja; species Leucoraja erinaceus. The sequence continues at coordinate 19,809,002 of NC_073406.1, read as the reverse complement.
GGGGGGAGGGAGGGGAGGGAGGGGGAGGGGGAGAGAGGAGAGGGGGAGAGGAGAGAGGGGGAGGGGGGCCATTTTACTTCAGGACCCAGAGGAGGAGAGGGGGGGGGGGGGGGGGGGAGGGAGAGGGGGGGGGGGGGAGAGAGAGAGTGCCATTTTACTTCAACCCAAACCCAAACAACTATTTGCAGGCAGTGCTTTTTTACCTCTAACCATATTTTCATTTTCAAACCAAATTAAGGGTACTCACAGTGCTGTAGACATTTGTCAGTGTCATTCAAAGCTCTGATTGAGGCACACCACTTGCAGAGACTGATTGAGGCACACCACTTCCTGGTTTTATAGTCGCTCCCCCTCCCTCCAGCAGGGGCAGCAGAGAGAATGGGGAATGTTGTAAAAACATTAATATCTCTGTCAATTTTCATCGACGGGAAAAATCCTCGGCACACACGCGGCGGAGGGGGGCTCTGAGCGAGGTGGCCAAAAATGACGGCCGTAGGTGGCGGCGTACTCTCGGAAACCGCAGCACAGAAAGCCGAAACCGGTCAAGAACAGAGTTTTAGTAATATATAGATAACGTGAAATATAACATCAAATCTGAAGGAAACTTGACAAAGGCGACGATGGGAAAAAGCTGAGTAACGTTGTGCAAAGATTTTAGTGCTAGAGTGTACCGTTTTGGCGCAGATACGATCACACACACACACACACACACACACACACACACACACACACACACACACACACACACACACACACACACACACACACACACACACACACACACACACACACACACACACAATAGATAGAAACAAGACGTTTTATTAGTATACCAGTAGAACAGATAGTATACCAGTAGAACAGATAGATGTGGTGGGTGCCTGGAAGGCTGCTGGAGGTTGATGTGACAGGCACATGGATATGTAGGGAATTGAGGGATATGGATCAGGTGCAGGAAGAGATTAGTTTATCTTAGTATCATGTATAGTGCGGACATTATGGGCCGAAGGGCCTCGTCTTATGCTGTACTGTTCGAAGTTTTAACCATGGCCTCATTAAGTAGTGGAATGGGCTTGATGGACGTTATCACCTTTTCCAGTTTCTATTCCTTTTGTTTTTAATATTCTGTTTATTCTACTCTTGCACTAAGTTTTCTTTTGAAATAAGAAATGTTTTTGGCAAGGCAGCATGAGCTGTAATGTTGGTGTAAGAGGCTACAGGCCAGCAGCAAAGAAACATGTGGGCTCGCTTTGCCTTTACCGAAGGGAAGTGGAGTAAATTCCAACATCTCACACTTCCCCAGTGGTCATGCCTTTCTCTGCATGAAATGTTTATTATTTCATGGTATTATTTCACCAGTCTATGGTGAACTGGTCTCTGTTGCACCTACTTTCTACAACAAACTACGTGCTCCATTAACATTCAGCTTAAAGGCATTTTGCTTCACATTCTATCCAACAATTTCAATGTCATCAAAAAGCTCAAAAAAACTGCAGATGCTGTACATCTCCAATTGAATGACAACTCATGCCTTGCGCTCAGGAACTTTGACCTGCATTGTGGCTAATTAATTAAGTTCCAAAGTGATGGTCAGCTGATAATCTGTTTTAATTATGTTAGTTGAAAGGTAAATATTGATTAGTTTAGTTTAGAGATAAATATTGTTTAGTTTAGTTTAGAGAAACAGGCCCTTCGGCCAACCGAGTCTGCACCGACCAGCGATCCCCGCACATTAACGCTATCCTACACACACTTGGGACAATGTTTACATTTATACCAAGCCAATTAACCTATAAACCTGTACATCTTTGGAGTGTGGGAGGAAACCGAAGATCTCGGAGAAAACCCATGCGGTCACGGGGAGAACCTACAAACTCCGTACAGACAGCACACTTAGTCGTGATCGAACCCTGGTCTCCGGCGCTGCATACGCTGTAAAGCAACAACTCTACTGCTGCTCCACCCTGCGTGTTTTTCCCCACACAGTGATAGGTGCTCAGATTGTGCTGCCAGGGATGGTGGCGGAAGCAGATACAGTAGTGACATTTAAGAGTCTTCTGGGTCGACATATGAATATGGAGGAATAGGGATCAAATGCTGGCAAAGGAGATTAGTTTAACTTGGCATCCTGTTTGACACAGATGTTATGGGCTGAAGGGCCTGTTCCTGTGCTGTACTGATGCATGTTCTAGGTAAATGCTTGAATCGGATCGAACCCTGATCTTTGGCGCTGTAAGGGCTGTAAGGCAGCAACTCTACTGCTGCGCCACAGTCGCCCGTGGACAAGTCATATACAATATCGGTACATGGCACTGACCCACTGTGGTACCACGAAGGCTCGGAAGTAATCACTCTGAACTGTCAACCTGCAATGTTAACTCTATTTTACTCTCCTGTCTTGCTACATCTCCCAATCTCCTCCCTCACCTGCATCCAGGTAACCCAGCAGCTCTTCCGGGTGCAACAGAGGTTCACATGCACCTCTTTGAATCTCATCTATTGCATGCGGTGTGCCTCTATTTTATTGGCAAGACCAAGTGTAGACTTGGCAACCGTTTTGCTGAACATTGGCGCTCAGACCGACAAAGCTCATCACTTTAAGTCTCCGTCCCTCCCACACCCTAGTCGTTGTATTAGTTTCACTGGCATCCTGGTGAGTTTCATTGTCTGTATAACACATTTTCACCTAGCCCACAGCTAATAATGGACCACTTCCCCGATCATCATTTCTTTGTTCTATATCTCTCTATATCACCGTCTATATTTCTCCTTTCCCTTACCTCTGACTCTCAGTCTGAAGAAGGGTCTCAATGTCACCCATTCTTCCTCTCCGGAGATGCTGCCTGTCCCGCTGAGTTACTCCAGCATTTTGTATCTATCTTCGGTGTAAACCAGCATCACTAGCTCCTTCCTGCACTTTAAGTCTATGCTGCCTGGAACTCAGTAGGAACAGCTTCTCTAAGTACCCTATTTCTACCCATCTTGATCTTGTACACATTTCACATCTAACTGAAGGAGAATGGAACATCACCTATATATGTTCTCCAGAGATGCTGCTTGACCCTCTGGGTTACTCCAGGCACTTTGTGTCTTTTGTTTTGTAAACCAGCATCTGCAGTTCATTGTCCACATATTCTTGTACACCATTGTCAATGAAAGGCATGATCACACTGCTGGGGGTGTACAGGAGATCTGAGAGGATCTGGCCAGGATTGGAACATTGTAGCTGGGAGGGGAGATTGCAGAGGCTGGGGTTCTTTTCTCTGGATCAGAGGTGTATACAATTAAGAGGACCCAAGGTACAGTACATAGAATTCCTTTTGTAGAGGAGGCGAGGTCAAAAGATGAAGAGGGATAGTTGTAAAATAATTGGCAAAAGGATTAGAGGAGAGATGACAGACACAAAGTGCTGGACAAACTCAGTGGGTCAGACAGCATCCTTGGAGAACATGGATAAGACACAAAGCAAAAAATGTGCGATCGATATTCTCCAGAGATGCTGCCTGACCTGCTGAGTTAAGGGCCTGTCCCATGAGCATGCAACTCCATGTGGCAAGCGCGACCTAACATGGTCGCTTGAGCCGTACGGCCTCGCGGGGCCGGTCCCACTTCGATTGCCGGAGCCGTATGGAGTTTTGCGGAGCTGATCCCGACATCGTGCGGGGCTCTGAAAAACTGATCGTGTTCAAAAATTCCGCGCAGCAACGGCTTTCCGGCCCGCAGCCGCCTCAACGCCATACGCACCCCCTCGTCGGGCGTGCGCAGTGTCGCGATGCCGTATGCACGTCTTGATGCTGTACGTCACGCGCGAACTTCCCGCGGACTTCGCTCGAACTTCACGTCACTCACTCGACCTCCGCGCAGCCCCCGCTTCTGGTTTGATCGCGCTCACCGCATGCAGGAGCTTGCTGGTGGGACAGGCCCTTTACTCCAGCACTTCAGCGCCGTAGGTGGCCGCTATTTGCATACTTTGGGTATACAAGCAAAGAATTTCACTGTGCCTTGTCGCATGTGGCAATAAAGTATTCCTCCACACTTTGTGTCCTTAGTAAACCAGCATCTGCAGTTCCTTGTTTATACAGAGGAGATGAGGTGGAGTCAGGAACTCACTGCATGGAAGTGGGTGGAGGCAGAAATCGTCACTGTATTGAAATAATACTTAGATAAGTCTTTGAAGAGCTGTACGCAGGGCTGTGGAACAGGTGCTGGAAGGTGGGTGCCTTATACACGATGGGCTGAATCTATGGTCTTGCTCACCTCAATCACATCCCTGTAACCAGAGCTATTGAAACATCCGATACAATAACAAAACACATTAACATCCTGCTTATCCCCAAATACAATATAATCATGGACTGATAAATAAATTCCCTGTACACAGTTTTCATGATTTACGACACAATTGCCTTCATGCTCTGTTAAACAGAATGAGGCAAATTAAAATTGAAAGTAAATTCAAAAATAAAACCATGGACTAATATTGCCTGTTTTAATGAGCTTTTACCAACTAAACAGCGTCTGCTTTTTGGGCACCCTTTGCTCCCTGGAGTTTACAATGTTGCTGTAGATAGAAGATTTTCTGAATACGATGGTATATCTTCTTAGGAGTTAAAAAAAAAATTACATTTGTTTAGTGATGTGAGAAGAGTGCGTTAAAGAAATATTAGTGAAAGTAACTACGTTTGGAAACCACTCCCCCAATAAATCAAAATCGTTCTAGGCTCTTAAGATGAATTTGCATTATGTTTGCATTATGTTTATAAGGCTTGTCTGCATCTCATTTTCCTGGAGGAACCACAGAGACTGCAGGCTGCTGAAGGTGCCTTGCGGCATCAGAGTCTCAGTGGCTGCGATAAGAGTGATTGCAAGCCTACGATCTCCCAAATGAATTGAGTTCAATATGGATACAGGCAAGGAGGGTTTTGTTGACAGATGGGTGGAGTAAGTGACGGCACAAAATAATGTAGACAAAAATGAACAGAGAAACTCAGCGAGTGAGGCAGCATCTATGAAGGGAAGGAAATAGGCAAAGAAACGTTGCCTATTTCCTTCACTTCATAGATGCTGCCTCACCCGCTGAGTTTCTCCAGCATTTTTGTCTACCTTCGATTTTCCAGCATCTGCAGTTCCTTCTTAAGCACAAAATAATGTATTGTGCGAAAATAACTTTGGCACACCCTGAGAACTTTAAAATTCTGAAAGAAAAATATTTTATATGCTGGAAATCTGAAATAAAAACCGAAACGCAGCCGTAAAGGCAGCAGCCTTTCTGCCCTGGGGCTTACAGGACTGCCTCCAGGGAAAGGAAGGTGTTTGTAGGTTAGTTACCTAAAATTGGAGAATTCAATGGTGGAAAATGAGGTGCTGTTCCTCCAGTTTGCATATGGCCTCACTCTGGCATTTTCAGGTCAAGTCCGGGGGAGTTCCCCCCGCCACGGGTACCATGTAATCCCGTGCTACCTGCTGCAGGGTCGGCTAGCCGGCGACGAAACCGTCTCCCCCACCTGGTTTGCCAGGTGAGGAGGGGGCTGTGGACCCCCAGCAGGACCAAAAACAAAACCTGTCAAAGGGCGGATGAGCTTCTGTCGAGCCAACAGCCATCCACACCAGTAGAAGTTGCGATCACGGTTGGGCATTGGTGTTCGCCTGCCCCGACCTCCAGGGTAGGCTGCATGCGGGTAACGGCTGGCAACCGGGAGCCCCGGGTCCCTGGAGGCTACCGCTTTTGCAGGGCTCCTGCAACGGGTCCGGCTAGTTGCGGGGTCGAAACCTGGAGTGGGGTCTCCCCCACGGCTTGGAATGGCCGCGGGACTCTGAGGAGGGGCTCCAACACCAAGACCCGGTGTGGCATTACCCCGTGGCTTTAAGGACCAGGACAATCGCCACGCCAGCCGGGGGCTTTGACTTTGTCTGAAATCGGGGGGATGAGAGTGCTGTTGAGCCAACGGCCATCACAGCGACCATGTAGAATGTTGTGTCTTGCGATCACTGTTGTATGTGGCTGCAGAGTAAAACCGGCATTTGTTTGGACCTCAATATGCATTGTAAAGAATGATGATAAAAAATGATGATAAAACACACACACAAATATCCTATACTTCCAGCAGCGGAAGTCCACAGGAACTGGAGGACAGAGATGTGTGGTCTGTCACCGTTCCTATTGGAAACCAGCACCACCATGTTGCTAATGTTTTTAACGATGACGAATGAATGAATGGCAATGGGGGAGGCCAGGGACAGAAAGGCCAGTATTGCAGCAGGGAGGAACAGATTTAACATTTTAATTAAAATCTAAGTTGATTAATTTTAATAGGCACCTTTAGGAATTATCTAGCAAAAGATTAAGTTGCTAAAACGTTTCTAGATATCTGTCACCTCCTGGAATCAGATCGTAAACAGTTGCATCTATTATGAGGTATATTTTGCTTCCCTGGGGGTCCCTAGCATGGATATGCATATGATGTGGATATAAACAGATGTACATGCAGATATGGATATGCATGGATATGCATGCTGATGTGGTACCAGGAAGCGAGATTAGATGCTTTCGCTAGCCAGCTTTGGCTAGGACAAATATTTTACAATTGCCCAGAGATCACAAGACAAGAGAGGCAAAATGTAAGCCAAGAACCCCAAAACACCTGGAACTGCAGATGCTGGTTTACAAATAAAAGCCACAAAGTGCTGGAGTAACTCTGCAAATCAGGCAGCATCTCTTGAGAACATGGATAGGCAACGTTTCATGTCAGGACTCTTCTTTAGCTTAATAGTAATGGGTGGGGTGGGGGGAGGAAAGCTGGTAGAGAGGTGAGGTTGGGACAAAGCCTGACATAGGTGGGACAGGTGAATACAGATGAAGGGGTCTTTTGATGAGCAGATGTTTGGACAAAGACCAGAGATGAAAATATGGAAGCTGTGAGATAAGGAGATAAGGTTTAAGACGTGCGAAATGTGAAGTCATAGGAAGGAATTCAGGTGGAAGGGTTCAGAGGGAAGGGGAATGTTTTGGGAGAAATGGGTGTGCATCCAGGTGGAAAAAAAGGAGAAAAAGCAAGTTGGGGAGTGGAATGTTTTGTAGGTTAATTAAGGAAAATTGGAGAATTCAATATTCATACCGTTGGGTTGTAAGGTATTACAGATGGAAATATGCTGTTCCTGCAGTTTCCATGTGGACTCACTCTGGCAACGGAGGAGACCCAGAACAGATAGGCCAGTGCGGGAATGGGAATGGGAAGGGGAGTTAAAATGGTTGGCAACTGAGAGATCCAGCAGGTCTTGGTGGATCTTGCGCAAGTGTTTAGCGAAACGGTCACCCTGTCTACACTTAGTGTCACCGGTGCAGAAGGCCACATTGGGAGCACCAAATGCAGTTGATGAGGTTAGAGGAGGTGCACTTGAACCTATGTCTCACCTGGAAGGACATATGTCTCACCTGATATCCCTGTATGGATATGATGCAGGAGGTATTGGGACAATGGCTTAATCATCAGCGGAAAGTACCTGGCGAAGGTCCTTTAGGTGGGAAGGGATGAGTGAACCAAGGAGTTGTGGAGAGAGCAGTCTCCTCAGAGAGCGAAAAGGGATGGGGATGGGAAGATGTGACTGGTGGTGGCATCACTTGCCAGATTTTGCCCACCCCCACTTCTCTTCCAGCTTTATTCCTACCTCCCATCCCCACAACAATCAGTGTGAATAAGGAACCCAACCCAAAAGTCGCCTTTCGATATTCTCCAGAGATACTGCCTGTTCCTCTGAGTTACTTCACCACTTTGTAATCCGCAAACACTATATAGCATCTTTTCTACACATTATTAAAGGTACATGAACACAGCGTTCAGGCTAGGACAGATCTCAACATAGTTCAATGTTCAATAGGTTCACCTGCACCTCTTCCAACCTCATCTATTGCATCCGCTGCTCTAGATGTCAGCTGCTCTACATCGGTGAGACCAAGCGTAGGCTTGGCGATCGCTTCACCGAACACCTGCACTCGGTTCGCAATAACCAACCTGATCTCCCGGTGGCTCAGCACTTCAACTCCCCCTCCCATTCCAAATCCGACCTTTCTGTCCTGGGCCTCCTCCATGGTCAGAGTGAGGACCACCGTAAATTGGAGGAGCAGCACCTCATATTTCATTTGGGCAGTTTGCACCCCAGCGATATGAACATTGACTTCTCTAATTTCAGGTAGTCCTTACTTTCTCCTCCCCTTCTCAGCTCTCCCTCAGCCCTCTGGCCCCACCTCTTCCTTTCTTCCTCCTGTCCCCCCCACCCTCACATCAAGAAGGGTTTCGACCCGAAACGTTGCCTATTTCCTTCGCTCCATAGATGCTGCCTCACCTGCTGAGTTTCTCCGGCATTTTTGTGTACCTTCGATTTTCCAGCATCTGCAGTTCCTTCTTAAACATATTTCAATTAGTCCTTTATTCACAGGTCACTCATTTTATTTTCCCCCACTAATTGCTCTGAAATCAGTCATTCACGTTGGTGAGGCTGAGTCACAAAGACCAAACCATGTATGGATGACAAATCTCCTTCCCTAAATGACATTGGCGGGCCAGATGGGTTTTTATAACAAACTAGTCCATTCCTGGTTGCCATTATCGATAATAGCTTTTTTTTTAAAATAATATTTTTATTAGGTAGACATATTATAAAGTATAGTTACATATTATAGTAAAAAAACGGATTTCGGACATCAGTTTACGGAAAATTCCGAATGTCGAAGACTTTTTTTAATGTTTTTTTAGGTATAGAAAAGCGAGAAAGAGAGAAAAAAGAGTTTTGGAGCGGCTCTGAGTATATCTGTTCCGGAGAGTACTGCAATTTCATTGTGTTTAAATCATGGATGGTGCATGCATTTTTCTATGTCTAATTGCCTTAGGGATTTTCCAATGTGGTGTTTGGCCCTATGGGGTTTGTTAAGAAATGATTGGGGAAGAGATTAATTCTTCCTCGCACAAATGCTTTAAAATGTTTCCCAAAGAAGGGAAGCAGAGATTTGGGGGCTATCATTAGCCTCAAAAGGCGCATATTAATGGAGCTACGAGATATTCATTACTCTAACTTTTCTTTTAAGATTTGGGGATTAAGCCTCCATTGCGACCGCCCGCGGCCTCTACCATTCCGTTTAGTTTAATCATAAATGTTGGGAGTGGTCGGAGATATGATATTATGATATTGCGAGTTATAGGTAAATGGGATAAGTTTTGAGTCTACTAAAAAAAATAATCTGCCTTGAGCTTTATGTACTGGTGATCCCAGCGAATATTCTCGACCCGGGTTTTCAATTCTCCAAACATCCTTAATGCGTAGTATTAATATATGAGTTTAGGCGTTCACTTGATTGGGATTTTAGTTTTTTTGAGTTGATGATCTAGCCAAGGGGCATCCAATTACAATTTAAGTCTCCACCGATTACTAAGTTTTGTTGTGCCGCATTCCGCGGATATTGTTAAGTATTCTCCGCAAAAAACAAGGGAGCTATCAAAATTTGTTCCATACACATTAAGGAGAGTCACCTTTTTTGAGTATAACTCCCCTATTATTACAATATATCTGCCTTCAACCAGGTATCGGGACTAGAGAATTAAAGGGTATACCCTTTACAAATAATATCGCAACCCCTCTAGATTTATGTGAGAATGAGGAGTGGTACACTTTAGCAATCCATTTTGATTCAATTATGTGTGCTTCCTTTTTCCGGTCTCCGGGAGAAATATTGTATCTGTTTTCAAGTAGCTAACACTTTGACTTTCTTAATAGGTTGATTGATTCCCTTAACATTCCAACTACAGAATTTAATTCCTTCACCCCCAATTTTCCTATTCACGTCTTGCATCTTGTGATTAGAGTGGTTAGAGCAGATGGCTCAGCACACTCAACCCTACCTTATACTCGAACATCAGGTAGATGAATTTTAAGTCTCGTCTGTTTTCCATCCGAACATATCTCCCTAAATAAAATATGTAATTCCATTCCAAATACAAAATATAATATATTATAAGGTAGAAGAGGTAGTAATTGTATTAGTAATGTGTAAAAGGTTGAAAAATAAAAAAACTACAGCTAAAATTAGTGCAGTTAGTGATAGCCACCCTAATGTGGCTAAGCATCTAAGGACTTCTGTAGCTTTTGGTAAAATAGCTTTTAAATAGCTTTTAAAATTCCAGATTTATTTAATTACTTGGATTTAAATTTCCCAGCAGCCACAGTGGGATTTGAACTCCTACCTCCAGATCAATACTTGGGTTTCTGGATATTAGAACAGTAAATTAACCCCGCTGCTACCAAACCCTGTCAGCTCTGAATGATTTAACATGTAACCTTGCTTACTTTTATCTGGTTCTTCTTCCCACTAACACTTGAAACACATTCTCATCCCTCTTGCCCTCAGGCCTCATTACACTGACATCTTCCTCCGTTGTCTCTCAGTGGTATACAAGATGTGGATTTGGAGTAGGATTTGGTTGCTTAGTTTAGTTTAGAGATACAGCGTGGAAACAGGCTCTTCGGCCCACTGTGTCCACAGCGATCCCACACATTAATACAAGCCTACACACACTAGGGACAATTTACACTTATACCAAGTATACAAACCCAGGCCAATTTACCCTCAAAAGTGTACGTCTTTGGAGTGTGGGATGAAACTGAAGATCTCGGAGAAAACCCACGCCGTCACTTGGAGAATGTACAAACTCCGTATAGACAGCACCAGGATCGAACCCGGATCTCCGGCGCTGCAAGCGCTGTAAGGCAGCAACTCTATCGCTGCGCCATCGTGCTGCCTATTGCTGGCTGATTGCCTGTTCCACCATTTAACAAGACCATGCTGATCTACGCACAATAATCTGTCACCTCACGTTCCTTGTTCGTCAAATATGTTTTTAGTGACACATTTGTCACTATATTTACATGCTGCAAGTAAGAATTTCATTGCTCTGTTTGGGATATATGACAATAAAACACTCTTGACATTTGAAATTTGTCCAGCTCTGCCTTCAAAATCGTCAAAGATGGTGCTTCCACTGTTCTTTGAGGAAAGGAGTTTCAAAGATTAGCAATCCTCAGAGAGAAAAAGATCACCTTATCTTTATCCTAAATGAATAAACTTTTATTTTTACTTTTAAACAGTGAACCCCAGTTATTCATAATCCCAAAGAGGAAATACTCTCCACACATCCACCCAATCAAGATGCCACAGGATCTTCTAGAAATTGCTGATGCCGGTTTACAAAAAAAAGACGCAAAGTGCTGGAGTAATTCAGCAGATCAGGCAGCATCTCTGGAGAACATGGCTAGGTGACATTTTGGGTTGGGATCCATCTTCAGGATGATTATGGGGGGAGGTGAAAGCTGGAAGAGAGGAAGGGGATGACAAAGCATGGCAAGTAATGGGTGAATATGGGTGAGGGCTTTTCTTGACTGGCAGATTGTTGGACAAATTCCAGAGATGAAAAAACAGAACGTGTGAAACAAAAGGATTGAAGAGTTGTGAGTTGTGAAGCCAGGGGACAGAATGTTAGTGGAGGGGAAAGAGTAGGGGAGAGATATGTGCAAATGCAGGTGGGGCACATGGCTGGGGGGTGGGCGGTAGAGAAGAAAGGGAGGTATGGGGAAGAAAGGGGAGGTTGTTCGAGGTTACCAAAAATTGGAGAATTCAATCTTCATACCATTGGGTTATAAGCTGCCTAATTGGGATATGTGGTTCACTTAATCCAGTTTGTTGATTTCACATTGCCTCAGAATCTTACCTTTCAACCAGTTTCTACTGACTCTTCGAAACTCCAGTGGATAAAAGTCCAGCCTGCCTAACCTTTCTTTAGACAATCTGTCAATTCCAGGTATTAAAGATAGCCACAAAATGCTTCAGTCTGAAGAAGGGTTCTGACCCGACACGTCACCTATACCTTTAATTCCAGAGATGCTGCCTGACCTGCTGAATGACTCCAGTATTTTGTGTTTATCTTTGGTATAGACCAGCATCCGCAGTTCCTTCCTACACAATTCCAGCTATTGGTTGAGTGAGCCGTCTTTCAACTGTTTCCAAAGCATTGTCATCCTTTGATACATAAGGTGCGCAAAATTGTACAGTAATCCACATTATTACTCTTTGCATCTGAAGCACAACCTCCTACTTTTGCATTCATTTCTCTGGGATATAAACAACAACTTTTGTTAGTCTACCTAACTATTTGTTGTATACACACGGACATTTTTTTTCTTATTTATTATATTGTTTACAGAGTACGTTGTTTACATATTCTGTTGTGCTGCTGGAAGTAAGAATTGAATTGTTCTTTCTGGGACAGAAGACAATGAAACTCTCTTGACTCTTGATCTGCACGCTAGCTTTTTGATCACCATGCACTTGGACACCCAGATCCCTCTGCATCGCAGAATCCTGCAGTCTCTCACTATGAAGAAAACATGCTTCTCTTTGTAGTTTTCTTCCCAAAGAGGACAATTTCACATTTTCTCAAAATACATTCCATTTGCCCACTTACTTATCCAATATATATTACTTTGTAGCCTCACAATTTACTTTCCTAGTTATCTTTGAGTCATTGGCAAAATTAGCGACCTCTGGTGCCTTCAACAATGAAATGTAAAATGTTGATGCTCCCAATGCTGATCTCTTTGACATATCGTTCATTACATCTGGCTGACCAGGAAGGACCCTTTTACCTCAATCCGCTATTTTAGGTTTAATGTTTTACAAATCATTAATGTTTATGTTTTATTATTATTAATGTTTAGTGTTTTCTGAGTCATTCATAACTGTCACTGTATGTCATGTTGTTACTTGTGGGTGGAGCCCCAAGGCAAATTCCTTGTATGTGAATACTTGGCCAATAAACATACTTACTTACTTACTTATTTTTGTTAACCGGCCAATCTTTAATCCATGCAATGAGGACATTTGTCCAGGCATGACTTGTTCGCAAGACATAGAAGGACAGTTCCAATGAGTCAGGAGAAGTGTCTCGATCCGAAATGTCACCTGTTCCTTTTCTCCAGAGATGCTGCCTGACCGGCTGAGTTACTCCAGCATTCGGGATCAACCGAATTGCCTAATGAGTCTACTCTCAATGGTCGGCAAAGTGATGGTAGATGGCTTCAGCAGTGTTATGAGGCAGCACTTACTCATCAATAACCTACTCACGAATGTCATGTTTGGATTTTGTCAGGACCATCTGGCACAAGATTTCAATGCAGCTTTGACCAAAAATAGACCAAAATAACTCAATACGAAAGATTGTGGGTGAAGAGGGTATATTTGCAGGTAGGACTGCCTTTGAAAATAAAACAATCTTTGATTGAATGTGACATTCTGTTTGTAGTTTGTTTGGATGTTTGTTTGTTTGTCTTTTTGCACAAAGTCCGTGAGTATTGCCACTTTTCATTTCACTGCACATCTCGTATGTGTATGTGACGAATAACCTTGACGACTTGACATCAAGGCAACGTGGTAAAACTGAAGTCAATGGGCATCAGGAAAAGAACGCTCCAGTGGTTGGAGTCAAACCATACATTAAACGGAAGATAGTCAAAGTCAATCTTCCCAGCCCCAGGAATCCCTCAGGTTCTTGGCCCAGGCCTAACCATCTTCTCATTTCATTAATAAACTTCCTTCCATCACAAGGTCAGAAGTGAGGATGTTTGCTGATGTTTGCAGAATGTTCCTATATCCTCAGTAGATGAAGTATCCCACGCCTACATGAAGCAAGACCGAAGCAGTATTCAGGTATGGGCTGACAAGTGGCAAGTAACATTCATACCACAAGGTGCTAGGCAATGACAGTCTTCAACAAGAGAGGTCACAATTGACCAGAGGCTCAACTGCACCAGACACATAAATATCAAGTTAAGTATCGTGTGGTGAGTGAGTCACTTCTTGACACCTCAATGCCTTTCCACAATCAATACAGCTCAGTCAGGAGAGTGATAGAGCACTAACCAATGGCCAACATCTGGCATGTGGGGGCGCCACTCCCTGCAGGTTCCCCTCCTAGTTATACACCATCCTGATTCGGAAATGCCTTGCCAGTCTTTCATCACCACTGTGTCGAAACCCTGAAAAGCATGATCCACAGCATTGCAGAAATACTTCCACTCGAAGGATTGCTGCAGCTCACCACTCTCAAGGGTAATTTGGGATGGGCAATACATGTTAACCTCACAAGTAATGTCCAGAAACTGAAAACGAGTAAGTTGCCTCCTGCACTATTGATTTTATCTACTTAAACAACCATTGATGTAGCTTCTTCTCAAATGCCTTCTGGAAATCTAAATGCAATTAATTTCTCGGTTCACTCTTTCCTAGCATGCTTCAGAATTCCAATACAATTGATACATTGTCATCCCCTCCTGAAAGCAAAATAAGTTCCACATTCACAACGTTCTCCATTTAAAGTACTCCCACTAATTTACAAGACTGCTCATAAGGTCATGTGATAGGAGTAGAATTAGGCCATTCTGCCCATCAAATCTACTCCGCCATTCAATCATGACTGATCTATCGCTCCCTCCTAACCCCATTTTCCTGCCTTGTCCCCATAACCTCTGACAACCGTACTAATTAAGACTCCAAGGCTTTGCTTCTCTCTTCTCCCTGACTTTAATTCTCCAATTAAGGTTTATTGTAGAACTCGATCCTGCATCCCCCTCCTTTTCCCATTTATCTTTTAAAACTCTGAGAGTTTTGCATCAAATACAGACCGGATTCAGAAAAGGGCAGTAAGTTAAGGAATGATCATACTGGGTAATTTAAAAATCATTAAATGGTTTGATAATATAATATGAGATAAATTATTTCCTCTTGTGGGAGAGTCCAGAACAATGGAACACAACCTTAAAATTGGAGCTCATATCTGTAAGGGTGGTGTCAGGAAGCAATTCTTCAACAGCGTAATGGAAAGTTGTAATTCCAAAAGCTCTCGAGGCTCGGGCTATTAAGAAAAAGTGGAACACTGAGATTGAGAGAATTTTTTTGTTAGGCATGGGTTTTAGGCAGAGGTGGTAGAGATGCTTGCAGATTATTGGTATGAAAGTGGCTGAAGCATTTAAAACAATTGTGTAAAATAGGATGTGTTCAGCACTATGAGTGTTTGTGTAAAAAAGAGTGGAGCACTCTCATCCCTGGTAGAAAGAGACAGAACCAGATTGGGAATGTATAAGAAGGAACTGCAGATGCTGGAAAATCGAAGGTACACAAAAATGCTGGAGAAACTCAGCGGGTGCAGCAGCATCTATGGAGCGAAGGAAATAAGCAACGTTTCGGGCAAAAACCCTTCTTCAGACTGAAGAAGGGTTTTGGCCCAAAACGTTGCTTATTTCCTTTGCTCCACAGATGCTGCTGCACCCACTGAGTTTCTCCAGCATTTTTGTGTACCTTGGGAATGTATATTTCATCTAGCCAGAATCAGTGACAGTGATTGTGTGACCTGCTTATGCTATAAAGTCACACTGCATGGAAACAGATCCCTTGACCCATGGAGTCCACACTGATCATCTAACATTCGTTGGAGGCACAAGGAAATGCAGATGCTGGTTTACAAAAAAAGACAACATGCTGGAGTAACTCAACAGGTCAGGCAGCATCTCTGGAGAACATCAATAGACGCGTTTCGGATCGGGACTGAAGTAGGGTCGCGAAGAAGGGTCGCGACTTGAAACATCACTGATCCATTTTCTCCAGCAATTTGTATATTTTTTAATTCATTTCTGCTTTAATCCTACCCTAACCCATTTTACTTTACAAATTCAATCACTTACTTATGCACTGAGGTCAATTTACAGAGGCTGATTAGTGATTAGCCTGCTGACCTGCACGTCTTCGGGATGTGGGAGGAAACTGGAGCACTCAGGGGAAACCCACACAATCGTAGAAAACACAGGAGGTCTGAACTCAGGTCATTAGAGCTGGTGAGGCAGCAGTTCTACCAACTGTATCATTCTATGCTTGTTGCTTTGCTGTTTTAAAAATTAATTTGCAGTATGATAGGATCACTGGCAAGGCCATAGTTTACTGCTGTCCTTGAAAAGGTGGTGATGAGTTGAGGAGACATAAGAAACTGTAATTGTCTGAAAATGAATTGTCTTGGTGACCCACTGGAGCTCTTGTTGGCCCATTCCTATAGTACTATTGGGGAAGAACTTCCAGCATTTAGACCATCATTAAAGGAGATCAGGCAATATTTTTCCAATTTAGGACAGCATGTGACTTGAGGAACCTGCATGTGGTGGTGTTTCCATCAGCCCTCCCCCTCCCCTTCCACTTACATTCCTTCCTCTAGCTTCACAATTCGCTACTCTTCAATCTTTTTGTCTTAATCCTTCAGTCTCTTCATCTTTAACCTTTGTCCCACCATTTGCCTATTAAAAAAAAACCCTCCTTACCTGTATCAATCTATTACCTGACAGGTTTTGTCCTGCCCCTCCTCTCTTCCGGCTTTCTTCTCTTCCTCCCCCCCCCCCCATCACTATCAGTCTGAAAAAGGGTCCCGACCCAAAACGTCACCTATCCATATTCTCCAGGATGCTACCACACCCGCTGAGATTCCAGCGTTTTTTTTTGTCCCGTAATCTCTGTCTTTGTCCCCATGGATTTAGGTCAGAATAGACCAGGTGCATGAGAATATACCAGGTTTCCTCTGGGGGAGGAGAGTCCAGAACAATGGGGCAAAGCCTTAAAATTGGAGATAGTATCTGCAGGGGTGTGTCAGGAAGTGATTCTACAGCAGCATAATGGAAAGTTAGATAGCATTCACTGCAGCCGTTGGTAGAGGAAATTGATGTTTAGAGTGGTGTGTGTGTGTATAGGATGCCCAAATGTGCTTGTTGGGGCTTCACTCATCAGGCAAGTGAAAAGTGTTCTATCTTGTGGGTGGTGGAAACACTTGGGGAGTCAGGAGGTGAATCACTCACGGCAGGATGCCCAGTGTTGGAATGAGTGATAACTGCTGCTCTTACAGAGCCCGCATCCCATATATGTTTTAAAATTAAAGGGGAAGTTGTACTGATGAGAATTTGGAAATTACAGTTTAACTGAGAGGAAAATTTATGCCATATGAATTTTAATGTGGGAAATTGAAGCCACATTTGGAACCAGTTTTCAGCATCTGGTTTACAATTTAAGCTCAGCGTTCGCAAAATGCAACTGTCTTTTGCCTGATATTTATACTATCAAGTTTCGGTTTAACTCTGTAATCTGTGACTTCTCAGTTTTAATCCTAGTATTTAGAGCCGCCATCTCTTGCTTTAAGATAATTTTTTGGCGGCCTCTACTTCCTGGTTAAATCACATTATAGGGCCTGTCCCACTTGGCGATTTTTTCGGCATCATTGACTGACGTATCAGGTAACCGAAAAAGTCACGGCGTGGTGCGGCGAATGTGGCATGACGATGTATTGACGAGCGGTGTCTCCTCAAATGTAGCAACATTATTTTTGTCGCCGCTGGATTTTGAAATGTTCAAAATTTTTCGCCAACTTGATACGTCTGTCAATGACGCCGGCAGTCGCCGAAAAAAAAAAGATTTGTTGTGGGACAGGCCCTTATATCTCTTCCATTTTGACTCCCCCGTCTGCATCTTCTAGCTCCCTGGCTCATTCCATAATCTGCTCGTACTATTTCCCAGTTTAACTCAGCTAGCCCCTGATTTAAACACCATGGTGCCATTAGACTTGGATTCATCAACACCAGCTCCCAATTTAACACCCATGTTTCCAACTCCAGTTCTCAGAGCCCATTATCTGTAATATCTAATTTCATCTCGGTACATGCAGCCCAGATCATAAACGAACCCCAATATTTGAAGCCTTATATCCCAATTTAACCCTCGTATTTGCAAACCCCATTACCTAATTTAACCCCAGCATTTGAAACCCAAGTTTCCAATTTGAACCCAATATTATCAGCCCCCACTCCCTATGTTACTCCCCGTTTCAAACTCCAGTTTGATCTGAGGGTCTGCAGCATCTAGTTTATAGTTTAATCCAGGTATTTGCAGCCCAGATCACAATTCAATCCCAGTATTTGCAATGTCAGATCCCAATTTAACTCCTGCATTTTCAGCCCCATCTGGTATTGGTTTAGTAATTGGTATAAGCCTGCTAAGCTGCGACAAGTAAAAATTTCATTGTTCTGTTGTCGGTACATATGACAATTAAACACTCTTGTCTCTTTTGTCTCTTTATTAATGTCACATGTACCACGATACAGTGAAAGACATTGTTCGCATGCTATCCATTCCAATCATACCATACAGTGCTTGAATACAATCAAGCCACATACAAGAACAAAGGTGGTGTAAAGAGAAAATACCAGAGTGCAGAATATAGCGTTACAACATTATATCATTACAGTTACAGAGAAAGTGCAGATCCAAAAAAGTGCAGGATTGGCAATGAGGTAGGTTAGAAGATTGGGACAATACCCTTATCTCATGGGAGGACCATTTAGAAGTCTGATAACAATGGGGAAGATGCTGAACCTTAAATCTGGTGGTACATGCTGTCACGATTTTGTATCTTCTGCAGGACAGGAGAGGGGAGAAGAGGGAATGACAATGGTGTGAGTAGTCCTTGATTATGTTGGCTGCTTTCCTGAGGTAACGGGAGATGTATAAGGAGTTATGGGGGGGGGGGGGGGGGGGGGGGGAAAGAGGGGGGAGGCTCATTGGTGTGATGGATGGACTGGGTTACATCAACAACTCTGAGATGTTGTGCAGTCTGTGGGCAGAACTGTTGCCAAACCAAACTGTGATGCATCAGGATAGGATGCTGTGCACAGTGCATCTGAAGAAGTTAAGTATCATTGGGGACATGCTAAACCTTCCCAGTCTTCTGAGGAGGTAGAGGCTTTGGTGGGTTCTTTTGGCTGCAGTTTCAATGAATTTGGTTGCAGGACAAAATGTTGGTAATGTTTATACCTCACGAACCTGTAGCCAACAACCATGTCCATTTTAGCACCACAGTTGCTAACGCAGGGGTGTACACCACCCAGTTTAACTCCTGTACTTCCATTTCCAGTACCCAGTTTGATCTTAGTATGTGCAGCTTCTCGTGCTGTTGTTTAATGCAGGTATCCTCAGACCCAGATCAAAACTGAACCCCAATATTTGCAACCCCAGATCAAAATTTAACTGCAGTAGTTTCAGGCCTTTCTCCGAGTTTAACTCCTGTGTTTCCAATTTCAGTTCGACCCATGTCCTCAGCCTGTAGTTTCATCCAGGTATTTACAGCCCCAGATCACAATTGAATTGTACCGTGTGCAGTTGCAGATCACAATTTAATTTCTGTATTAGCGAAACCCAGTTCCAAAATTAATCCCAATATTTGCATTTTTGGACCCTAATTTAACCTCTGTATTGGTAGTCCCAGATCACAAATGAACCCCAACAGCCCCAGATCCTAGTTTCACATCTGTATTTACAGCCCCAGCCACAATTGAACCCTATTTTACAGCTCCAGATTCCAGTTTAGTTTCTGTATTTGCAGCCCTAGATGACAATTGAACCCCAACATTTATAGCCCAGTACACAGTTTCTCATCAGTATTTCCAACCTCAGACAAATTGAACTCTGTATTTACAACCCCAGTTTCCCCTCAGTATTTACAGCCCCAGCCACAGTTGAACCTCTGTTTTTACAGCCCCAGCCATTACACAATGGACAATAGGTGCAGGAATAGGCCATTCGGCCCTTCGAGCCTGCACCGCCATTCACTGTGATCATGGCTGATTATCCACCATCAGTTCTCCGTTCCTGCCTTCTCCCCATATCCCTTGACTACAATCTTTAAGGGCTCTATCTAACTCTCTCTTGAAAGCATCCAAAGAATCGGCCTCCACTGCCATCTGAGGCAGAGAATTCCGCAGATTCACAACTCTCTGGGTGAAAGAGTTTTTCCTCATCTCAGTTCTAAATGGCCTACCCCTTATTCTTAAATTGTGGCTCCTAGTTTTGCACTCATCAGGAACATGTTTCATGCCTCTAGCTTGTCCAATCCCTTAATAATCTTATGTTTCAATAAGATCCCTCTTCATCCTTCTAAATTCCAGTGTATACAAGCATAGTCGCTCCATTCTTTCAACATATGATAATCCAGCCATCCCGGGAATTAACCTCGTGAACCTACGCTGTACTCCCTCAATAGCAAGAATGTCCTTCCTCAAATTTGGAGGCCAAAACTGCACACAATACTCTAGGTGTGGTCTCACCAGGGCCCTGTACAACTGCAGAAGGACCTCTGCGCCAATACTCAACTCCTCTTGTTATGAAGGCCAACATGCCATTAGCTTTCTTCATTGCCTGTTGTACCTGCATGCTTATTTTCAGTGACTGATGTAAAAGTAAACCCAGATCTCGTTGTACTTCTCCTTTCCCTAACGACACCATTCAGATAATGATCTGCATTCCTGTTCGTGCCACCAAAGTGGATAACCTCACATTTATCCACATTAATCTGCATCTGCATGCATCTGCCCACTCACCCTGTGTGTACCCTGCATCCTCCTCATAGTTCACACTGCCATGCAGCTTTGAGTCATCTGCAAATTTGCTAATGTTACTTTTAACCCTTCATCTAAATCTTTAATGTATATTGTAAATATCTGCGGTCCCAGCAGAGAGCCTTGCGGTACCCCACTAGTCATTACCTGCCATTCTGAAAGGGACCTGTTAATCCCTACTGTTTGTTTCCTGTCTGCCAACCAATTTTCTATCCATATCAGTATCCTACCTCCAATACCATGTGTTCTAATTTTGCCCACTAATCTCCCATGTGGGACCTTATCAAAGGCTTTCTGAAAGTCCAGGTACCCTACATCCACTGGCTCCACCTCGTACATTTTCCTAGTTACATCCTCAAAAAATTCCAGAAGGTTAGTCAGGCATGATTTCTCCTTCGTAAATCCATGCTGACTCAGACCAATCCCGTTACTGCTAACCAAATGTGCCGCTATTTCATCTTTAATAATTGACTCCAGCATCTTCCCCACCACCTATGTGAGGCTAACTGGTCTATAATTCCGTTTTCTCTCTCCCTCCTTTCTTAAAAAGTGGGATAACATTAGCTACCCTCCAATCCACAGGAACTGATTCTGAATCTATAGAACATTGGAAAATTATCACCAATGCATCCACGATTTTTAGAGCCACCTCCTTAAATGCCCTGGAATGCAGACCATCAGGCCCTGGGGATTTATTAGCTTTCAGTCCCATCAGTCTGCCCAACACCATTTCCAGCCTAATGTGTATTTCCTTCAGTTCCTCCTCTCACCACTAGTACATCTGGTAGATTGTTTGTGTCTTCCTTAGTGAAGACAGATCAAAAGTACCTGTTCAACTTGTCTGCCATTTCTTTGTTCCCCATAATAAATTCACATGTTTCTGTCTTCAAGGGACTCACATTTGTCTTAACTATTTTCTTCCTCTTTAAATACCTAAAGAAGCTTTTACTATCTCCTTTATATTCTTGGCTAGGTTTCCTTCATACTGAAGAAGGGTTTCGGCCCGAAACGTCACCTATTTCCTTCACTCCATAGATGCTGCTGCACCCGCTGAGTTTCTCCAGCATTTTTGTGTACCTTTCCTTCATACTTCATCTTTTCTCCCCTTATTGCCTTTTTAGTTACCTTCTGTTGTTCTTTAAACATTTCTCAATCCTCTGACTGCCCGCTCATCTTTGCTATGTTATACATCTTCTCTTTTCGTTTTAAACTGTCCTCGACTTCCCTTGTCAGCCATGGTTGCCTCTTACTCCCCTTAGAATCTTTCTTCCTCTTTGGAATGAACTGATCCTGTAACTTCTGTATTATTCCCAGAAATACCTGCCATTTTTGTTCCACTGTCATCTCTGCTAGGGTATCTTTCCAGTCAACTTTGGCCAGTTCCTCCCTCATGCCTCCATACCCCTTTGCTCAACTGTAATACGATTTTCCCTTCTCCCTCTCAAATTGTAGATTAAAACATCATATTATGGTCACTACCTCCTAATGGCTCCTTTACCTTGAGTTCCCTTATCAAATCCGGTTCATCAAACAACACTAAATCCAGAATTGCCTTCTCCCTGGTGGGCTCCAGTACAAGCTGCACCAAGTGTCCAGCTCGGAGGCACTCCACAAACTCCCTTTCTTAGGGACCAGTACCAACCTGATTTTCCCAGTCTATCTGCATGTTGAAATCTCCCATAACCACTGGAGCATTACCTTTGCTACATGCCAATTTTAACTCTCGATTCAACTTGCACCCTATATCCAGGCTATTGTTTGGGGACCTGTTAGGGTATTCCCATTAGGGTATTTTTACCATTACAATTCCTCAGTTCTATCCATACGAACTCTACATCTCCTGATTCTATGTCACCCCTCGCAAGGGACTGAATTTCATTCCTTACCAACAGAGCTATCCCGCCCCCTCTGCCCACCTGACTGTCTTTTCCATAGGACGTATACCCCTGAATATTCAGTTTCCAGCCCTGGTCCTCTTGCAGCCATATCTCTGTAATTCCCACAACATCAAACTCGCCAATCTCTAACTGAGTCTCAAGCTCATCCACTTTATATGTTATACTTCGCGCATTCATATACACCACTTTAACTTCAGTATCCACCTGAGTTACTATTGCCCCCGACTTTATTCTCTTATCCCTTCTCGAACTTTCCTTCCCATTAATTCAGGAGTCTTTTGTAACTTTTCCTGTACTCACTTCCCCTTTAACTCCATCTTTATGCTCCCAATTTGTCAACCCCTCCCCCCCGTTATTTAGTTTAAACCCACGTGTAGCACTAGCAAATCTGCCTGCCAGAACGTTGGTCCCAATCCCTATTATAGAGGTCACCCCTATTGTAGAGGTCACCCCTACCTCAGAAGAGATCCCAGTGGTCTGTAAATCTAAATGATTGCTCCCTGCACCAGCCCCTCATTCAGATCCTCTATCTCCCTGCTCCTGTCCTCACTAGCACGAGGTATTGGAAGCAATCCAGAGATAACCACCCTAGAAGTCCTGCTTTTCAGTCTACTTCCTAACTCTCTAAACTCACGTTGAAGAACCTCCTTCCTCTTCTTCCCGCCATCGTTCGTGCCCACATGCACAACTACTTCACATTCCCTCGGGAGGATGTTCTGAAGTCAGTCCGAGACATCTTGAACCCTGGAACCAGGGAGGCAACGCTTGCCGCCACAGAATCTCCCGTCCGCACCTCGGACAATGGAGTCACCCACCACTATGGCCAACGTCGGTCTCATCGGTCGAGTCTCGTTGCCGGGATTAGAGCCACCGACCAGTCCACCGCTCGGACTGGAAGCGTCATCTGCCCTGATGGCTCCAAAGAGGGTGTACCTGTTTTCATTAGGTACAGCCACCAGGATCTCCTGCATTTCACGCTTACTCCCTTTTCTCACAGTCACCCCCCTTCACTCTTCCTAAATCCTTGACACAGCCTTACCCAGGGTATTTGCTGAGGTCATTGCCAGTTGAACCCCAGGTGCCAGTGTTGCAGCCCCAAGCTGTTGGTTGAAGACCCTGGGGTTTGGGGAAGACCCTGAGGCTTGGGAAGGACCCCGTGTTGGAAAGACTCTGGTGTCTGGAAGACCCAGTGTTGGGAAGACCCTGTTTTGGGAAAGGCCCTTGTGTTTGGCCAGTAAGACCCTGAGGCTTGGGAAGCCCCTGTGTTGGAAGGTCCATGTGTATGGAAGACTCTGGTGTTGAGAAAACTCTGGTATGGGGAAGATCCTGGGGGGTTGGCAGGCAAGACCCTGTTTTGGGAAAGGAAGACCCTGTGTTTGGCCAGAAAGACTCTGGTGTTGAGAAAGCTCTGGTGTGTGGAAGACCCTAGCATTTTTGTAAGGAAGACCCTGGGGGGGTGGGTTTGGTCAGGCAAGACCCTGCCTCTCCCACCCGCTGCAACATTGTTTATGGCAAAAATACTAGAGGAGCTCCTCTATAATCTTTGGTTTATGGACCCAGAGCTTTTAAATCAATTCAGTCCTCTTTCTCCTTGGCGCGGATTGGCGGGCGGGGGCGCGGGCGGCGGGCGCGGGCCAATGAGCGCGGCGGTTACTGCGGGGTGCGCGGTGTCCTGTGGTTACGGTGTTACCCTGGGCTCTGCTCCTCACTCACTCACTCTCATACAAACCTCTCCCCATCCCCTCAACAAAAAACCTCGGCCCGCCCGCCCGCCCTCGCACAGCGCCGCGTTGTTGGCGGGCAGCCGCAGGAGAGCGACGCCAGAGGGAAGGGAGAGAGAGAGAGAGAGATTAGCCTGGGACAAACAGAGAGAGAGCGAGGATTCAGATGCCATCTCCACCAACTCTTCCCCTTCTCTTCCTTGTGAAACTGCAGACAGCCTCAGCATTCATGTGGTAGAGGGACGGAAGGTAAGCAAAGGGGCTGGGAGGTTGCGTGTGTGTGTGCGCTTTTGGGCTGTATGGGGTCTGGGAGTAGTGCTCAACAACTTAACCTCCCTCTCCCACACTCCACAACACACAGATGTGTAAACAGTCTTACACACAAAGACACAACTCGCTCATGTACACACAGACACAAAAACACAACTCGCCCCATTGCACACAAAAACAACTCGCCCTTATACACACTCGGACACAAAAACACAACTCATGTGCGCACAAAGACACAAGTCACTCATGCACACACTCAGACACAACTCACCCACATGCACACTCAGACACAAAGGCACAACCCATCCAAGGACACTTCCACATATACACACTTGTATGTACACATCCTTGTTTATGTATGTACACACATGCACACACTCATTCATGTGACTGCACATTCACATTTGCACTTGTTTAAGACAGAACTGTAGATACTGGAAAAATCGACGGTAGATAAAAAACTGGAGAAACTCAGCGGGTAAGGCAGCATCCATGGATATCCATCAATGCTGCCTCACCCACTGAGTTTCTCCAGCTTTTTTGTCTTACATTTACACTTGTGCACCTTTGAAACCTTTGTTCACTGGCAATGGGTACACGGACAGGCATAGTGAGCCAGACAGGCAAATCATGCAAACAGTCATGTGGACTAATGCAGACAAATGGAATTGTAGATGTATTACATGGACTAACACAAATCACATAAAAAGAATCACATGGGGATAAACACTTACACATCGCGCAGATAAAAATGGTCATGCAGGCAAGCAGTAGTCAGTAACATGGACAAACACAAATCCGCGTGTAAACAGGCATTATGCACAAACATGATCACATGGACAATCACGCACAGAATCACATGGACAGACAATCGTGCACAAATACGATTGTGTGTACAAACAGTTGTGAGGACAAACACCACCATGTGCATGTACAGGGCCACGTGAACCAACATGGTACAGAAATAAACATGCAGATGAAAGCAGTTACGCCAAATGAAAATCACGCACAAACACAATAAACACAAACACGCAGATAAATGCAGTGTCGTGCAGAAACACGGGGTTAACACATCCACTTGTATGCATACACATACGATCATTCACCTGTGCCTACACTTAATACAAACTCTTTCACTCAGGAACAAGTAAACAAACTATATCAGACATGCTCTTGTTTTCTCGCACAAGTTCTCAACACTCCTTTACATAAACACTCCTATTCACTCATTCATGCAACACAGTTTATCACATAAACTCAATTTCACTCTATCTCAGTTATTAACTCTTGTGCACGAACTCGGCAACTTATTAGTTAAAGCATTCACTTACCCCGGTGAGTTTATTTGTGCACTTGGTTACACGTTCACTCTCATTCACGCACACTCGTTCACCCACACTTTCTTTTAGAGACACACATTTATACACTCAGACTCGTACTTGTTGATATACACAAGCATACCTATTCTTTTGGATGCACTCGGGCCTAGTCACCTTTACACTCACTCGATGGGTATCAGTCCTTCATTTAAATATGCTCTTATATACTTGTGTACAGTCACTATTACTTTGCACTAAACGTGCGTGCTCACCCCTTTGAAGGCTGCATGACCCAATTCTCATTCACACTTACTCAGAGAGGCACATGTGCGCATTCAACTCCTCTTGTCCCACATGCTGATCCATCCTCCCTCGCTGTCCATTTCACAGACTTTTGTGTTGATTGTTCTACTTTAATCCCTTTTAACATCCCCTTCTCCCCCCCTCCACCCTCATTCCCCAAATGTCCCTTTCCCCATTTTTGAAATGTTATTATTTATCTATCTATCACTTAATTGGTACCATAATGGCACTTCAGGAGATTTTCTGTTTTTGCCTGTTGTGGTTTCTCAATAATGCGCTAATATTTAATACTATATTGTGTTTCTTCTGTCTGAGAAAGTGTCTTATTGATTTTGGTTCCCTCGCAACCTCTTATGCATTTAAGTTCTCAGAGGTGATGAATGCAGGCTTGCGAGCTTGGTAAAATGTGTGGGGATTAGCTCTGGTGTTACTTTGGTGGATTAGGCCTTAAATGGATTGTCTCACCCTCGTTACCTGACTGGAAGGAAAAAAATGGAACATGGTGTTTGTTTTTATTTTAATATGGTAATGTGAGCATTGTTTATTTCTCTTAGTCCAAATAATGACTTTTTAAAAAATATAAACAATCCTATTAGAAGCATAGACTGGGGCTGAAATCTGGAGAAATTAGAGAAGATTGTAATTTCTAGATTGACTGAGACGATTAAGAATTATAGTTTTTTTAGCTTAATTGGTAGACAGCTTTTGTGTCTGTTTTGG
Source organism: Leucoraja erinaceus (assembly GCF_028641065.1). Classification (NCBI taxonomy): domain Eukaryota; kingdom Metazoa; phylum Chordata; class Chondrichthyes; order Rajiformes; family Rajidae; genus Leucoraja; species Leucoraja erinaceus. Next base: position 19,782,257 of record NC_073406.1, on the reverse strand, counting down.
GTTCTTTGTTACAGAAATTATTTTAATTACATTTTTGTTGAGGAATCAGCATTTGGTTTACTATTGTGTGAAGAAAATTGTAACAATTAGGCTTTTGTACCTTATAATATTGTGTATAGTTCATAGATTGGGATGTGCATATGAATTATGTGTCTTTCATGGTTATTGAACATTTGGAATGTTGAATGTAAATATGTCTCTTTCTGAAGGTGGTTTAATTCTGGTAATGCATGTAAAATTGTAAACATCAAAATAGCTTTGACTAGCAAACTCCGGCTGCAAAGTGGCTCAGTTAGTCAATCTGCTACCTCGCGGTGCCAGAAAAACAGGTTCAATCCTGACCTTCGGTGCTGTCTGTGTGGAGTTTGAACGTTCTCCCTCTGACTGTGTGGGCTACTTCCAAGTGCTCTTGTTTCCTCTCATATCCCAAAGACGTGGGTTTTGTAGCTTAATTAGCCTCTTGGTAACTTGCCCTAATGTGCAGGGAGTAAATGAGAAAGTGGGATAACTTAGAACGAGTGTGAACGGGTGATCAATGGTCGGTGTGGGCTGGGTGGGCCGATGAGCCTTTTCCCACGCTGTAGCTCTAAACTAAATTGAAATCGAGTAAATAATATTCAAGAAGTGTGATAGCATTGTACCACGTTTTTTTTTTAAACTTGAAATTTCTTCTTCAAAACAGAAGTGGAACAGTAAATTGTAGAACAGATGTAACTCCTACATATAGAATAAACAGGAATTCCAGCAGTGACAATGACAAAATACTGTGACTAATGCTTTAAGAGCTGATACTAAAATTGAATGCTATCTATATGTAAACAGAGGCTTTGCATATTTCAAGATGTGTGCCACAATCGCTGCGAAACTGAGTGCTCGTGTGTTGCCAGGATGTAATACAATCAAGGGGTTCAGCTTTCATACTCTGTGAGAGCGGGAGTTTGGTGGTTTGTGAACATCAACTGACTCAAACCCCCCCAAGATTGGGTTACACTCTGGAACTCACTCCAGCACAGCTGTTTTTGCAGTAGCTGTTTTTTGTGTGCTTGCTGGTGGTTATAGTGCTGTTGAATCTATTGTCTACTGCTTTTTTGATAGTTGCAGTGCAATGAGGGGCACAGCAGCTGTCATGCTGAAAGATCTCATGGTATATATTTTATGACAGTGACCTGCCATAAAGGACAAATTCCCCCAAGGAGGCTCTATATTACTTAATAAATAGCCATTTGGTGGAGCGCATTTGAGGCGCTGTGTAGCCCTTAAGATTTATTTTCTCAGGCAGTCTTTTCCCTTCATTTCCTAAAAGCACCAAGTTGATGCCTGCAATTCCTTCAGGTAAACTCCAGGTACATTTTTGTTTGTGCTTGGAACTTGATGGTGAAAGTCAAATACTTGAATTTAGGAGGCAGAACAGTTGACATTACAATGCACTACAGCTTGGTACTTTGGATTTAAATCAAAGCAAAATTCCTGATTGTTTTTTTCCTTTTAATCGACACTCAGCGTTCGTCCTTCTACATTTTCAGCTAATGCAGAACAGGTCTAGGATTGAACTTCCGATCTTAAGCATGCATGCTAAACCATCTGAAAATATTTTCTTTTATCTTTCTCTCTTCTCACTGCATCTCCCTCCCCACAAAATAAGTTTCCATAATGAGTTAAAGACACCATGAGCGCATGTTGCTTTTAAACATAACTGGCCTGTATTTATAAAATGATCAAAAACATACCAGTGAAACCCTCTGTGGTTTGAATGAGTTATTTGAACGTGGGAAGGTCACAGGCAATCACCACAGATTTCTTTTCTATGGGGAGATTCAGAGTGTGACTTCAACTGCAGTGAGCTGAAATATAATTTTGTATGAAGAATGATTTGCATGCATTACATTCATTTGTACAGGTACAGAGCTCTGGCGTAACCAACCTGTTTTTATAGATCCTTTAACTTCTCTCCATTCTTGGACAAGCAAAATACTGCCATCCCAAATTCTTGTGGGCACCATTAATAATTTAAAATTCAGTGTTTCCTATCCAGGTCTTTTTGCTTGAATTGAGGAAACATTTTACAGGACCTTTATTGTGCTGAGGTGCTGGGATGTAAAATATGTTTTCCGGTTGCAATTAATAGTGTTAAAAAATGTTTCTGCACTTTGATGTCCTAAATAATATGAATATGATGTTGATACATTAGCTAAATACGAAATAAAACCCAGTAATACGTATTAACATTGTGCAATGCTTTAATGGAGTTGCAGTTGTAAATTCTTCCTTGTGGAGGGCCATAGACGTAATAGAGAAATGGAGTAACAGTCCTGCTGAGTTACTCCAGCTTTTTGTGTCTATCTTCAAACTAAACTGAGAAACTGAAATGAGACCAGTTTCAAAATCAAGAGGAACAGTGAAAAGCTTTTGTTGCGTGCTAATCATGTGCAAAGATTCAGTGTTAAAGCCCACCACTGCCAAACAGCCTCCAACACTACCCTGTGAATGGAAAAAATTAGAATGCATATTAATATCTCCGATGCGACTTTCCCCCAAAAAACAAAGCATTACCCCGTCTGTTTAAGAGGGAATAAAAAACTGGAGGGGATATTTTTAAAGTTATAGATAGATGACCAACAAACAAAACCTAGAATCTGAGGTAAGCAGCACAACCCCTTTCCTCAGCACTAACCTCCACTGTTCAGACTTGCCCAGTGGAGTCCACAGCCCGCCTGATAAATCTCAACAGAGAGGCCCTGTATGTTGACATGGGCTCCCTCGACATAATGGGATTACGTGGAGGGTGACTAGGACAAAACCGGCTACATCCATTTGAAATCAGGAAACTGCTGACAACCAGTTAAGCCACTCTCCTGACTTAACTAACAATGCAGACTGCCATAACATTGATTGTTTGTCAATTGCATAATCATTAAAAAAATATTAAAGTATTAATTCTATTATTAAAATATTGAATAATCTAAAACTTGTTTATTCTTTAACAAAACATCAAATGAACTAGTTAGAACCCTTGTGGCAACCCTCTTTCATTGAAAGGGATGGAGAAGTACTGCCTGTACCTGATCTAATCTCGAACCAGATATTTAGATGGATTCCCAGCATAGTGAAAAATATGGCACAACATTGTGTTTCTACCCTAGGTTGCATGAACTGTCGAGTGGACTGCTGACAGAAACACAGCCAGGGATAATTGACCACAATTCAGGACTTCCATGTATTGCACATTCAGTACCCCCTTCTCCGAGCTAACGCTCTTTATTGTCCCATTTAACCAGCGTAATTAAACGGGACAGTGATGGAAGTTACCTCGGGGGGGATGGGGGAGACTGAGGTTTTTCCGATCAAATTCAGGTGAATAATATTTTGGCATTTGGAGATTTGGTAGCAGTTCATTGCCAATAAGAAACTGTTCTTTTTTTTTCTCTGTGTTCATAAAAACATTCATCATAGATTTAAAAAAAAAAGACCAAATTCATAAACAAAAACCATACCACCAGCTGTTCAGTAAAGAACTACAGATACTGGTTTAAATTGAAGGTAGACACAAAATGCTGGAGTAACTCAGTAGGTGAGGCAGCATCTCTGGAGAGAAGAAATGGGTGACGTTTCGGGTGGAGTCCCTTCTTCAGTCTCGACCCGAAACGTCGCCCATTCCTTCTCTCCATAGATGCTGCCTCACCCGCTGAGTTACCCCAGCATTTTGTGTCTATGTTCAGTGCTAAACATCTGCTGTCTGAACATAAAGATGAATGCACACAGCCTCCACTGGCAATAGTTCCCATATCTTTAAGAAACAGTGCAATGTACAAAGCGGTCTCAGTAAATGATCCTCTGTAAATAAACACAATGTTGACATAGACCATTTTTACAAGTAGATTATATGCACTGGATGGATCTGTTTACAATAGATACCTTATCATGTATCTTAGATGTGCATGGTTCAGGGAAGTCCATCACATTTTTTTTTTAAAAGGTCAGAAAGTAGGGTATAAATACTTCAAGAATACTACTTGGAAGTAATCGCTTAAAATCTTTCCATGCAACACAGGTTTGCATACTTTTAAAAGCTCAGCTTAAAATGCTTGAACATTTGCATGCAAAAACACATTCAGGTACTATACTTGATTACAAGCTGTTAACTTGTACTGACAATGTGGTGAGATGTTTTTTTTTGTAGGGGTGTTATTCTGTGCAGATTTAACCAGTGCATCAAATAAATATAATTTGACAGCTGGAATTATACTTTTCTTCCTATGTGCCTCTGGCCAAGTACATCTAGATTTAGCAATCTAAAGATTATTTGCATTTGAGCACAAACAATAGGAATGTCAAACCCTTCCTACACATTCATGCAAAACCTAAAACACAAGCTGTATTTTTCATAAAACAACAGATGGCCAGGGACCAATTCATAAGGTGCGTGCAGTTGCTCACTGGTTTTAGACTTGCATATCCACAAATTGCAAAATGGCTCAGACATGTAGACAAGACAAAGAAATTAACTTGGGATGTATTAACTACTATTTCCAGGAACTAAACATTGATTTGTCTGTAATACCTCATGAATGAGGGGAAAAAACACAGTAAAAACTGTTCAATACCTAGCTCTTATTTGTGAAAAGGTGTAATTCAAAAATTGCTTCCAAAAATAAATACTGGAAGCCTTTAATCATTTTTGAGATGATAACTAGTTAAACAGGAAGAAGGGCAGATTACCATTTTAAATGAAAACTCCACATACATTTAATATGAAGCCAGACTTCCACATTTAAAGGATCTATACGACACTAAAATTGTATGATTTTTATATTAGAGGTTACACATCATTCACAGTGAGAAGTGTCTATAAACTGCACTACACAGAAACATTGCTTTCCTTCATTTACCTCAAAACATAATGCAATCACTGCATCTCACTGTTATGGGAGCAGTCACCCTGAAAGCCATCAGAGTACATGGAAACTATACTAACTTCACAAAGTGGAAAATCGGAATTAAAGTAAGCAACGTTCCACTTCATGGGATCAGGCCGATGTTTGCGTTGTGACGTTACACATTTCTTGATTCATTTCAATGTCAGTGGTGTCTATAACAACCTCAGCCACCTTGGAGTAATTGATGCACCATGAATTTTTTTTAAAAAAGCTATCAAAATGCAGATGTCATACATTAGTATCGTCAATAATGACATTATTAGAAGAATGTAGTGCGTGTAACATTCCCTCAACTTACATTGCCACTGTAAATTCTATTTCTTTGTCTCAACTTGATATATGAGGCTGATTGGGCTATGAATTCAAGCTAAATATCAAAAAATGCCTATTCCACATCAACTTATAGCTAATTAAGTTTAGTTTTGTGTCGAGATACAGCATGGAAACAGGCCATTTAGGGGCAAAAAAACTGGAGGTAGTAAATTGATTGAAAGATACAGCATGGAAACAAACTGAAGAGTCCATGCCGACGATCAATCACACTAGTTCTATTTCACTCTGAAGAAAGGTCTCGATCTGAAACATTATCTATCCATTTCCTTCAGAGATGCTGCCTGTCCCACTGAGTTACTCCAGCATTTTGTGTCTACCTTCGATTTAAACCAGCATCTGCAGTTCTTTCCTACACATTTTGTGCCTATCTTTGGTATAAACCAGCGTCTTGCGGTTCCTTTTTATTCCCCACTAGTTCTATCTTATCCCACTTTCTCATCCACTCCCTACACACTAGGGGCAGTTTACAAAGGCCAATTAACCTACAAGCCCGCACGTCTTTGGGATATAGGAGGAAACCGGAGCACCTGGAGGAAACCACAGGGAGAACACAGAGACAGTGCCTGAGGTCAGGATCGAACCCATGTCTCTGGCACTGTGAGACAGCAGCTTTGCCAGCTGCTCCACTGTGCCGTTCTTTTAAAAGCTTTTAAAATAACCATGTACTCTAGCTTGCAATATTCAGAATCTGTGAACCCATCTACATATTATGATTTCCTCAGTTTCTCCCAATGATGACAAAATGTGAGGTGTTAATAACGAAAACAAAGGCAGATGGATTTGAATGATTGCATATCAAATCTATGTGAATAATGGTGCTGTGATTCTTCAGTGATTGGAGTGTCTCCCACCTGGACTCACAAGGTTGTAAAATCTGTTATGAACTTCAGATATCATACTGTGCAAATAACTCTCTGATTTTGAGACTCCTTGCACAATACTCAATTAATTGCAATTGTTAAATAAAAGTGATGCTTGAAAAGACAGAAGAAAAAAATAATGCTTAAATATCTTTCCAGGTTTCATCTCAACCCAAATCTGCTTGAAGCGGATGACTTGTACGCCCCTGGGGGGTGCAATGCCCACATCAATGTATTGACATGACTTTGGCAGAGAAAAGCCCGATCTGTGTATATTTGAATTGTTCTAGCAGGAGTTATCTGATCACCGAAGTTATACTTTTACTACTCTCTCATTTGCTTCTTATCACCTGGATTAAAAATGTACAGTCTTGCGTTAACTGTTAATTTTTATACTATGAGGCACAAGGAACTGCAGATGCTGGTTTACAAAAAAAACCCCACTAAGTACTAGAGTGAATGGGTGGCCCAGTGGTAGAGTTGCTTCTTACAGCCCCTGAGATCTGGGTTCGATCTTGACTGTGGGTCCTTGCCTACATGGAGTTTGTACATTCTCCCTATGACCGCGTGGGTTCCTTCTATGCTGCAAAGAAGAACAGGGTTGTAATTTCACTGGCTTTGGTACAGTTGAAAATTGTCCCTAGTCTGTTGGATGGTGCTAGTGTATGGAATGATTGCTGTCGGCGTGGACTCGATGGGCCAAAGGGCCTGTTTCAACGCCGTATCTCTAAAGTCTAAATCAGCGGGCATGCAGCATCTCTGGAGGACATGGATTGGTGATGTTTCAGGTTGGGATCCTTCTTCAAACTATTTATATTATGCTCTCTTTACTGTATACACTCTATCAATTTTGTGATATTGTTGAATGGCAGATCAGGTTTATAGGGCTGAATTGCATATTCTTGTTCCCATTTTATAGTTTAATGTTCTGACTGCCAACACTGGCTGCACAGCATTTGGGCAATGTGGCTTGGAAGTGTTTCGTTCTCCAGGCTATTGGCAAATGCGTCTTATGTAACCAATGATAAAATGTTTCATAAACCTGTCGGGGTTTTTAAGGCAAATTAAACATTGCATTTGATCAAAACATAAACTGCTGGAGTTGAATTTCATGTCTAGTTTGATGTTTCTCATGGCTGCTTGAAACCTCATCAAATTGTGGTGCAGGAAGCATTGTAGTTTAAGAATGCCATTTCACAGTGGCAGCAAATGTACATTCAGCAGACCACACATGATTAGGAAAGGTAGTACATTTCCCACCTGCAGATTGGTTTAGTACCAATACATCTTTATATCTACTTTTTATCTACCCTTTAGCTTAGTTGTTGAGGTTTCCCACGGAACAATAAGGTATTTTACCTTATCCAAATGTTAAATTTAAAAAGATCTATGAGCAGTATTTAAAGATTTTGTCTTTTTAAGTTACTTTTTCTGACATTTTCTCTAGTTAAATTTGCTGTACATTTTACTGCAGTATGTATTTGGATTTCATCCTATAATTTGATTCCCAGTGTAGTGTTGACGGCAGATGCCAGCGATAAGGTCCCTACAATTCCTTGGCATCTAGCCCTAAACGCAGCTACCTTTATGTTTTTTTTCTCCAAATAGACCTTTCTGTGATTATGACCAGTTGTTGATTATCCATCTGAATGTGGGGAACTTGTAGGATACTATATGTGAATTTTTAAAATAATGGGGGGATTTTGAGGAACAAGATTATTATTCAGTTTTTTTATACCATACACTGTTCTACCCATCATGTGAAACCTTATAAATAACAGATATAAATTAGATAACTTCGAAGCCGAGTCAAAAAGTCTGCCACATTTAGTCATGAATATTTAATTCATAAATAAACTTCATATGGCCCCTCATACATATAAGTTTTTTATAATGATCTAGGGAAATATCTTCATCAGTACCAGGAGAAAGATACAGTATCATAAAGATAATACAGTACAGTAAAGACCCCGTAATGGTCGTTGTGCTTGGTGTCCATTGTCACAGCGACTGTTATCGGGGTCGGTGCCTCCGTAAGTTAAATCACGGAGGCTGCAAATCTCTAATGCTTTTCAAAAACCCCACGAGGTATCGTATGGTCGCAGCGATTTTTGGGCGAGTTAATTATTTTTTCTTATTTTCCAATTTAATATATGAAAAACATTGCGGTGTCAAAAACGCGAGGGTGAAAAACCGTTTACGATATATATGGGGGGGGGGGGGTGTGTGGTGGGGTGTGTGGGGGAGGGGGGGCGAGGGTGAGGGGTAGGTGAGGGTGTGTGTGTGTGTGTGGAGGGGGGGCGGTGTGTGTGTGGAGGGGGGGGGGGCGGCGGTGTGTGTGTGGAGGGGGGGCGGTGTGTGTGTGGAGGGGGGGCGGTGTGAGGAGGTTGTGTGTGGTGAGGGGGGGGGGTGTGGTGTGTGTGTGGGGGGGGGTGGGTGTGTGTGGGTGGGTGGGTGTGTGTGGGGGGGTGGGGGGGTGTGGGTGTGTGGAGGGGGGAGGTGTGTGTGTGTGTGTGTGTGTGTGTGTGGAGGGGGGGGGGTTGTGGTGGGGGGGGGGTTGTGGTGTGGGGAAAGCTCAGCGAAAAGACGGGTTTGTGGGGAGAGAGGGTGGTATCACGGGGGAGAGGTGGCGGGAGCCAGCGAGTGGGACCATAGGGGAAGGGGCTGGAGCTGACGTTACGATGGGGATTCACAGAGGGTGCTGGTTATTCTCCGCCCGGATCAGAGTCTCCGCTTTCTGTTTGGCGACATCTCTGACTCCGGGCTGGATTGGGTCTCCGAGGCTGGGCTGGGTCAGAATCAGAATCACACTTTATTCGCCAAGTATGTTTTGCAACATACGAGGAATTTTATTGGTTAGGTCAGGCATACAATTAAAAGCAACAGATCACTCAAAAACACATTTTAACATGCACATCCACCATAGTGACTCCTACATATTCCTCACTGTGATGGAAGGCGAAATAAAGCTCAAATTCTTCTCTTAGTTCTTCCTCAGTCATGGGCCTCGAGTTCCTGTTGACGGAACGATCTTGACTCCTGTAGCCGGTGGAGTTCGGGCCCTCCGCATCGAGGCGATCAGCTCCCCAGCACCGGGCGATCGAACCTCGCATTGGGGCTGGTCGAACCTTCCACGCTGTTGGAGCTTCCCGACCCAGCCTCTCCCGACTGCGAGCTTGATGGTAAAGTCCGCAATGGGAGTGATCCCAGACAAGGGATCTGCTCCGATGTTAAGTCTGCACCCCGCGCGATAGCGCTCAAAGTCAGTCCGAGGAGACTTCCAGCTCCATCGATGGAAGGCCGCAGAGCACGGAGAATGTGATCCGAAAATTAATCGCATCTCCGGCAAGGTAAGAACTTGAAAAATAGTTTTGCCTGATCTCCTCCAGCCTCCCCCCTCCCCCCACATAAAACAAACCGAAGAACATTAAAACAAACTTTTAACACACTAAAAAAATAACAAAAAGAATGAAAAAACGAACAGACTGCCAGCAGGGCAACCATCGCCCCGGTGCCCTCCGATGCTGGGCTGAGCTGGGTCTCTGAAGCTAGGCCGGGTCTCTGACGCTGGGCTCCTTTGGGTCGGGTTTCCGACCCAATCTCCCTCCGAAAATTGTGTACGGTTGGAGATGTTCACCGGCCAACCAAACCCTCCCTCAGTTCCAGTAAAGACACGACGGTGCAGGAAGGGGTGGACCATCCGTGGAGTGACAGGAGAAAAGACCAATCCACGCGGCGCTGAATGGCCAGGAAAGGGGATCGATCTGAGCACGCGCAGTTTTTAAGATTTTTGAAACCTCGCTAACTTTTACACTAGACCACCGATCGGAACAAAACTTGGTGCAATTGCAGCTCAAGAGAATGGTGAGTAAGCTGAAGAAAAATCGTATTGCTATCGCGTACTGTTTTTGCGCAAATAGAACGTCCACGCAAACAGGAAGATAACAAGATCAGAGCTTTAGTTATGTGATAGATATGGTATTCATAGAAAGGATTAAGAAATACGTGCACTTACTGTGCCAACTGGTGGACACCATGCGACAACCGCTACACAAAATGTGTATTCTGATGCCATTTTCGGAAACTTGCCATCAATATGCTACCTTTTCTCATTTTTTTGATGTGCAGGTTTGCAGTTAATCACTCAGCAAAGTTGTTAAAAAAAATTGTCCTTGGTGTGTGTAGGTTAGTATACGGGGTGATTGCTTGTTGGTATGGACTCGGCGAGACGAAGGGCTTGTTTTTGCGCTGTATCTCCAAAGTAAAGTCTAATGGCACTGTAGATACTAGTTTACAAAAAAAGGACACAGAGTGCGGGAGTAACTCAGAGGGTTAAGTAGCATCTCTGAAGAACGTGGACTGATTGCAAGGGGTTGGAAAAGAAAGCTAGGAGAGATGAGAGGCAGGACAAAGCAGGTAATGAGTGAACACAGGTGAGGTTTCGTTTGATAAGCAGGTGGTTAGAACAAAGACCAGAGATTTAAGGGCCTGTCCCACTTGGTCATTATTTGGCCGACAGGCCGGTAGTGACTGACATGCGACAGTCGCGTGCGTCATCATGTGTCCGCACAGCCGTCTGGCGTGTGTGATGTCATTTGAATACCCAGTTTATGATATTTACCCAGTTTATGATATTTATGGTGATTTTCTAAAATGTTACAGTTTGGAAAAATTGCAGATGTAATGCCCCTATTCAAAAAAAGATGTGAATGAAAAGTAGCAAGCTGCAGACCAAATTAATCCGTGGGAAGGAACTGCAGTGGGTGGAGGGAGAAAGGGGGAAATAGGTGCAAGTCCAGGTGGGGCACAGGGGAGGTGGTGAGTGGAAGAGAAAATGGAGGGGGCATCTTCCATTGCCAGAGTGAGGCCACACGAGGAACAGCACCTCATATTCCGCTTGGGTAGCTTACCGCCCAACAATATGAACATTTAATTATCCAATTTTAAATAACCTCGAACAACCCCTTGTCCCTTTCACCCCATCCCTCCCTTTCTTTCCTTCCACTCTCTTCCCTTCTCATGTGCCCCATGTGGACTTGCACCTTTTCCTCCTTTCCCCATCCACTCACATTCTTTCCTCTGGTTTCACAATTTGCAACTCTTCAATCCGTTTGTCTCACTGTTTCTGTTTTAATCCCTGGCCATTGTTCCAACCATCTACCTATAACAAAAAAAAACCCTTGCCTGTGTTCACCTATTACCTGCCATGCTTTGTCCTGCTTCTTCTCACTTCCCAGCTTTCATCGCCACTTCCCTGCTATCAGTCCATGTTGTCCAGAGATGCTGCCAAACCCGATATGGAAAATGAGGCATTTTTTCCAAGGGCCCTATTTTGCAGCTGTTTAGTACAAGCCCCAGACTCTCGTATGCTTCAGTGAAAGAGTCAATGATAACTTTGTACTTGGCCTCCAAAAGTGCATAAATGCAAACGTTATCTGCATACTGCATCTTGATATGAGGTTGGAGTGACCTTGGTTTTGGCGAGAAGGTGATGAATGTTTAGAAAGTTCTATGTTTGCTTCATTACAGTGACTTGTATAGTCCTGTACCTTCTTTCACTAGATAGTGTGGGGTTGCTTTGCCATAATTAGAAGAAATTGAGCATTATTTTAAATCAAATGTAACCTGGTTCGTGCAATTTGCTGATAGTGCACGATTCCTGGTTCAATATTTTTCAGTTGCTTATTCGTTCAGACAGCTTTGCTCTTCATCTTTCTTTTCATGCTTGCGTTTTGATTTTGTGATTTAGATAAGGTTTGAGGCAAAAATCAAAGCGTAGCAATTCTAGACTTTACATTTGATCCAAATACTTTACAGCATTGTAGTAAAGCCAAAGTCTTTCAAAACCTGTAGCACCAGAAGGAGACTAAAATCAATTCTTCAGCCGACGTCAGCACGTGTTCGAATGACGCTTCGGTAGGAGTAATATGAACAAGGGTTGTCTTCTTCTTGCGCATGGCGTGCACAGCCTAAAGTTGTAGGGCAACTTGTTCTATTTGATCTTTTTGTTTGTGCATGTCGGGTTGATTGCATTAGTCGAAACAGGGTGGACCACGTGAAGGTTGCAATCTCCCACCCCAACGAGGGTTGTGCTGACTCGCCTGTAACTATGCCTTTGGAATTGATTGTTTTGATGCATGGGAAATCCTAAACATACACTAGGATGATACCAACATTCTTTCAAAAGGAGATTTATTGGAAATTGGGCGTATATCTTGTTTGGGCTGTTCTATGAACCCTCAATTACTTAACTAGACTAACTGAAATACAAAGAGCAAACAAGAAACCTGATTGGAATTCCACTTACAGCTTCCTGTAGACTTCAATGGGCTCAAGGTAACAATTGCTGTTATCAGGATTCTGACGCAATGTGATGACCACCACAAGGGAGGTGGAAGATGTATGAAGATGTATGAATGTAAAATCCTGATTTGAAAACAAAGTGAGGATGAAAAAGACGTTAAAGGGAACGTTTTCAAAGAATCTCCCAACAATTAAAAACAAATCTATAGGAATGAGCCTCTTGCTAATACTGTGTCTGAGCAAATTAATTGGTTATAATTTGGTTATAGTAATTTATTTATACTTAAAATTCCCTTTTTCTTGAATGACAGAACTAGCTTTTGTCTTTAAAAATAAAACACAACGTGCTGAAGGAACTCAGCAGGTCAGGCAGCATCTGTGGAGGGTGAAGAAAGGTTTCGGCCCGAAACGTTGCCTATTTCCTTCGCTCCATAGATGCTGCTGCACCCGCTGAGTTTCTCCAGCTTTTTTGTGTAACCTTCGATTCTCCAGCATCTGCAGTTCCTTCTTAAGCATCTGTGGAGGGAATGGACAGATGACGTATTTAACTATTCACCCCTGGGATCATTCTCGTACACTCCCTCTGGACCCTCTCCAACACCAGCACATCTCTCTTCAGATATCGTCCAAAAAATGCTCACAATACACCAATATTCCACATTTTCACAATACTCCAAATGCAGTCTGACAAGTGCCTTGGAAAGCCTCGGCCTTATAAAGATCTCCAGTCTGAAGAAGGGTCTTGACTCTAAACGTCACTTTTTTTCTTTTTTTCTCCTAGTGATGCTGCCTGACCCGCTGATTACTCCAGCATTTTGTGCCCAACTTTGTTGTAAACCTGCATTTGCTGTTCCTTCCGACACACTCAGCATTATATCCCTGTTTTTATATTCTAGTCCTTTTGTAATAAATGCTAACATTGCATTTGCCTTCCTTACAACCGATTCGACTTGCAAATTAACCTTTTGGGAATCCTGCACCAGCACTTGCAAGTCCCTTTGCACCTCCGATTTCTGAATCCAGTCCCCATTTAGAAAATAGTCTATGCCTTTATTCCTACTGCCAAGATACATGACTCTACACTTTGCTAAGCTTCTCCTTAGTAATAGCAACTCTTCTCTGACTCTCTTGCATTTCAGGCATGTTGCTGGTGTCTTCTGCTGTGAAGACTAACGCAAAAAACGTATTCATTTCATCTGCCATTTCATTATTCCCCATTATCATTCTTCTGTGCAATTTTTCAGTGGTCCAATGTCCATTCTTGCCTCTCTCTTACTCTTTATATATCTGAAGAAATTTTTGCAATCCTATTTTATATTATTGGCTAGCTTACCTTTTTCATATTTTCTCCTCATATTTCCTTTTTAGTTATCTTCTGTTGGTTATTAAAAGCTTCCCAATCCTGGACTTCCCACTAATCTTTGCAATAGTATATGCCTTCTCATTTAGTTGTATGCTGTCTTTGACTTCCATTGTCAGCCACGGTCGCCTCATTCTCTTCTTAGAATCTTTTTTCCTCTTTGGGTTTCAATAAGATTGCCCCTCATTCTGCTAAATTCTTGTGAGTAGAGTCCCTTATTTAACATTTCCTTGATGCATAATCTCTCCATACCATGGATCCTCAGATTGAACTTCTCTGAAATGCCTCCAGTGAAATTAATAAGGGAACCAACATTGTTTGCACTCCTCTAGATATAGTTCACTATCACCTTGTGCAGTTATAGTAAGCTTTTACACTCCAAATTTGTTTTAGATTTAGATTGAGTATTCCATTTGTCTTTCCTTTTACCCAGTGCAATATTATGGTATCTTTCTGTGTTTGTGGACAAGGACCATCACTTATGTGCAGAAGCTTTCTGCATTTCTTTCCCATTTCAATAATACTTTATTCTTTTGTTCTCCCTACCAAAGTCAATGACGTCACATTTTCTCTCTCAGCCATGTTTATACGTCTCCACTTCCAAACAGTGTCACTGAATGTTTCCATTTCCTATACCTGCTATTCTCACACCATGCCCGAGTGAGACAGATAAATTGCATGCAGTTTAGTGCTGAGGATTTGTGACCAACAGGAATGTAGATAATTTGGTTAAGATGCTCAAACTCATTTTGCGCCGAACTTATACAGCTGGCAGAATGAGAGGAGTCTTTCATCTCATCAGTCTGGCCTGTATCTGAACCCTGGTCTCAGATGAAAGGGCAGCATGTTAATCCACTGTGCTAAACAGTCCAACCCTTTAACTTTTATAAGCAAAAGTTTCACCCTGAATGTATTAAGAGAAACTCGCATGGTTTTGTTTAATTTTTAGAAAAATAACCCTGCCTGTGTCTTGCTTTACCAAAACCCTTTACATATCAGTATTCATATTAATTTCCAATCTGCTGCGCTCTTTCTAATGCTTATGATACTACTGTCCATTCTGCTGTTTGTAGCACGTTTAGTAAATCAATTTTAGCTGTCTACTGAGCTCTTTCCTTCCCCCGCTGCCCACTCCCTCCCTGCTCTCTTCTACCACTCACTACTCCACCCCCTGCCTGCCCACTGTTTCCCCTGCTTTCTTCCTGATCCCATGCTGCAAATACGCCATGCAGCAGTTTGACTGAGTGAAATAAATGAATAGCAGTAGGGAGGAGTAAAGGCAAGGCTTATTTGTCTTTGAAAGATCTGTTAATACATGATATTATGGCATCTTAAATTATAGTCCATTGATGGTATGTAGACCAGTGTGTTTTAAGAGGAATAAAAACAAGTCTTCCAAGATTTAAGATACGTTTCGGAGAAATTTCATGATGCAGCAAGAACAGGATGGTGAAGGACGATAACATTTAACTTTTTCGGGAATGTACAATGTCATTGCCAGGTTGTAAACATTCAGCTTAACTGAACTGGTATTAAACCACAAGAGGTTTTACAACTGTACTGAAGTTGTGTTGCATTATATGCTAAAGCAAATTAGCATGTAAGTGTCCAGACAGGCCTGATTTATGTTTGTCCTATACATTTGAAACCGTATGGAAACTGCTTCAGTAAAATCGAGGTGGTGGTGTTTATCTGATGTGTAGTTTTACCGTTGGATATGCTAAAAAACATACGAATGTTGCAGCTTTATGAAGTGACTAATTATGATTACAATTTGTATTTTTCATTTAGCTTCTGTGCTGCATATAGTGACACTGATTAAGGCATTCATTTCTGACCTACACCCACTTAATGTGATAATCACACTGATAAATGTACTTAAATGTTGGTTTATGTCATCATTTGTCCTCGCTTGTCAGCCCTTCTCCATTGTCTTGGATCTGTCCATTGGCAACCACAGTTACTTCCTCAGTGATTAGGACTGGCAGTCAGCAGCACTCCAGCCCATGAGAATGGCTTCAAAATTGTCGGCCATCTTCTAGTATCCTGCCCAAATGAAAGCAGTTGTATATAATCTTGTTGAAATAGTTTTGGGGTTTTAAGTTTACCACTTGGGTCTTAGTTTTTAGGTTTACCACTTTCAACTGAAATTGAGAGCCAAGAGTGTTTTATTGTCCTATGTCCCAGATAGAACAATTAAATTCTTACTTGCAACAGCACAACAGAATATGTAAACGATTGAAATACTTTACCGAAGGCCTGATTTTTAAAGAGTTTTATTTTGTTCACAGTAGTAGGGATGAAAGATGGTAGATTCTTAAGTTTTTCATGATTTGTGACATTTCTAAATATTTATTTTCAAGATCTGTTATCCTGATTGTATGTACACGTTGATGCAGGAAAAGGTAGTTGGCCTCTCTTTAACCTTCTGCAGTCTTAATCCTGTTAATCTGCATGTTTGATTCCTTGCCAGTGCACGTACGCAAAGCGGTGGCATCATGACATCAACATCACTGAGCGCATGATATTTGAAAGTTTAGGAATTTAAAAAAAATTATGACATGAAAGTAAAACTGCACTCATTGAGCTTTCCTCTGCCGTTCTCTCAACCTCTTTGACGAGAGCTGAAGACCATGGGCCATTAGGAATCCCTAGCTATTTTTAAAAGAAGCAATATCTCAGCTTTGTGTGATCAAATTTACCATCAGTATTCCTTTCTCTTTGTGGACCCTATGGAACTTGCATATTAGAAACTGGCACTATTACTGAATTTTAAATATTCTGAAAAATAATTTGATACGGCTGCCATCAAATGTGAATAGTTGAAACAGTTTTAATATCTTGGGAACTGTGCATAGAAATACTTGTAAGTTTTCCTTCAAGTGAGTGGGTAAAACCAATTGTAGAATGTTATGAAGTATGACTGAACACTTACTGAAATTTCAAAAAGTCTTTTGTGATTCCTGTTTTTGTTCGTACTTAAAAGGAGTACTTGCCTACAAAGACTTATGCAACTGTTCATTATTGCACCAGTTACTTAGCTTTTCCTTTTGTAATTGTTTGTCACACAGGAAGATAATGATATTTTAAAGGCAGGAGTGCAGCTGTGCTGAGCAATGGCTCCATATTGTTCAGTGCTGTGGATGCAGCGTGAGTTCTACCCGTTTTCCTTGGTTTCCTTGCAGTTATTGCACTGAAAAGTATATTGTATTCCACTGTTAAAAAGGTAGAGCATTTGTTACATTATAATCCACCAGTCTGTCAGAAAATGAAAATCGAGGTGGCAAAATTCCACTGGTGTAATTGTATTTGGCAATGATATCTGAATATTAATACACCCAGCAGGAAAGCTCAAAGTTGATGTTTAGATGAAAAATTAATTTGTAGAAGTAATGTGAATGCTAAGTATTTTGACTGGTTGCATCTTGGTCTGGTATGGCAATTCTAACAACACAGGAGCACAAGAGGCTACAGAGAATGGTGGACTCATCCGTGCCCAGTATGACCACTAAATCCCCCCCCCCCCCTCCCCCAACGGCTTAAAGTTCCTGGCCGTTCATATCGCTAACAATTTGTCCTAAGCACATTGCAATTATGAGCTAGCAGGTAGTGAAGAAAGCTAATGACATGTTGGCCTTCATAACGAGAGGAGTTGAGTATAGGAGCAAAGAGGTCCTTCTGCAGTTGTACAGGGCCCAGGTGAGACCACACCTGGAGTATTGTGTGCAGTTTTGGTCTCCTAATTTGAGGAAGGATATTCTTGCTATTGAGGGAGTGTAGCGTAGGTTCACGAGGTTAATTCCTGGGATGGCGGGACTGTAATATGCTGAAAGAATGGAACGACTGGGCTTGTATTAACTTTAATTTAGAAAGATGAGAGGGGATCTTATAGAAACATATTAAATTATTAAGCGATTAGACACGCTAGATGCAGGACACATGTTCCCGATGTAGGGAGAGTTCAGAACCAGGGGCCACAGTTTAAGAATAAGGGGTAGGCCATTTAGACCTGAGATGAGGAAAAAGTATTTCACTCAGAGTTGCGAATTTGTGGAATTCTCTGCCTCAGAAGGCAGTGGAGGCTGATTCACTGGATGTATTCATGAGTTAGATAGAACTCTTAGGGCTAGTGGAATCAAAGGGTATGGATAGAAGGCAGGAACGGGGTACTGAGTGTGGATGAGCAGTCATGATCACATTGAATGGCTGTGCAGGCTTGAAGGGCCGAATGGCTTACTCCTGCACCTATTGTCTATGGATCTATGTATAAAGAAAGCTCATCAATGCTTCTACTTCCTTCGAAGTTTGAAGAGGTTTGGTATGTTGCGAATACTCTATCGATCATCTACAGGTGTACAGTAGAGAACATACTGACTAGTTGCATCATGGCCTGGTTCAGTAACTCGTGATGCCAATTTCAAGAAGCTATGGACTTGGAGAAGTTCATGAGAACAATTATTGTTAAAATAGTTCCAGATATTTTCACACAAAGTTTCAACACACTACTGAACGGGCACTGTGTTGATGGAAATATCACCTATCAAATGAAGCAGCAAACCAGATGTGAAGCTGTGATGTTCTACGGTATTGGTGTTTTTGCAATTGTATGTACTGGCAAACACTTGTGAAGGAAACCATGTGTCCCAATCATTATGGTGCCCTGAAATGGGGGGACTATGTATAAACATAGCTGTAATTTCTACAAGGTGAAACCAAAATGTATTAAAAATACTCTTTAATATAATCTGACAATGTGTACTTAACCACATGCGATTTTTTTTTTTTTCTGTTGCAAATCTCAAATTGTGGAATACAGAGGCAAACAGATAAATGACGGGTCTTTGTCCCAAACATTATGGAGGGCACTGGTACCTTTTTGTCTTCAAGACGCTGTCTTGTTATCATGGACAACATTGTCCCTTGGCCGTACACTCAGGAGAAAGTTTGCCTTTTCGATGCATAAAGTAACTGCCTCATAAAAATTGGCTCCTGCAGGTTTGTCTGTATTATAATTGAAAATGTAATTCTTGTAAAGAATTTTGTGGCATTGAAAATATGAAAGGTGCAATTCAGTTAAATTATCAAGATTTCTATGCTTTGATCAACCACGGTTTGAAAATACAGCATGTTACAACACATGCTGGGTATATGGTACAAATTGCCGGAGGAGGTAGTTGAGGCAGGTACTATAGCAACATTTAAAAGGCATTTGGAACAAACTGCCAGGGGTGATGGTGGAGGCAGATATGGCAGTGGTATTTAAGAAGCTTTTGGATAGACACATGGATAGGCAGTTAATGGAGTATGGATCACACGCAAGGATCTGAGGAGGAAATACAGGGGATGCTGGTCTGGAGTAAAATGACTTGCAGAGAAAAGGAGGAACTTGCCTTCCATCGCAATGGGGAATGTGAGATCTCTGGCTAACAAGATGGACAAGCTAGCTGCACTAGTGAGGAATCGGAGGGAGTAATGTGAGAGCAGTGTGATGTGTTTCACTAAGACATGGCACCAAGTGGGGTCGGCTTTCAGACTGTTCGGGCGGTTAGGGACTGCACAGAAAGTGGCAAATGAAAATGTGGAAGACTTGCTATTCTTGTTAACAACAAATGGTTCAACCCTGATCATATCACATCTCTGGCATTGAATTGATGGCTGTGGGTCTCCGTCCATACTATATGCCCAGGGAATTCTCACATTCCATTGTGGTGGCTATTTACATTCCTCCATCTGCCAACCCGCTGTTCGCCTGTGGCGTTCTGTACTGCATCTCCGTGGAACCAGTCTGTTGCTGAAGGTGTTCAAGAAGGAACTGCAGATGCTGGAAATGCTGGAGAAACTCAGCGGGTGCAGCAGCATCTATGGAGCGAAGGAAATAGGCGACGTTTCGGGCCGAAACCCTTCTTCAGACTCCCGAAACGTTGCCTATTTCCTTTGCTCCATAGATGCTGCTGCACCCGCTGAGTTTCTCCAGCATTTTTGTGTACCTTCGATTTTCCAGCATCTGCAGTTCCTTCTTGAACACCTTCAGCAACAGACTGGTTCCACGGAGATGCAGTACAGAACGCCACAGGAGACCAGTTTTCCCTGTGGCTATCAAACTGTACAACTCCTCCCCCTTTGGTCGTGGGGTAGACTGATTTCAAGTTCCCCATCCCAATTTTTGCACAATCGCTTCCACTTGACACTATAATTTTATGTTGCATGTATCTTGTGCTTTATGGCTGTTGGCAGATCAATTTCCCTCCTGGGATAAATAAAGTTCTATCGTATCGAATGGAGTATGGATCACGTACAGGTGAGGAGATTAGTTTAACTTGGCATTGGATTTGGCACAGTCATTGTGGGCTGAGGTGCTTATTCCTGTGCTGAATTGTTCTGTGTTCTAACTGACTGGGAAATGCGCGTCATGGAAGCCAAATTAACACTAATAATTGCACTGTTGTAAGTAAGTTTAATGTAGGTAGTATGAATGTGACAGGTCATAACCATACTCTTGACAGGCTGCTAATTTGACAAACAACTTTCCAATTCCTCTGACTCTTTACACCAAGCCAACTTTGTATCCAATTGGCCAAAAAAACCTGGATCCCTTGTGACCTTACCTTCCCAATGAAGTAATACAGGACAATGTCAAAAGCCTGACTAAAGTCCGTCTATTGCCTGGCCCTCGTCAATCTTTTTGTTCACCTCCTCAGAAAACTCAATAACATTTATGAGACACAGAAATCGTTGACAAACGTGAATCAACACCCTCTCCTTAAGGATACTTAATGATAGGCAGTAAACTCTGGCCTGACCAGAGGTGCCCATATCTGAGGAAACGGACGTCAATGACTTTTAATGAGAGCCATCGGAAAGTTGAAAGTTGTGCACAGGAGGGAAGAATTCTTGTGAGTTCATTTATTTTATTTTCATCCTTTTTATTTTACCCTCTTGTATTCTAAAGTTATTTAAGCTTTTATCTTGTCGTAGGCACAAAATACTGGAGTAACTCAGCGGGTCAGGCAATATATCTGCAGAAGACAGGTGAGGTTCCCTCAGGTTGGAACCCTTCAGACTAATTGAGGGGGGAGAGGTTCCTTTTTTTTATTGAGATGCTGCCTGACCTGCTGAGTTATTCCAGCATTTTGTACTTTCTGTGGTATAAACCAACATCAGCAGTTCCTTTTTATTTTATCGTGAGTACAGTTTCCTTGAAGCTGATGGTTCTCTGATACTTAGTCGACAATGCATGACAGCTAATGCAGCTGCATCCATGCATAACACTCAATGTTTACTATTTCCAGAAGAACACCAATTGAGGTAGGAAATCATTATTTGCTGCTTAGCTTCGGTATTAAATACACCATCTTCACCCGTTGTTAACACGAACACTCCAAGCACAAGTTCAACCTGCAGTGTCCATTTGGCTGTGTAGCTTTGGAGCACATTTGTGCTGCACTGTACGTTTCGTCACGGAACGATTGAGGACGCATTGCAAATGTCACTATGAGAAATTAAAAACTAATGACCAATGGAAAACATTATAACTAAAATGGTCGAAACTGGCATGTGGAATTGGCTTTTGCTCTCATTTTGTAGTTTTTGTTTGTAAATTGTCAACACAAAAATGATGCTTGTAAGTCAGGGGAGAAAAACATCACCATTGGAACTAAGCTGTGGAACAAACAGTAAGATTTGGATCTGGTATCTGACAATGGAAACGCAGACTATGTTGTCTGGAGTAGTGTGGATCGGAGTTGAAAGTCAACTCAGCTGCTTTTGCTCTCATTTTGTAGTTCTTGTTTTGTATCCTTGTTCACTTTCAGAAGAAAGTTCAAATTCAAGAGCTCTGGCAAATAAATACTTGCTACAACTCTGTTTCCAATCCAGAACCTTAAACTACTGTTGCAAAAGGTTATGTAAAATCCATTGAAACCTACATACAATTGTCCTGGGTAATTGCTTTATTCTGTACTTGTTCAAGGTATATTTGAGTCGCTATGGGCCTGAAGTCTTTTAATTTTGTCAGTAACCAGAGAGATTTATCTGTTGCTCTATCCTTTCCGACTATATGAATAGAATGAAAAAAATGTGGGATGCTGGTAGAACTAAAAATATTATTAATCAGCAAAGCTGATTTTTATTGAAAATCCAATATTGCTGCTTTCTACTGCTGAGATATGATAACAGTGTTTAAGAGGCTTTAAGATAGTAATCTGGATATGAAGGGAATGGAGGGACATGGATCATGTGCAAGCAAATGAGATTAGTTTATCTTGGCATCATGTTCAGCCCAGACATTGTGGGCCGAAGGGCCTGTTCCGGTGCAGGACTGTTCTGCGTTGTAGTATGAAGATGTTGCATTTACAGATAAGCTTCACGCTTCTATAAAATGACCGCCTATATAAAATGTGATAATTTCTCTTTTTGAGAGCTTTCAATTCTTTCCAAATGTTAATTGAGGGGGAGCATTTTACATCAAAAGGCCATTTCTGTGCGAAACAGCCCCCCCCCCCCCCCCCCCCCCCCCCCCGTGTGCACGTACGCGTGCACACACACTGTTTTATTGACCTTCAGTATTGTGTTTGTTTCATTTGTACTTGTAATAAATTTGAATATTTATTTTTAAATATTGTTTGGAAGTAGATAAAGAAGATTATATTTCAAGGAAAAGGGGTAGGATCTGCAAAGAGAAAATAAGGTCAATGGATAAGAATGCATACTTAGTTACAGCATGAAGCTCGAAACATTTTTCAAAAGATAATCTCTTGTGAAATTGTTGCAGATGTCAGTTTGACATGCGCAGTTGATAAGATAGTAGTTAAACTACCTAGATTGATTCAATTTGTGTATAAATAATCAAATCAATTAAACAATATTGTATTGAAATTACATTCCACAACTCAGAAATGTAAAACATTTAGTTGTATGGCACCTAGATAAATAGTGGTAAATTTAAATGCAAGGTGGTGCAAGATTTATTCGGATGTTAGCTGATAAGAGTTAAACTGCCAAGATTGATTCAATGTATGGATAATTCAAGTTTCATTGAATCTAGTTTCCATGACATGTGTAAATTTTTTGCTTTTATAAGGAAACCAAATTGTAGTAAGTTTAAGGAAACAATGAAACATTGTTTTAAAGTCATAATCTGATATCCTGTACATTGGAAAACGTGCCTCATTCTCCTCTTCTCATTTTACAATCTAAGTTTTAATATGGTGCATCCTCACCAAATATTTAACCAAAACAAATAAACAAAATGCATTAATTACATTTGCTTTCAATAATCTGGTTTTGTGCCGACTGGCATATTTGTCATAATACTAAATGTTTCAAAATGCATTAATTCTTGCATTATGTTTGTTGCCAATAATGTGCCCCCCTGACCTATTCAACACATAAAGCAAAGCTTTAGGTAAATTCACTTTGTTCATTATAAAATTAGTAAATGTTTTTACTGAAATCTGGCTACATCATTGTGTGAAAAGATTTAAGTCTTATAAAGTTCAATGTCTTATTGATGTAGAAACATAGGAGGAATATGCTCTTTGGACCTTTAAGCCTTCCGTGACATTCTGTAGAATGGTGACTGATCCTCCACCCCATTGCCATATTCTACCTTTCAACAGTCAAGAGTGCTTTGTTGTCATTTGTCCTGAAACAGAACGATGAAATTCTTACTTGCAGCAGCACAAAGGATATGTAAATATGTTACTCAATAGATATCATAATAAATAACAAAAATATGTTCAATAAATCAAAAAATATATAATGCAACAACAAAGGCAGCCCAAAGTCTCGAGTGCAACCTAGGGGCTGTTTGTAGATCGGAGTTAAGTTGAAGTTTATAGTGTTCAATATTCTGAAGGTTGTTGGGAAGAAGCTGTTCATGAACTCTTACATTAGTTTTCAGGCTATGATGCCACCTTCCTGACGGCAGGATTGAAATGAGAGCAAGGCCAGGGTGGTGTTGGTCCTTGATGATACTGACTGATTTTTTTGGGGCAGTTTCTCCTATAGATCCCTTTGAGAGGCCAGTGCCTTTGATGGATGTGTAAGAAGGAACTGCAGATGCTGGTTTAAACTGAAGATAGACACAAAGCTGGAGTAACGCAGCAGGGCAGGCAGCATCGCTGGAGAAAAGGAATGTGTGACATTTCGGGTCGAGACCCTTCTTCAGTGCACCTGATGGACCAGGCAGTGTCCGGCACTTTTTGTAGCCTCCTTTGTTCCTGGTTGTTCGAGTTGCTGAACCAGGCTGTGATGCAACAAGTCAATGTACCCTCTTCTGTACACCTGTATAGGTTCACGGGAGCTTTATCTATAAATGTCTCCCTTACGGCAATTCTGTTTACAGACATGAACTTTGTTTTGATGCTCAGTTTTGATTGGTATTACCAATAGTTAAATGAGAATATCAATTTTATGGATTTAATGAAAAAAAAGAGAGCATATGAAAATGATTTTTCAGTCTTGGATCTGATTGCTCAAACGAAGATTTAAGCATTAGCCTTGTCTACTAGCTAATGTAGATACCCTTCTTCTGAAATAGAATATGTCTTCACTCTATCTTCACCTTTTATCCTCTATTGATTTTTTTTCATGCTGCTATTGGTATCTCGTTCAAGTGAACATTTACAGGCATGTAGTAGAGTGCACTTTTTTTCCTTTTTGGAAGTTAGAGTGCAGAGTAGATTTACGAGGATGTTGCCAGGACATGAGAGCCTGAGCTATAGGGAGAGGTTGGGCAGGCTAGGACTTTATTCCTTGGTGTGCAGTAGGATGAGGGATGATCTTACTGAGTGTATAAGGTCATGAGGGGAATAGATAGGGTGAATGAACAGTTTTTTAAATCCCAGAATAGGGAAATCAAGAACCAGGGGTCATAGGTTTAAGGTGAGAGGAGAAAGATTTAGTAGAAATTAACTTTTTCACACAGAAGATTATGGGTATATGGAACGAGCTACCAGAGGAGGTACTTGATCCAGCCATTACAGTATTTAAAGAGCATTTGAACAGGTATATGAATAGAAAAAGTTTAAATCGATATGGTCCAAACACGAGCTGATGGGATTAGTTTAGCTGGGGCATCTTGGTCGGAATGAGAAAGTTGGGCTGAAGAACATGTTTCTGTGCTATATGACTCTATGATTTTATAATTAAAAAAAAAAAAATCAAAATCAGAGTAGATATAAAAGCTATATCTAATTCTTGTGTACCCACATATACTTTTATGCATTATATTCGTAAATGTATATATTTTAGGCACCCCAAACTCAGACCATCAAGAGGTGTAAGGAAATGTATTTATTAACTATAAATAAATGGTGTGTGGCCCATATGTTTATTTATCACCTTACTTTGCTAAAGGCTGACACCTTTCCATAATTTTGATTAACTGTGCTTGGAATTCAAAGAAGTTCTGTAAAGGCTATTTTCCTCCCAGTCTGAAAAATACAATTGCTCTTTTTTATACACGAGACCTTTGCGGGGAAATGCCATTCTCAGCAGGAGTGCCACCAAGTTCAGGATTCTTTGGTTATTTCCTCTTTTCACTCTTGACGTGGGTCACTGTTGCGGGGGCATTTGCCTGCTGAACTTTCAGTAGGTCTCGTCTAACATAGGAGCAGCAAGTCCAGTTCTTTGAAAAGAGAGAAATGGTTGCAAGATTCAAGGGTAAATGCAAGGCAGTTTAGATTTTGTAATTAATTTAGGTTGCCTGATGTTTTAGGTATTTTAATTCTTCATTTTTTGAATGTTTACTTGTTTGTTTTCATAGTCTATGCATGTTTTCAAATGTCGGGAACATTCAGAAGCATTTTAAATGCTTGACACTTTTGAGAGCAAAGCCTGGGCCTGGGGCTGTCGCTCGGGTGGCTCTCAAAGCTTACTTTCAGGTATTTCACGGTAATGCTTGTTCTAGTGCTCCCAGGCTATAATGTCATTTTGGATTGTGACAGTTTTGGAATGGAGGATCAGAGAAGAAAGGTAAATTTGTTGGTGCGTTTGTTAGTGGCTCGTTGTTGGCAGCAAGTTCTAGCCTACAATGTTTAAGCGCTGATTTAAAATAATATGTCAGCAACAATGAATAATTCAGATACGATGAAGGATAAAGTGAAATGACAACCGAATAGTAATCTTGTGAGCAAATCTCAGTCTGTGAACCTAAATGGACAACCTCTTCTCCCTTATTTCATATAGGGAAACAGAAGTCATTGTCTTAAGACTACCACAAATCTTATTTGCTTTCGACTAACACTATCCCCTTGCCTGATTGCACCTTTTCAGGCACTTGAAGGATGGATTGAATCCCCATGGGTTTTTGCTGATTTCTCCAATGTCGCATCCTTCAAAATACAACTAACCTTTCCCTGTCGTCATTTGCTAACGGTCTCCATCTCTGATGCTGTCCAAGCGCTAAAACCATTATCTTTTCAAGTCAAATTAAATCGAGTTTTTTGCCATAAAGTACGGTCAGGTTCAGATACAATGAAGATTTTGCAGCACCATTACAAGCACATGGACTCAGATGACGCACAAAAACATGAATTGCATAAGTTATGCATAAATCACACACATTCTACAAACTGGTGAAAAGAAAAGTACTGGAAGGAAGAGACATTATTGCAAAACAGATTTGGAAAAAATACCCCATTAATGCAAGAGGTGGTCTGTTAGTATTCTGTTGCTAAGGTAGGATTAGGATTGTGCAGGTTGATTCAAGAACCTGATGGTGAAGGAAAGTAGCAGTTCCTGAATCTGGTGGCACAGGACTTTGGGCTTCTGTACCACCTGCCCAATGGTAGAAACGAGAAGAGGGCATGGATCGTTGATGAGAGATGCTGCTGTTATGAGGCAGTTCCCTATAAAAATGCTTTTGATGGTGGGCAGGACTGTGCTTGTGATGGACTGGGCTGAGTCCACCACTTGTGTTCCTGTGCATTAGAACACAGGAACAAAACGTTACCTATCCATATTATCCAGAAATGCTGCGTGCCCTGGTGAAACTGATACTTCCTACAATGCATCTGTAGAGGTTGGGTAGAATACTCCGAATCTTTTTAAATTCTAATAAATTAGAGACACTGGTACACCTTCTTTGTGATTACATTTATATGCTGGATCTAGGACAGGTCATCTGAGATATAAATGGCGAGGAATTTGTGGCTGGTAGCTCTTTGGGCTGCAAACTCAACATAGAAAACTAGCAACAAGGAACTGTAGAACTGGCCTCAACTACCTTCTGTGGCAGAGAGTTCCAGAGATTTACCACTCTGTGTGAAAAATGTTTTTCTCATCTCGGTCTTAAAGGATTTCCCCTTTATCCTTAAACTGTGACCCCTTGTCCTGGACTTCCCCAACATTGGGAACAATCTTCCTGCATCTAGCCTGTCCAACCCCTTAAGAATTTTGTAAGTTTCTATAAGATCCCCCCTCAATCTTCTAAATTCTAGCGAGTACGAGCCGAGTCTATCCAGTCTTTCTTCATATGAAAGTCCTGTCATCCCAGGAATCAGTCTGGTCATCCTTCTCTATACTCCCTCTATGGCAAGAATGTCTTTCCTCAGATTTGGAGACCAAAACTGTACACAATACTCCAGGTGTGGTCTCACCAATACGTTGTACAACTGCATTTTATAATCCCCTTTAGTTCCTCTGTCCCGCCATTCCTCCTCTCCTAACCTGCCTTATTCTTCTTGCAGCACTGGCTTTTGGTGTGTCGACTCGTGATTTGGTGAATCTGCTGTCAGTGCTGGACCCACATGAATCCTTAATTATCTCTGCCTCAGAGTGGTTTAAGATGCTGTATCCCACAAAAGATGTTTTGATCTATAAATTGCATTAAAGCAAAATGTAATGGATATTAATTAGCTATACAAAATAAAATTGGAAATCTGAAATTAAAGTAGAAAATACTGTAAATCAGGTGGTCTGGCATCATAATTAATCTGTTTGTCCACGTGATGTCTAGGATGCAACAAAAATTGGTGAGAGAGAGGGACTAATTGCAAAGTAACTAATATATCTGTTACTGAGGGGTCTCTGCTAGTGAGAAGGTAATGGGTGGAGGACAAAAAAGTTGGCTGAGTATTCTACAAATGTGAACCTCTATGGTTCTATATTGCTCCTAGAAGCTAATTTGTTAGCCTGTCCAGGGCTCTCACTTTTTTCCCTGTTCCCAGCCAGGCAACCTAGGCAGCTTTTTAGGTTGCCAAATGACAGTTTAGGTGGTCATTTAAGACCGCATGCATGACGTGTGCAATAATGTGCTCGGACAAAGTGCGTAGTTACCAGTCGGAATTATGCTCAATGAAGCATTCACATATTATTTCTGCTTGAAATAAAGTCACAAACTAAACATATTCACCAATCAAGATATGATATATACCACAATGACATGCAGCAAAATTATAATACAGTATCTCAACTCCTTTTTACACATTGCAATGAATGCAATTTCTATTATTTCTTTTCACTTCCAAACAAAAATGTGGTTGGATTATTCAGCATATGATCAACCTGTGTCAATAAATCCTGGACCATGGTAACATATATGCTTAACCATGCACACTACAGATTGATGCAAGCGTGTTTTCTGTGAAGGACCGAAAATTATCATGACATGGCCATAGCATGGGTCGTTATTGCTATTGGTACAGAAACACTCTCGCTTCCCACATAATTTATCTACAACAAAACATACAGGTTGCAAGGAAATTTCTAAAGGCATTTTATGATAATAGCTGTTAAAACCGACTATACCCATCTGACAGGTTAAACATTACACTAACTGACAAGAGATGGCCAAAGGACATAACTGCAGCAAATGTTCTTTTGGTAATATGTTTAAAGGTGTCAAAACGCCAGATTACCGGACATTCAGATTAGATGTATGTACTGTGAACAGCAATGAAGATACCCTGATTGTACGCACCAGATTAAAAAAAATAAAAATATATTGATAAATGCTGTTCCCATCATGCCCACTTCAGATTTCAACTGAAATATCTCCTGACCAAATTTGTGATGTATATGAATGTAGAAATGTAGAATATGACTGTAGAAATAAAACCTGGATAAATCCAACGTATAGTTGTGAGTTGCTCATTAAAGAACTATACTGATACTCCATATTAAGAGCATTGATTTGCCTTTTAAATTAATTCTGTAATAACGTGTCAACGATAGCAGTGACAATCGAACACTGTGGTTTTAATGTTTCACGAGTTCACAATTTAATTGGTCCATCTTTTTGGATTAAAACAAATAATAACATTGAAACGCATTTGATTCCATTCCATTATTAAACATAGTCAATGTTCGCTCTGAAGACATTTCCAGCACAATAGGGTGGGGGGGGGAGGTGTGTGAATCAGTGCGGGATGGATAGATAGGGGGCGTGGGGGGTTGAGATGGCCATCGTTGCGGAATGGATGGATTGAGGCAGGGGAATTAGTGCGCGTTGGTTGGAGTAGGTAAAATTGGGAGGAGAGAGCGCAGGGGATGTCAGAGGAGTTGAATGGGGGGGGGGGGGTGGGTGGGTGGGGGATCTGTGCAGGATGGATGGGGTGGATCAGTACAGGGTGGATGGGGTTGGGGGATCAGTACAGGATGAATGGGGGTAGACAAAAATGCTGGAAAAACTCAGCGGGTGAGGCGGCATCTATGGAGCGAAGGAAATGGGTAACGTTTTGGGTCGAGACCCTTCTTCAGACTGATCCCCCCCCCCCCCCCCCCCAATTCTTCTTGATTCCCCCCCCCCCCCCCCCCCCCCCCCAATCGTTCGGCTACAGGATGAAAGGGGTTGATCACTACAGGATGAAAGGGGGGATCACTACAGGATGAATGGGGGGGGGGGGGGGGGTCGCTACAGGATGAATGGGTGGATCATTACAGGATGAATTGGGGGATCAGTGCAGGATGAACGGCAGATCAGTGCAGGATGAATGGGGGGGGTCAGTGCAGGATGAATGGGGGATCTCTACAGGATGAATGAAAGGAGCAGGATAGAATGAATGGGCGATCAGTACGGGATGAATGAGCGGATCAGTAAAGGATGAATGGGGTACAGGATGGATGGGGGGAGGAAACAGTAACAGGATGAGTGAGGCGATCAGTACAGGATGAATCAGGGGATCAGTACAGGATGAATGGGGGGGGGAGATCACTACAGGATGGATGGGGGGGGGTGATCAGTACAGGATGAGTGAGGCGATCAGTACAGGATGAATCAGGGGATCAGTACAGGATGAATGGGGGGAACAGTAAAAGATGAATGGGGAGATCACTACAGGATGGATGGTGGGGATCGGTGTGGGGTAAATGGAGGGTAGGTCAGTAATGGATGAATGGGGGGGGGATCAGTACAGGATGGATGGAGGAGAAGTGCAGGATGAATGGGAAAGGGGGGCAGTACAGGATGGATTGGGGGACCAGCGTAGGATAGATGGGGAGTGGCAGGAGAATCAATGCAAGGTGGATTGGGAGATCAGTGCAGGATGAATAGATGGGGGACAGGAGCACAGGGGATGTCAGTGAGGATTGAATAGAGGTGGGAATGGGGATCAGTGCGGGATGGAGAGGAGGGGTCTCAGGATAAGGGGGATGGATGGGGCGTACGAGAGAGAGCGGGGGGAGGTGGGGAACGTCAACGCTCATCGGACACGGACGGCATCGGACACGGCCACCAGCCAACAGGAAGGTGCGGGGCCAAGCGGTGTAGGTGCCTCAGATGGCGAAAGGGGGCCTCCCCTTTCCTTCCTCCCTCCCAACCACAGCGTGCGGGAGGGTTTGTTTTGAAAGCGGATATGGTGTAGTGGCAAGCAGCGTCCGCTATCAGGGTGGACGGGTGCGGGAGGAGGAGGAGCCGCTGCTGCTGTGCAGGGCACGCTATTCGCTTCGACCCTCCGTCACCTAGCATCTTTGCCCCGCACTACAGCTTGTTACCACCGCTGACATGAAACGTCACATTCCTTTTCTCCAGAAATGCTGCCTGACCCGCTGAGTTACTCCAGTTTTTTGTGTCTATCTTCAGTATAAACCAGTGATCTGCAGGCAAAATGACTCGAAATTTAGGTTGCCCGGCGGCACTTTGGGTGGTCATTGGCACCCGGGCAACCGTTAATTTCGAGCCCTGCTGTCTACTCGGAGCTTACATATATAGTGTTTTTAACGTAGCAAAATTTCCCATGGCATCTTGCATCATTAGAAAGCAAAACTTGATATTGAATAGCTTAAGCAATACGTTAAAAAATGTACGCAAGTCATGTTTTTCCATTAGAAATCCCTATGCTCATATATTTGATATTTAATTAGAAACTGGTTGTGTAAACTTACAAAACATGTTTTGTGCACCACCAATGGTGGGAAGGTTTTATTTCAGTGTAACATTTTTGCTTAGGAGATTTCCCGTTATAAATTTACGATGAAACTGTAGCAATGACAATCAATGACTTTCAAATGGAAATTGAATTATCTATACTTAATGACCCAAATATTGCCTTCTGGTATATCTTCTACCTCCTGATTTCATTTGGTCTTGACCCCCCTGTATCTAATAGCAATAAAAATTCTGCATTTTTCTGTTAATTTTTCCATAGCATATTCTTTTGTGTTATATTGATAACTGTATTCGATCCAAGTTGGTACTTAACACTTTAGTTTTAACACTTTAGTTTTTCCTTGTGTGCTACGCAGATAGTGCACAGAAGTTCTGGTGTCCGATTAACTTTCGCTTATTCTTGTTGCCATAAATTCTGCTATCTAATTATAGCTAATAATGTATACTCAAGACATTATGACACAATAAGAATTTAAAAAATAGGAACTGAATTACTTTTTGTCTTTATTTCTTGTTTCAATTTTTCTCGGGCTGCAACGAACCTGAAGTTCACACCTGGCAATGACACAATAAGTTGACTAACATTCTGAATATTGTTGTAAATGAATATTGGTGTCTATAATAAAGCATCTATTTCAGTCATTTAGATACTGTTGCTGTACTGAGCACTACTAAAATGTGGGTTACTTTGTGGAGAGTATAGCTTGTTCTGAGAACTAACCTTATCCCTTGAAGGTGATTTAAAAAAAAAAAAAGGTTATTTTGGTGGTTTCTCTAAGGTGTATGTCAAACTATGGATAGTATTGTGTTTTTGTTCCAAACCTTCACATGACTGATGTTCTTTCATATAGGAAATGCATTAAAAAAAATTACAAACATGAGGCTTCCGCATCTGTTTTTTGAATGATTTGCTTTCTGTTGACACGTATCAGAAGCCTTTTGTCCACTGCAGGCAGTTCATGCTCAAAATTTCTGGTTGAATAGCCCCAAACAGCATTGTTCACCCCGTTGCTTTATGGTCACAATGCTGCCTTGCTGTGTTCCTAATGGTGCATGTATTGTGAAGAAATCAGCTATTAAGCCTGTTTCCCATGAATAATTGTCGTTTCTCAATTTGGCTTGGTTGTAAGGTGAATGATGAAATCGGTGAACCTTGTTCAACAATGGATGTTGCACTGGAGTTTATTCTGAGAGCAACTCTGAAGAATATTATGTGATTTGATATATCAAAAAATGGAAATAAAGGCACTTCTGTGATTTAATCGTATCACTAATGCAGTTTGATATTAAACTACAGTAGACTGATTCTGTTCTCAAGGAGCAGTTTCTTTTTGTAATAATACAACAGCTTGAGTCCCATGATGAAGAATTACATGGAAATTCCTAAGGGAGAAGATTGTATCAGAGTGATATCAAAACCATGAATCATTTATATTGATCTGCAGCTTAAGTAATGTTTGCATTTTTAGTTGAGGGGGATTGCATTTCATAACACTTTTTTTTTAAGTCAATATTGAGTGTTTATTAGTAAAATAATATCAATGTTTTTCCTGCAACTAAAAATAAGACATCTTGCTGAAATAAAGCAATTTATCTTGAATAGGTGACCAGATCAAAGGCCTGCATTAAAGATTTGCTGTTGCACATTTTCTACTCTTCTGTGCCCAAATCGTATTTGAATATAAAGAAAGAGGATAATCTCTGAAAATGAATGCACATTATGGCTGAAAATTATACAATATTGTATAATAACTCTAAGTTGTATCTGCTTGTTTGTCTAACCATTAAAAATGTTGTGCAAATTCTTCTAGCCCTTTACTGTCACTTGTTCAAACTGAATTGAGAATGTTTATTTCATGCAGCTGGAATAAGTTTTTAGTTTTATTTTGCTATTTCAATGTATTTAAATAATAATATTCAGATTTATGATGTGGGACCTTGTAAACAATGGCAGTTAGATGAAGCGTAAAATGCCATTTCAGGATAATGTTGCTTTAACTTTATGCTCCTTCAAGATTTTCAACAGTACAAAAATCGAAAGTTTTCTCTGTTCATACATTGAATTATATTCCTATATTTTCTCTAGAAATGATCTGGAATTTTCTGAAGAATTTATCTTGGTGAATATCCATCTTTCTGAGCTTCTTGAAGCTTAATCAAAAATGTCTTGCACAATTTACACCAAAGCTGCTGCAAAGCACACTTGATTTTTATTTCTTTAAATTCCCTATATGAATGTATCATTGATATAATAACCTTATCTTACTATATTTAAAAGACATATCAATAATTGGTAGTAAATTGCATGGAGTCGTTGTGTTGTCAAAATTTTCCGATAATACCATGACAGGGGAATTAACGTAGGAATGGTTTGTAATTGTCATACAAGCACACAGATGCTGTTGCCACACTTATCCCATGTTATTTCATGTTTGTGGATACTGATGTCATAATGGATATTGGTTAAGGCAGTTGATAGAGTTGGGTAATAAGCTTGAGGATCGGCTTTGGAATTGAGGATTTGCAGCAAAATTAGTAATTGTATTACTGCCTGGAGTAAATTAATGAGGTAGTCATTGCAATAGGAAAAGTTTATTTCTTATCCTGATTAAATAGTTGCCCCTTTGGCACATCTGGGGTTTATTTAAATCGTTCAATAATTTTTTTTTCTTACTTGCTAGATTTTAACATTTGGGTCAGCTATACAGATTTACTTTTACTTCTTTACTATAAAGATTTTCATTACAAGGATTCCATGTACATGCTAAAAAATAATTTTGTAATTAAAGCGCTAATGTCCATTTTGCAATTGTTCCGTTCTTGCTCAGCATAACGTTTATATATTTATCACTAAAATAACTTATGGTATACCTTGTCCTATTTTGCTGTTTGCAAGTTACATAAACAAGTAATATAAAAAAACTTCCACTGAATAAACATAGTTGATTCTTGTGTAAATCAAATAACTTTGAATCAAAGCTTAAATAGGCCTCAAGTAATTATATTTTGAAATAAACTATTTTTGGATTAAACTTGTTATTTTAGGCAATTCAGATTTATGAAGGGCTGTTTTTATACATCCATTATCTGTTCAAATAATATTTTAACATTGAATATTTATCAGGATTATATTGTACATTTTGGATATTTAGAAACTTCATTCTTTCAGATGGAGAGCATGGATGCCTTTATCGCACTTGAGAATGGGTGTTATCTTGAAAATGAATGTACTATATTTCAAAGTATTGCACTGAATTATAAGCATTTACTTTAAGTATGTACTTAAATATAATGCGTTGTGCAGGGATGGAGGGAGGAATGTAGATGCAATAAACCATTACTTGAGCTAACATTTACTCAATATATTTTGCTGTGTCTTTATAAAAAGATTTCTGTACACTGATCAACTTGATCCTGGCATTAAGAAAACATTTGAGTAATTGGCTGTGACAGATGCCCAAAGATCTCTCTTGAGTGCAGTCTTTGACGGTTACAGAAGGTGTACATATAGCACAGTCCTGGCAGTAGTAACTCCCTTGGGTAATTGGCTTTGATGGATACTGGTTTCTGCATTAATACAGATCTGTGAGCTTGCGTGAGCTGAATAATGCCATCTAATGCCTTGAGGATTCTTCAGCTATCAATATATTTAGAGCTTGCAGTAGTTTATTTCCTTTTTCTGCCTAGCATCAGATTGTTTTTATGTATCAATTGTCCCCTAACCCCTCTCCCTCAATAAGATCTGTGCCTTTATTTTAGATTAATTGAAGCCTCTTGTTTTTGACATTGAGAAGAATAAAAAGGGATTTTAGCAGGCATGACGCCCAAATATAACCTTGCCCTCAGCTAATACCTACAGAATTACAGTCCCAGTAGGAATAATGTTATAGCTATCAGGAATGGGAAGCCTGAATGATTTCTTTCCCCTTTAATATCTCTTTTTCTGCTTCTCTCACCATCTCTTCCAGTTTTTTGCTTTCTCTCTTTGTCTTTTTACCTTCTCTCTCATTTTAACTAAAGAAATGGCAAAACTAATTTTGAGTTGCCTATCACCAACCAGGTTGACATTAATAAATAACACAAGCACTGATTGAGCCATGAGTTTTCATGATCTGTAGAACAGTGATGCAAGCAAGTTGGTTAACAATTGGCAATTGGAATTGTTTAAAATATACTTTTAAAATTGTCATTGTTCAGTAATGTGGAGCCATTCCAGGAATGTTATTAAGGTGGGATTTCCCTGCAGTATTTTATTAATCTTATTCATGAGCATCTTAACTTAAGGACATCACCCCTAGTCGTTTTATTGCGTCTTTTTCTTGCCTTCTGCAATGAGTTCCCTGTTTTCTTATTCATTCTAAACTTCTCCCTCCACTTAAACTCTGCTGTGCGAATATTGCTCCAGAGCGTTGCCATATGGTGTGGCCTATTTACTCGGACAGCCCTGATCACTTCCTTGAGGCCATCTCTAATTACTTCCTTGTATCCCGCAACTGCCAGATACCAATCCTGCTTTTATCCTTCCTGTATTGTCCAACTCTCATCAAAATGATCCCCAAATGTCCCCCACCTTTGTTTATTCAGGTGCAAATTTTAACCAGTTGTAGAATATATATAATTTAGTTATCCATCTATGACTTTGGTGGGATCGCATCAAAAACTTTGGCCGCAGTTTATATTGCCAAAACAGTCACCCCTCTTTTCTCACCTAAAGCTAAGTAGGAGATGATCACAGACTATTTTGTCATCTGTCTGTTATCCTTCACATCCTTCCTCTGCTTTAAGAGCATAAGAAATTGAAGTGGGGGGTAGACCTTCTGGCCCCTTTAGCCTTCTTGCCAAGACATTAAGGCTTCACAAATCCTGGCTGTGAATCCATGGTACTTCCACATTCGGATTTTGGCTAGAGCCAGAACACGGAAACAGTCATAATCAAAATTGAACACGCAATGCTGGAGTAACTCTGCTCTCAGACAACGCGATGTTTTGGGTTGGGACCCTTCTTCAGTCGGTCTGAAATCCTGATCAGGATCGGAAACATCTCCAGAGATGCTGCCTGACCTGCTGAATTACTCAGGCACTTTGTGTCCTTTTTTGTAAACTAGCATCTGTAGTTCTTTGTATCCACATGAACAAAGTTACGCTAACATGGTGTGCCAAACAGTCTTTCTCCAAAACTTGTTTTATCCATTTTGGTTCAACTGCCATTACCTGATTCTAATTTTAGAGTCCAATTATAGATAAAGTATCTGAACAGCAGCAATTATAACAGAATTAATAGATTTTAATGTAGTAACGCAATGCAAGGCACTTCACCAGGGCATAATCAAATATCAAAGATAAAATATAAGTTGACACAAAGCCCTCCACAAGATGGGATAGTTAGCTAAAAGCTAGGTCAAAGAATGAAATGTTGAAGAATGCTTGGGAGGAGAGGGAAACGGACTGATAAAGAGTTAGAAGTAAATATCGGATTTTAGGATCCAAGTAGCAGCTAAAGACAAAGTCATTAATGTAGGGCGATGAAAATAGAGGCCAAAATTAGACACTGGAGATTTGATCATGATTGGGCAGGAGGAGGTTTTAGAACTGAGGGAACTGGAGCAGTTGTTATTCTGAGAGTCGACCTGAGAGAGCAAGTGAGTGATGGATGAACAATAACTTCTATGTACATGGGTTCATTATCGGAAGTTAGAATTTGGGTGACCTTAACCATGCTTTCATTAGATATGGATTTAGTTGTGTAGAAATTGCCAAGAGTAACAAAGGTGTGGATGAGGCTTTCAGCAGCTGGCAGCTGAGCTGAGGCAGAGGTCCCATGGGTGCAATTTACCAAATGATTCTTGTAATGGTAGGAATATCTGAACCTCAAACAATATAACCCAAATTCTTGATTTGGGCCGTATGTGTTTATCTTGCAGCAGTTTACATTTGCACCAATACATAAAAAGATGTAAAAGTCCACATAAATTTGGCGTCCTTGGTTTGATGTGCTAAGCTATTTTATTTGCCCTATTGTTAATGCAAGACAGACCGCGATTTGAATCTGGAATCTATCTCATCTTAATCAGTTTACCATGTGTGACACTAAAAAGAAGTTATGGTGTGTTTTATAGCGTTCATTCTCCTCTAAGTTTTTGGCTTGAAATTAAAATCTTGTTCAAGGAAGCTTTTCGTTTCTAACACGAGCCAGTTAGTCTTTTTTTGTGGAGATTTGTTGGGACTTGCATAACTCTCATGGTTGAATTAAACTGATGTGTGATCATGTTATAACTGCCACACTGGTAGCCCCCATAAGTCACGGTTTGTAATGCTAATAGTTAAATATATTAAAATCTGCTCAAACTCCTGGATATAATGACCAAAGAAAAGCAGGAACATTTGCCTTGATGGTACTCAATGCTTTTATAATAATGTAAAAGTTGATGAACATTATTACCATCTTTGAATAATTGATGATCTAATTAATCATGACCTACAAGTACTGAGTTGTTCAGCTCCAGGAGATTGAAAATTCAAGATGTTGTGCAGTTTTTCACTGATACTTATTCGCCTGATGAGTGGTGTCTTGCAAATACATAATGGCAACAATTTATATACTGAAAAAACATTTGTTGGATGTAAAAGCAGGCTGCAAACTTGAACTGAAGCATCCCTGACCATAGGTGCAAGTAGTTCAATGAACTTCACGCGTATCAGGTTTTGTAAACTTGAGATCCTGTACAATGTTACAAAATTGTAAATCAGTCCAGATTGGAAGCCAATGCATTGTGCTCTCCTACATATCTTTCTATCGTCAAAGAAGCATGTAAAATGAAATAATCTTTATGATCTGCTGCTGCTGCATGTAAAAATGACTGGTCTGTGCCAAGCAGTTTTTAACTAAGGTCAGCATCACCTGTGGATAGATAGTCAGTGAAAGTGTGGCAGCTCAGTTTGAATTAGTTGTCCACATTTTTGGCTAAAATGGAAATAATGTTTTCATATGTGAACTTTAACTCAACCATTGTCACAGTATATTCTACCATAGAAAATGACCTGGAGTGAGAATAGCTCAATCCTAAACCAAAGCCTGGATCAGATGATAGGCCAGCTGGCAAAGATCCCTACTAAGGCTGTTTATCTCACTTTGCAAAGCTTGCTGTGTTTGGCTTCTGTGGCTAGTTTCCAGATTTGACTGAAACATGTCTTAAGAACACAAGAAATAGGCAGCTCAATGATATAATTCGAATGCGTTAGCACAGTAGTGGAGCTGCTGCCTCACAACTCTGGTGACCTGGGTTCAATCTTTGCAAGCTTTGTTTAGAGTTTGCATATTCTTCTCGTAACTACGAGTTTCTTCTGGACTCCTTCCAAGTGTCACGGACGTGCCGGGTTGGTAGGTTAATTGGCCACTGCAAATAGCACCTATTGTGTAGGTGAGTGGAAAAAATTTGTTGATGGAATGAGGGAGAATAAAAATTGAATTGGTGTAAATGCATGCTTGATGGTCTATGGCAGGGGTTGGCAAACTACGGCCCCCAGGCCGAAAGCGGCCCATAACCCGAAATCACCCAGCACGCAGGTGGATTTTTGGGTGTGACATGCAAGGATTGCATGAGGCTGCCTCACCCACTGAGTTTCTCCAGCATTTTTGTCTACCTTCTGTGAACACGTGATTTGATGCTTGCCATCCGGGCAGGATGGGGGCGGGATCCATGTGTACACGTGATGGATGTGGCCTGCCATCCGCTCACAGACATGCGACCCGGCCCCTATGCAGAACAAGGTTGCTGACCCCTGGTCTACGATGACTTGGCCTGTCGGAAATCCTGTTTCCAAGCCATATGACTCCATGAATCTTGGAGGCCACATGCATTTTATGTTGTCCACCAAAGCCTACTCTACGATTCACTAAGATCATGGTTGAATTGAAGGTTTGCGCCAACTGTGTTCCTGTGTGATCTCCTAATCCACATATCCCATAGTATATTAAAAAAATATATGTAATTTCAATGACTCAACATCCACTGGATCTTGATGCAGAGAATTTCAAAATTGGACAATAGATCTTTCTTCTTTGTCTTAAATGGGTGAACTTTTTTTTATGCTCTGCCCCTGGCTCCACACTTCCCCATTCAGGGAAATTATGTTCACACGTCAACCATCACAATTAAATAAGCATAAAGAAGATTGCCATATATTCTAAACTCCAGAGAGTATAGTTCCCGTCTGCTCAATCTTTACATGTAAGACAATTCTTTCATCCCAAGAATATACCTTTTGAACTTTTTCTGTACCACCTTGAAGGCAAGTTTATTGTTAAATAAGGAGATTAAAACTGCACTAACTACTTCAGCTGTGTTTTTATTAAAACCTTGCACAGTTGTAGGAAGACTTCCCTGCTAGGAACTGTCTACCTTGCAATAAAGTCTGACATCCCATTTGCCTTCCTAATTATTTGCTCCACTTGCTTGTATACTTTGTGTTTCTCATATGTCCGGCATCACATGTTGAGAGGTGAAAGTAAAACTGCAGAAGCAAATTTGAATATGTTGTGGAAATGGTTAAAAAAAAATTAATGTATATTTTCATGTGTGCAACTTTTCCCCAATTACTGCTATTTGACGAGCTTTTCTTGGTCCATGTTAGAAGCTTTTTTTAAAAATATGTAAAAGTGCTGTTAATTGCCATTGGATTATAGAGCAAAATCT
The DNA here is from genome assembly GCF_028641065.1 of Leucoraja erinaceus. NCBI lineage: Eukaryota > Metazoa > Chordata > Chondrichthyes > Rajiformes > Rajidae > Leucoraja > Leucoraja erinaceus. The sequence goes on along the minus strand of NC_073406.1, from coordinate 19,742,445 downwards.
ATTTCGAAACAAATAGTTTTTCATTTCATTTTTGAATTTGCAGTTCATAGGGTATTTGGTGAAAACCAAAGATGCTTCGTCTTAGTTGCATAAAATATTTTATCTGTTCATTTCAGTGGTCTAGCCATGGGCTGTAAACCGCTATATTCTACACTGTTATGATTAACCTACGTATTTGGTGTGATTTACTGTGTTCTTTTTCTCAGTTTATTCAACAGCCCTTTATAAATAAATTACTCGTTTGAACATTATTTGGCAGTTATATCTAGAGCAGCAACTAAGAACAAGATCACATGCAGAGGAATCAGTGTGCAATCTAGAATTCAATCATCACATCAGTTAATAATTCAAAGATTATGATTTTTTTTCTTATCTAGGTTGCAAAGCAACAATCACAGTTTTGTGAGATATGAGGGTATAATTGGAATAAATTTATTTTGGCAGGCAAAATTGCAGCACAATTGTCAGAGCACATTTCCTTTAGTATCTTTGTGTCACTTTCTAAGGTCGTGGAAAATAGTTTTGTTAGCATTAGTTTTGAATTTATTGCGCTTCAAAAATAAAAGTGGGAACAGACCTTTGAAAACAATATAAAAATGACATCTGTAATTCATCGAATTGTAAAATAAGGAATAATGCAGAAGGAAGCATTCAGCCCATGTCTGAACCAGTCAAAAATGAGTTACCCAACCTAATTCCCTCCAGCATAAAATCCGTAGCCCTTTAAGTAACGGCTGTTGAGTGCACATTCAATCTGTTTTTCTTTAAATATGATGATCTGCCTTTACCATTCATTCAGACCCTGACCACCTCTAGGTGAAAATATATTTCTTCATCTCCTCTATAATCCTTCTACCAATTACTTTAGAACTGTGCCCCCTGGTTTTTGACATGTGCTCAGGGAAATAGATCGTATTTATCATAATTTTATATCCTCCATTTAAGTCTCCCTTCAGCCTCCCCTATTCCAAAGAAACCAATCCTAATTTACCCAATCTTTCTTTATTGCTGCAATCTTCCTTTCCTGGCAGCATTTTTATAAATGCCCTCAATGCTGTTTCAACTGAAGTTATATATCTACGAATGTGGTGACTGGACTCGTATACCACGATTTAACAAGTGTAATATTGCATAAGCTCCCAGATCTAATATCACAGGTACTAAAGAAAAGCATCATGAATGTTTTATTTAAACTACCTTACTGATCTATTGTTATAATTTAAGGATCTGTGAGCATACACTCCAAGGTTAGTCTGTGCCATTCAACGTCTTCCTGCTTATTGTTTTTCCCCCACTGTCTATGCACAACCTCCCACTTCTCTGGATGAAATCCCACTTGCAATTTTTCTGCCTACCCAATCTCATTGTGTCTCCCTAAAATATAAGGCTTACTTCCTCACTGTCATCCACAGAACCAATATATGCAACTTTGCAGACTCCTTTACCAAGTCCCCTATACCTAAGGCTAAGTCAGTAATGTAAACCACAAAAAGCAAAGAACCAATACTGCACTTTGTAAAACTTTAATGGCAATAGCTTTCCAGTCATTGCTTTCTGTTTCCTCTAACTGAGCCAGTTTTGAATCTATTTTGCCACCGCTTTCGATCCTCTGCATCCTCACCACGTGCCATTTAACACCTTGTCAATAGGCATGCTAAAATCCAGGTAGTTTATTATGCCCATATAATCAGTATCAGTATTGGTTTATTATTATTACATGTTTCTAGATGCAGTGAAAATGGAAAAAATGACAGAATGCAGAATATAGTGTTGCAATATAATAGCATTACAACTACAGAAAAAGTGCAGATGAAAGTAAGTGCAAGGGTCACAATGGGATAATTAGGATAGGGACTACATCTTTACTTTAATTGTGGAACTGCCAGTATCCACGCACATGTATTTTGTGAAAAATTCAAAGCAGTTCAGGTTCCAAACCCTGCAGAGATCAAGAAAAATTCAGTGGAAGAGGAAATGGTTCACTTTTATTTTTGTAAACATTTGTAGTCTGAGTAAACTGTCCCTGAGTGTGCGCAGTATCCACGGACGATTTCTATTTATTTGCGGATACCTGACACACTGTGCAGTTGTATGATGACAATGTGCTGTTTCTGGGAAGTTGCTGATCTTTAATAAAAGGCAAGCGATCAGGGCTGGAAGCAACATCTTAAGTTGTTGAGAGATTTTTGTGATCTTCCTGGCATGCACTCCACTAGGTTTCATTTCTTGTTAAAATAAAGATTAGCATGGTTGACAACAATATAAATGGTTACTTTGAGAACTTCCTATGCGACATCCTTTTCTGTTTCTGTTGAAAATGCTTTTTCAAAGTGAGTATCTGAAAAGTCCACATTGCTTACTTAAATGTAATGCCCAATTTAAACAATATAAAATTACTTGCTTTATATATGCCCTGGAGAATGATTGATGCCTGCATAAAGCTATCCTTTTGTTTTGTTCCAAATTTAATCTTGCATTCAATGATACTTGAAAAACACCAGACTGCCTCTTCCCAGAATTAGGTCTCTTTGAAGTTTACTTTTCAGGTTAAACCTGGCTCATTTTTGAGAGGACTTGGAATTTAATTAGGCAAGTTGTGTAATATACAAGATTCTTTTTTAAGCAAGGAGGACAATTAGTTTTAAATAACAGGTATAAGAGTTAGTGTTTTAGATTTGATATGATTGTCTTTTTGTCTGTATTGTCTTTTTAGACCTCGCAGACCAGTACTATTTCTTCTGCAGCTGCAAAGTGCTGAATGGATCTAATTAGAATGTGACTTGCCAACATGAATTCACAGGTCATTTTGAAATTAAATCGGAGTATACTGACTGTCAATGTCCAGACCGTCATCAGCTGTCATCATCAAAAACGCCAAAGAAATAGACCAGTCTCCATTAACACTGAAATGGTATATAACTGAAGATACTAAACTAGAATCTAACCTCTATTTATGGGAGGGCTGTAAAGTTCTTGAGCTTTGCTCTTCTGTTTGATGATGTTATATAGACCACTGTTTAGATTACAGCCTAGCAATTGTTATTATTATAACCCATCCCGATTCCCATCCTCTGCCACACCACAACTCTATTGCCATCTATTATTTATATTTATAGACTTTTTTTTTGGTCTTGCAGTTGAACGAATATACAGCCAAAGATGATGCTTTTCTGACCCAGTGGAGAAATGCTTGTTTTCTTCACAAATTGTAAATTGACCATGGGGTTATCAATGCAGTATGCTTGGGGGCAAAAAACCCCTCAAGTTTTCCAAGTTGTTTGAAGCACATTCCTATTTTTCCAGGTTCCTTGTAATAACAGTAATATGCCATAATTCCATTCATGGCTTTGCAGTAATGTTCGAACCCTTTAACTTGACTTTGCTAGATTCATTTTGTTAGGTTAGAACCAGAGAACAATACTTAACTAAGCGGACTGATGTCAAATCATAGCAATATTATAAATAACTAAATTAATTAATTGTTGTAAAGAATATTTACTTATTTCCAGGATATTAGCGACGATCTTTTTCCTCAGGATCACAATATCTTGCAGAAGGTATAGTGAAAATTTAGCATTTGGTATTGGTTTATTATTGTTACATATACCAAGAAAGAGTGAAAATCTGTGTTTGTGTGGTATCCAGTCAAATCATACCATGCATGAGTACAGCTAAGTCATGCACAAGTACAATGAGTAGAGAAAAATACCAGATTGTAGAATTAAGTGCCACCGTTCTAATGTTGCATTTACTTGCAGATGCAAAAAACAAAATGCTGGTGGAACTCGGCAAATCAAGCAGCATATGTGGAAGGTAATGGACAGATGATGCTTTAGGTTGGGTCCCGATAGACCCTAGTCAAGAAAGGTCCCAACCTGAACCGTCAACTGTCCATTCCCATCCAGAGATGCTGCCTGGCCCTCAGAGTTCCTCCAGGTCTTCGAGGTTCATTGCCTTTTCTTGGCAGTATTGTAACCCTTTCTCTTTGATCTAATGCAATCTCTAATTTCTCTTGATAGCTATTTTTCCTGCATTTTACTTTAAAGTAATCAAGTAAACTATGTATTAACTTTATAAATGTTAGCTATTGCATGGTTGCTGTCATCCTTTTTAATTTAGTTAGCCCGTCTACTCAAGCCAACACATGCAACACGTTACCTTTGCTCCAATTTAAGACTTAGATTTCAGATCAAGGCAAATCGCTTTCAGTTTTTACATTAAATAATTTCATTTTATGATTGTTATTCTCTGAAGTTTAATTTACAGCACAGCATGCGGTTGATCTTTACTGAGGCTTGCTTTTGTTTCTTCTGAGGCTTGCTTTTGTTCTTGTCAAAGTCTACAGTAGAGGACACAAAAGTGCTGAGTCCTGAAGAACAAGGTACAATCTTGTTAGGTATTAAGGCCGAACCATAACCACAGTTAAATAAGCTCTTAATTTATATTACTTGGACCATGTTAGGAATGATTTGACATCAAATAGTTTGAGACTTGTTGTTCAATGCAAACATGGTAGATTGGATTAAACTAGAAATTGAGTTAGCATTCAGGTTATGATCTCCAAATAAATATATTATTAAATCAAGTTAACGAGCCTCCAGCACATTACATTTTAAACAACATGTGCTCATTGAGGTATGTACAAATTGTCAGGTAAACCACCTGTTTCACTGATTTTCTCTAGTTAATGAAATCTGTCATCCTTGCCCCTATTTATCTTTCTATGAGCCAGAAACTCATCCTTGAGTTAAGGTTTATTTTTTTTATCACTGGTACCAAGATACAGTGAAAAAGATGGCGGCGCTGCCTTAGCAGCTGCGGCTCGCCTGTAATCCGTATGTTTTTTGTTGTTGTTTTTTTTGTCTTGTTTTAGTTAATCTTTGGTTTATTATGTTGTGTATGTGTGGGGGATGCGACTTTTCTTGTCGTATCCCCCGTCTCCGTCTCCGCCGAGGCCCAATAGCGGAGCTGGCGGCCGCGGAGCTGGGGCAGCGTTCCAGCGGCAGCAGTCCAACTCCGGAGCTGCGGTGTTCCGACAGCAGCGGAGATCCGGCCTCGGAGCTGCGGTAGCGGCAGCGACAGCGGCCACCCAACCTCGGAGCTGCAGCAGCGGCGACCCGGCCTCGGTGCTGGGAGAGCGGCGACCCGGCCTCGGAACTGGGGCAGCGGCAGCGACCACCCAGCCTCGGAGCTGGGGCAGTGTTCCGGCGGCAGCGGCCACCCGACCCAACCGCGGGCCCAGTGTGTCGGGTCCTGTTCTCCGGAGCTCCCGCAACAACAGCTGCGTCCGCTGGACTGGAGGGCCGCAGCTTCGACCACCCCGGGCCGCGGAGTTGAACAGGCCTGTTCGCGGAGCTCGGATTCAGCCGCGGGACTGACATTACTTACCATCGCCTGGTGGGGTCACATCATCTGAAGCCTGGATCGCCTCCGCGCAGAGGGAGAATAAGAAGGGATGAGACAAAGACTTAAGACTTTTGTCTTCCATCACAGTGAGGAGGTGCCTGGTGAACTCACTGTGGTGGATGTTAATTTGTGTTTATTGTGTGTTTGTGTCATTTTGTACTATATGTAGGACTGCAAGGCAACAGAATTTCGTTCATACCGCAAAGTCTGAATGACAATAAAGGCTACTTTGACTTTGACTTTGAAAAGCTTTGTTTTGCATGCTATCCACACAGATCAGATAATCAGTTCAAACTCAAGTACAATAGATGGAGCAAAGGGGAAGATACTGAATGCAGAATACAGTTCTCAGCATTGCAGAGCATCAGTTCCTTAGACAAAGTCCAATGCCCTCATTGGCATAGAGGTGAATCAAACATTGCTCTAGCTTATGGAAGCCTGATGAAAGAGGGGAAGAAACCGTTCCTGAGTCTGGTGGTGCGCATTTTCAAGTTCTGTACCTTTTACCGACAGGAGCCACGAGAACTAGACTTGCATTTGCCTCAGTTCGGAGGCAAATGGAGATAAATAATAATTGCAAACCTTGCCAGTGAATGAAGATAAAAATTTAGATACTTTTCCAATTAATAGTATTGTGGGAACACCCTAATGGGGCTGTCCCACTGTACCAGCTAATTCAAGAGTTCTCCCGAGTTTCCCCTGATTCGAACTCAGAGAATTACGGTAATAGCCGCTCGCAGGTACTCGGGGGCTCTCGTGGACAGCGCTCCGACGTACTCGCTACGTACATTCTACGTGATTACCATGAGTTTGATTTTTTTTAAACTTGGGTAAACTCGTACAGTGGGACAGGCCCTTTAGCATAGAGAATATAGAGTTCAAGATGGCCCATTGTCATGGCAGGAGCAACAAGGAATGCATCATATCCCACAGCCAAAGAGCAATAAGAATGTTCCTGCCTGGTTTGGGGTGATTAGCCCCCCTGAGGCTATATAGTCTATAGAACAAAATGAAATGTTGACGCCGAACAATAGCTTTGATCTCCTGAGTTTGAGGTTTGAAGGATTTACAAAAAAAAAAAAAAATCAGTTAGAGAAAAGTGAAGGCTCTATATCTCACCAAACATTTCAGCATGTAATGAACACTTCCAAATATTGAGAGGCCATTTGGATTGCTGAGTTTAAAAAAAGAAATCCAAATCATAATCCCATTAATCCTAGTGTTTGCAATTTGCCAGCTCGCAGTCATTCAACAGAGGAAGGTTTAACGTTACCAGGTTTTAGATCGGATTGAAGTTTCCACTTCATGCACTTGTGCCGATTCTTGAATGTGTATTTTAAAGATCTATGGCTTTCTTTTGTACTACACTCCCACACCCGAAAGATGCCTAATTTAGAAACTATTAACAAAAATGTTGGGATATTGAGATTTCCTGTGATCAAAATAAATGTTTTCTCAGTCAAAGTGCAGCATAATTTGAGGCCTCTGTGATAAGGTAATTATAGTTTCAACACAGCAACACTTCTTACAGAAGATCCTAAACTTCAGCATATCACCGGGAGGATGTACTGCGGATTTGTGTTTCATGGTGGTTTATTTTATAGTAGCAAAATGCCTGTTAAGATTTTGTTTAGACTGCATAATGACTACATAAGTATGAACAGTGACTGGATGAGCAAGATTATAAATGACTAAGATTTACCAGCGGCAGCCTGGGGATGAGTTCTTCATTTGTGTCTTGCTGAGAGGACTGAAATCCTTTGAAGTTTCCAATCATTGCTGGATGATGTGCTGTGAGGGCATTTTTATTGAATTTGGCACTGGGCTTTTAGACTAAATATATAACTGGATTCATGCTATTATCTCAGAAGTATCTTTGCCCGCAATTAGAGGTTTTGCTCTTTGCTTCAACTTCATGCTGAAACAAATAGTTGTTGACACTAGAGGGCAGCGCAACAGTTTTTAACCATAGCGTTTTGCCACTAACTTGCAGGCTTTGTAGACTTAAAGGAAACCGTGTTTGTTCTAAATATGACAGTAATCCTGCAGAGAAACAGCTTTGAATTTGTCAGCTGTTTATCAAAAGTCTGTTTATAGCGATGATTTTTCCCTCAATTTAACAGGTTTCTTTCATTTTTTATGAAAAATGTCACAGGCACGTTAAAAACACAATCCATTTAATAATTATTTGGGTTTAGTTGGAAATCCTTTAAAATCTCATTCACAATCATCATCATCGGTGAAAACATCAATGGGCACGGTGCCTTACAATGCTATGTGTGACAGTGATTGCAACTTCTACTGAAGTGTTAATGGCCGTTGGCTCGCGAGGAGTTCATCTGCCCCTTGACAGGTCTTGTTTTTGGTCCTGCTGGGGGTCCACAGCCCCCTCATTCACAAGAAAAAACTTATCTGGCTCCTTTGAAGTTGCTGATGTCCAAGTCAGATTCTTGATACTGATTTTTTTTTTTTTAAGGCCATATATTTGAACTGATTTTAGATGATATAGTATAAGCTTACTTAATCGTATGACTGTTCTCAAGTAAAGAAAATATTCTACAGAGATAGTTATGAATGCTGAGCAAAAGGTGACAACATTTGCAAGAGAGAGATGATAGAACAATATTGACGAGTTAAGTGTTTAGCAGACATTTGAAATTAAGAAAAGAGGTCACAAAATGGAAGGAAGAGGGCTCCAGAATAGTGTAATAGCTGTAAAAATTACATTGATCACTGTATATTGACTTTTGTATTTCATTTTATGTTACAAGATGAATGTTCACTCAGAGTTGCCTGGTAACTGAGGGAGCGCTGTATCTGCCATCTATCTAGTTGTCAATAGATTTAATTCCCATGGCTACCTCACTGCTGATTGAGTTTCATCAGTTCTCACTCAAGTCGTCAAATGGGTGTTGTATTCTGCTTGGGTAGGGAATTGCAGTAAGAAAAGGCTCCATATATTGATAATTCATGGAGTGCATCTTTTATCTTCAATGTTGAGGAGGTGGGCCAGAATTGGATGTGAAGCTGCAGGAGAAGGGAATTGTGCGATGTATTTGTACAAGTTGTTCTTTCAATAGTGCCACTGAGTTATTTACCTCAAATCTATCAGTGACAGAGTTGAAATTACATTACAGGTGCATCTTACTGTCCCTATCAGTTTTTTAAATTACACTTACAATTGAAATGGATTGTAGCTTTGTGGGGAGGGGAGAGGAGTGGAAAATTATGATAAAAATATTCACTTCGATTAAAAACAGCAATAGTCAGCTCTAGAATAAATACATGAGACTAAAAGATGTAAACCTCAGGAGAGTGTATCTCAATACAAATGTAATTTTCATCTTTGTATATTGAACAAATGATTGAGTGCTTCCTTTTAGAATTGTGTAGTAAATAGCAAAACTAGTAATAACCTTCCTTACATTTACAGGTCTAAAAACTTAGCATAAAACTGTTGCCAATGCCTAAGGAAATATCAGTCTACTAATTCTTTGAAGTGAAAACTTCTGACAGTACCCTCCATAATGTTTGGGACAAAGACCCATCATTTATTTATTTGCCTCTGTACTCCATAATTTGAGATAAAATCACATGTGGTTAAAGTGCACATTGTCAGATTTTATTAAAGGGTATTTTTATACATTTTGGTTTCACCATGTAGAAATTACAGCTGTGTTTATACATAGCCCCCCCCCATTTCAGTGCACCATAATGTTTGGGACACATGGCTTCACAGGTGTTTGTAATTGTTCAGGTGTGTTTAAATGCTTCCTTAATGCAGGTATAAGAGAACTCTCAGTACCTAATCCTTCCTCCAGTCTTTCTCATCACCGTTGGAAGGTTTTATTGCTGTTTATCAAAATAAGGGCTAAAGTTGTGCCAATGAAAGTCAAAGTAGCCGTTATGAGACCGAGAAACAAGAATAAAACTGTTAGAGACATCAGCCAAACCTCAGGCTTACCAAAATCAACTGTTTTGAACATCATTAAGAAGGAAGAGAACACTGGTGAGCAAAGGGACAGGCAGGCCAAGGAAGACCTCCACAGCTGATGACAAGAATTCTCTCTATAATAAAGAAAAATCCCCAAACACCTGTCCGACAGATCAGAAACATTCTTCAGGAGTCGGGTGTGGATTTGTCAATGACCACTGTCCGCAGAAGATTTCATGAACCGAAATACAGAGGCTACACTGCAAGATGCAAACCACTGGTTAGCCGCAAAAATAGGATGGCCAGGTTACAGTTTGCCAAGAAGTACTTAAAAGAGCAACAACAGTTGTGGAAAAGTTCTTGTGAACAGATGAAGATTAACTTATCAGAGTGATGGCAAGAGCAAAGTATGGAAAAGAGAAGGAACTGTCCAAGATCCAAACCATACTGCCTCATCTGTGAAACACGGTGGTGGGGTGTTATGGCCTGGGCATGTATGGCTGCTGAAGTAACTGGCTTACTTATCTTCATTGATGATACAACTGCTGATGGTAGTAGCATAATGAATTCTGAAGTGTATAGACACATCCTATCTGCCCAAGTTCAAACAAATGCCTCAAAACTCATTGGCCATCGGTTCATTCTACAGAAAGACAATGGCCCCAAACATGTTGCTAAAGCAACAAATAAGTTTTTTTCAAAGCTAAAACATGGTAAATTCTTGAGTGGCCAAGTCAATCACCCGATCTGAACCTAATTGAGCATGCCTTTTATATGCCGAAGAGAAAACTGAAGGGGACTAGCCCACAAAACAAGCATAAGCTAAAGATGGCTGCAATGCAGGTTCTGCAGAGCATCACCCGAGAAGACACCCAGCAACTGGTGATGTCCATGAATTGCAACTTCAAGCAGTCATGGCATGCAAAGGATATGCAACAAAATACTAAACATGACTACTTTCATTTACATGACATTGCTGTGTCCCAAACATTATGGTGCCCTGAAATGGGGGGTATAAACACTGCTGCAATTTCTACACAGTGAAACAAAAATGTATAAAAATAGCCTGTATTAAAATCTGACAATGTGCACTTTAACCACATGTGATTTTTTTTTGTTTCTATTACAAATCTCAAATTGTGGAGTACAGAGGCAAATAAATAAATGATGGGTCTTTGTCCCAAACATTAGGGAGGGCATTGTATGTGGAAAATTTTCTTCCTAGTTACAAGAGGCTTATAGCAAAGAGGACTTAAAAAGTGGAAAACTTGTCTTTTGAATTCATGTCACGTGCAAGCCATAACTATTACTGGGGAATAGAAATCTTAGATAACTAAATGTGTGGTGACACTAATAGTACTTTAAGACATCTACACCTCTGAAAGGGCTGAGTTTTGATCAGAAATGTTCCAATCCAGCATTAATTAGGAGGCCCATACCATAATTAGTTTGAGGAATCTGAAAAAAAAGATATGGAGTCAAAACCCATAATGATTGATTTTTAAAAGATAAAATATTCGGAATGTGCAGTAACTCCATGACTGAGTTTTAAAATTGAATGTTATGTTTATATTCCATTTAAAATTTGCACAATCTTGTGTGCTTTTTATTCCTCAGTTATCATCCGTTAACACATCTTTGAGCATTAATTCCATGTGACCAGTTTTATAACCAGTTTTTCATCAAATACAGAGTTGCATGCATCAATATAAAACCAGCCATCTGGCCAGATCAGCCATCCCCCTTCATACTCCACTATGGCAGGCAATGTGGGACAGCTGAACCCATACAATTTATTTGATTCTTCCCAGCATAAAATGTAGCCCACATTTGAAAGACAACAGTGGCAAAAAGTACTTTAGGAGATAGTAGAATGAGCGGAATCTGTTTGTGCCACGTTGTATTCAATAAGTATTGTTCTGTTGTACAAGTTAAACGTAATAAGATGTTTGACAAATGTTCATGTGTTCCCCTTGCTATTTATGCTTGATTTAATTAGTGTTCACTTATTTTCTAAACCATTTTGATTTCCAATCTTTGCAAATCACCTGTTATCTCATGAAACACATTTAAATATACCGATCAAAAAAAAACATGGATCATTTTGGTTGCTTGCATAAAATGATGATGTAAAAGAATGCTGAGAAACTGCTAATAAATGTCTGTTTAATACTTCAGAGAGCATCTAACCTTTTCAGTTTTTTGAATTGATTGATTGATAGCTACAGCATGGAAGCAGGCCCTTTGGCCCACCGAATTCATACTGACCATTGATCACCCGTTCTCACTATTTCTCTGTTTTCCCACATTTGCATCCACTCCCCACCCACCAAGGGTAATTTACAGCCGGCAATTAACATGCACATCTTGAAGGTGTGCGAGGAAACCAAAGGAAATTTGTGCTGCCATGGAGAGCATGCATAATTAATACATAATTGATCTGAACTATGATTTAAACCTTGAAAGAAATCACAATTATAGGGTCAGAAGAAGGGTCTCGACCCGAAACGTCACCCATTCCTTCTCTCCAGAGATGCTGCCTGTCCCGCTGAGTTACTCCAGCTTTTTGTGTCTATCTTCGGTTTAAACCAGCATCTGCGGTACCTTCCTACAGAATTATATAATGTTAGTTTGTAAATATTGGTCCTATAATAAATCAGTAAATAAAATTCTCGATCATATATTAACTGGTTGTTTAGATGGCTGGTTGTTTAGAATATTTTTTCTCTTTCTAATAAGTCCGCTACTGTAAGAGCTGTGGGAGAAGTGTCTGGAAATTGAAGAGGGGTGTAAATTCCAGCTGAGAGCTTGGAAACCATTTTGGAAATATCCTTGTGTAAGAAGGAGCTGCAGATGCTGGTTTAAACCGAAGATAGACACAAAATGCTGGAGTAACTCAGCGGGACAGGCAGCATCTCTGGAGAGAAGGAATGGGTGACGTATCGTGTCGAGACTCTTCTTCACCATCAGAAGAGTCTCAGAGTCTAAAGACTGGTCTCGACCCGAAACGTTACCCATCCCTTTTCTGCCTGTCCTGCTGAGTTACTCCAGCATTTTGTGTCTATCTTTGGAAATATCCTCTTTGAATACATTCCCATTAAAGACATGAAATAACAAAATTGAAAGCATTCAGGACAGATATAATAAATTCTGATAAGGTTAACATTGTAAACAGGAAATTGTTTCTCAATGTTTGATACTTCAGTATCAATAGCCAGACATGAATGGTTAGATATTTTTATGACTGGTTCCAATCATGCCCGGAGGAAAAGTGAAAAAGTACCTCATTGTTGAAAATAGGACGGTTGAAAAATTCCAAAGTACAAACTAGCCACATGCCTGATCAGTGATGGTGCATGCATTGTAGATTATGTTAAAAGCATTATGAAAAGACCAAAAAGCCCACAAATTGAACTGTAACACAATTCAATTACAAAATATTGTTTTATACTTTACTGAAGTAGAGGCTTGAAGGCAAATGGGAAGAGATTCTACTGTGAGCTTCTTCACATCATTTTAATAGTATTGTGAAATAAAAATAATAAATTTGTCAATAGTTAAGTCTAACGATATAACATGGAAACGAACCATTTGGCCCACCAAGCCCATGCCAACCATTGATCACCCATTCACATTAGTTCCATGTTATCCCACTTTCTCATCCACTCCCTACCCACTAGGGGCAATTTACAAAGGCCAATTAACCAACAAACCCGCATGTCTTTGGGTTGTGGGAGGAAACCAGAGCACCCAGAGGAAACCCACGCAGTTGCAGGGAGAACGTGCAAACTCCACACGGACAGCACCTGAGGTCAGGATCGAACCTAAGTCCCTGGTCCTGTGACGTAGCAGCTCCACCACTGCTCCATTCTGTGCCGCCCTTAATTTTGGCGACCTAATTTTATTTTGTGCATTGAGCAAACATACCTGTCAGTCAACAACTTTTCCTAATAATTTTCTCCCTTTAATAACAGTGTAGAATATTTTTTTTCCAACTACGGAGAAAGTGCAGGAAAAGAATGTAATGGCTGTAATGAGGCAGATTGGAAGTTGAGGAATTCATCCCTAGCATATGAGAAGTCAGTTCAAGAGTCTGATGATAGTGGGGAAGAATCTGTTCTTGAATTAGTGATATGTGCTTCAAAAGCGTGCCCAACAGTAAAGGCGAGAAGAAAGAATGACAGGGGTATGAGTGATTCGTGAATATGCTGACTGCTTTCTCAAGGCAATGTGAAGTATAGATGAAGTAATTGGTGAAGGCAAGGGAAGGCTGGTTCATTTGATGGACTATGATGCATTCACAACTCACTGAAATTGTTCGCGATCTTGGGCAGAGCAATTGCTAATCCAAACTATAGACATCCGGATAGAATGCTTTTTGTGGTTGATGTATAAAAATTGGTATGGGTCATTGCCGAATAGCCTTCTGAGGAAGTAGAAGTGTTTGTGTGCTTTCTTGGCTATAACATCAATGTGGTTAGAACAGGATAAATTGTTGATGATAGACCTGGGAACTTGAAGATCTCCACCATCTCCACTTCAACACCACCCTCTTCCTGAAGTTGATGACCAGCTTCTTCATTTTGCTGACATTGAAGGAGAGGTTGTTGTCTTGGACACGGTGCTACCAAGCTCTGCATCTCCTTCCTGTACTCTTGTCATTCAAGAGAATCCTTCAAACCCTCCTTCTGTTTGACAGAGCTTGAAGTAGTGTACCTGTATCGGAAGTCTGGCGTCAGGTATACAACATGGACTTGTGTATCAAAATGTACACTGACATTCTAATGTACTTCTCCGGTCCTGCATTGTCAGAGGTGTCAGTTTTGAGATGAGTAGCTGTCTGCTCTCTGAGATGTATGTAAAATATCTCTTGGCATTATTTTGAAGAACGGAGGAATAAGTCATAGTGTTCTGGCTGATACCTATATCCACAATTAATAGCACTAAAACAGATTTTCTGGACAATATCCTGTTGCAATTAGTGGTAGCATACCAGTGTGCAATTTTGGTTGCGATAATTTCTTACATTGCCATAGTAGCAGCACTTTATTGGTTGTAAAGTGTTTTGGGACATGCTGAAATAGCACAGTAAGAGTGAAACATAGAACAGTCCAGCACAGGAACAAATCCTTCAGCCCACAATGTCTGCTGAACATGAGCCCAAGACCATCTCCATCTACCTGTACATAATCCATATCCCTCTGTTTCCAAACGCCTATCAAAGGTCTCTCTCATGCAAGGCACTCACCACCCTCTCCGTATAAAGAGGTTGCCCTGCAAATCTCCCTTAAACTTTGCCCCTCTCATCCTGAAGAATGCCTTCTCGTATTTTATTTATTCATCCATCCGTGGAAAAAGGGCCTGAGTTCTATGCCTCTCATAATTTTATATATTTCTATCAGGTCTCCCCGCAATCTCCGGCATTCCAAAGGAAACAATTCAAGTCTGTCCAACCTCCCCTTGTAGCTATGCCCCCTAATCCAGGCATCATTCTGGTAAACCTCCTCTGCACCTTTTCCAAAGCCTCCACATCTTCCCTGTGATGGGGTGACCAGAACTGCACGCAATACTCCAAATGCAGCCTGACCAAACACTATAAAGCAGCATCATGTGTTGCTGACTCTTATATTCAATGCACAACCTATGAAAATAGGCATAGCAGACTTGCATACTAGACAAGCATACCAGGCTGATTAGTCTTGCAAGAATGACACAATAAGTATACAGGTGGTTTGCTCCCAAGGTATAACAGAACACACACACATCTGTAATTTACCTATAATGAGCAAGTGAGAATGAAACTGTACTGATAGGGTGCAAAATAGACTTACTTTCTGGACCCAGGTCGCGACTTAAAGCAATTTTGATAGGCAATTGAAATGTTCATTATTTTTCTTTTTACACTAATCATTTTATATGTACGATAAATAGTTCTGAGAGCATGATCTCTGAGGTTTTATACCCCCTGCTGTTCCTTAATAAGATTTATTTGTTCTCACAGTTAGAATTGAGATAAGTGAAGGGACTTATTCAAAGAAACAATAAATTATTTGTTATTGTTATAGTTTTAGTTGTATTTCACCTATTTGTGACAGTTATTTACAATAAGCTCCTGAAGATCTGTCTGTAATTAGGTTTGAAAAAGAGACCGACCGTATTTTCAAAAAATCACAGCACATTACATATGAATCCACCATCAATATGAATCCACTATTCAATGTTCATAATCCTCGAGCAATATTCTATTTAGTTGAAAAAAATTGATTGTTAGAGCCTTTTTTAATTTTTAATGCATTTTAAACTCCAGAAGTAAAACCTGTTATGCATTCTGATATAACAATTTTTCTAACTTTTTTTCAATAGTTTTGCATACATCAATGTTTTGTCAGTAGTCTTTCAAAACAAATTGTGTGCAGAATTGAGGTGTAGTTTTTACAATTTGATCTAACGCAAATTAAAAATGTAGAGCAATTCTTGAGCAAAATTAAAAATATATTTTTATTCCAAATTGTTGCCTAACAGTTAACCTGGGCTTGTCATAAATCACAAAATAAAATTATTCAAAAATTATTTGCTTTAAATTTTCTCCCCCTTTAATCTGCCTAAATTCCTTATTTGAACAAAGGTGCAGGAATGCCAGGGGTTCATTTTTTTAGCAAAACTCACTGATCTATCACAGCAAAAAACAGCCTTACATTCAAATGTGTGCCTTCAATGCTGGCTTATGATCAGAAGCAAGTATCTATTGAGTCAAATAGCATTATGGATGAACTTTTACTGTTATCTTGGCTGAGATCTATGGTTGCTGTGTGGAATTAACTGGAGACCTGAGTCTGATGGGACCCTTTTTCTGCTTTTGGCTTGGATGTATATTCTGTACATTAGTGGCCATACCTTATAAGTACAATTCAGCAATTGCAAGTATTTTTCCTATTTTTCTGCAAATGTTTCCCAAAATTGCATTCCTTGAATTATCCCATGTGAACAACAATTGGATTGAGAATATTTTGTTTGGAGTGATGGGTAGGTCACGTTTGAGAAATGTCATAAAGTTAGATTTGGATAGGTTGTGGTCAGGGGTTTTATACCCCTTGCAGACAAATACTAGAGACCCACCCAACCTTTGAAGAAGGATCCCGACCCAAAACCCAGCAGCTCAGGCAGTTTTCTTTCTCCATAGATGCTGCCTGATCCACCGAGTTCCTCCAGGGCTTTGTTTTTTGCTCAAGGTTCCAACACCTGTGATTACGTGTTTTTGATTGACCAACAAGATGGCCTTCAGAGATCGTTAAAGATAGGTTGTATGTTTGTATTTTCAGTATACTTTAAACAAATTATACGGTGAAGTGATAGCGATGAGAGAAATTCCATGCTTGAGAGGTAACAATATATATAATTTTGATTGTTCCTTGTCTTCCTTTTTCTTTCATGAGGACGACTATTTCCATGGAAGGACACAAGTTTGAGGCCTAGCAACAGTGTTATCTTGTCCGAGCAACTTATTCTATCTAAGAGGCTTTTTCAGCAAGTATGAAATGCATCATCACTAAGCTAATGGTACCGTCAGTTGAGATGTACATGCAGGCATCATAGCTATGGTCAGTGAATAGGGGTCATGCACAGGAGCCCTGGTTGTTAATTGCCGAACACATCCATCACATTTTTTATCTGAACTGTTGGGCGTTCTATGGAGGCACAAGGAACTGCAGATGCTGGAATTTTGAGTAAAACGCAAAGTGCTGGAGGAACTCAGCACATTAGGCAGCATTTGCGGAGACTGAATTGAATGTTTTGTTATAAATCTGGATTGAACTGTGATCGAACAGAATTGAAAATGTTGTTAGAAATCTGACAAAATTGTGTTGTCATGAAACTTAGTTCATGACACAAGTTGCACTCATTCAGCCTTAGATTTCAACATGCCACAAACTAATATTGTGGTCTTGGGTCGGGTCCCATCTTCAGAGTGGACGTTGCAGGTTGGGACTCTACTTCAGACACACTTTCTGTGGTGTGGATAAAACCAGCTATCATTCTGTGGTCAGGGAATCAAACCTCATATTTTCAGAACTGTATGATTTAGCATTGTGTCAGTAACACATTTTTTTTTACACTGATAAAATTAGAACACAGGTGTAGCTCCTTTGGCCCACAACATCCATGTGGACCAGCATATGCCTTGGTGAATCATGTACTTGCTCAGATTCTACCAGACATATGAAAGTTACTACCTCTTCTATCCACTCATGCACTGACCAATGTTTTTAAAAAGTTGTGTCGTTATCTCTCCGCTTTATCCAGTGGCTTGGCATATGAAGACAAGTATCATTTACCCTTAATGACTATTGCTCTCTGTGATTTGCTTGCGTATCTGCGCCTCCAATGCCTGTTTTATTTTTAGTGCTGAGATTAAGATAGTTGTCTACATGAAATGTACCTAATTTGAAGTTGTTGGCAGAGTCTTAAAGAAAATGAACAACATTATTTTTCTTGGATATACAGACATTTTTAATCAATAATTTTCTCGTAAGCTTTCTCATGACATGTATATTTTATCTTTCAATTTTTAAAAGATCCATCATGTGTTGCTTGTTTTTCTAGTAAATTGAATCACAAATGTGTTTTTTGATAATGGTAATTATTTTACCCTTTTTACTTGACACTAGCATTATTCTTCTGTTCAGTGTTTTTGTAGATGAAGACTTGAATTTAGATTGTGTTCTCAGATGGGAGTATGCAAAGGTTTAATTTTAGCTGTGTTTAATTGATAGATAATGAGGGTGAAATAGGTATTTTTGTCAGCACATTTTGTTTTTAAACATGCAGGATTGATTTATTTTAAATCATTGAAATAGGGTCATGGATTATATTCATGTATTTTTTACAGAAAAAATCATATTGTCCATAAAATAAATTTGCTGTTGCTTTATTATAAAACTTAAATAGATGTAATCTACATCTGTTTAGATATTTCCCAAGAATAGAGGCTGCATTACTATGCCTCCAACAGGCACTTACCATCTCATTTAGTTTTATCTTACGGAAGGTTGTAGCATTGTTTTAGTTTTTATAATAAAATATTAATCTGCATTCTGCCTGCAGAGTATAATTTCTATCTCTGTTACCGTACTGTGAGCTTGCTCCCAGCGGTGCACAGAGAACATAAATGTTAAAGGGCAGAACACTTGTGCCAAGTTGTTTTAATATTTTATTTGTGGTGTGTTGAAATCCAAGGCTAAGTGAGTGTAACTCTTGTCTTGAACCAAGTTTCATGTCAACACAGTTTAATCCAGATTTATAACAAAACATTCAATTCTGTTCTGGTAAAATAGGCGTAAATATATAAATAGTACAAAGTTACAATTGTGATGTAAAATGGACAGTTGGTCTGAATAATAATCAGCATGCATTGTGATATTTATATGCAGTACATGTTTTAAGTAACTGGTATTAGGTTAACACTGAATTTTTGATTGTCTTTTTCAGTACAATATTATTGTTGGCTACCAATGATCCTGTGGTGCTGGTATGATTCGGTTACTCAATTGGATTGTACAATTTAAATGAGTTTATCTGGCAGAACCAGATGTCTCTGCGATTACTGTACTTGGAGTTAACTCTCCTGCTTCTATGCGAAAGGTTCATGGATCTGAATACTATTTCATAAATGAACATACATTATAAATGAACACCTCAGGGTGTTAGTATAATGCTACTGTATTGTTAAGTGGTCACTTTCTTTGGCTGAACAATTAGGCTGTAACTTCATGCGTTTGATTAGGATGGATCATCAGCGACCAAAGGTTTTAAGCCAATAGCACTGTTGCTATGTGACAATAGGGTAATCTCTTCTCTTCTTAAAGCATTTTGCACAAGGCAGGATTGTGGTGGAATATTCGGGATACGAGTGAGACTGTAATGGCAGAGACTTAATATTATGTCATATGCAATAGTTGGCATGGTGGCTGAATTAGGCTCTGGATTCATTGTTCACACATACCACCAGCTTATGAGGGGGAGTAGATAAGGTGGATGGTTCAGCCCTTTCCCCAGGGTAGGGGATTGAAACTAGAAGGCATTGATTTAAAGTGAGATGGAAAGATTTGAATGGGTCCTGACTGGTAGTTGTTTCCATGCTGCATAACCCAATGATGATGACTAGCAGTATATTTTGTTTGCACTGTGAGCTGTAAGATACTTTGCCTTGCATGCTACAACTAAACAATGCCTCCCTGCAAAACACAATAAATGGTAGGAATATCATCAAGCCCCACTAAGCTGCACATGGTTAGTATGCACTGATACTGTCACAATCCTTTGTTTCTCAAAATTTTGTGAGTGGTGTCCACGAGGATTGCAGACGTTTATGGTAGCCCACTAGAGCCTTCTCAGCAAAATTAGAGGTGAGCAATAAAAGCAGCTTTGCCAGCTTTGATAACATTCCAAGAAAAAACTAACATAAATTACATAATTTGGCGGGTAATGCTTGAGGCATAGTATTCTGGCCAACATTTATCCTGCAGATTATAACACCAGAACAAAATATCTGGTCCGAATTATGGGACTGCGTTCTATATGTAAGTTAGTGCAAGAGTATTTTGTACGCAGCGTTTTGAGCTGTGATGGTTGCAATTTGGTTCCATTTGTAGACTGTGGAAGTATTTATAACCAGCAGAAGTAAATGTATATTGTGCTTGTTATTTTCTACTTTTTGAAGTAGCCCCTCCTAATGTAATTGTCCTTATTGGCGAGTGTTTCACAATCTAGTTGATATGTCAGGGAATATGAGGGTTCACGTCCATAAGTTTATGTGAAGATATCTATTGTCATCTTGTAAGCACGTTTTTAATTATCTGTGATAGTTTGATTTGAGTGCACTGAGTAAATGAGAGTGTGTGATATAAGAAAAGGAAAATCTGAATGTTGGTTAGCGGCTGGACTTCTGCTATCTAAATGTGCATTGACGTGCACAGCAATTGAACTCCATTGGCAAATGTTTGTTCTTTTGGATTTTTAATGGCAAACACATGCTGATTTTGTGAAGTTCTGAAGACAGAAAAACCCCTGCTCATAATCTTGTTTAAGGTCAAACTTGTATGATGGTTTAATTGCCTATTGTCTATCAAATGTAGCAGTTTGTGCAGCAGGAAATATATGCTTTTTTTGGAGGGAAGGGGAAAATCAGCTTGAATTGATACGTCGAAAGGAAACATTTAGCAGGCACATTTCCTTTTGGCTTTCTGTGTTGGTAAGAGTTAATTTAATGATGCTAAAATCACAAAGAATACTTTTTATAGAATGTTTTCTTTGCCTTTTAAAAGTAATTGCATAATTTAGGGTAGATCCTTTTGTTTTAAAGAGGTCAAGCTACGAGACGGGGAGACTCCACTTTGTCTCAGCTGGAGTTTCCTTGAAACTATTTGAAATGCTGTAACTGACTCGGCAGTTATGTATATTGTTCATCAAGACTATCAAAAAAATGCATCAGCAATAATTGTAATTGTTTCCTAATTCGTTGAAGAATTCTGCTGAGTTCTTCAAGTGTTTGATGTAGTTTTGTGAAATTTAGGAAGGCGTCAAGCCATTGATGGAAAGCTTTCCACATATCCATTGAATATTTAAAATCTGTAGGGAGGAGGGTCTCGACCCAAAATGTCACCTATTCCTTTTCTCCAGAGATGCCATCTGACCCACTGAGTCACTCCAGCCTTTTTGTGTCTGTCTTTGAATATTTAAAAACTACTGGTTTACAAGTGATAATAAGAAATTATTGCAACTAAGAATTTAATTGTTCCGTTTTCGTACATGACAATTAAAAACACTGGACTCTCCCTTTTGACTGATCTTTTTAAAATGACTTTTGAATATTTAAAAAATCATTCACAGAAACAAATATTTTCTGTAATTTATAAACTTCTTTCCTTTGGTATGTCTACTTTCATGCTGCTTGACTTCATCTGGACTATGCTTGTCTCGTCTTTATTGCTTTATTGAAACTTGGACATATGAGCTTGCTGTTCCTATCAAATGAATTTGTTGGATATCAGCGGCCATCTCTTCGACGTCTACCCTAATCCCGAGCTGTGGTGGTCAATCATCCATATGATCATCACTTCTCATATCCTTACAATGCTCAACTGAGTGAGGCATCACTCTTCCTGTGTTCATTCAAAGCTTGTTGATTTCCTTGAATCTTTTTTTTTTATCAGTTTCAGCAGACTTCAGTGGGTTTTACAGACTGTGAGTTAAAATAGACCATAACTGTCTGATTTAAACAGTCACTAAACTAGTTACACTATTCTTGCTTATCTTTCATTCTCTAGAGCCACCCCACATAGCACAATGCCCACTGTTACACCAAAACAGTTCAAACAAAAGATGTTTTGATGCAAGAAAAGTAAAGTTTTATTGTTTCAGTTACAGAGACTGTTAAGTACCTAGGATATTCAGTTGAGGCTGTCAGCTCCCCTGGCTACATGCTTAGGCCTGTAGAATGCAGAGTGCTTTGCTTGTAACTGCACCCGTTGTCTCCTTTCATTATCTGTTAATGGTGCTCAACATGACAGGGCTGTGTGATAAATGGAAGCTGCAGTGAAACCCGGAGCTGGATTCTTTGTGTCTGAAAGTGGTGTTTCTGCTTGCTCTGGAGCAAGCCACAGAATCGTGTAGTCACTTTTAACAAGATATACTTCAAAGTGCATTTTAAATAATACGCTCAGAATCATTACATTGCAGCTTATTTAATAGAAAATTACAGTGCTTTTTTCAAAGCCTGAAATGACTTTCTAATAAACTGTCTGTTATTGGTCCCTACAGACGCAAAACTATAATAAAGGAAGGGACTTGCATTTAGCTCCTGTCACAACCTTGGGATGACCTACAGCCTTCACAGACAAATTTGAAACGTGGTCACTGTTGTGTTGTAAAGAATGCAGAAGCTAAAGCCTTGTCTCAACAGTGAGGTGTTGGATCAAATGTTCATTGACGATAGATATTGGCACCTAGAGATCGGACACCAGAATTCTATTCTCTTGTTATTTTCAGATGGGACCTTTCACATCCACGTCATAGGGTGGATTATTATTAAAAATATCCTAAGAATGCCACAGTCCCTCGGTGTACTGCACTGTAGTGATGGCTTGGACTTTGTAAGCGTCTCAACTGAGGTTTGAATGAACTCATGACCCGAAAGTCTTAAGATAAAGAGTGCCACCTTTCGGCCAAAGGCTGACACGTGATACTTATGAATGAATTTTGGCACATTTTACACTTGCATTAAGCCATTTTGGATTGTGGTGAGCAGACAATTGCTAACTAATTTTTGAATGGAATGTTTTAACTTGATTCATTATTTTAGAAGCTTCAGGTGAAAATAGCCAAATGTGCAATTTTTTAATGATGCAAGCTTTTATTTCTCTTTCAAGTCTGCTCAGAAAAGCAGAAGACGGCAGTGTTGTTGATACTTAGTCTGCTGAGCATTAAATAATTGGAAAAACATGTCCCATTTGAAATATAAATGTTGTACACCAGTAGTGATTGAGACTAGTTGAGTATAATTAAATACAGGTGTTAGATCAGGTATGGTGGACATTTATTTGTTGTAATGTTGACACGTGGTCATTTTGTATGGTTCAAATATTATGCATTCCACTCATAAAAATACATCGTCCATTCAAGAAAGCATTTTGAAATGGACAATTTGTCTTTTTTGTTATTAAAATCCTTCCGTTAAATAAGTTGCATTGTTTTATAGAATACTAATGAGTAATTTGAATTCAACTTTGGAATGCGGAATCATTTAAAAAAAAAAAAACGACTTTGTCACTTTTAAAGGAAAGGGTTAACAGTGTATTTGAATTTAAAAAAAAATTCTTGGCTGTTGTGTTGTGGTACCCTCCTTACAGCCAGCTACCTGAGAAAATCTCAAATCAGGTTTTTTAAATATAATGGTTCAAACAATGGGAAACAAAGTTAATTCATGCTAATATAGTCAAGTGGTTCTGTTTACTGATCTGGTGAAAGGTTATTTGAAAAACCCAACACAAACTATTTTGGAACATTACATCTTAACCTCTCTGGTGAGCATCAATCATAGTACTCAAGAATGAATGACTGCTTTCTTGTTACAACTACAAGTCCTAGCGTTCATTGCATCTTTCTTTTTTTTTCCCCATGTACTTCCATTGTTGATTAGAGAAATTGTCTTTGATTAATTCGCAGTTGAAAATGGCATGTCTGCTTCTGTGGTTTTGTGAGTTTGGGATTGATTTCAACTGTGACAGGTGTGGAGCACTTACAAAGCCACTTGGTTATGGAGCTTATTTTCAAGCGGTGTTTTTCCCATGAGGCGCCTCTTATTGAGTAGCTAATGTACAGTGTGTCTTCGCAGCAAGCCAGAGCAACGTGGTGTTCAATTTTTATTGATCTGTCATGCTTTCAGGGTGAGACGGTCATAACTGTTGATAAACCACCTTGTTTAAATTATTTTGTGTTTTAAATTATGCTCATAAAGCCTGTGTTTTTGAGACTATTTATATTATATCCTTATATCCTTATATTATATCCTTATTCAGCCTTAAATATGCTGAAACGTGGCCGGTGTCTGCTGCTTTGAATTGTCAAGAGACATTTGACAATTTCCCCCCCCCCTCGATCTGTGTACATTCATCTGAGCAGTGCATTAATATTCCACACAATAGCTATAGATCTGAGATGCAGATGACTCCGGGGATATTGTCTCTAATATCTTGCTTGCTGATGCATTTCTGGCTGACCATGCCATTAAGAACAGTCATCAATCACAATCTAGTTCTTTCTGTGCTTGACTCCAGTCCTGGTTTTTCCTGGTACTTGTTGTTGGAGGTTTGTTCTCCTTCACTGGTGTCTGGATAAAGAAGACTACGTCAGGCATGTGGAGTGTCTGCAGCACAGCTGAGCATGGAGTGTGAAAGAAACCACAATCTGCACTGACTCCGGTAACCATTCAGCTCTGATTTCCTTCGCTGTATATGTACAACGGTGTGCTCTTTTTAACTTGCCAGCTCTGTCCTGGCCAAGCTTGATTGAGAAGCAAAGCAGCAGGCCTCTTTGTTATCAAGTGCCTTCTCTCCATGGGCTGTGGCTGTTAACGGATACAGCAGCGCTGACATTGTTTAGCCTGGTTGTTGGATTAGGCCCAGGCCACGAAGAAGGTCCGCTGGGGTCAGCTGAACAGCTGCTAGAATTGCGGTAAAGTTGTTGCTGTCACCTCAAGGAATTTTGAAGATTAACAGATTGTACTGACTAGGTTGAGGGGAAGAGCTGGCATGGGAAAAAAATGAAAGCTGAAACAAAAACCATTTCCTCTCGGTTATCTCTTTTATCACTATTTTTCTCATGTTGCTGAACTTGTGTGGGAGTGTCTGGAAGTGGAATGTCTTTTATGTTTTTGTCTGGTAACTGTACAAAGTATGTGATTAGTTTTTTATCATGTATTTACACAATACCGTAAAGCCAGCAAGCACAGGTCGTGAAAATAGGACCTGCTTGACCTGTTTACGCATAAGGTTTGTTTTGTGGGGGAAATCAAAAAGCTTTATTGCCTTTGTCTCATTGCCATCTCCATGCTACTGTGTGCACATGTGTCTCCGATCACTGTGGAGCACAGCGTGCCTCGTCAGCCACCCCAGCAGTATTAATTATACACAAAGAGAAAATTATTAAGAAAATAGGAGACTGTTTTGTGTACACACAAAAAAAACACTTCTCGGGAACTGTTGATAGAAAAGCTTCCGAAACATAGAGTCCTTGAGTGATTGTTATACTTTGGCAATCGGCGCTTGGCAGACAGCTCCAGGAATGTCATTCGATCTGACTGCATGATAGAATTGGCTAGGATTACATTAGTGTTTTCTATGGCTGTTGAAAGTGATGCATCAGCGAGTGGTCTTCAGTAACACATTTTAACTATTTGGTATGTTTGTTTTAGTCGCTTTATGCATTAGGGTGTTTGCTTGAGTTTGTAGTATTTTTGGGTTTTGTCTCCGAGTGTTTCTGAGATTAAAGCAAGCAGGATGTTAACATACAGCTCACAGTTTCCTCTTATTTTTGTGTAATTCACGAGAATAAAATATCACAAGAAAACAATATCAAGTTCTTAATTACAGATGCAAAATGACTTTTTGTCTTGTGTTGCCTGAACTTACTGTAAAACATCCTGCATTGTTTATGTTTTTCCCCAGCTCGGTTTTGATGTGTTGGATTATGTGATGTTTACACCAGATTTGCTGTAATGCACAGGATGCAAGTATCAGAAAGATTGTGTAAATGTGACTCAAACTGATTTATAAGGCCGATGCCTAAAAACAACATATTACTTGGACCTATTCTTACCTTCAACGTTGGTTTTAACTTTTTAATTCATTGTATTGCCGATATTTGTGTGCAAACAAATTGTGAATTCTGAATTCAGTACACCAATTTGTTCTATACTTTTCGGAAAAAGAGCACTCGGTCATCAAGCAAAATTAAAAATTGCCTGTGCCAGTGTATTTTTTCAAAATTAAAGTATCCACACACACTATACGTAGTTTTTGGCATATTTTTTTTTAAAAAGCTGAGGAAAAACCATGCAGTAACTTGGGTTTCGACCACATGTTGCAAGTTTATCTAAGGAAGTTATTCAATGTTAAGTGAAAAATAAACTGCTGGAGCAATTTAGCAGGTCGGGCAGCATCTGTGGAGGGAAATAGATGATGATGTTTTAGGTCAGGACCCTTCTTCAACACTGTTCAATGTTAATCTTAATTTGTATCAGAATTCCATCGAGGAGGTGTGATTGATACCACAACGCAACAGCTTTAAAATGTGAGACCTTAAAAGCAGCTAAGGCTCCACGAATAAGACGTTCACAGAAGGAATACCCTGGACAAATGGCAAGCAATTCTTTTTCCGATTAAGTTTTAAATAAAGTAATTTGTGGACAGTTCCGTCTATGCATTCACTTTCTGAATTGGGGTCACGTAATGGTGTTGGTTAATACAAAAAAAATGATTTTTGTGATGGCATTCATAAGCCATTTTATTTTTGGTTTCTCAAACGTTAAACTTATGTTATTGCAAGTTTATAAGTTAATTCAAAGAACTTAGTCTAACTTATGTGCACCATTTTAATGTGTTAATTTCTATGGCCCATACCAATTTTAAATTTATTTAAGAAGGAACTGCAGATGCTGGAAAATCGAAGGTACACAGAAATGCTGGAGAAACTCAGCGGGTGCAGCAGCATCTATGGAGCGAAGGAAATAGGCAACGTTCGGGTCTGAAGAAGGGTTTTGGCCCGAAACGTTGCCTATTTCCTTCGCTCCATAGATGCTACTGCACCAGCTGAGTTTCTCCAGCATTTTTGTGTACCTCCAATTTTAAATTTAGTTGGGTTTTCGACCTGAGACATTAACTCTGTTTCTCTTTCCACGCATGCAGCCTGACCTGTTGATATCTCCAGCATTTTCTGTTTTTGCTTTCCATTAAACTGAGCCAAATAGAAATGATTTGTCTTCTAATGTCCACAACTTTCTTCCAGCACAGTTGCCCAAAATGCCACCTGTCCTGGATCATATTCATGGGGCATCAGGCCTGAAGTAAATTAAGCCCATTAGGTTGAATTGGCAGAAAATGCATCGAAGTGCTGATGATTTTGTATAACACTGAAATTAATCCAGGTTTCAAGTAATGTAAAACAGAACTGTGAATTTGAGCTAAAGGTCAAGTGTGTTGTATTTTCAGTTGATTTCAAAGCAACCTAAATTTGGAAATAAGGTAGAAAATGTTGGGGACACTCAGCAATTCAACAGTGGAGTGAGAAATGCCGTTAATGTTTTTGGGTTTATCAGAATTGAAAATTTTCTGATGAAACTCTTCCAGTTCTGATGAAAAGACATCGACCTGAAAATTTAACTCTTTGTTTTTCTCCAGATACAGTTTGACATGCTGCATGTTTTCAGCTTTTTCTGTTTTTATTTCGGATCAATAGTTTTTTATCTTAAATTCCTGAAGCTTCACTTAAATCTATTCCATTGAACCTTTTACCATGTTTTCTACTGAACTAAGCTGTGAGTAATGTGCACTGATATTTAGCATAATTTTTATTAAAGTTAATTTCCTGATTTGTGGTGCTGAATGAGCCCAGGGTAGCATTAATTCATGGTGTCACTAGTGTCAATATGCACACTTCTGCTTGTAGTTCTGTTAAAGCCCTTAATGTGAATTTCAACACTTCAAACATTCTCCTTCAAATCGTATCTCTAAGCCTTTGAACCCAAAGAAATCTGCTTTGAAAGTACACGTTTAGTGTTTTTTTTAAATACTTTTCTCTATGTAATTATGAAAAAGCATTAAATCATTATAAACAAGGAATATTCAGACCATAGGAATTGTGCAGTGTTTTAATATTCAACACCTGCAACTGAATTATTTAAAAATATATACAGATTTAAATACACATTAGAAAAAGTATTTGGAACCTTGGATAAAATGTTATTTTATTTTAAAGTTTATTTTTCCATTTGGTTTAGATTGTACTTTGTGACACTGCAAAAATGAATTCTTGTTGTGACTTCAATTATGACATTTAAGCTGTAGTAAGATAAAATTAACCAAGTGCAGTAGTGACATTTGGACACATGGTTGTTGAATGATTAAACTATATTTTTAAGGTAGACAAAATGCTGGAGTAACTCAGCGGGACAGGCAGCATCTCTGGAGAGAAGTAATGGGTGACATGGGCGGGACAGAGATAGAATGTAGTTGGACACAGTAAGACTGGTGGGAGAACTGGGAAGATGGAGGGTAAAGATGTCAATGTTCATACTGCTGGGATGTAAGCTACCCAAGCGAAATATGAGGTGCTGTTCCTCCAATTTGCACAGGGCCTCACTCTGACAATGGAGGAGGCCCAGGACAGAAAAGTCAGATTGGGAGTCGGAGGGGGAGTTAAAGTGCTGAGCAACCGGGAGATCAGGCGTTGAGTTGCCATCTATTTTGAGAATTGAAGCTATTCAATGGCAAATTTCAAACAAAGAATGACTTTTGTAAAATATAGCTGCATTAATTTTCTATGTATACGATGCCATAATTTTGACTAAGTTCACATGCTTTAAGGTAGTCACATATTGTGAACATTATCATATTTAAATGCATTTTGTGAATGCTACTGATTCGAACAACAGTCTTGATTGCTATAATCTCATCATGGAATATGACAAGTGTTTCTGATAATTTGAAGCTGTTTGAAACACTGCTGGTGGAGGGTCTTTGAAGTAGCCACTGTCTCACGTAGGATGTGCAGCAACATTCAGTAACAGCAAACGGATAATATCCCGACAATTGATTCAGAGATATGTGTGTTCTTCAGGACACTAGAATTAACAACTCTGCACATCTTTGTACAGAATATATTATATTCATTGAGAAATCAGACGGGGTGTTTTGGTTCAGTATATATCTTTAAATCTGCCTGTACTAGACAGTAAAACTAGGTTGTCTCAAGTCTTTGGCTTGGGATTTGATCCCACACGGTTCTGACTTGCATGTACTGCCCACAGGTGCGTTTCATCAGCTGCAGATAATATTAAACATAGTTTAAAATAAATAACAAATTAATGTATTATATTAAAATTGTTTAATATTTCATGACGATTATGTGTTGTGTACTGAGGTTGTCTAAAGAATACAAGCATGAAATTGATAAACTCTTTGAAAATAATTTAAACAACTGTGCTAGATCACTTCAATGGCTGACTTCAAAGTAAGATGGTCTTTAGAGATACAGCGCGGAAACAGGTCCTTTGGCCCGCTGAGTCCGTGCCGTCCAGCAACCGTCCTGTATACTACCACAGTCCTTCATGCTAGGTGCAATTTACAGTTTTACTGAAGCCAAGTAACCTATAAATTTGTACATCTTTGGAGTGTGGGAGAGCACCCGGAGAAAACCCATGCGATCACAGGGAGAACGTACAAATTCTGTACAGACAGCACCCGCAGTCAGGATTGAACTCGGGTCTCTGGTGATGTAAGGCAGCACTCTTATCACTATGTCACTGTGCCATGCAAGTGTTGTTCAAAAATGTGCACTATCAACAAAGGTAGTCAGAGAGTGAGTCTGGTTTGATTCTGCACAGCTAAATTTCACCAATTTGGCCACAATTATGGATGTTTTCTGTTGGTAGCACCCAGTTTGGAACTGGAACACATTTTGAGAAACAACCATTGATTTAATATTGGTCTGTCATTTTGACTCTAATGTGCAAGCTGGAACACCTGTTGGGACTTTGTTAGTAACGGCAGCATTTCAATTGAATCTGTGTTCTAGATTTTAACTAAATAGCTACGTTGGGACTTAGCCAAAGTCTAAGCACATCTGTTCTATAGAAAATGCTTCTTCAATAGCTCCTTATTGCCACTGGTTATTTCACCTACGCATGGAAAAAAATGGTTTTGAAATACGCTTTCAATTTACTGATGGCCGTTGATTGCTTCTTGATTTCTCATGAGGTACATGGTTTCTACTGATGACTGAAATGGTTTTAACAATCTGTGATTTTAGCAAATTGGACATTTGTGTTAAAGTAGGATTTTGTAATTCATTTGAAAATAATTTTGGACATTACAGATGAACTTGCATTGCCAAAAAGGGAAAACGTGTTTAAAGTACAGCTCACGTAGGTATTCGTATCACAAAGCCAGTGGTATGCAGTGTATCACGGTTTGAAGAGAGATTTCATGGGATTATGATTCACGGAGGGCTACTTGGATGTACTATCGAAGTGTTGTAGAATCAGATTCCATATTTATTCTTTCAAAGGGTAATTGGAAATGCACTTGATTTTATGGGGTTACTAGACCGTGTGGACCCGTTGGGCAATATTGCACCAAACTGCGCATGTGCGGCTGCCGCGTTCAAAGTTGTGCCGTTGACGGCTGAAATTAAGTTAAAGTTAATAAAGTGAATAGAGGACCCGTGGTGGTGTTTGTAAAGTAGAAGGAACTTACCCATGGAGCCGCTGGGTCCCCGTTGTGAGGCCAGGCAAGTACACGTGGGAAAAAAAAAGTGCTGATTAAATTAATTTAAAAAAAAATTAAAAAGTTGGGACCCCATTGTGACTTTCTTGTGACGTCGAACGCGGGGATGGTCAGCGCAAGTGGAAAAGTGCTTTTTGTAAAGTTTAAAATGGGAATAACATGTAAATATATACCTTCAAATTGAACAAAATTTGTTTCATTTACATCACAGGAAAATGGTGAGTGAGGTGGGCCGAAAATTGTAGAGCTATCATGTACCGATTTGGTGGGATTTTGGTCGGACGCACACTCACTCATTCACTCACTTACCCACACAGGCTCTCTCTAATGTATATTTACAAATGGGACCCAAACTGGTCCCTGTCACACAGGAGGCCTGGTCCCCCAACACAACTTGTTCCACCAACACAATATTCGACCACTCACCCATAGTCCCCAACTGCGCAGGGGCAGCTCATTTCCCCTTATGCACCCTCCCTCTTTTTAAACTTAAAATAAAATCCAATTGCATTTGCTGCTCGGACTCTGTGTCCTGGGATTTGCAACATTGTAACGGGCAGGGCCAACAATTGGATTTAGATTTTTTACAGTGAGAAGTCAAGTGAAGTTAAATGTGTAAAGTTTTAAATGTGAATAACTTGTAAATATATAACATCAATCTGAACAAAACTTGATACCACACACCACAGGACAATGGTGAGTAAGGTGGTCCAAAAATCGAAGGAAAGGTTTGACCAGGTTTCCCTACTGATGCCAAAGTAGGCGTTTGCATGGCTATGCTTCTGTGAACACTTACTGTGAACATGTTCTGTGTTCTGTGAACACTGTAACCATTTCGTCCAAGTATCATCCACAAATGAGCCTTTATAGTGACCATCAGAGGATAATCAGAACTGATGATGATTCATCCTTAATCCTTGTCCAGAAATGTGCATTTTCAGCAAGTGAGGCTGGAGAGTAACAAAGACCTGGTTGAAATACCCAGCTAAAATCCACAAACTTGGCAAAAATTTGGTTTTCAGCCTGGGTCCTTTCTTATCAGTATGAGATACCGACCGGATATAATTCTAAATTAACAAAACAACCGATAACCAAGTTTTTAATCTGTTCTTTTTAGCAGCAGTGATTAATAAAAGGTTCACTTTGTATGCTTGGAACAATGCAGGATTTTCAAACTTTACATTTTTCTTTATTGACAGTTTTGTAATTACAGCCATATGTTTTTTTATTCATGTTAGCTAACTGTTACTTAAATATTTAAAGATTAAACTGGCAGAGGTTTTTGTAGGATGTCTGTTTTTGAGTTCTAGTACATAAATGCTCGCCATAATATCTTTGTTACACTGGCAATTGGTACGGCTTTACCTTGCAGCAGCTGTCAGTCGTTACCACTACAATATAGTCTAAGATCTAAATTAGTAATAGATTGGCATCATGTAAAGATTGGTAGAATAGTTTAATAAATATATGGCTCTTATTAAATTAATTTAGAAGTAAATTCTAGCTTGGGAACTCTGGGAAAGGTATCTATTCGGACGTATCTAATATTTTTGTTTTGCTTTGCAATTATTTTAAATAGGCACTGAGGAAATGATTTCAGAAAGTGGAAAAAAAGATATAATACTATAAAAATGTAATTAGTCATGGAAATAATTAAAACAAAATGAAGCTATTTACATGTAGATGCACTTTCAAGTTATTACTGTTTTCTTCAATTCATTGTTGATTACCGTTGGTAAATGCAACTGCGTATTATGTAATGAATGGTTGTGTGGCTGTTGATTATGTTGGGGTTGGCCCCAGCGAGGATAGCAGGTGCATTTACGTTCAATGGTCAAAGTGACTTTTGCTACAAGATAATGCTCAGTGATAATCTTACTGTAAATTGTCAGAATGTTAAATCATGCACACTTGTGTCCATTTTGAAGTTGTCCCAAATTCCCAAAATTGAGACTCCCACCCCCCCCTGTATTTTGTACGCAAAATAAGCTAACTTTAAACTTGAGATTTTTCTGTTATTGTATGACTGATATGTTTAGAATATTGCACATATGACTGAATATGATAATATCTAGACAAGGATATATATAACATTGTAAAACAAATGGGTAAAATTGGACTGGTTAGTAATTATAAGGATTGCTTCATGAATCATGTTTCATTTCCTCTTTTTAACTGCAGGAACTCTTTCTTGTGGTGTTTGTAGAGGTGTAAGATATTTCAGGAATCTTACCTCTGGGTATTAGGGGGTTTACCTTGACTGGAGTAGAATTTGGCACATCATCTAGTCCAAATGGTGAATCATCTTTGTTTCAGAGCTATTATTCTGTTGTTTAGTGATCAAAATACATAAGCTGGTGTGGCTACATAACAGTTGTTCAGTCTTGTCCCATGTAATTATGTATTAGAGCTCTGGTGATACATTTTAATGTGTCAAACTGTCATTTCTTAAATATATTTTATTTTGTATTTACGTGCAGTCACTAATGAGGCCATTTCTATCTTGGCACTACATGTCCCTCCCCAGATATTCCTGTTTTAACACCTCAACCTTTTACATGGGGGAAAACTCAGGTTTGCAAAAACCTAATTTAATCTACTAGCTTTTCACCTCAATTCCTTACTGATACTGCTCAAGATGGATTGGGTGACTTTTAGCAATTCACAGTAGCTATTATTTAAGATATTAATAGTGGCCAATATAGTTAAACCTTTTCTAATCAGATGAAAGAGTTGCTAGATCATGCTCAGTAGTGTGATCTTCTTGGCTTATTCTTCCTTCCTAACATTCCTCCCCTTCACCTCCCTCACCCCAATAATGTTTGGGTTGCATGGCCGCTATTCAATGGATATATTTGATCGCCCATCGGAGAGATTGCCCTAAATTTAGTCGTACGTTCTGATTGATAATATTATTTGGCTTACATTTTTAACTATGTTAATTTTCTTTTAATTAGCTGATGGTAGCATCAGCTATCTTATTTTCAAAATATGATGTGTCATCATATTTCAACAAAAACACATGTAGCATAACTTAAATTTGTAACACCATCCTTTTGTCTTTGTAAGCTTGTTTTCATTTGCTTGGTTTATATTCGCTTTAATTTATTGTGTGAATTGTGTTTTTAAGAAATGGCAACATATTTGATGGAAATTTTAGCTTTGGACTGTTTTCACGTGAATATTTTGAGGAATACGGGCAATTTGTTTTTGTGGTCACATTGTTCGTCCTGGATTACATCTTTTTGTTACCTTGGAAAGGTGCTTTATGTTTTTTTAAATCAAAGGCTTCCCCCATGGGTAGTGATTGGCAATTCAGAATCTGTATACTGTAGAATGCATTTTGTATTTTCTTTCAAGTCACTTCAATAAAAGAGTGTATGTCTGAATTTTAAATTGCAGTTTTGGTTCTTAATGGGATCTATTAAATGAGATTTGTGGTTTTGGGTCAATGAATTTTCAATGAGCTGAGATTTTGGTATGCTCTTTTCTGATCGGCCACGGTTTATGAAATGCTTTATATTTGGGAAGAGAAGAAGAGATGGTTAGTGGGGATGTTTTAAGTAAAAATAATTTCCGCGATGATACCAACAGTTAATGTTGAATAGTCAGGATAATTTTCATTATAGATGTTTCGATTAGTTCATTGTTGCTAATTAGTGAACAAGTTGCATCTGAAACATGTTCTTTTGATGGGATTAGTAATTGAATGAATAGAAATCCTGAAATTTCAAGCTTTATTGAACTTTTTAATGGAATTCATTAAAAATGAGATGAAAAGCTACTCTGCCATTTCTGTACTTTACATACAGTAATATAGCTGCATAATTTATAACTAGATTATAGACCTCTTTGAAATGTGCGTAGTCTGGTGCTCTTGCTCATGAAGTGTCCTTTACTCCATTAAGATTAAAAAAGCAGATTTTCCCATTAAGAGAAATTTGTGATCTTTTCCAGTGTTTTAATGGACTGACAAGCCTGCCTGTCGACTGTAATGTTGCAGTCTTGTTTATAAAATTGTTGCCACAACTATATTTAACCCAGTGTGCGGTGATGTCCAGCTGATGAGAATTGGCCCACGTTTGTTCCAAGCAATAAATGATCAAAGTAGTGTGCCGTGAGGTATGTGAAAGTAAACCTCTTGCAAAATAACAAGTCAACCTTTATCCTTTTATTTTGTCCTTCCCAGGAATTTGCATAGTTGTTGCATGAATACATGGTAGCACTTCCTGTCTTGCTTTCACTTCATTGTTCTGCTGATTGCTGCACTGGTTTTTGTGTGAGACACTAAGTCAAATAGTTATGTGTACTCTTGTGTGACGCAAAATTTAGGGTGATTCTTCCATCTTGTCTGGCCAATATTTATCTTTCATCCAGCATCACTAAAACAGATTTTTCTGGTTATAAGCATTTTGCTGGATGAAAGGACACTGATGTGAGATGTTTTGTAGAAACAAAGAGCTGCAGACGCTGGTTAATATACGAAAGGACACAAACTGCAGGAGTAACTCAGCAAGTCAGGCAGCTTTTCTGGAGAACATGGATAGGTGATGTTTCTGGCCGAGACCCTTCTTCGGTCTGAAGAAGGGACCCGACCAGAAACTTCCCCTATCCATGTTCTCGAGTGATACTCTCTTAAATGCTGAGTTAAGGGCCTGTCCCACCAGCATGCGATTGCATGCGTCCAGCGCGACCAGACGTGGTCGCTTGAGGCATACGGCCATGCAGGGCCGGTCCCACTTCGAACCGCGGAGGCGTTTAGAGTTGTGCGGGGCGGGAAAATTCCACGCGCCAACAGCCTGTCGGCCTGCAGGCGCATTGAGGGCGTACGCAGCGTCTTGACGTCGTACGCAGCGTCTTGATGGCGTACGCCTAGCGTGTGGCGTTGCGCGATTACGTCACCGCCCAACGCCGTGCGACGTCCAAATTCAGTCGGCCCGCCTCCTGCGCAGCTGATTGGTGAGTATGATGTCGGGACCAGCCCTGCACAACCCCATACGCCTCTGCGGTTTCAAGTGGGACCGGCCCCGCGCGGCCGTACACCTCCAGCGACCACGTTTGGTCGCGCTAGACGCATGCAATCGCATGCTGGTGGGACAGGTCCTTTACTCCAGCACTTTGTTGGAGTAACTCAGCATTTGGGATGGGAGCGCTGTCTGAAATTCACACCCACGATGAACAGGAAGATATAATATATATATCCTTGTCTAGATATTATCATATTCAGTCATATGTGCAATATTCTAAACGTATCAGTCATACAATAACAGAAAAATCTCAAGTTTAAATTTAGCTTATTTTGCGTACAAAATACACGGGGGGGGGGGGGGGGATCCTCAATTTTGGGAATTTGGGACAACTTCAAAATGGATACAAGTTTGCATGATTTAACATTCTGACAGTGTACGGTAAGTCCTTTAGAGAGGGAGAGAAGGGGGAGGGGGAGAGGGGGAGAGAAGGGGAGGGTGGTGGGGGGAGAAGGAGTGGAGACACTTTTAAGAAGCCAGACAACGTTTAATAAAGTTTAGCGGGCAATTTACATTACCGGTCGATTTTCTTGGTCCTGAATACTCCAATGAGCCAATTAAAATGCCCGGTCAGCGAGGGAGATTGCCTATGGCTGCCCTCGACTGCCTATAACTACATAGCGACCCCACTCCACTGCACTATTAGTTCAAAAGAACCTTGCCGACAAATTTTTACTCGTGGAAAATGTTTCAACATGCTGAAAGATTTTCTGCTGGAACTTCCCTTGAGCATGAAGGAGATTCCAGTGACCTCATAGGACCTCCTGGGACCACGTGTCGACCATGCTGTGTGTTTGAGTCTAGGACAAACTCTTTTAAACTCGCAGATTAGGTCGCCGCAGTGGGACAGCCCCTCAAGGGGTTAGTTTCCATAACTTATCGGATCTATTAACTGCTGCATCAAGAAAAGGGCAGCAATTTGGATAAAGCTTTATCTCTGGACAGCTTGTGTATCTTGACAATTAAAGAATACCATTGATCTCTGTCAGTGTTTGGTTACTGCTTATCTGTTTTCTCAATGGGGAAAAAATAGAACATAAAAAAAGTACAGACACAAAGTGCTGGAGTAACTCAGCGGGTTAGGCAGCATCTCTGGAGAAAGGGAATAGGGGAACGTTTCAGGCCAAAACCTTTCTTCAGACTGTTTCTCCAACATTTTGTACCTGACCTGAGTTACTCCAGCATTCTCTGAAGAAGGGTCTCGACCCGAAACGTAACCCATTTCTTCTCTCCAGAGATGCTGCCTGACCCGCTGAGTTACTCCAGCATTTTGTGTCTACCTTACTCCGGCAATTTGTGTCTATCTTTGGTATAAACCAGCATCTGCAGTTCCTTCCCCCATAAAAATTACAGCACACTAACAAGCCCCTTATCCCACAATGTCCATGTCAAACATGATGTAAAGACAAACCTATCTCATCTGCCTGCACCTGATCCGTATTCCTCCATTTGATGCATAACAATGTGCATGTCTATAAATCACTTGAACACCACAATCGTATCTGCCTCCACCACCGCCCCAGGCAATGGGTTCCAGGCACTGATCACCCTCTGTGATCCGTGCCAAACACTACTTTTAAACTGACCCTCTCACATTAAAGCTATAAAAGTTTAGGATAATAGAAATTGATAACGGAAAAACAAAGAAAATTTAATTGCATTAAGCAGTTCTGACAAGTACAATACATTACAAAGTAGTGAGAAGGATTTTTAAAATATGTCATTATCAGTGATCACTGTGTTTAAGGAAAGTATAAAGCTGTGGACTGATTTGAATATATTTCCATTATCATCCTACTTGCAGTTATCTTGGTAATTCCGAATTGTGCCACATACTTTAATTTCCCACCAAATCATTTAATTCTGCACGTGGCTCCATTTAGCTGGGTTGCCCATTTGATATCATTGCAAATGATTTGTTTGAGATAATTGTCTCAATTTGCTGCCTTTTAGGTTCCTTCGCATCCCTGCTTCTTGTAGAAGCATGTTGAATAGTTTTTGTACTCTGTATGGTGAGGGAGTAAGCTTTCAACTCCATCTCAGTTCACTTCACATCCACAACATTGCTTGTTATCCATGCTCTGTTACTTTATGACATGCTTTAAATGCATCCTGTGTTCTTCTTGTCCAACACCAGTTCCTACTTGCCTATCATTCTTGTCTTCCCTAATCTCTTTTCCCTGCCTCAAGCACAGAGAATTCAAAATCCCCAAGCTCATCATTTAAACGCTTTCACAGCCTTGACGCTAGTTGCATCTGCATCCCTGTACATATTCTAAAGTTGCCTCCAGTGTGTATTCTTTTACTTTCGAGATGAACCAACATAGTGCATAGTGGGGGTGGGGCAAGGGGTAGCCAGTGGTGCGGGATGCACAGTAGAGGAAAAAGCAAAATGCAGTAAAACCTTCTGATAAATTGACCCCCTTGGGACTTCTGCTATAGTGGTCTGACAGATTTTCTGGAAGATTGGATGTTACTCTTATTTGTACCCAAATACCTTTCTACATGTTATGACTGTAACTTAATATATTTTCTGCTGCACTTAAACAGTATGAGAAATACACAGGCCAACTAGACCCTGGTTGGACTTAAACCAACCCATGTTCCAGGTGGAATTCGGTGGGTCATGCAACATCTGTGTTGGGAACTGGATAGACGACATTTCAACCTGAAATGTCGTCTGTCTACTTCACTCCGCAAATGCTGCTTATCTCGCCAAAATTCTCTAATAGTATGTTTTTTTTGCTCAGGATTCAAACATCTGCAGCCTCTTGTATCTCCAAATTCCTGATTCCTGGAGTTCCGGACTGGGGGAAGGAAAGGCCAGAACAAGTTATTGTTTCCCAGAGATGCTGCCTAACCTCCTGAGTTGCTCCAGCACTTTGTATAAACTTCAGTATAAACCAGCATCTGCAGTTCCTTCCTGCACAGAATAAACTGGACTGTACTCAGTCGGTCAGGTAGCATCTTTGGAGAAAACATTGTTAATATTCGCAGTTCATAATTTTCATCTGAACTGTTTTCATATAAATTATGGGAACTGGTCGATGCATGAGGGAAAGAAAGAACAAACAGAGGTCTCTGGAACACTGGAAAACAAGCGAGATGGGATGATATGCACGACAACATGAAGGTTAATGCATCTGGAAAACAAAGAAAAGATAGGTAAATAGGAGTGAAGGAATCATTATCTGTAGATTTGTTAAAATGATAAGTCTGGAGGGCTCAAGTTCCCTCTTAAAAGATGCAGTGTTGTTCCATGAGCATGTGTGGTTCTTCATTGTAACACTGCAGGAACGAGGGTATGTGGTATGTGTAATAGGTGTTGGTGCTATAAGAATTGTATCAAACTGCTCTGTGGTTTCGTGTTGAATTTACCGGAGATTTTGTCTGCCTCTGGGGTGAAAGCCACGGCAAGTAAATGATGCCCCTGTGAGTTTTTATTTGATGAAATACCTTAGCTATTTTGAAAATGTCCAGTAATTCAGAGATACTGAAAGATTGTATGAATGCTACTGCTTGATATAATAATGACATTTTTGTCCAATACCAGGAATGGAACACTGAATGCGAGGCAAAAATTATTATTTTCATTGTACCTGAACTTTATTGTACTTGTGGACATGACAATAGTCGGAATAGTTGTCCAGTCTAAGAAGGGCCCGCTGAGTTACTCCTGCACTTTGTGTGAATCTTCGGAGTATACCAGCATCTGCAATTCTTTTCTACGCAATATGACAGCTTAACTTGGCTTCACTTGATGAACTCTCAATTCAAAGAGCAGTTCATTCAATTGATTATGGCATTCGATTGAAGTCATAAATGGCGGAAAAGAAAAAAAGTTGCCTGTACCTTTAGAGTTCCAGAGATGTCATTTATCTAAAAAAGAATGAAATAAGTATTTACATTGTACATTCAGCTGGTTATGAAGGTAAACCAGAGCATAAAGAAAATGTGAAAACAGAAATTAGTGGAAAACTTATAGTTACAAAGCATTTATCATCAGTGGTCATTCACAAGCTTAGATAGTTTGCTGGATATCACATCCTGATGTGCTGATTGCAGATAATGTGCAACAGTTCCCAGTCGGGTGAACTGTGAGGTTCTGAAAGAACTAACAGGCCATCTCTGGAAAGCCACCCATCTAATTTTCCATAAGGTAATGGAAAGACAGAGAACGCTGTGAAAGTTGCCAAGTAACTTTTCAGCCATTTGAGCCTGTTCGCCTTTCACAAAACCTCATGACTGATGAACAGTCCTGTGCAAGTTTTGGGAGCATATGGACTTCAACACAACTCCCCATTACGGAAAGACTGCTGGCACCAAAAACATGAAAAAAGTAGGACAGTTGTAAATAGCCACAAGAGGACAATTGCATAATTCAATAGAGATGATAACGATTTGTTGCAGTCTATTTTTCCACATCTGAGAGATACTGAGACAGGGTCCAGTATAGCAACATTGCATTTTATTATGAAATTTTAAATATCTGAATTATTAACTATTATTTTTTCTAAGGCGAGTATTTTCATGTTCTCTCTCCAAAATGTTCAAACCTTGCTATTTCTACTTCTCTCCCAGCTTCTTACAGCCTCCTTGTATGTTTTCAACTACGGTTTCTCATCTTTGCTACATCAATTAGTATAGCTGTGTATCTTTCCGAAGAGGATCACCTTGAATAAAGTCATAAAAATGTTATGTGACTGCAAGGATTTACAGATTTGCTATGAGCTTTCATATCAGAAATGAAAGCTATTTTTAAAGTTTACACACAGAACTATAACTGATGATAGAAAGCACCATTTTGCTAAACAATGGAACAGAGTGAGTAATCGTCTTCCAAGAAGCTTCTGCCAGGTTTTCCTTGAAAACGTAAAGCCCCTCCTCTCCTCGCAACAGTTTTAATGTAAGTTGCAAGAAGCTCAAGAATCAACTCAATATTGTCTTCCCATTACGTGCTTCAGAAGTCATTAAATTCAGTCATGTTGAAAATAATAAATTATTCTTGAGCATGAGATCGCACGTGATCGGGCCAAATGGCCTACTCCTCTGATCTGATTATTGACTTCCACTCTACTTCCCTTCCTGATTTCCCACCTTTCTTTCTTCCTCAGCGTTGGAGTCATCCATATTTGACCAGAACAGCTTATGTAATTGTCTCTCAAATCAATAATACTTTGATGTCTCCCTCATTCTAATTTTCTCACTATTCTGAGCTGAAATCTATTCAGTCTGTTACTTTCTGTGAATAACTTATTAATTCAATAGACACTCCAAATATCATAACTTGTGTTGATTTGGGGTATTTATTATTTGTTCTGCATCTCTCAATGGATAGTGAGTGTATCTAAAAGCTCCTCATAGTGTGTCCTCTAATTATAAAACGTTTTCCAGTTCCAAGACACACTCAGCATTTCTCTCAGTTATCCTTACAAATGGAATGGGAAGACGCATTTTTGCTGCGACAACCCCTAGGGAGGAACCAATTTATTTTCAGTCAGTAAATTATACTTCTAATCTGGAAGCTCTTCATACATTGCTGGTGTGTGTTATCATCTTCCATCCAATCCGAGTTGAGATTGAATGATTTATAAAATGATTAAATATTAATTGTGTTTGCTTGTAGTTTATTTCACAAATTCGCAAGTCCAATTATGATTTCTTTTTTCACCTTGAGGTTGTCCCACAGTGTGTTCGGGCGCCCACAGTTCAAAGTCATTTGATACTCTTGATTGTGTATTGCCCTTGCGGCATGCTATGAGGTCAGCTACTCTGTGTAACGTAAACAGTCTATGTTTACTGTTGAAGTTCTTTCTTTTTCTGCTGGAACAGTCCAGCTTCCATCATTCAGGTTTGTTCTGCTTTGTTATTGTTTTTCAGATATATAGGCAAGTTGTTGATTTTGCAGTTTAAGCCTTCTAGTTGAGAATATTTTAAATTAAGTGGTTAATTTTGTCAATAAGTTACATTTATTATAAAGAATTATACACATATTGATTGAGCAATTATTTTACATTGAGTCAGATAACTAACTTGTTTCTGCGATTTAAAAATTGGGAAAAAATCTCGCTTTTTACTGGTACCCTAGCGGCATAAACATTGAATTCCCAATTTCCGGTAGCCCTTCTCAGCTCTCCCTCAGCCCTTGGGCTCCTCCTCTTCCTTTTTCCTTCCCCCCCTCCCCCCCCACCCAACATCAGCCTGAACAAGGGTTTTGGCCCAAAATGTTGCCTATTTCCTTTGCTCCATTGATGCTGCTGCACCCGCTGAGTTTCTCCAGCACTTTTGTCTAGCTTCGATTTTCCAGCATCTGCAGTTCCTTCTTAACCGCTTTTTACTGGGTCTGATTTCAAGATTCTCAAAATTAGTACTTGTTCGTGGAGACATTACTGTGTCTATTTTGGCATGTAATATTGAGGCTCTATAAGGCACTGGTAAGGCCGCATTTGGAATATTGTGAGTAATTTTGGGCACCATATCTGAGGAAGGATGTGCTGACTCTGGAGAGGGTCCAGAGGAGGTTTACAAGAATAATCCCAGGAATGAGTGGGTTAACCTAAGATGAGTGTTTGTCAGCACTAAGCATTTACTCACTGGAGTTAGAAGAATGAGGATGGGGACCTCATTGAAACATACAAAATAGTGAAAGGCTTAGATAGAGTGGATGTGTAGAGGATGTTTCCGTTAGTGGAAGACTCTAAGACTAGAGGTCATAGCCTCAGAATTAAAGGATGTTCGTTTAGGAAAGAGACGAGGAGAAATGTCTTTAGTCAGGGGGTGATGAATCTGTGGAATTATTTGCCACAGAGGGCTATGGAGGGCAAGTCAGTGGATATTTTTAAGGCAGAGATAGATAGATTCTTGATTAGTATGTGTGTCAGATTATGGGGAGAAGGCAAGAGAATGGGGTTAGGAGGGAGAGATAGATCAGCCATGATTGAATGGCACAATAGACTTAATGGGCCGAATGACCTAATTCTTCTCCTATTCCTTATGACCTTATTTCGCAATCAAATTTAAACTTCAGCATTCTAACTCCACGAGATATCATTTGGTTTATTATTTTATTTTGTACATGGCTATTTTTTTCCACCTGTTATATCTCTGTTATGGATCGTGGCTATTACGATGAAACTGTCTACTTACTTTAAGATGAGTTTTCCCAATGGTATTTGATACAGCTTAGCATTCAATGGTTTACTTTAAAGTTACATTTCTCAATGATTTAAGCCAATATAATTGATTTGACTGAGAAATGTCCATCTACGTTTGGAAAATACTGCCCAGTAGCAATAATTTGATCAAAAGGCATGTTTTGTTTTATTCCTCTGCTGCAAGACATTTCATTTGAAAAATATGAAGGAAAAAGTAGAAATTTAATTGTGGTCTCCAGAGAATTCTTGGACATTCTTCTATTTGTAAGAAGGTAAAAATGAACTGTTATCGTAACTACATTAGTGATCTTAAGAGTAAACGTATGCTACTGGTTTGATATCTATAAAGTGTGTTTTCCACTAGAAAAGCTTTATAAACTGGATGCTTAGAGTTAAGATTCAACTTGTTTAGTGGATTTGAGGCTACATTATATTGCCATTAAGTTGCACTCAACTTCTTTTAAGAGGATTTGTTTTTTAGTAGCTACATTATATTCTTGCCATCAAAGTTGCAAATACAATTCTGAAAATGAATCTTTCAAAGAAGAGCCATTTTGATGACGTTTGTGTTTTTTAGTAGCTACCAATAACCATATAATTTATACGGAACAGGCCATCTCGACCCTTCTAAAAGCCGAACACTAATCTCCCCTAGTCTCCTGCGCTCAGACCATAACCCTCCGCTCCTTCCTTCCCTCATTCCCTTCCATCCATATAAAAATTTATTTTTAAATGCAAAATCCACCACCTTCTGGAGCTCATTTCGCTACCTGTGAGTTCCCCCTCATGCTAAACTTCAAGAATTCTCATCTCATGTTTGTTTTGAACCTTCCCTTTGTGGGAAAAGCTTTTGCGCATCCCTCTATCATTTTAAAAAACCTCTATCAAGTCACCCCTTAACCTTCTGCGCTCCAAAGAATAAAGCCCTAACTTGTTCAACCTTTCTCTGTAACTTAGTTGCTGAAACCCAGGCAACATTCTAGTAAATGTTTGTCAAAATTTACTGATTTATTAGATTTTTAGAAATAGCTTATTTTCCTGAATTTAGTAATCATCTTGTACCTATTTTAGAAGACTTTGAGATATTTGGTGAAGGACCCTTAGCCTTTTCAAAATTATCAAAATAGTTCATTACTCTATTAGATATTTACATTTGCCTGTGAAATTCCAGGATATTGACATAAAATACCAGTTAAATATGAATATGGGAAAAGCCCATATGGGCAAGAACGGAACTCACTATCAAAACATGGAGGGGACAGGGGACACAATTTTTTGACGGCCACGAGCGCAGGTGCACACTCTCACACACGCACGCGAGGCTTCGGAGGCTCAATCCAGTGCTAAATGCAGCTCAACTGCCTGTCTCACCGGGTTAACTAACAGCCCTGTCTGGACTGACGGGCTACCAGCACTGCTTCTCCACGCTGGCCATATTTCCCGCAAGTCCAGGCAGGTTAACCTGGCGGGAATGTCGCCCCCCTCTCAAAACATGGGGGGGGGCGTGTCCCTTCTGGCCCCCCCCTGGGTTTTCCTCCCCTGCATATGGGGTAGGGAGAGGGGAACAAAGAGAGTGCATTAGACTAAACCTTCTCTGGTTTAGCATTGCTCTCTGGAGAACATTAGACTAAACCTCCCTAAACGTTGAAACGGACTTTAGCGAACTTTATAGAGGTAAGGTATTCAAGGTGGAGGTTCTTCGG
Source organism: Leucoraja erinaceus (assembly GCF_028641065.1). Classification (NCBI taxonomy): domain Eukaryota; kingdom Metazoa; phylum Chordata; class Chondrichthyes; order Rajiformes; family Rajidae; genus Leucoraja; species Leucoraja erinaceus. The sequence continues at coordinate 19,698,165 of NC_073406.1, read as the reverse complement.
AGAAAAGGGCATCATCTTTAGGACTTAAATATTCACAGTGGCACAACGGTAGAGCTGCTGCCTAACAGCGCCAGAGACCTGGGTCTGATCCTGACTACGGACACTGACCGTGCAGAATTTGCATGTTTTCTCAGGGTGTCCCAGTTTCCTCCCACATCCTAGTTTGTAGGTTAATTGGTTTCTGTAAATTGCCCCAAGTGCATTGGATGTGATAGTGGGATGACATGGATGTGTGGGTGATCAATGGTTGGGGTGGGCCGAAGGGCCTTTTTTCCACGCTGTATGGCTAAACTCTAAGATCTGGAAAAGTAGCAGAATGAGGGTAAGGGGTAGAACTATCTTTTTGGATGTGGCATCGATTACGTAGGAAATAGGGAGAATTGCAAACTACTGAAATGACTTTGAAAACTTCTGTTTAGGGATGCTAGTAAGCAGCAGAAGCCCATACCTGTTCACTACAGAAATATTGTCCAGTGGTGTATCAAAAGTGCAGTATTAGAGGGAAATGCAAATCAAATGTAAAATTATGGAAGCTAGGTATTGGCTAAATAATTTACTTATTTCTGATGCACTCCAAGCTATTTACATATTTCTGATGCACTCCAAGACGTCAAACTTAAAATTAATTCCTTTTATTCCCTTATACCTGCACCTTATATTTTGAAAAGGAATTTTGATGGGGTGATTTTCTCATTTCGAAGTTGAGAGGATTGTATGAAAGATACTTAACCATTTCACTTGCAGATTTGACCTCCAGACTCACCCTTTTATTTGCATTAGTTTATATCTTTGCTTGATTTGATTTTTCAATAGTAGTCTTTTATGGTGTGTTTGCAGTCTCAAGCTGATATTATTAGTTATGAAGCTGATATTCTCTGAATTATGGCATTTTCTTTGCATTCAACTGTTGAAATACAAATCTTCAGATTTGGATCATATTTATTCTCATTAGGTGTTCTGCTTTGCAGTCAGCCTGAAGTTAGGGTTTTCATTTTTATTTTGTCTTCCTAAAAGTGATAATAACTAATGTCCGCCCTTATTGTCTAATTAAGTTATTAGAGTGGTGATTTTATTTAATATGCAATGTAAAAGCGGTGGAAGGATGGATGGGTCTGTCCTGCTTTCTGTTCTGTGCAATGATTTTTCTTTCTGCTGTTTTAAATGTTCAATTAAATGTTTTCATAGCTGTTTCTCACACCCGTACCAGCTCTGCTTGTGATCTGCATGGCTTACTGATTTACTGCCCTAATCATCTGTTTACCAAGAAAACTATTCATGCATGTTTGATGCTCATTAGAGTTTAAGTTTTGAAGGCACAAAGTGAGTATTGACTGTCTCCATTATTGGATCACTGGGTGGATTTCATTTATACACAGCGTGATATGATCAGTTTGAACTCAATACTCTGAATTACTCTTCCTTTTCTGTTGGGAAAGCTAAATTGCCAGTTTGAATTCCAGATCCTCCGATTAGTTTTTTAAACTGATTTTAAATGTTCTGCTCTTTGGCACATGAAGTGTTCTTCAGCATTGCGGTGAGCAGTACTTATGACCTGTCGGAAGTTGATGTTACGGTTCATCACCTAATTGTTTACCTGTTGTCAATTGATGGATGGTGAACAGCACAAACAGGCCTTTTGGCCCAACTCGTCCATGCCAATCAGAGTGTCTTTTGAGTGTGTGATTGGTTCATATCTTTCCCCTCTTACCTTAAACCCACTTCCTCTATTTTTAGTCTCTCCTGGGAAAAAATACTGTGACTCGCTACCCATGATTTTACCGTATGATTTTATAAACCTCTCCCAAGGTTCCATCAGCTACCTTCACTCTGGAGAAAACAGTCTTAGCCTAAGCCGTCTCTCCTTTTACCTCAAGCTCTTTAGTCCTGGCAACATCCTTGTGAAGGAAGACACAAAATGCTGGAGAATCGACCCGAAACATTACCAATTCCTTCTCTCCATACATGCTGCCTCACCAGCTGAGTTTCTCCAGCATTTTGTGTCTACCTTCGATTTTACCAGCATCTGCAGTTCTTTCTTAATGAATCTTTTCTACACACTCTATAACTTAGTCATATCCTTCCTGTAGCAAGCCGATCAGAACCGCACATGGTACTCTATAAGTATACAAAATAATGTTTCCTCCCCATAAGACATAGCAGTAGAATACAAATACAAATAATAATACAAATAATATCGTCCATGTTCAAAAGGGGTAAGAACAAGTTCGAAAACTTTTCTGGTCCTACCCCCTCTTATTTTCTATCCAGTTTCCTGGAAAAACAAAATAATGGGAACAAATGGACCCAAAATCTGTTGAACAGTCCACAAACAAGAAATAACCAAACAGAAAAAAAAATCACTTGTCCAGCTCATAATCATTCAATCTTTTGTTTCTGAAGAGTGTTTTTAGTTTGAATAGAGTCTTACATTTTTTCAGCTCATCATGGCGGTTATTCCAGAGACTAACACCCTTTGCTGTAACACAATGGAGTTTTGCATTAGTTCTTATTGCCGGTTTTTCGAATATATAGGTTCCTCTCAGGTTGTGTTTGCTTTCTCTCCATTGGAACAACTCCTGGATATTACAAGGCAATGGCTGATTAGCTGCTTTGAACATAATTTGGATAGTGTTATAATCTATCAGATCTTGAAATTTTAATGAATTAGGCCATTCAGCCCATTGAATCTACTCCACCATTCAATTACTCAACCCCATACTCCTGCCTTCTCCCGTAACCTTTGACACCCTAACTAATCAAGAATCTTCCAATCTCTGTTTTAAATATACCCAGCAGAGATTAGTAGATTATTTATTATTCATCTCAAATACTCAGCCACCTTGTATGTCATGTCCAGGGTTAAATCCCAGTCCTTGTTGTGTTTGATGATCTTAGCTGGGTTATCAATAATATGCTTGCAGTTTGTTTAAGGGTTGCTTGTTTCAGGCAGGGAGACTCAGTGATATTGGCAGTTAACCTCCAACATAGTTGTTGGATGTGAAGATGGAATTGGATGTTTTTGTTTGCTTTGTTCTCCCTTGAATTCAAATATCCTGTTTAAATAAGGTTACATTGCAAAGCTCTTGTGAATAACAGACAGTGGGATGGGGGTACCAAAAGTAATTCACTGCTGTGAAATTTTAGATCAATGTCATTGCTGAAAAGGGGTGGAGAACATTGGCAAGAATGAATAGAAAAGCAGGGCTCGAAATTAGGAATTGCCCGGGTGCCAATGACTACCCAAAATGCCGCTGGGCAACCTAAACATCTAGTCATTTTGCCCGGCTTGGCACTGCAGATATTGGTTTATACCGAAGATAGACACAAAAAACTGGAGTAGCTCAGCGGGTCAGGCAGCATCGCTGGAGAGAAGGAACGTGATACGAACGGTGGCCGACTAGGAAAAGGGGAGATGCAGCGAGACCTGGGTGTCATGGTACACCAGTCATTGAAAGTAGGCATGCAGGTGCAGCAGGCAGTTAAGAAAGCGAATGGTATGTTAGCTTTCATAGCAAAAGGATTTGAGTATAGGAGCAGGGAGGTTCTACTGCAGTTGTACAGGGTCTTGGTGAGACCACACCTGGAGTATTGCGTAGTTTTGGTCTCCAAATCTGAGGAAGGACATTATTGCCATAGAGGGAGTGCAGAGAAGGTTCACCAGACTGCTTCCTGGGATGTCAGGACTGTCTTATGAAGAAAGACTGGATAGACTTGGTTTATACTCTCTAGAATGTAGGAGATTGAGAGGGGATCTTATAGAAACTTACAAAATTCTTAAGGGGTTGGACAGGCTAGATGCAGGAAGATTGCTCCCGATGTTTGGGGAAGTCCAGGACAAGGGGTCACAGCTTAAGGATAAGGGGGAAATACTTTAAAACCGAGATGAGAAGAACTTTTTTTCACACAGAGAGTGGTGAATCTCTGGAACTCTCTGCCGCAGAGGGTAGTCGAGGCCAGTTCATTGGCTATATTTAAGAGGGAGTTAGATGTGGCCCTTGCGGCTAAGGGGATCAGAGGGTATGGAGAGAAGGCAGGTACGGGATACTGAGTTGGATGATAAGCCATGATCATATTGAATGGCGGTGCAGGCTCGAAGGGCCGAATGGCCTACTCCTGCACCTAATTTCTATGTTTCTATGATACTAGAGGAGCTCCACTAGTATCTTTGGTAACAAGCTGTAGTGCGGGGCAAAGATGCTGGTTGCAGCGTGACGGACGGTTGGACGTGCCCCGCACAGCGGCAACATCTCCTTCTCCTCCCACACTCCGCCCACCCTGATAGTGGTCGCTGCTTGCCACTCCGCCATATCCGTTTTCAAAACAAACCTTCACGCACGCCGAGGCCAGGAGGAGGGAGGGAGGGGGAGGCCTCCTTTCGCCGTCTGAGGAATCTGCACCGCTCAGCCCCGCACCTTCCTGTTGGCTGGCGGAGGAGGGGAGAGGCAGAGGCGAGGAGATCCCAACTGCCTTCCCCTTTGGTGGCGGCACTTGGTGGACAGGGACGGTCAAGGCAGCGGGACGATGATACCGGTGTTGTCCGTAGAGCGCTGACCTTCCTCTCTCTGATCCCCACCCATCCTGCACTGATCCCCATTCATCCTGTACTGATCCCCATTCATCCTGTACTGATCCCCATTCATCCTGTACTGATTCCCATTCATCCTGCACTGATCCCCATTCATCCTGTAGCGACCCCCCCATTCATCCTGTAGCGATCCCCATCCATCCTATAGTGATCCCCCCCTCCTCCCCGACCCTACTCCATGAAGAATGGGGTGGGGGGGGGGGGGATCAATCTGAAGAAAAGTCTCGACCCGAAACATTGCCTATTTCCTTCGCTCCATAGATACTGCCTCACCCGCTGAGTTTATCCAGCATTTTTGCCTACCCCCATTCATCCTGTACTGATCCCCCCCTCATCCATCCTGTACTGATCCCCCCCCCCCCATTCACGGAACCCCCCTGACATCCCCCCCCGCGCTCTGACATCCCCTCACAATTTTACCTACTCCAACATGAACTAATTCCCCAGCCGCAATCCATCCATTCCGCACCGATTGCCTTCTCAACGTCCCCCCCCCCCCCCCATCTATCCATCCCGCACTGATACACACACACCCCCCGACCCTACTCCGCTGGAAATGTCTTCAGAGCGAACATTGACTATGTTTGATAACGGAATGCAATTAAATGTGTTTTAATTCCCAATGTTATTATTTGTTTTTATCCATAAAGTTGGATTAATTAATTTGTGAACACGTGAAACATTAAAACCGCAGTGTTCGATTGTCACTGCTACTGTTGACACATTATTACAGAATTCATTTTAACGGCAAATCAATGCTCTTAATATGGAGTATCAGTATAGTTCTTTAATGAGCAACATTCACAACTATACGTTGGATTTATCCAGGTTTTATTTCTACAGTTGTTCATATACCTCACAAATTTGGTCAGGAGATATTTCAGTTGAAATTTTAACGTTAATTCTGAAGTGAGAATGATGGAAACAGCATTTATCAAAAAAAAATTTTAATCTGGTGCGTACAAACTGGGTATCTTCATTGCTGTTCACAGCACATACATCTAATCTGAATGTCCGGTAATCTGGCGTTTTGACACCTTTAAACATATTACCAAAAGAACATATGCTGCAGTTATGTCCTTTGGTCATCTCTTGTCAGTTAGTGTAATGTTTAACCTGTCAGATGGGTATAGTCGGTTTTAACAGCTATTATCATAAAATGCCTTTAGAAATTTCCTTGCAACCTGTATATTTTGTTGTGGATAAATTATGTGGGAAGCGAGAGTGTTTCTGTACCAATAGCAATAACGACCCATGCTATGGCCATGTCATGATAATTTTCGGTCCTTCACAGAAAGCATGCTTGCAACAATCTGTAGTGTGCATGGTTGAGCATATATGTTACCATGGTCCAGGATTTATTGACACAGGTTGATCATACGCTGAATAATCCAACTACATTTTGGTTTGGAAGTGGAAAGAAATAATATAAATTGCATTCATTGCAATGTGTAAAAAGAGTTGAGATACTGTATTATAATATTGCTACATGTCATTGTGGTATATATCATGTCTTGATTGGTGAATATATTTAGTTTGTGACTTTATTTCAAGCAGAAATAATATGTGAATGCTTCAATTCCGACTGGTAACTGCGCACTTCGTACGAGCACATTATTGCACGCGTCATGCAAGCCGTCTTAAATGACCACCTAAACTGTTATTTGGGAACCTAAAAAACTGCCTAGGTTGCCCGGCTGGCAACAGGGGAAAAAAGAGCCCTGAAAGGGTTTAAATATCTAGCCAGCGATTCTTAACTCGTCTCTTATTTCAGATGGTTTGCATTTTAATAACAATATTTCATCCCAAAATTGTAAGATTAAGATATTGTTTCAAGCAATGGTGAGAGATTTTTGTTTTTTGAAACATTGATTGAAAATAATGATGTTAGGGAAATGGCATTGGTAGGAGGAGTCTTTTGGAAATGGTGGAAGAGTTGGAAGCCTGTCATAAACCTGTTAAATATGACATTTAACTGTAAAGGCAAGCTGTATGAACCTACAAAGGAGTTAAACTTATTCTTTAATTTTCATGCTGGAAGTATATAATTTGTTGTGGATATATGGTCCTAACAGGATATCCTGGTTGACTGGCGGTTTATGGTCGATCATGCTTCAAATCGGGTTTATTATTTTTGAGAAATATGTGCATTTTCTGCATGATTTATCTTGTCAGTAGTGATTGTGTTGATACTCATTAGCATTCCAGTGGACCTCATTATTTTCTTATACCCAGTAGCTACCCTCGTTTGTAACAGATTGGCTTAGGCCCAGGCCATTTGGGCATGTAGTAAGAATTATCAGGACCAGTCTCTATCTTGTATGTGCAAACAAGATTGCATGATTTATATTAAGTAATATGCGCCAACAATGGAAAGTAATAAGATGATGTTTGTCTGAAGTGAATTAAAGGGTAATTTCTGAGTGAGGTTATCTTTTTAATCTGATATGTTTTAGAAAGGACTGAATATGCTAAACCAGAATACTGTATTTATTTGTAATTTAAATGCGTGGGGTACCAAATTAGTCTTGTTTTGGTCTTTTAAACAATGAACACCAGCTTACTAGAGATGCTTCTTAATTCGCAGACATCTTTAGTTGAAGTTGGAGTTAGTTAAATATTGGGATGTGCTTATACAATGCGTTAATTTTGTAATTCAGTTGCACTAAATGTGCGATAGGAAGGAATGTAAAATGAAATCATCTGTGCATTTCTTGGTGAGTTTACGTCTTCCACGATGGCTATATTAAAAATATAACATCATGTAAAGGGCTCATCATAAGTGCACCAGGCCAAAATGTGCATAAATATCCTTTTCTGATTAGATTCAGACATGCAACCAAGGAATTACGTAATATCTTAAGGTATTCAGTTAGCAACAATGCTGGTCTCATCTAACTGGAATGTAAATGTTACCCAAATTACTGTGCCTGAAAATTCTTATGGTCTCAATTACTGTCTCAATGAGCAGTTCTCATGTTTAACTATCACATTAATGCAAATCATACCAGTAAGTGTGAAAAGATGGACACCCCATGCTGGCTAATGTAATAGGTTCATGAGTAGTTTCAAAGACTTACAGAATTTTATTCCAGTAATTTAGGTTTGTGAGCATAATAAGCATTTCTGTTTTTTTTAATTTCAGATTGCCGGCATCCTTTGTAAAAATGTCATGGCTAGGTTGAGAGTTATTTTCCTCCTCAGTCGTAGAATGTATAACTTTGAGTCCAAATGTTGAAGGTGTCTTGAGATGAAATATGAATCCATACTCTCATCCATCTATCCAAGTTCTTGTTAAAAATCTATTTATGGGTAGTAGATAATGCTGGCAAGATCAGCATTTACTTTTTATCCCCAAGTACCTTGGAAAAGAAGGAATGGGAAATATATTTTATATCTGTCGTCAGTATGGCGTATGATTTGGAAGTGGTGTTGTTCTTCTGCCCCTTTCCTGCATGATGGATGCTGTAGAGTGGGGAATTAGTTAGCAATCTAGGCAAGTAACTGCAGTGCCAATGATGAACAGAGTAAAGGTCTTTTCTCGCCTCCAGCCCTTCACCTATTTCCCCCACCCCACCCCCTTACTTTCAGGCTGAAGATGGGTCCTGAACCGAAACGTCACCCAACCTTTTTCTCCAGAGATGCTGGCTGACCCACTGAGTCACTCCAGCTCTTTGTGTCTATCTAAGGTTTAAGGTGCTGCAATAAGGACCAATTAAGTTGCTGGTTTGCCTGGGATGGTGTTGCCTTGACTAATATGACTAATATTCTTCATTTGACTGATCCCATGCACAAAAATTAGATCAGTTAGTTGTTATTTTCTGGAATTTGGCTGGTGCAGAATACCTTTCGTGTTTGCTTTGTTGCAGCCAGTGCAGTATGAAGTGGTATGAGTTGTCTGAACATAATAATGCATCATAGAAATGTAAATCTTATAATATGTTATTTTAAATCTTCCAAATCTGGTTCTGGCATCTGTTTAAATGATCAGTTACATCTGAATAAAGGAAAAGCACAGGCCACTGTATTGGATTTTTATCCTGCATTATTTAAGATAATTAATGTGTGTTGTACACTGGATGTACAACACAAATTGTCCCATTTTATACAAAAAGTAACACAAGTGTTAACACATTGTCCCATTTTATCATTTGCCACATTAAATGGCAAAAATGTGTTCAACTTTGAAAATTCAGCATCGGAGGGAGTAATTTGACAACTTATCTTGGTCAACACATGGCTATAAGAGCAGTGAGCAAGAACAATGGTAGATCAGATAGAATGCCCCCTCTGTTCCTCAAGCAGTAATCCTTACTAGAAAGAGGTTTTAAATAGAGATCAAATGAGAATCGGATCAGGTGTAATTGTAGTATCTTCCAAAAACTGCTCGATAATCTCTTTGCTAAAATTTGGATGAATCACTGGCCATTCTCTTCTGGCCATGAATTGTCTTCCAATTTCATCTTGAAGGATTAAAGCAAGACAACTACGGTTGAGAATAAATTTGCTCAATTGGACGTCAAGTGCTTTGCGATATTGAGTTGTAAAAGCTGCCATATAAATTGATCCCTTTTGTGTTTTTTGGGTGCATTTTTAGTGGATTTTTCTTTTCATTAAATTTGTCGTTCCCAAGCTGCCTACATAATCTTTGTGTAGTTTTATTTTTCAGAACTAAATTTAGAGCATATTTAGTCACATGTTTTGATTTAAATGATTTTAACTCATGTAGATTTATTCTGGGAAATGGTGGTCTACATTCTAATTTGAATTTAATGTCTTAAGATGTTCACAAGTATTGATGGATATGTTTGAGCATTAAATATTTAAGTAACAAAATACAACATGTCTAAAAGGAAAGAAAGTTATTGTTGCATTGAAATTATTTTTTTAATTTGGGGAAATTTGCAGCTGGGTATGTAGCAAAGGTAAGGGGTCATTTGCAGACCTGCACAAAACAAGTCTCATTATCAGGACTGTTGAAAATATGAACAAAGTGTGGTGGTTAACTGAAGTAGAAATAAATTGCTTGAAACTGTATTCGGCTTCTTGGTCCAGAGGTTCGAGAATGCATTTCTGTTGTAGATGGCAAGTGTATGTACATTTCTCATTAGTAATCGAAAGGCCTGACCTTTCATAACAATCCTAGAAGATTTTCATATCAAAGCATTAGTCTGACTTTAATATGTTTTAGTGTGTTTTTAGCTTTGTGATTAATTTGCCAGCAATGTGCAACCTTAAGGCGCTGTGTACATTTTAGTTTTTTTCCAGCACATTATTTAAAATGCCAGTCTACATTTGGGTTTTCTTTTTTTTTTGCAGAAGTAATATCTTTTTAACAGTATGTGGATCTTAGCCCCGGTTCCCCGGCTGAATAAATGGAGTTTGTTTTCATGAAAATATTTCCAATTTGTTTTAACTGTTATGCTGTTGTTGTTTGAAATTCAGTTAGGGGCAGTGATATTAGCATCTCTGCAAAAATGAACAAGGCAATGATGCTAAATCCAGATTTTAAATTTTGATCTCGACAATTTTGCCTGTTTTAAGCAAAGGAAAACAATTCAAATTTATTTGCTTTCTAAAACAGATAGCTATTTAGCTGCTTAATTTGGATGAATGCACAAAATGAATTGCCTAAATATGACCATCCACGCAAGATTAAGAACCTTCATTTTGAAGGAACCAGATTAATCAATAGCATTAAGCTTGGATTTGTTAAGGAAGGCTTATCTGTCTGACCAATGATATTTTGTAAGATTGCAAGAAGTATTGATGAGGGTAGTGTATTTGATGTAGTCTACATGGATCTCAGTTTGTCTTTTGCAAATCCCCCCCCCCCCCCCCCAATAGCAAAGTGATAGCGTTAGGATCCAAGGGGGAGTGACAAATCAGATCCAAAAATGACTCTTGTAGAAAGCCAAGAAGTACACAAATGATTTCATTTTATATTTCTTCTCGTCACACATTTAGTGCAACTGAATTGCAAAATAAGCACATTATGTAAACACAGCCCAATATTTAACTAACTACAACTTCAATGAAACACGTCTGCGAACTGGTCAGTCTTTTACTCTGTGTAGGGCAGTCTAAAACTAGAAGGTAAGAAAATAAAGATTTAGGTTTAGTTTTATTATTGTCCTCTTCCTCCACTCCAGGGAAAACAGTCCCAGTCTCACCAGAAAAATACACAAAATGATAGAGTAACTCAGCAGTTCAGCCAAAATCTCAGGAGAACATGGATCGGCGACGTTTTGGTTCGGGACCCTTCTTCAGAAAAGGAAACTTTTTTTTGTAAACCAGCATCTGTAGTTCCTTGTGTCTATCCAGCCGAACTAATCTGTCCTTATAACTCAAGCCCTCCAGTCCCAACATGATCCTTGTGAATCTCTTCTGCGTCCTCTCCAGCTTAATTGCACCTTTTTCAGGAGGATATAGATAATTTGTTCAAGTGGAGAGAGAAATACAGCAAATTAATCAATTTAATCAAGCAGAATTTCGTATTGCATTTGGGGAGGTGCAAAAAGGCATGGACTTGTGCAGTAAAAGGATGGATGTAGAAAATTGTGGAGGAGCAGAGAAATCAAGGAAAATAATTTAATAACGCTTTGCCTTTGAATGGAACTTGTGTTGGATATTTATCTACGGATTTGTATCCGAAGCAGAAAAGGACAAGGCAGTATGGTGATTAAAGGGTTGCTTTCCTCCAAGCAGAGAATATAAGAGAATATAAGAGCAGTGAGGTTATGTTAATGTGTCGGGCTGCATCTGGAGTATTATGTACATCTCGGGTAATTACATTGCAGAAAAGCTGCGGTTGCAGCGAGAGGGTGCAGAGAAGATTTATGAGGATGTTGCCAGGACCAGAAAATTAGGATTGAATTGATAGGCTGCGGTTGTTCCCCATCTCTAGTGGTTGAAGAGAGACTTAACCCTCATCACATTTAAGCAGTACTTGGACGTGTATTTGATGAGCTGTTACCTGCAGGGCTACGGACCAAATGTTGGAAAGTAGCGTTAGGTTGAGTAGCTGTTTGACTTGGAATGGAACAGATATGCTGGGCCAAATGGCCACCTATGTTGTACATTTTCAACAGTTCTTTTGTAGTTAAATGTAATTTTGACATTTTTGTTTATACAAGAACAAGAAACAAAACACCCAATTCAAAGCTGTTCAATAACATTTACAGTACAGATTACTGAAAAGGCAACAGTTTTAAATTTGGTGGTTGTTTATGCCAATGCTAATTTTCACTTACTGTTAAATTCTCAGACCACAGCATAATTGAAAACACTTTATACAATCCCTTACTATTTTGTGATGGAAGAATATGGGATGCTTTGAGTCTTGTTCTGACCAGTTAGCCAAAACTATTTTGAATTGATAATCCATCCACCATCATAAAAAGTAATTTGGCTAACTGGTTATGCATTACTGGCTGACTTTTGTTTTGAAATCCTGCTTGTGTGGGCTCCAGGGAATTCATTTTATAGTGGTGAAGATCTCTCACTGGTCAATTAAAAAACATTTTTTTCCAGAATTACTAAAGTAGTTAAAATATAGGTAGCAGATGGCATGTTGCAATTTTATTCATTAAAAATGTACTATCTGTATCAGAAGAGAACAGTGGGTAATGAAGCATTAGCCTTGGGAAGGAGAGTTGAAACATTGAGATGGGAGGCAGTGGAGGATGAGCTGGGATAGATGTATGTGACTGAGTAAAATGGTCTATTTGGGATTGTTTCTGGAATTGACATTTGATTATCCAGCTTAATCTCCAGTGTAATAAACAGGAGCAAATAAAGCAAATATTACTTCTTGGACTCCGTGAGCAAGTGGAGCCATTATCAACAAAGACCATCTGTTCTGGGAAGCAGGTTGGTTAGTCAGATCCAGTACGGCTGGCACTACCCTCTATAACAAGTCACTGAGTCCTTAGGAACTCAGGACTAAGGTAACTGAAATGATCAGTGGTAGAACCCATGTTTGTCACCATGTAGAATGTATTTTGCCCAACAACCAGACTGCAGATTAGATTTACATTCATTTTGGCCAGAGTCCAATGGATTGCCAGTATTAATTTTAACGATGTCACTGTGTACTGACTGGTGATTCTTAATTTATTAAATGGGCATACCTGTTGTGACTTTTGCTATCATATATCCAAGTAGCGTTAAGGTGCAAAGTTAAATGGGCATAAATGTTTATCGTGTGATGTTATTTCTGTAAATTCTTACACAAATCCAAGAGGAAAGCTGATCCTGGAAAAATCCAGCATTTGAATGGATAATATCGCTTGGCTTAATTTGCAATTTGCATATTTCTGCAGAGCCAATGTTTGACTATTTTGAATATTTAAAATTCTGCATTTTATTCTTAAGCTAATTGAGCTTGTGGCATGCTCTGTGACTGTAGAACAAGAGGGTAAAAGTTTTCCATTAAAATCAGTTTTGCATTGCAGGCACTTAATCCTAATGAGTCCTTTTGGGTAAAATTTTGAATGATTAAAAGGTCATTTTTTAATGTGTTTGGCAGAGATTGTGTGCAATGCCTGTAACATTAACTGCTGCATGTGTTTGCACAGCTTGAATAGCGAACTGTCAGCAATCTCCTTTTGTGCCGTGTTAGTTGCAGCCTGAATTAGGGACAGATATTGTTTCCAAAATTATCGTTTGTCGTGAGTTGCAATGCATATTTTAGAGGAATTATTTTGAACATAGTAAATTACTGAATCTAAAATGTATTTGTGGGCAGTAAGCTTTTGAAAATCACTACAACACTGCCCTCCATTCTGAAGTCTGTGTTTATTTTTATGGGGCGATGAGAGGATTTGCTGAAATTAAGCTCCCTTTGGGTTAAAAGCACAACAAAACTCAACAATTAAAATAACAAATTACATTCCAGATTCAAAAGCAAATTGTGTATTTGTTTGGTACAAATGTCCATTACAGAAGCAAAATAATTGGCTAATTGGAGGCAGCACTGCCCACTGCCTCAAGGTTGGGTTTAATGCCACAAGTTTAAATATAGAAGGGCTTTCAGACTCATGTGGTGTTGATTATACACCACACATCTGCTTTTAAATATTGAGTGGAAAGGAGATTACTGTAAATCATTTGTTGAATAAATATTCTGTTATGGTTTTCCTCATTGTAAGTAATACACATGAACCGGCTCAACTTTGGATGAAAAGTTGTAGCTTCAATTTTTGAAATGTTTTCATTAGTCTGCCATTTAGTAACCTCTAGATAGTCTGCAATTTAGTAACTTGGATATGTAGTCAGCATTTTCAGACTGATTATGTTCCATATAATGGATTGAAAACAGATAAAATAATACATTTGTTTGAATCTCAATGCCTGCAAACGATAAAGTACACATACTATTCAAACATAATTATTTTATTGTACCTGCTATAGTAATTGAAATTGGGAAGCTTTGGTTCAAAGAAAATAATTTTTCTACAGAGGTCCCTCCGATTCATTTTCCAGCCATAAAATAAAAATGGATTTTGCCGTTCCTGGATTTGGTGCCTACAGGGTTTTCTGTCTAAATCTTGTATTTGTGCATTTCATAATTACTGTGCAACTTGTGGATGCAAGTTATTTTCATACAATTGCAAGACTACATAGATATCTTAAAATGAACGCTGGCACCTCATCCCCTGAAACAAAATGCACGATAATAAACTGCTAGATGCTAGATGCCAGATGCCTTTATGAAGTCTCATAAAATTCACTTCATGCAGCAGATTTTTTTTTGCTGCTGCTCAGAAACATGGTACATTTGTTTCTTGGAGCTTTGTACATGGGCACAATTTTTGGATTATTTGAAGAGTATTTGGTTTCATTAATTATATTAATTCTTACAGCTATCTGATATATGATTGCTGTTAATGCCATGCACTTAAGAAACACAAATGACCAACACACTGGAAAGCATCTCAAAGCTCCATGGAATACATGATTGAAACCATGTGGTACTTTAAAAGCTATTGAGTTTTTGAAGTATACGGTTGTACATGACTTTTCAGAGCTGGATGCAGTAATTTTGTTTATTTTAACATGATTACTGCAAATAACAAGTTTACTTTGTGCTATTTTGTGTTCTATTTACAGAAAAACACACCTTGTAATTGTTTGGTTGTAATAAAAATCTAATATTGTGATCAATAAAAAGTAGACACAAAGTGCTGGTACAATATAAACAGACACAAAATTACTGGTGTTTTATACATTTTATTTGTCTTGAAATCTTGAGAGTCTTCAAAATTTTGAACAATTGTGGTGGGATTAAGAATTTGGATTCTCTAAACTAGTTATATATTACAGGAAAGTGATTTGTTAGTGTAAAAATTAGAGCAGTGAACCTGTGCAAATTTACTGGTCTCAAATTTTACTTATAAACTAGTGTGTTTTCTACACAGAAATTTAAATTATATACTGCTCAATAAAGCCCTTGGTTTCTATCAGCTGATCAAATAGTGCCTTGGGGTTGGAAG
The DNA here is from genome assembly GCF_028641065.1 of Leucoraja erinaceus. Taxonomy (NCBI): domain Eukaryota; kingdom Metazoa; phylum Chordata; class Chondrichthyes; order Rajiformes; family Rajidae; genus Leucoraja; species Leucoraja erinaceus. The sequence goes on along the minus strand of NC_073406.1, from coordinate 19,683,084 downwards.
CATAACACAGAAAGCATAGCCTTCCTGTCACATGCTTACAAGTCACATTGAAAAGCTCACAAAGCCACAGTGATCGCAATACAAGTAGAACATGCACACTCTGGTGAAACTCCAGAGGAAAACTTCATGAAGGTAACCTATTAGCAAGCTCTAGAGGAGAGCATTTAAACGTTGCAACTGATTTAATATTACTGAAATATAACACTGGTGCTGTTTGTCAATCGGACTCCTGAAGTATTTTATCTTTGCCATGCATTTGCACTCACTTTGTCTCCAGTTCCTCGTCAAATCCGTAGAACAGTCAAAGATTTTTGTGGGAGCATTTGGATCAGCTTTTCCATGCCTGGCCATGATGCTCTGCACCTTAGATTTGTAATTTTCAGTGAGAGGGTGATGTAAATAAACAAGCATGTCACTTAAAAGGTAGAGAATGTTGACTCACCCTCACTTAATTTTGGCTATGTTTCTCTTTCCCAGCTCCTGCCAGACCTGGCTAATATTTCCAATATTTTCTGTTTAGGCTTTGGATTTTCAGCTTCCATTGTTTTTGTTTGGTAAATGTTTTTCATTTCAATTAACGGGTAAAGTGGAACCTGCAGGACTCTCGCCACTGGTCTGAAACGTGCAGGAAAGAAAACTGTGGGCGGTGGGGTCACAGCAGCCCTCAGCCAATTCAAATTAAATCTAATTTAGATCCCTAAACTTGGGGTGACACTTGTGCCCACAGTAGTAACACAAGTAGGTAGATACCTTGGGGATGCTTCACTTGTCATTGCCTCAGAATGGGTCCATGCTGTGGAAAACATTCAGTGCTGAAACATCATTACTGTCTCTCAAAGATCTGTGGGAGTTAGCAAAGTGTCATATTGGGTTCATAGCCGCATTTGCAGCAGGTCTCCGAGGTGAACAGCCTTGCTTGAAAGGTTAGGAAAGAGAGGCTAACAAGTCTAATCTGTACCTTATCTAATCTGTATCTTTGTGTTATGGCTGGGTTGGGTGGGCTGGGAAACTGCTGTGGTTGAATGAGGTGTTGCCTGTCCTCACCACTGATGAATCTGGGCACCTACAGCAGGAGGGTGGGAAATGTATGATTTTGGTGTTAGAAAAAATATTATGTAGACACAAGGAACTGCAGATGCTGGAATCTTGAGTCAAATATAAGGTGCTGGATCTCAGTGGGTCAGGCAACATCAGTGGAGGAGATGGATAGGCAATGTTTCTGGTTCAGGATCCTTCTTCAGACTGTAGACACACAATGCTAGAAGGAATGGGTGACGTTTCTGGTCGAGACCCTTCTTCAGACTTCAGTCGCCCGTTCCTTCTCTCCAGAGATGCTGCCTGTCCCGCGGAGTTACTCCAGCATTTGTGTCTACCTTTGATTTAAACCAGCATCTGCAGTTCTTTCCTACTCTTCTTCAGATTGAATGTAGTAGAAGGGAGAAAGCTGGAATGAAGGTCGGGGAGAGACAAAACCTGGCCAGTGATAGGTGGAGAAAGGTGGGATAGGAGGGAATGATTGGCAGATGGGTTGAACAAGTGACAAAAGCGAGAACTGAAAAGACAAAAGGGTATCAGATAAGTGAAAAGGAATGAAATGTAAAGCCAAAAGGATATGGGTGGAAGGGGACAGGGGTTCTTGGTGTAGAGTGAGATAATTGGATATGCACATGGTGACATAAGTATACTGAAATAAAAATGAGTTAATAGATGGCAAATAATATAGTTTGCTCCTTATTACCTTACCATGTCTGTCTTTTATCGTTTGACGATAGACACCAAATGCTGGGGTAACAGGCAGCAACTCTGGAAAGAAGGAATGTGTGACGTTTCGGGTCGAGACCCTTCTTCAGACTGATCCTTTGAAATCACTTTGGCAAGATTAGCAAGCTTTTGGTTACCTATTCTGGTGTCGCCTCATTTAGCTTGGTGAAAATGTAATGTTTGTGTGATGATTTATGGATGTGTTATTATATTAAAGTGCAAGTGCCAACAATGTCACTGCTGACCAGGGTAAAATTTGATTTGATCCAGACCCAAAATGTTGTTTCTCTTTTCATAGATGCTGCCTAACCTGCTGACTGTTTCTGTTCTGTTTTAAATACATCTACAGTTGACTTGGGTGCATGATTACTACTTCCAGTGGTTTAATGGCTGGTTGGTCACATGCTGTCTTGACATACAAATGAAAGACAGGTTCATGTCTGAAACATTAGTGGGCTGTGTAATCATCTAGGATCCAGCTCCCAGCAAGTGCCTACAGCAGGGGAGAAAATTGAAAACTTTCAAATCTAATTCAATTCCTGTTTGCCACATCTTAAATAGACAAAAAACATTTTAGGCAAATTAATAAAGTAATGCTTGTAGTTTTGAAACATTGCAGTTTTTTCTTTGAAATATGTTTTAGTGCTAAATGTTAAATGTGATTTGTATGGCAAGGAAGCTCTTTTATACTTTGGCTGTGCCAACTGTATTTGAGCTTTTGTTGAGTAAAATTCTTTGTTTAACCTTTTGAGTTTAATGCTTAATCAACCAGAGGTTGCTTCAATTTGTGATGATTTTGTAAGGCACAAGTGCTGTCTGAATGGGAGCATTCATTAATTGTTGCTCTATATCCCTGTATTTCAATTTTACTGGGTTGAAGGGTATTGTTGGACTGTGTTAATTAAACTAGACTGCTCAGAAGAGTTGTGTAAGAAGGAACTACAGATGCCGGTTTAAACCAAAGATAGACACAAAAAGCTGGAGCAACTCAGCGGGGCAGGCAGCATCTCTGGAGAGAAGGAATTGGTGATGTTTCGGGTGGAGACCCTTCTTCAGGGATGAAGGAAACGAGATATAGATGGTGATGTGAAGAGATTAAGAATAATGAATGAATCATGGAGGGGGAGCAGCGAGAGAGGAAGTTGCAGAACTCGTCAGAGAGAGGAGGAGAACTTCTTCAAAGTAGAATGCTGCCTGTACCGCTGGGTTACTCCAGCATTTTGTGTCTATGATTTAAACCAGCATCTGCGATTCTTTCCTACCCATTCCTCAAAGTAGGCATACCTTGAGGAGATTTCGCAGTGGAGCGACATCCAGTGCCCTCCATAATATTTGGGACAAAGTCCCATCATTTATTTATTTGCCTCTATTTATTTGCATCTTACAATTTGAGATTTGTAATAGAAAAAAATCGCATGTGGTTAAAGTGCATTGTCAGATTTTAATAAAGGCCATTTTTATACATTTTGGTTTCACCATGTAGAAATTACAGCAGTGTTTATACATAGTCACCCCCATTTCAGGACACCATAATGTTTGGGACATAGCAATGTCATGTAATTGAAAGTAGTCATGTTTAGTATTTTGTTGCATATCCTTTGCATGCAATGACTGCTTGATGTCTGCGATTCATGGACATGACCCGTTGCTGGGTGTCTTCTCTGGTGATGCTCTGCCAGGCCTGTATTGCAGCCATCTTTAGCTTATGCTTGTTTTGGGGGTTAGTTCCCTTCAGTTTTCTCTTCAGCATGTAAAAGGCTTGCTCAATTGGGTTCAGATCAGGTGATTGACTTGGCCACTCAATTGTCCATTTTTTAGCTTTGGAAAAACTCCTTTGTTGCTTTAGCAGTATGTTTGGCATCATTGTGAACTGCTGGCCAATGAGTTTTCAGGCATTTGTTTGAACTTGAATAGGATGTGCCTATACACTTCATAATTCATTATACTACTACCATCAACAGTTGTATCATCAATGAAGAAAAGTGAGCCAGTACCTTCAGCGGCCATACATGCCCAGGCCATAACACCCCCACCACTGTGTTTCACAGATGAGGTGGTATGCTTTGGATCTTGGGCAGTTTCTTCTCTCCTCCATACTTTGCTCTTGCCATCACTCTGATATAAGTTAATCTTCGTCTCATATGTCCACAAGATCTTTTTCCAGAACTGTGGTTGCTCTTTTAAGTACTTCTTGGCAAACTGTAACCTGGCCATCATATTTTTGTGGCTAACCAGTGGTCTGCATATTGCAGTGTTGCCTCTGTATTTTTGTTCATGAAGTCTTCTGCAGACAGTGGACATTGACAAATCAACACCTGGCTCCTGAAGAGTGTTTCTGATCTGATCTGTCGGACAGGTTTTCTTTATTTATTTTTCTTTATTAAAGAGAGAATTCTTCAGTCATCAGCTGTGGAGGTCTTCCTTGGCATACCAGTCCCTTTGCGATTAGTAAGCTCACCAGTGCTCTCTTACTTCTTAATGATGTTCCAAACAGTTGATTTTGGTAGGTTACACAAAAAAGCTGGGGAAACTCAGCGGGTGCAGCAGCATCTATGGAGCGAAGGAAATAGGCAACGTTTTGGGCCGAAACCCTTCTTCAGACTGAAGAAGAAGGGTTTCGGCCCGAAACGTTGCCTATTTCCTTCGCTCCATAGATGCTGCTGCACCCGCTGAGTTTCTCCAGCTTTTTTGTGTAACCTTCGATTCTCCAGTATCTGCAGTTCCTTCTTAAACAGTTGATTTTGGTAAGTCTAATGTTTGGCTGATGTCTCTAACAGTTTTATTCTTGTTTCTCAGTCTCATAATGGCTTCTTTGACTTTCATTGGCACAACTTTGGTCCTCATGTTGATAAAAGTTTCCAACCGTGATGGAAAGACTGGAGGAAAGACTAGTTGCTGAGAGCTCTCTTATACCTGCATTAAGGAGGCATTTAAACACACCTGAGCAATTACAAACACCTGTGAACACATGTGTCCCAAACATTATGGTGCCCTGAAATGGAGGGACTATGTATAGACACAGCTGTAATTTGTACATGGTGAAACCAAAATGTATAAAAATACCCTTTAATAAAATCTGACAATGTGCACTTTAACCACATGTGAGTTTTTCTATTACAAATCTCAAGTTGTGGAGTGCTGAGGCAAATAAATAAATGATGTTTTTTTATCCCAAACATTATGGAAGGCATTGTACCTTGAGGAGATTTTGCAGTGGAGCACCTTGCAAAATCTCCTCAAGGTATGTCTACTTTGAGGAAATTCTCCTCTCTCTGCCGAGAGTTCGGCAACATCCTCGCTCATTGCTTACCCTCTGTGATTCATTCATTGTTCTTTATCTCTCCACATCACCGTCTATATCTCTCATTTCCCTTACCCCTAACCCGTCTGAAGAAGGGTCTCGACCCAAAACGTCACCTATTCCTTCTCTCCTGAGATGCTGCCTGTCCCGCTGAATTACTCCAGCTTTTTGTGTCTATGCTCAGAAGAGTTGTTTGCTACAGTGATAACTTGCATTTAAATACTGCAACATAGAAATGCCACAATGTGCTTCACAGTGTGTCAAAGTGAGATATAAATGGAGGCTGACCTCAGGAAAGGTTGGTAGAGGTGATGACACAAAGGGATGAACTATAAAGAGTGTGGTGAAAAGACAGCTGGACATTTGCATTATGGCCACGTGGTTGGAGAGAGGGAGGATATGAAGGAAATGGAAATGTCTTTCCTTTGGCATGTTCTGTTGATTTATTACAGCTAATTTGATTAAAAATAACACAAATGGAATTTAGTATCCTGGGAGAAACCGAGTCGCTTTCATCCGATTCTTTTTCAGTACTAGTTTAGTTTCTTGTCACGTGTACCGAGGTACAGTGAAAAGCGTTTGTTGCATGCTAGCAAGTCAGTGGAAAGACAATACATGATTACAATCGAGCCAGTAAAGTCTGATCCGAGGGTCTCCGATTAGGTAGATAGTAGTTTAGGACTGCACCCTAGTTGTAGTAGGATGGGTCAGTTGCCTGATAACAGCATAACTTAAAATGAAAAAATGTTTTTAACACCTTTTCTGCCTTCAAATATCCCAATGCATGAAGTGTTTACAAAATGTAATCATTACAACACTGGACGGAAACATAGCAACCAGGTAAAGGTCCTTCAAAGAGCTATGAGATATTGACCTGACAAACTGCTTTTAGTAATGTTAATCGAGAGATAAATATTGACCAGAAAAACCTGGTGAACTTGCTTATTATATTTAGAATAGTGCCATGTGATCTTTTACATCCACCTAAAAGAGTGGATTAAACACTTCATTCGGCAGTCCTGAGCTCTCTCAATACTGGTATTTCTTTGTATCAATAACACACCCGGCCGGGGAAGTCAAGTCATTCAGCATGTTTAAAGCGGCGATTGTTAAGTTCCTGATTAGTAAGGGTGTCAAGGGTTACGGGGAGAAGGCAGGAGAATGGGGTTGAGAGGGAAAAATATATCAGTCAAAGTCATGGAAGAATGACACAAAATACTGGCTGGAGTAACTCAGCGGGTCGGGCAGCACCCTTGGAGAAAAGTAATAGGGTGATGTTTTGGGTCGAGACCCTTCCTCAGACTGAGTCTGGTCTAAAAAATGGTTGGAGAGCTGGAGAGCTGGAGGAATCACAGAGGGGGTGCAGCGAGAGAGGGTGTTGCAGAATTCACAATGGAGAGAGGAGGAGAATTTCTTCAAAGTAGGCATACCTTGAGAAGATTTTGCAGGGGAGCAGACAAAATGTTCTAGGTAGGAACTACAGATGCTGGTTTACACTGAAGATAGACACAAAATGCTGGAATAACTCAGCGGATCGGGCAACATCTCTGGAGAAGAGGAATAGGTGTTTCGGGTCTAGACCGTTCCTCAGACCCCGAACCTCTTCTCAACCCAAAACTTTGCCTATTCCTCTACTCCAGAGATGCCGCCTGAAGGGTTCAGTCATAGTCATGATTGAATGGTGGAGCAGACTCGATGGGCTGGTTGGTCCAAGTCTGCTCCTATTTCTCATGAATTATGAACTTATGAAGCTAAGTGAGCTCTTTATACTCAATTGTTTAGGGGCTGTCAGACACTTAAATATGGAAGTACTGGGTAGTTTACACTAACCATTTCTGTTTTGAATCAACCACTGCCATGTTTTTTAATGACTATGTTCAGTATATTGAAAGTCCACAAAGGTGCCATAAATATGTGCACAGATTATGCACATTAGGCATAGAATTTAACACACTTTCACACCAAAAAAAATGAGCTGATGTGATGGAATTAGCTTGATTTTCTAAACTTCAATGTATCTCAGTGGATTACTTCATTCTGGCAATAGAAGTAAATTCAGCAGTGAAACTTTTAGTATTTTAATAAAATAATTTACATTTTGAGCCGGCAGTGATAATGTTTGGTGTGAAGGCATGCATATTTTTAGGGTTTCATCATGTTTATGTAATTTTGCCTCGAGGTGAAGCTAAAGCCTACATTAGGCATGAAAATGTCTTGTTCCATTGTGGTTCCTGACTAACAGCTGCACGTATTTGTGCTTCTATAAATGTATCATTGGTTTGCTATTCACTGGGGTGGTCTCTCCTGTTACTTTAACCCTTAACAATCTAACTACAAATGTGCTAATTAGGGAGAGGAGAGCTTATTTTATGAAGGCGGTGTTTAAATTATTTGTGGCTGAACAATGGATTTATAGTAAATATAAATCAATTGTTTGACCTATTGTCGAGTTCGCACTTGGCCATATGATTGTATGTAGCTGTGGTCTACCATTTTTAATATCTCACAAGGCTGAGGTAATTATGGTGGATTACTGTGAAGATATTTTTAAAAGGTTAAGCAGAAATGTAATGTAAATGAACAGCATATATTAACACCAGATTGCAAGAATTATTTAAAAATGAATCAATTATTTTCTTGGGGCAATTGTTAGGAAAGATGTTTTGATGAGTGACTGGTATAGGATTTATAATATCAATCCTTTTTGGACAAGGTGTAACACATAGCTAGATTTGAATTACCTCATCATTGTACTAGCAATACATCAAACTGTAACATCACAAGAGCAATCCCAAATATAAATAGCATAAATTGTAGGCTAACTGCAATTTAAATGTGCCCTGTGTCAGCCAAGCCAGATAATATTACCTTTGCTTACTATACGGTTCATTAATGACCCAACCATCCCTTCATGAGATGTGTTACGAAACTATTATGACTCATTGGAGAGAAAAGGTCCATGCAATTGGCGGACTGACTTGTCAGATATTGTTGAAAGCAGTGTCCATGTTTCATTTGGTGAGACTCTTCAAGTAATTTTGCATAAGAAAACTTGATATTTGTCAGTGCTTTCTTGGCATAAGTACTAAAAAAAACTATTGCTTAACTGGTTTCACAGTGTGTACAGCAGAATTAAAATTAGTATATTTTTCTGTCCTTTGGAGCCTGTTAAGGAATTATTTAGTTATTTCAATCAATAGGAGAGCATTTGTCAAAATCATTTGGCACACCGCAAGACTATTGCCATTTATGTGCAGAACAAAAACCTTGTTAAGTGACTGCTTTGTCTTCTTGCCTGTCAGGAGAATTGATATACAATGTTAAATTATAGCCTGGATCTTCCAGACATCACTAATTGTTGATTAGTAAGGGTGTCGGGGGTTATGGGGAGAAGGCTGGAGAATGGGGTTGAGCGGGAAAGATAGATCAGCTATGGTTGAATGGTGGAGTAGAATTGATGGGCCGAATGGCCTAATTCTGCTCCTAGAACTTATGAACGTCACTGTAAGGGCAACATTTGCCACTAACCTGAACAAAAAAGTCTGTAGACAGTCTGATATAAATTTCCATATTTCTGATCCATTGTGCATTTGGGTGTCGGGAAACTGGCATAAAAATAAACATTGGGATATGCACAAAAAGACCAGTTTCACGGCATCATGTTCAGCACAAACATGATGGGCTGAAGGGCCTGATTCTGTGCTGTACTGTTTTATGTTCTATGTGTTATAGTTGAAATCAAAGCCATAGCTTTAATATGTTTCTTAAAGTTTATTATGTAACATGTTTCAGCAGTTCTAAAGTGCAAAGTTGCAGCAAACTATTAGTTGGAGCTGGATTGCACGTTACATTAGAAAGAGGGAAATTATAATACATTAATAAATGTATATTTTGAATATGTTTCCGCTGGATTGTCAATCCACATCCAAAAAAGTATAATGTTTTGCAGGCTGATTTCCCCCTGTGTAACCGCTGGGGAATTATTGTAAGTTTATGTTTTGTTGTTGGACTCCACAGTCAGTTCAATGCTGGAGAAATACCAGAAATCGTCTGGGGAACCGTGCCAGCAAGTTTCCGACTTCTGCATTTGTGCGGGAGATGTTTACTTTCTGACATTTAGTGTGAGCAAGCGCTTGCAGTTCTACTTGAAGCAGTCTGCAATTTTGAGCCCCTTATATTTTCTTCATCAAAGCAGGTACTGAACACTGTAGACCTTTAAAATTATTTTCATTCCTCCCTTTACCTGTTAAATATGTGGACGATTAAGTCTCGTGTATTGTTTCCTTGCTGTAACTGTGTGCCTCTTTCAGTTTGATTTGCGTTCAGTTTTTTTCTTGTTCTTTTACAAGCTTAGAAAGGAACATGCCTTCTTTCAATATTAATTTGGTTGACAAATTAGGATATGCTAATACATGTTCCTTGAAACTGAGTTGTTGCACAGCTGTGCAGAGAAAAACGACTTCAATCATGGCACGATATAATTGAAAAATCATCAATAGTTTGCAATTTGCAGTTAAATTTGTGGTGTTTCCTGCAACCTGCCTTAAGTAACTGGCAGAAAGGACCACGGATTACCCAACATGAAATTAAAATAATTCTATTCTCCAAAGGTTGTTTTTACCATCATTTTTATTCATACCGCCACAACAGGCCAACAGGAGATGCAATTTCATTGGCTCTCCACTCTGCACTGGACCACTTGGACAATAAAAACACCTACGTTAGGCTGTTGTTTATAGACTACAGCTCGGCGTTTAATACCATCATCCCTTCCAAGCTGGTTGCCAAGCTTACAGAACTGGGCCTCTATGCATCCCTCTGCAATTGGATCCTCGACTTCCTCATCTACAGACCACAGTCTGTTCGAATTAGAGGAACCACTTCATCCTCAGTAACAATTAGTACGGGAGCACCTCAAGGCTGCGTGCTCAGCCCTCTGCCTTACTTACTCTATACCCATGACTGCGTAGCCGGTCATAGTGCAAACTCCATCAAGTCCGCTGATGACACCACCGTGCTTGGACGAATCGCAGATGGAGATGAGTCAGAATATAGAAGTGAGATCGACCGATTGATCAAATGATGCCAGCACAACAACCTGGCTCTCAACATCAGTAAGACCAAGGAATTGATTGTGGACTTTAGTAGGGGAAGGATGAGGACCCACAATCCTGTTTATATCAACGGGATGATGGTGGAGAGGGACAATAACTTCAAATTCCTGGGCGTGCATATATCAGAAGATCTTTCCTGGACCCAGCACACGATGCAATTGTAAAGAAGGCACATCGGCGACTCTACTTCCTGCAAAGATTACGGAGATTCGGCATGTCAAAGAGGATTCTACTAAACTTCTGCAGGTGCACGGTAGAGAGCATTCTGACTGGTTGCATCGTGGCCTGGTTCGGCAACTTGAACGTCCAGGAGCGAAAAAGACTACAAAAAGTTGTGACCACTGCCCAGTCCATCACCACCTTTGACCTCCCCACCGTCGAAGGGATCTATCGTAGCCGCTGCCTCAAAAAGGCATCCAAAATCATCAAGGACCCACACCATCCTGGCCACACACTTATCTCACCACTGCCATCAGGCAGAAGGTACAGGAGCCTGAAGACTATAACGTCCATGTTCAGGAACAACCTCTTCCCCACAGCCATCAGGCTATTAAACACAACGAATAAGCTATGAGGTCTGAACTGCAAAAGACTTATGTTATTTGCACTATATTTGTTATTTATTGAACTTTTTCTTTTTTCCCCCATTATATACAATGTTTACATATTCACATATTCTGTTATGCTGCAACAAGTAAGAATTTAATTGTGCCGTCCAGGACATATGACAATAAAACACTCTTGACACTGGACATAATTTGTTCCATTTCCAAATCGACATATAAAGTTCAACTTAGAAATGCTGTTGGGCAAGGAATTTTGCACTAATCGGAATTTCTTTTTCTACCAGTTCCAATGCTCTGTAGAAGCCAAGAAGGCTCTTTTATTTCTATGTCTAGTTTCCATTGTTAAGACCATGGCACAATATTTAAAAAACATCTGATGCTTTTCTGCCTTGGAAAAGCATCATCTACATCAATGATTTGGATGAAAACATACAGGGCAAAATTAAAAGGTTTGCTGATGATACAAAAGTTAGTGATTTTGCAAATAGTGAAGAAGGTTGTGAACGATTGCAGCAGGATCTGGATTGATCGGCCAATGGTTGATGGAATTTAATACAGAGAAGTGTGAGGTGTTGCATTTTGGGATGTCGAACAAGGGCAGGACCTACACAGTAAATGGTAGGCCTCTTGGTAGTGTTGTAGAGCAGAGGGATCTAGGAGTACATGGTTCCTTGAAGGTCGAGTCGCAGGTAGATAAGGTGGTCATAAAGGCTTTTGGCACTTTGGTCTTCATCAGTCAGAGTATTGAGTATAGAAGATAGAAGGTCATGTTGCAGTTGCATAAGACGTTGGTGAGACCGCATTTAGAATATAATGTTCAGTTCTGGGCACCATGTCATAGGAAAGATATTGTCAAGCTTGAAAGGGTTCAGAAAATATTTACGAGGATGTTGCCAGGACTAGAGGGTGTGAGCTATAGAGAGAAGTTAAGTAGGCTGGGTCTCTATTCCATGGAGTGTAGGAGAGTGAGGGGATATCTTATCGAGGTATACAAAATCATGAGTGGAATAAATTGAGTAGATTCACAGAGTCTTTTACTCATAGGGGAATCGAGGGACCAGAGGACACAGGTTCAAGGTGAAGGAGAAAAGATTTAATAGGAATCCGAGGGGTAACTTTTTCACACGGATGGTGGTGAGTGTATGGAACAAGCTGCCAGAGGGGATAGTTGAGGCTGGGACTATCCCATCGTTTAAGAAACAGTTGGACAGGTACATGGATAGGACAGGTTTGGCGGGTTATGGACCAAGCGCAGGCATGTGGGACTAGCATCACAAACTATAATTCAGAAGCTGCACTAATTGTTGGGTAGCCATTTCACATTTATTCCGCAGAAGCAAGAAACTGCAGATGCTGGTTTACAATAAAAAGGACAAACCGCTGGAGGTCAGGCAGTGGGTCAGGCAGCATCTCTGGTGAACATGGATTGCTGACTTTTCTGGGTGGGAGTCAGAAGAAGAGTCCTGACCCGTAACGTCAGCTATCTATGTTCTCCAGACCTGCTGAGGTGCTCCAGCACTCTTGTGTCACATTTATTCTCCCAAGCTTATAGAGAGAGTTACATGAATTTGAACACGGTAATAAATGGTGAAATAGAAAGAGAGCACGGAAACAGGTCCTTTGCCTCACTGAGTCCCTGCTGATTATCACATACCCATTTAGTTTTAGTTTTATTTAGTTTTAGAGATACAGCGTGGAAACAGGCTCTTCGGCCCACCGGGTCCGTGTCGACCAGCAATCCCTGCATATTAACACTATCCTACACACACTCGGGACAATTTTTACATTTACCAAGCCAATCTATCTACAAACCTGTGCGTCTTTGGAGCATGGGAAGACACCGAAGCTCTCAGAGAATACCCACACAGGTCACGGGGAGAATGTACAAACTCTATACAGACTGTCGGGATTGAACCCGGGTCTCCTGCGATGCAACCGCTGTAAGGCAGCAACTCTACCGCTGTGCCACCGTGCTGCCCTTTATACTAATTGTACATTAATCCCTTTCTCTCCATAGCCCCAAAAACTTTCTCCAGATTCCATCGCTCACCCATAGACTAAGGAAAATTTACGGTGGCCAATTAACCCACTGACCCTCCTGTCTTTCCCGGAAACTGGAGCATCCGGGAAAACCCACACATTCACATGGAGACAGCACCAGAGGTCATATTTGAAATTGTATTGTAGCAAGTCAATTTTTATGCAAAGGGCAATGAATAGGTGATTTCCATCTGTGGGAAGGTCAAGAAAACAACCTCTATCAAGCAACCTTTTCATATATTTTTTTAAACGTTTCACTTCTGGCATGTCTTGTTTGTTTGTTTAAAAACAATCCGTTTGGATTCATCCAGAATCACTTGCCTAACGGTATACTATACCAGATTTTTCTGAACATTTCTGATGTTTTACCAGCATAATTCAGTCTATATGCCCATGCCATCTAAGCAAGCTATTTACACTAACCACTCTTTACAGCCTTCTGGTCTTGTAACCTTGGAGTGGCAGCACTTCAAGTGGTTGTATTGTGATTAAGTTTTCATCTTCCCTGCCGTTTGAGGCAATGGGTTCCTGATTCTCACCACTCTGGGTGAAACTTTCTTTCCTTCACTATCTTGTTTATAAGTCACTGGAAACACTTGGAAGGTCATTGTAAATCGTTAACTTTCAATTTCCCTAATGCTGGCAAATCTTCTAAGTCCAGGAAACACGGCAGCCCTTCCATCTAGGATGTGGCCTCACATACATTGTTGAGACATAGGCATAGACTGGGCGAACATTTCACTGAACATTTGCACTCACTCCTGGTGAATCTCCTGGCTACGAACTATTTTAACACTCCTTCCCATTTCCACACTGACCTTTCTGTCCTGGGCTCGGCCACTGCCAGAGTGAGATCAGATTCAGATTCAATTTAATTGTCATTGTCAGTGTACAGTACAGAGACAACGAAATGCATTTAGCATCTCCCTGGAAGAGCGACATAGCAAACGATTTTAATAAATAATAATAAGTGTCCGGGGGGGGGGGGTGGTGATTGGCAGTCACCGAGGTACGTTGTTGAGTAGAGTGACAGCCGCCGGAAAGAAGCTGTTCCTCGACCTGCTGGTTCGGCAACGGAGAGACCTGTAGCGCCTCCCGGATGGTAGGAGGGTAAACAGTCCATGGTTGGGATGAGAGCAGTCCTTGGCAACACAAACTGGAGGAACAGCATCTCATATTTCACTTGGGTAGCCTGTAACCCAATGGTAGGAAACTTAAATTCTCCAATTTTAGGCCACACAATTTTAGGCACAGTGGCACAATGGTACAGATACTGCCTTACAGTGCCAAGATTCCGTGTCCCAGACAGCATCCATTACAGGTCCTGTATGTACAGAGATTGTACGTTTCCTCTGGGTGCTCTGCTTTCTGCCCACATCCCAAAGATGGGCAGGTTTGATGGTTAAATGGTTTCATTAAATTGTCCCGAGTGTATAGGATCGAACTAGTGTACGGGTCATCACTTGTCAATGTGGTCTCGTTGGCCGAAGGGCCTGTTTCCATGCTGTGTTTTCTGAAGTAAACTAAACCCACCTCTTCCCCCCCCCCCCTTACTTTCCTATGCCCTCACCACCCCATTGTAACCCAATTTTCTTATATTCTCCTCCCACACCCCCCTTTTCCCTCCCCCTCACCCCCTTCACACATATTCATCCCTCTAGCTTTACTTTTCATTCCTCTCTTTATCTGGCATCATCTTTTCATCTCTAGCCTTTGTTCACCCACCTGCCAATTAAACCCTCCTCGGCTGGATCCACACACACTTGCCAGGCTTTGTCCCACCCCTAAATCTTTTACAGCTTTCTCCCTTCTACTACATCAGTCTGAAGGAGGATCCCGGCTTGAAATGTCGTCGAGCCGTGTAGTCCAGTGATGCTGCCTGAGCCGCCAAGTTAATCCATAACTGTATTACTCAATATTCCAGCATCTGTCCTTCATTGTGTCCCCAGCATTTTCTGTTCTGATTTAACATTTCCAGCTTTTCGACATCCGCTGTTCCTTGATTTTTAACCAGAAGCCACTGCACTTTAATATATTTTTTAAGGTTGGAGATGCATTGTATCTACAACACCAAGTGCTGGAGGAACTCAGCAGGTTAGGCAGCATCTGTGGAGGGAATGGACAGGTGATATTTTAATTCAGGACAATCTGCTGTGGTCCAACTAATGTTAATGTTTTCTAATTTATTAAGTTGAAGCTGCATAAGTATTGTGTGCATATTTATATCGGGAATAATTTCTACTGAATCCGAGACTCTGTGACTTTGATCAGCAAGATGTCGCTGATTGTCCGTTCAGTCTTTGGATGATAATTTATCAGCAGAGGTCTACTTCTTGAGTCCATCGCTATGGTTTCTCAGCTGAAAAGATAAGTTAGCCTCTAACTTGTTCGTTCTCATGCGCACCACAGAATAATATTGCTGGTCCTGGCATACTGGTGATATATTCTCTTTTCATTTTTCTTGCGTATATGGCGTGCACAGCCTAATGTTGTAGATCAAGGGTAGACATCCAGGCCAGGACAGCATCAGTTACTGGGTGGATGGCTTTGATGCCCCCAGGGAAAAGCCTCAGTGGGCAGTCATTCACGATGTGTGGGATGGTCTTGTCTGGATGTCCGCAGTCGCAAGCAGGGCTGTCTGTCATCCCACACTTATGCAGGCGATGGGCTGTTCTTGCATGGAGGTTGCGGATTCTGTTCAGGGTTATCCATTGCTTGCGATGGAGGTCAAAACCCAGTGGTTTCACTGTGGGATCTGTGATGACCTCTCCATTGTTGGTGTTGGCATCTTTCCAGTCACTGCGCCCCTCAGTCTTGGAGTCAAATTCTTCCAGCGATTTAACGGAAGACCAGAAGGGCTTGCGGGACTTCAGGCATATATTGGGCAGATTGTTCAAGTCAGCATGGATGGGAAGGTCTGGGCTAGCCTAGATGGTGCACCAATGTTGCAACATCCTCTCCCTTGTGCTTATGCTGGGAGGAGTGACATGAGAGAGAGGACAGGGAGCCACTGCAAAGGTGTTGACTTATGTGTCCCTGTGATGACCCTCATTGCAGAGTTAAGGACAGTGTCAACTCGTTTGGTGTGGCGGCTGTTGAGCAAAACTCAGCTGTTGAGTAGACTAGGGCTAAGCTTGCGGTACGGAGGGTGTGTGCATTGGATCCCCAGCTGTTGCCTGCAAGTTTCCTGATGATGTTGACCCTTGCTTTCAGTTTATCAGCCACCCTCTTCAGGTGTTCACGATAGGTGAGGGTGCGATCCAGGGTGACTCCGAGGTACTTGGGGAATTCTTCATTCTTCACCGGTTTACCACAAAACGACACTCGGAGCTTTGCATTGGCGAGCCGATTGCTGAGGTGAAAGGCAGTGACAGTTGACTTAGATTGGTTCGGGTGAAGTCGCCAGAAGGTGAAGTACTACTCCATCCCCTTCAAGTCTTGGGTTAGCACTCTGCTGATATCCTCAAGGGCAGCTTCCTGGTAGGCATGGGCAAGGTCGTCTGCATATGCAAACTTCCTGGCATGTCACTCACATAAATGTTGAAAAGTAGGGGAGCTAGTATAGAGCCCTGGAGGAGACCATCTTTCAGGGTCCTGACCGAGCAGATCTGGTTCCCAAGCGAGACCCTAAATCTATGGTTGCCGAGGATGGATGAGAGAGCACGCATGGTGGTTTGCCACTTCAAGATTCTGGAAGCTTTCAGCAACAGACCATGTCTCCACATGTTGTCATAAGCTGATGACAGATTGATGAGAGCAACGCCAGTTTTCATTGTCTTGCTGAGACTATTTTGGCATTTGGAACTCAACCCAAAGTTTATTTGGTGTTTTGAGGTATAGATATGATTGTTAAGCAGATCTGACAATCCTGATCCGTCATCTGGTATAATTATGTAGGATCTCTACTGTGCAAGACATCAGCCAAGTAGAATCAGCATATGTAGAACACTCATTGTCTTTCATCTGCCATTTCCACATGACACTCTTCCAGTATAATGATCAAACTTTGCTTACTCTTCATTTCTTGTTTGAATAAAATCACTTTGTTATTATATAATCTCACCACACTGTTCCTGTTTGTTCTGCACAACTCCTGCCCTCTGAATTGAAATGCAGATACTTATAAACAAAGTTTTTTTTCTCTAGTGCACACATCTGAAGATATTCATGAACTGAGCACTTGTTAAAGTTTTCTGGGGATTTTGAGTAAATGAAGAGGTATTCCTTTAAAATGGTAGCCTGCCACGTCCCCAGGACCTTCAAAGGGTTTATAGCCAATGGAGTAAACCAGCTTGTTCAGTTTGCAGAATATGTTTTATTGAATGCTTTGGCAGGCAGCATTCAGTTTACCGAGACAAGTGACTGCAGATGGTACAATCTGGAGCAAAATACAAACTGCTGGAGAAACTCAGCAGGTCAAGCAACATCTGTGTAGCCAAAGGGATTTTTTTTTCACCATAAATAATATATACAAACCAAAAATATGTGCAAAAGCTCTTCATATATTCTCAGTGTCTATATATTCAATAGATGTCATACTCTGCAGTGATCGCACCTATCTTGAGACAAAACACCCTTACCATTTGTGGCCCCTTGGGGTGATATCCCCTACTTTGTTTGAAGGATATTCCCTCCAGACGTTGCCCCTCAAGGTCCAGCAGCAGAAGGACCGTAGTCTGTTGTCCTCCCCAAGGCATTGGCTGCACAAACCTTCAGTGCGTCCCTCAGCACATTCTCCTGCAGTCCGGAATGGGCCAGTCGGCAAGCTGTCCTGAAGGACATCATGCTGTGCTGGGAGACCTGTAAAGCGGAGTGTCCCGTTACACAGTTGGTCTAAATGAACATTGATGAGGACCTTTGCATCATTCTGCGGACCACCTTCACAAATCCTCACTCTGCGAAAAGGTGGGAAACACCATCTCCTCTCCATAGTAGCCGTCCAGGGGCAGCATGCATCTGGAGTAAGACTGATGGTACAGGAATGATCTGACGGGGAAGGCCCCTCTCACTGTCAGACAAGCGCGGTCATGGTGCTTATTGGTGAGGTGTGGTGAACAGGTATTTTGTCAGATAAACTGGGATATTTGACGTTTCGGGTCAAGATTCTGCATCAGTACTGAGAGCATGGAGGGAAGATAGCAAGTATATAAGTGATAGGGGAAGGTGAGACAGGCTGGTAAGTGCGCAGAACCAGGTGAGGTGGGGGTGATTGCCAGAGAGAGTGGGGGGTGGGGTGGGGGATGGGGGGGGGGTGGTGGGGGGGGGGGGGGGGTGATGGAAACAGATCACGACAAAAAATATAGAGAGAAATAAAACACTGAGCAGATGGAACAGGTGGGAGAGGTGGTGGAAGTGTAGCGGGGCAAGGTAGAGAGAGAGGCTGAAGGTGATAACCACATCAGGGAGGGATGATAGGCAGATTCTTCTGGCAGATTCATTTTGTCACAGAGGGTAACTAGATTTTGTAAAGGCAGGGGAGGGATGGAAAAAGGTGAACAAAGAAAGAAAACTGTTCTGGACCGGGAGGAGTGGGAAAGGAGCACAGGAGATATGGGTCACACAACATCTTAAAATTCTTTGTTCATGTCATTAGGTTTCAGGTTACCCAAGAGAAATGTGAAATATTGTTCTTCTAGTTTGCTTTTGGTCTCACTGTGACAGTGGAGAAGACTGAGGACAGACAGTGTAACGCAAAGCATCAAGATACCCAATCTGCTGAGCTATTCCAGCTCTGTGTTTTACTCAATATTTCAGCATCTGTTGTTCCTTGTGTCTCTATTCTGATTTAACATCCCTAGGTTTTCAACATCTGCATTTCCTTGCCCTTTGCGCATTATTCTAAGGTTGGAGATGCTTTGAGCACGTCCACAACACCAAGTGCCGGAGGAACTCAGCAGGTTAGGCAGCCTCTGTGGAGGGAATGGACAGGTGACAATTTGTGTCGGGGCCCTTGTGCATAGTCAATATTCCAGCATCGGCGGTTCCTTATGTCTCTTTTTTGTGTCCACCTTGGGCGCTTTGAGCACGTCTTCTTTCCGCAACCTGTTTTCTTCCAAAGAAAATCCTTGCTCCTATCTCCTCATCTAAAATTCTTCAGTCTTGGCCACAACTTTGTAAAGTTCCTCCTCTCTAACATTGTCCTTGAGATGTGACCAGAATTGCACTCTGCTGTAGTCCAACTAATGTCAATTATACAACTCCGAAAAGCCATGTTTTTTTAAAATTGTGATTTATTACTGGAAAGAATTTATATTATTAGCTGATTTGAATTGTTATTGAGAATGGACCGAAGATTGTGTACAATTATAAATAAATCAAATGACTCTCCATTTTAACTTTTGTGGGCTGCTTCTGAGGTATTTATGGACCTCAAGATAAGTTTAAAGATTAGAATTTTCCTTCCCAAATTCAAAAGTCCTAGATTTGTATTTTATTGTAGATAAAGAATGGCTGGATGAAGGAGGAGGATGTATTTTTCACATGCCACGGTCAGCATTATTCTCTTTGATCTTTAAAAACATTTGCTTGGATTGCTATTCTATGGTGAGCAATTCTTCACACTCTTCGTTCCAATGCTAGAAAGTATATGTGGTAAACAATAGGCGTTGCTCAAAGAATGAAAAAACTGCACACGTAAATAGTTTGCCATTGACCTTAAAAAAAAGATTTTTTTTTCTTACTGTATGAATGTTATTTGACTTTGCTCAGTTGGTCCAACATTTTTTTGTTCTTTTTATAATTGATTTTTTTGTGAGGAAAATGCTTCAGAACAGCGCTTTGAAGTGCTTTTCAAAGCTTGGGCAATCACCATGTTCTTAGTTCTCAAACTAAGATTGTGCTGGACATAAATTGACAGTTTATCTAAATTTTAAACACTACTTTCATCAGTGTGCTTAGGAGGCATGACTGTCTTAATAAGCATGCAAATAATTAAAGTGTCTTGCATGGCCACTCGTTTGCACAGACAAGTTCAGTTCCATTCAGTTGATGGATTAATGCTCAAACCATGGAATGCATTTGCATAACATTACATTGAACTTGCAGCATGAAAACACACCTTTGTCCCAACAGGTGTGCCATTATTTATGTTCCTCACATTTTAACTTTAACTCAGATTCTCAAGTATCCTTTTGCACTAATTTAGCTTCCCCTTAAATAAATCTTCCATTCTGTTTAACTACAATTACACCAAGTTTATAGCAGAACAACAGGCCAACGTATTCTTATACTCATGCTCTATGTGAGGCTTAACCCACTCCATTTTAGCTCAACCAATTACATGTCCACGGGCTCAAAATTCCCTTTAGTGTAACATCGAGTGAAAGCAAGTCTCTATTCAAACAATCCTTAAATGAAGACGATTTTCCTGAATCCTGTATGGGGTTTATTGATTTTGATATTTTTATGGCTCCTAGTTTTAGACTTACTCACGTTTCATTTCCCTTTCTACCCCCCCTCCCCATTGAATATGCAAATATTGACTGGAATGATGAAGGTTTCCTTGAAGCAAATGGGGACAGAAGACTATTGAAGTGAGAGGATTGTGGCCCTCTGGAGACCATCCAGGCTGTTCAAATTCTGAAAATTTACCGTTGTAGAAAGTCGGGCATCTTTATTCTTGAACCTACTAATTATTTTCTATGCAGTTGAGCAAACCACTTGGCCATTTTTTTTCCTTTGTCTACTGCTACTGTTCTCCCATCTCCCTCCATGGGGGTAGTTAAAGCATGATGGATTATTAATTTATGATAGTTGTTGAGAATCTTATCCAGGTCCTGTGTGGTACTCGGTTATATGCAAATCCTGAGTGTTGACAACAGAAGGTGCAGCATATCCATTTGTGCTGTTCTTGCTTCAATGTGTAGTTCTGCACTTCTGTTCTGATCCTGTCCAATCTTTACCGTAACTGTATCTGTTATCACCCAATGGCAGTGAGGGCTTTCAGTGTACTATATGCTATGGCATCTACAGTATCTATCTCATGGCCTCTCACCTGTAAATGTCCTCCCTTATCTATGCCATTGGTATTCATGTTCACCACCTTGTCTGCATCATCTCATGCCCCTTTGTTTCTACCACTGTTTTATACACTGTCTTTGACTTCCTGACATCTCTTTCAACCTTTTCTGACCACTCACCACCATCTTAGTGAAACTATTACTGAATCTCACCGTGGCATTCCACCTGACAATTGTTTCATTAGATTAACTTTTCCTGCATCCTTCCCCTACATCACCAAGTCCTTTCTCTCTTATCTTCCATGATGCTTTCCCCAGCCTCACTTTGTTCATTTTTGCCTGTTCTGCCCTAGTTAAGAAATTGTCAAAAAGGCTTCATTCCTGCTGGTTCAACTTGGTTCTAATCCTTCAAGTTTCTGTCCTTGGCTGCAGTGAATTTCTTAGCTTCCTTTCTGCAATATCTTCTGATAACTGTGTTGTTTCCAAATGTACACCAGTTCCCAGCTCAAGCCCATCACTGTCTCTGTCAGCCTCTCTGCTGATGGAGCTTTTTCAGGCTGGTTGTTATCTAATATTGAATGAGCATACATTTCCTCAGGCTAAATACTGGGAAAACTGATGTCATTATATTTGATCACCATCTCAAATTCCTTTCCTTAGCCAATGGCACCATCCCTTTCCATGTGAGCTGATTGAGATAGAACTAGCCTGTTGTAAACTATGTGTCTTATTTAACATAGGATAAGTTTCAGATTACATATCTGCGCCATTATTATGAGTGCCTGTTTCCAATTTTGTAAAGTTGCCAGATTCAGCTTCTATCTCGCTCTACTGATTTAAATCCTTGTGTATTTTAGTCTTGACAAATCAAAGCTTTCCCGTCTGACCTCCCGTGTCCAAGTAACTGCAGAATTGAGATAATTTGACTCTTTCCTCTAAGTTGCACCTAAAAACCTAACTGTGTTATAGCGTGTTTGATCATTTGCCCTAATCTTAGTGTCAAATTTTGCTTGAAAATATATTTTTGAAATGCCTACTGCTGTTGAAGGTGCACTATAAATGCGAGTTCAAAAATGTTATAAAGACTAGAGTCATGAGGAACAGAAGCGAGTATAATGGTGCAACCCAAAGTGTTGCTCTTTCCTGGCTCCATTGTCCTGAATTCAGTGCTGCCTCTGTTTCTGATTGTGTGGACTTTGCACATTTTCCATGTAACCTGACTTTTCTCTGAGTCCTCTGATTTCCTCCCACAATCTAAACATGAGCAGTTAGTGGGTTAATTGGACACAGTAAATTACCTCTAATATACTGGCAAATCCAGAAGAATTTGGGAATATGGGAAGAATAAAATGGGATTATATCAGTGGGTGCCTGATAGTTGGCGTGGACTCGGTGGTCCATGGCTCTTTGCAGTGTGATTCTATGAGGCTGTTATGTTATGAGGACCCCATACAGTATTTAGAGCTTGCAATGCAATTCATCAAGATCTGGGCTAATCTTTTACCTCAATTTTCCTGCTGGGTCCATTTATTTCCTTGCATCCAGTTATCCATTAATCTCAGTCATACTCTAGTACTGAGCAGGCATAGCTGCCTGGTTAGAAAACTCCAAAGAATTGCAACTATCCGAGTGAAGACATTTCTCTTCATCTGCCCTCATCTTGGGACATTGGTTCGGAGGTCTAGGATTTCTTACTTAAGTAAACGGCTTCTGAGCACACTTGTACAAGTGAGATTACCTCATATTAGAAACATAGAAACATAGAAATTAGGTGCAGGAGTAGGCCATTCGGCCCTACGAGCCTGCACCGCCATTCAATATGATCATGGCTGATCATCCAACTCAGTATTCCGTACCTGCCTTCTCTCCATACCCTCTGATCCCCTTAGCCACAAGGGCCACATCTAACTCCCTCTTAAATATAGCCAATGAACTGGCCTCAACTACCCTCTGTGGCAGAGAGTTCCAGAGATTCACCACTCTCTGTGTGAAAAAAGTTTACTATATACCAATTTAGAAGAACAATTTACCATTTGCCTTCATGTACTTGCCTGCTGTACTTGTGTTTAGTTTCTGTATTTTAGTGAGCATAGCACATCATCTTAAAGCTGCTCCTCATTGAACTGTAGTTTATTCCAGTAATCATTCACTATCCTCAAAGAAAGTCTATTCCTTCTCATGTATAGTATCAAAAACCGTTTATTATTCCAGTTGTGACCTTGCCAAAACCCTGTGCACTTGCTCATAATTTTCATTTTCTCGTACTACAACTCGCAAGGAAGCATTATTTGCAACTGCCTTCCTAACTGCTTGCTGCGCTTGTATGTTTAGCTTCTGCATTTCACAACTGATCCATTATGCTCTCCGTGAGCATCATTGACGTTTTTCTCACCAATTAAAACAAAACTTATTTTTCCACTACTGAAGCGAATAATCTCACATTTTCCAGCATGTGCTGACTTGCTCAACCTGTCCATATCCTTTTCCAGATTCATTGCATCCTTCTCACAGCTCATGTTTCCGGATAGCTTTGCATGTCCCTGGATCTTGAATACGTTATGGGCCTGTCGTCTTGACTGATCCGTTAATGTAGATTGTGATCAGCTGACAGTCCAGTACTGATTCCTGTTGCGCCACTCTTGTAACCGTCTGATAATTTGAAAAAGATTGGTTCATTCCTGTTTTTGTCCTTTACCCACTACTCTATCCACTCTGCCAATGTGCAACCCCAACCCACACAAACCCTTATCTTGTGCACAACATTTTATGTGGTATCTTATCAATTGTTGCCTTTAAGTCCAGAGACACCACATCCTCTGCTTTCCCATTTAGTTACCCTGCTAGTTACGTGTCCAAAAACTCAATCGCATTTGCCAAACAATTTTCTTTCGATAAACCTGTCATTGAGTTTGCTGAATCATATGGCTGAGTGCTATAGCTTGTTTCTACATCCTTAACTGATTCTAGATTTTTTTTTTTTCTAAAACTGACATTAGGTCAACTGGTCTTTGTTTGTTTGCTCCCTCTCCCTTTTCGCCTCTCCCCTAAGTAATCGTTACTATTTTCAGCACAGAACAGAGCCTCCTTTTCATAGTTAATTTTTAAATAAACTTCCTCCAGTTGCAAAAGTATAATAAACAATCTTGCAATCCATTTTTGCCAATGCATGACAATTGATGTACCAGATTGCTAGGACAGTAACAGAAAGCATAGGAGCAGAATTGCTGGAGCAGGAAGTCAAGTTAACATTTCAAATCATCAGCCTTTCATCAGAACTGTATTGTGGAAAGAATAGCATTTGGTTGGTAATAATACTTGGTTTCTTTTCATTGCACCATTTATCTCTGAAGACATGGATAAACGGAACATATTCTTCTGTGGCTATATGGCTACAAAGAAAAGAGTAACAGATTAACGAAAATGAATAGTTCTGCAAAATTATTCACTCGAGTGGTATCTGTTCATATTGGTGCTTTTCAATTGTTCCAGACCTTTTGTTTCATCAGCTTCACTGCCTCGTGCTAAGAAATATTTGGGGATATTTGAATACTACTTCACTTCATTGCGGTGTCATTTAACAGGCCTTAGACATTTCTTCCAGGCAATCCTATGACAAAGTGTTCGTAAAATATGCAACACTGCGTTAAGCAAGGATGATTAGTTTTAGTGAACCTGCCAAGATTGTGAGAGATTCAGATCAAATCGGTCTGGATTATGTTTGACGACACTGCCAGCTGCCAGAGGATAGTCTGCCAGACAGTAATATTCACTGGAAACTTGACTACCCTAGTGGATCATTAAAATTAATGAAAAGATCAGACTTCTCTAAACACTGCTTGGCACAGCCATTTTAAATCTGATTCCAATGAATATGCACCTAATCACAAAAAAAACGGACATCACTTTATATATTTTTCTTGGTTATTGTTGCAACGTGTCCTTGCATTTAACTTCCAGATGGGTGAGTTGATGCTTTAAACGCAATGATTTTCACAAATTGAAATCCATCTATCGCGAGTATTTTAATTACATTGTTTGCATTTTGTAAGTCCAAAATTAGAGTGTTACATATTCTCAGGCGTGATTGCTGTCTGTAATTAACATTTCCTGAAAGAGTAAACTTGGCTTGAGAGAGGATGACAATTCAGCAAGGTGTCTTTTGGATCCAGCTGTAAAAATGCTCTTATCAATTTATTTCCCAGAGTTGGTGAATTGGTTTAACCTCTTCATATGGCCTAACAGAGTTGTGGGAGATGGGGGGGGGGGGGGGGGGGGGGATATGTTTAATAACACAGCTTTGAGTCATAGAGTCATGCAGCACTGAAGCAGGCCCTTCAGCCCGACTGATCTATGCAGACCAAGATGCCCTAACTAAGCTAGTCCCACTTGTTTGCGTTTGGCCCATATCGCTCCAGACTGGCCGGGAAGCTACTGGAATTGGGGCTCAACACCTCCCTGTGTGCCTGGATCCTGGACTTTCTCACCGCCAGGCCCCAGGTAGTCAAGATGGGAGGGAACACATCGAAGTCCCTCACCCTGAGCACAGGATCGCCCCAGGGTTGCGTCCTCAGCCCCCTATTGTACTCCCTGTACACACATGACTGTGTGGCTAGGTTCAGCACCAATTCAATAATTAAGTTTGCTGATGACACTGTGGTGGTGGGCCTGATCTCAGACAACGATGAGAGGGCCTACCGGGAGGAGGTGGCTGATCTAGCACTCTGGTGCCAGGAGAACAGCCTCCTCTTGAACATCAAAAAAACGAAGGAGCTGATCATGGACTTTAGGAGGGCACATCATCCGAGGACGTACACTCCATTGAGTATAAATGGTGATCCTGTGGATAGGGTGAACTGTTTTAAATATCTGGGAGTCCACATCTCTGAGGATATGACATGGTCATCACACGCCTCAGCACTGGTGAGTAAGGCAAGGCAGCGCCTTTACCACCTCAGGCAATTGCGGAAATTCAGAGTGTCTCTGAGGATCCTCCAGTGCTTCTACGCAGCAGCAGTGGAAAGCATCTTGTCCGGGAACATTACCATCTGGTTTGGGAATTGCTCTGCCAAGGACAAGAAGGCTCTGCAGAGAGTAGTGCGTTCGGCCGAACGCACTATGGGAACTTCACTCACCCCCCTGCAGGAACTATACAACAAGAGGTGCAACTCCAGAGCAAACAAAATTATGAGAGACCTCTTCCACCCCTGCAACAGACTGTTCCAGCCGCTGCGGTCAGGCAAACGCCTCCGTTGCCATGCAGTGAGAACGGAGAGGCTGAGAAGGAGCTTCTTCCCAGAGGCAATTCGGACTGTAAACGCCTTTCTCACCAGGGACTAACTGTACAGAACGTTTTTCCTTCTATTATTTATTACGTAAAATAATATGTGTGTTATGATTGTGTTTATAATTTGTTTGGTTGTTTTGTTGTTCCGTGAGCATTGCCACTTTCATTTCACTGCACATCTCGTATGTGTATGTGACAAATAAACTTGACTTGACTTGACTTGACTTGACTTTAAACATGAATAATGCAAATATGTACCTTACATGATTTTTCAATTTTGATGATAGGGTTGTTGTTAAAAAGCAAATGTAAAAATTCTAACACCCCTTAGGTGCTGATTCTGGTATGGGATATCCCGATTAACAAAATGCACGGCCTATATTTTTGTGAGGAGAATCATAGTTCGACAGATAGGATTATTTCCCTAGCTCATTGTCATGTTGCAAGGTACTATTGTCAATTTAAAAGGTCCGGATGCAAGAACGCAAGAAAATAAGAGCAGAAGAAGGCCATCAGACCCCTCTTTGGTACGCCACCATTCAAAATGATCATGGCTGATCTCTCAATAATTGGCCATGCTTCAATTATTTATCTATCTCCACGTTTACTATTTCTAATGGTCCAGTCTCTACTTTTTCTGGGAGCAAATTCCAGAGATTCATAACTGTGAGGGATGAAATTTCTACATGCTACTGTTTCACATGACCAGCCCTTCATCTTGCAACGATGCCCCCCATGTTCAAGTCTCTCACAATGGTGGAAACATCTCAACATCCACACTATCAAGCTGTACCTGTAGGATCTTATATGTTCAAACACCAATGAATACTGACCCAAACTGTCTAGACCTCCTTGTTAGTTAACGGTCTCATTCCAGGAATTAGCCTAGTAAATCTCTTTTGGATTATTCAAATGCTTCTGTATCGTTTTGATACATAAGGGGACCAAAAGTGTGTGCAGTACTCCAATGTAGCCTCACCAACAATCGACATTTGAAACAAAACCTCCCTATTTTTAAACTCTGGTCTGTTGGGGAAATAGCCAAAATACTGTTTGGCGCCTTAACTATTTCTTGGACCTGACTGCTAATTTTTTTGTGATTCATGTACTAGAACTCATAACTTTCTTTGCACTTCATTAATATGTAGTCTCTTTCCATTTGGATAATCTGCCTTTTCTTCCCACCGAAATGCATGACCTTGTACTTCTCTGGCTGTGTTTGTACATCAGTCACGGAAAATAAGCATAGTACAGCAGGCAGTGAAGCACATTGTCCTTCGTTGCGAGAGGATTTGAATTTAGGAGCAAGGTCCTACTGCAGTTGCACAGGACCCTGGTGAGACTGCACCTGGAGTATCATGTGCAATTTTGGTCTCCTAATTTGAGGAAGGACATTATTGCTATTGAGGGTGTTCGGCGTAGGTTCACCAGGTTAATTCCCGGGATGGCGGGACTGACATATGGTGAAAGAATGGGTCGACTGGGCTTGTATTCACTGGAATTTAGGATGAGAGGGGATGTTATAGAAACATATACAATTCTTAGAGGATTGGACAGGGTAGATGCAGGAAAAATATTCCTGATGTTGGGAGAGTCCAGAACCAGTGGTCACAGTTTAAGAATGAGGGGTAGGCCATTTAGAACTGAGATGAGGAAACACTGTTTCGCCCAAAGAAATGTGAATCTGTGGAATTCTCTGCCACAGAAGCAAGTGGACGGCAATTCACTGGATCTTTTCAAGAGAGTTAGATTTAGCTCTTGGGGCTAACGGAATCAAGGGATATGGGGTAAAGCCGGAACGAGGTACTGATTTTGGATGATCAGCCATGATCATATTGAATGGCGGTGCTGGCTTGAAGGGCCGAATGGCCTACTCCTCTACATTAAATTCTATTTGCCTGGTTTGCAGCTAAGCAATCAATCTATCTATATCCTGTTGCAGAATCACAATGTCCTCATCACAACGTACTTATCCACCTCCTTTCATATCATCTGCAACTTGAAAGCCTTGTATTTTGTTCCCTCTAGATTGCTAATGTAAGTAGTAATCATTTGAAGACCAAGTAGT
This sequence comes from Leucoraja erinaceus, assembly GCF_028641065.1. Classification (NCBI taxonomy): domain Eukaryota; kingdom Metazoa; phylum Chordata; class Chondrichthyes; order Rajiformes; family Rajidae; genus Leucoraja; species Leucoraja erinaceus. Next base: position 19,654,992 of record NC_073406.1, on the reverse strand, counting down.
GAACCTTGAGATACTCCTTCCTGGCTGAAAAAACAACATATCTTCCAATTCAGTTTTCTGCGCGACAGTCAGTTTTCATTTCATGCCAATTCACTTCTTTTAATACCACGAGGTTTTATTTATGCACTCACATCATGAGTTTAGTGGTACAGCATGGAAACAAGTCCACGCTGACCAGCGATCACCCGTACACTAGTTCTATCCTACACATTAGAGACAATTTGCAGAAGCCAAGTAACCTACAAACCTGCACATCTTTGGAATGTGGGGGGGAAACTGGAGCACCCAGAGAAAACGCATGTGGTCATTGGGAAAACGTACTAACTCCGTACAATGCCCATAGTCATGATCGAACCCTTGTCTCTGACTCCGAGGCACCTTTTCAAATGAATTATGAAAATCTAAATGTACTACCTAATCAGGTTTTTCCTTTATCATCTTGCCCTGTCCACATGTTGACAAAGTTTGATTATATTAAGCTTTCTAAAACAATTAGTTATTCCCTATTTTATTCTTGCACCTTGCCAACAATGGGTGCTAAACCTCCCGGCCAACAGTGCTATTCTTTCTTCTTCCCTTTTTTGAACAAGGAGTCACATTGGGTGTTTTCTAATCTTCCTCCTGGAATTTAGTAATTTTTGATAAATTTCAACCAATGAGTCCACTCTCTCTGCAGCCATTTCATTCAATTCTCTGTAACAACTTTGGAATACTTGTTTTTCAGTAGTGTAGTGCAAAAGTCTTGAACTAATGCCAGTAAATGTACTCTGAGGCTGTGTTCAGTGGGATATAGGCACAAGGAACTGCTAGTTTACAAAGACGACAAATTAGTAAAGTAACTCCACAGGTCAGACGGCATCTCTGGAGAACATAGATAGGCAATGTTTTGGATCGAAGGGTCCCAACCCGAAAATTTGCCTATCCATATTCTCCAGAGATATTGCCCGACCACTGAGTTACTCCAGCACCTTGTCTATTTTTCTGGGGTGAGTGGGCATGTTCAACAGCTTCATTTATTTCTATGGAGTGGGACGGAGTGGAGAGGCAAGTTACAGGTAATTAATGGGGTTTTCAATTAATTAAATTAACACATCTATTTCATTTTTTTAAACTCTTAACTGGTTGAGTTTCTAAATATTGTCCATTTTGCAAGATTATTAATAGTTTTTAATATCTGTGTATGTCAGAGACATGAACAGATAGTCATCATCCTTGATTGTTTGGACAGCTGGTAAGCCTTGTACGAAGCTCAGCTATCTGTCAGAGCATTTCTCTGGGTAACCATTCATGGCTACGAGGGCATGAGCTTTACTGATAACAATAGAACCAGCTTTATGGACTACTTAGCTACGGATTTATCAGCTCCACCCTAAGTGTAGATTTAGGAGATGGAGAAATGGCATGTGTCGGAACATCGACGCAGCCAGGAAACTCCAGGCCAGTGTAATTGTGCATCTAGTCACATAAGTGAAGTAAATGTAATATGAAACTGAATCCTAGAGTCACTTAGTTGCATTTACATTCCAGTTCTTGACATTTAAAATTGCTGCACAGTAAATGGATCACTACTATTCCTGAGCTCGTGAAAGGGATGTATTTGTGGAAAATGTTTGTTTAAACAATATCTCATATATTGAAATAGCTGGTCAAAATGTATGAGGGGCGTTCCAGTCCAATGTAGCTCTAATAAGAAGATAGCACTGTCTAGTGAAGCATAACTAAATCAAGTCAGGTTGATTGTAATATGCTCAAGCACAGTGAGGTACAGGTACAATGAAAAATACTTTTTGCAGCAGCATCACGGGCACTTGAATTCAGACAAGCAAACTACAACAAATTATATATAAATTACACAAAATTTATAACGATAAGAAGACTGCAAAAAAGTCTAGTCCAAAACATAATTCGAAAAAAAACATTTGCAATTGTGCAAGAGGTCGACCATAGTGTTATATTGTTGAAGTAGGATTACGGCTGTGCCGGTTAGTTCAAAACCTGATGGCTATTTGAAAGTAGCAGTTCCTGAACATGGTAGTGTGGGACTTGAGGTTTCTGTTCCTCCTGCCCAATGGTTGCAGTGAGAAGAGGGCATTGCTGGGGATCATTGATGATCGATGGCACATCACGTAGATGCTATCGATGGAGAGGAGGACTGTGCCTGTGGTGGACTGGGCTGTGTTTGTCACTCCACAGACTCTTGTGTTCCTCTGTGTTGGACCTGTCATATCAGGCTATGATGTAACCAGACGGGATAATTTTGACCATACATTATTAGAAATTTGTTAGCATATTCGGAGACATGTTGCATCTCTTTAAACTTCTACGAAAGTAGCGGCACAGGCATACCTCCCATGTGATTACATCTATATAAATCGTGAAATTACTTTATACGTGTCAGATGTCATTACTTTCCATATCTGGTGCAAAGGCTCTGGAAGAGTTTTCATGCATCTTTAACTAATAAAGCACACGTTTATTCATCCCAGTATATTTTGTTTGTTTATGCTCAACAGCCAGTACATATTGAAATACTTAAAATGCATAACAAAGTTGTTTCCATGGTTGGATGTACAAAACATTTATATTTAACCTTTATACAAATGCTGTAATAATACAGACGCATAATGTGAAAATAGGTTTATAAACATAAACATTATGTAGAAATGTGACTAAAAACACTTATGGAAGTTTTACAAGATACATTTCTGATTTTTATTTTTAGATATTTTTGAAACGTAACTTATGGAATTAATTTGTTCAACTCAGAATGTTAACCAGAATGTCTCCACATTCCATACCATTCAGAAAATTCTACCAAGTTATTGTTCAAGCAATGTAATCTGATCTTTGCATTCCATGTAGAAATCCAAACCTTGCAGTTTTGCTGTTGAATTAATAGACCTTATTATGTAATAATGGTAAGGACAGCATTTTCGCATGCATGGAAAGTTGTGATGTCGTCAGTGTTTGGCTTTCATTATGGAACATGCCTTTTCCATGAAATTGCTTTCCAGCAAAAAAGTAGATTTTTTCAGGAATTGCAGGCGAGGTGATAAGGGATAAAATAGAATCATGACAAATGGGATCAGTAAATATCCTGGTATTTGTGTTATACAACTCTTTAACTGTCAGTTTCCTCTTTTTTTTAGGGGAAAACCCTAATGTATTGAAATTCTAGTTAACTTTATGCAGCAACTTACAGTTATTCAGCTTCAAACGACAGTTTCTATAATCAACAGAAGCAGTTTTCAATCAGAGTTTTTAAAACGCATTCAGAATGATTGTATAACAGTGAGTATAACAAGAAAATAGTAGGCCGACAGGCCCTTCAAGCCTGCCTTGCTGTTTAATATGATCATGGCTGATCAACTTTGGCCATTTCTCCACACCTCACCAGTCGTTGATTTATTAAATATTTATCCACCTTCACCTTAAATACTTCTGTTGATCCAGCTTCCACCATCTGCCAAGGCAGAGAATTCTTAAGATTCGCCACTCTATCTGAGAAGAAATTCCAACATACCTTAGTTTTAAATGTCTGGCCCTTATCTTCTAGTTATGTTCCTTTACCAAGGATCCCATTCTTATGTAAGACAGGATTGCACAAACACTAGATTACTACATTCAGCTTGAAAAAGCTGGCTGATTCAGTCAAGAGATTTCAAACATCTAGTTCATTCCTTTATAAGAGCATACAAAAACATTTTCTTTGGCTTCACTTATTGCATCTTTGTCTAAAGTTCAATAACGCTTCACTTTCAATTAATTATTTTGGAAATGAGAATTGTCATGCTGATAAATGTAGCAGCCATTTTATATTTTGCAGTGTTCCACAAGCAGTTGCGAGAAAACTAGTCAATCTAATTGGTGTTTGTTTGTGGGTAGAATGTTGGAAAAATTCCATGGAATTTTTAATGCTCTCAAGAAAATCTTGTTTAACTTGTCCTCCAGAGTGTGACATTTCTGACAATGTGATGCACCAATGGGATGTCCTGGAATGACACTTGAACCCATTACCTACCAAGTCAGGCAACAATGTTACCAAGCTGACTTTAAGCATAAGTGACAGCGCAGCACTATTGATCTGAAACATTATTGAAACCAAGCTCTCTTTTCCTCCACTTATTTTGTGTGACACGGAATCAAATAGACCTCCAGATCATATTTTAGCCTAGTTGGAATTGGGACGGATGTAAATAACTAAATCAATACATAAATTTACAGAAACGATCAATGACAGGATTGGTCTCATTAGCAATGTGGTACTGCAGATAGTTGATACAATGGAATATTGGACGACACCTTTTTGCCTTTTAGTCTGCTGAGTTTTAATCTTTGTCAGTATTGCAGCTGAAAGAAAGTGATGTATTTTATTTATCAATACAGAGGAAGGGAAAGGCAGAATGTCTATTGGGTATCATTGTATAAGTATGATTGATCCAAACCTTTCTTACGGCTGATAGTTACTTGGTGTGAGAGAAAATCAAAGCTGTTAACTTAAATGTTTTTAAGATATAATGCCACAAAGGCACATCTTCTGGTTTGGTAGCATCTACATTTTTTCAATGCTACTTCAACTAATCACCCTGGCTAAGCAAATATTATCAAATGCACTGTGGACATAATTTTGTAATCTGTGTCTCTCTTTCTTTTCTAGCCGTTCCTAACATTCTGGGGTTATTGGAGTGGCAGGATTTTTTCTGGAGTTGAGCATCAAATTCAGAAGACTGAAGCCCAGGCTTACTGTCTACCTTTCACGGAGGCCAAGCCGTGAGAGGACAGAGGAAGGAACGTGGCGAATCATGACAGCAGATAAAGAGCGAGATCGCGATCGGGATAAGGAGAGAGATAGAAGAGATAAACGGGAGAGCGAACATTCTAGGCCACGGCGCAGTTGTACTTTGGAAGGAGGTGCCAAGAATTATGCTGAAAGTGACCATACGGAAGATGAAGAAAATGACAAAGACAGTGCGACAAATGAGGATGCTGGAAAGAAATCAAAAATAAAGAAACCGCCTAAAAAGAAATCACGCTACGAGAGAGCAGAGACTGGTGATATAACTTCATTTGTAACAGAGGACGATGTTGTCTACAGGCCTGGAGGCAAGTAGTATTTCATGATTGATTTTCCATATGGTATTTAAAAAGACATCAATGAATGCCAAGCTTAAAGGGGCAGTGCTGTCAAGGGGTTCAGATTACACAATAAATGTTGGATAATCAAGCTTTGATGGTCATTTGAATGCCTGAATTTAACTTTATGGCTTTAAGCCTGTGAGATGCGGCTATGTTACTTTAATAATAGCTGTGATGATGACTCTGCCCCCTGCAGTGACATGTAATAATGATTTTGCCACAGATGTAATAATTGACAATTATTTGCAATTTAATCAATTATTTTGAAATTTGAATCTCAAAACTTTGCAGTATATAATGATTCAATGACAATCGACGATTAGTTTTCCTCAAGCAGTCTTAAAACATAATACAGTAAATTGTCATTTGGCTGAACATCAGCAAATCGTACTACATCACATTTTGATGGCACATGAAGAGATAGGGCCAGAGATCTTTTACAGGTACTTTCGCAACATTTAAGAAACATTTAGACAGGTACATGGATAGGACAGGTTTAGAGGGATATGGCCCAAACGGAGGTAGGTGGGACTTGTCTACCTAGGACATGTTGGGTCGGTGTGGGCAAATTAGGCCGGGGCCAATTTTCACACTGTATGACTCTATGACCATATTAATTTCAAATTCAGTCATGTAAAGAGGATTGATATTTTTTGCTTGAAACTGATTTTTTTCCCTGGCATGCTTGATGCAAACATTTTTCCTTTTCCTGTCTGCTAAATTGTTTTAAGTTTATTGTGGGAAAAAAAGTATGTTGCGTTTTTAAGATGATAGTTCCATATTTTAAAATATTTTTGAGTTATTTGCTCATTGGAGTAATAACAGAAGCAACATGGGTCAGAATTCATAAAATAAATTGCACAGTTGTGATAGCACAGCTAAATGCAGAATAAACTTCTTCAAACTCCCTGAACAACTAGGTTAATTCCATTCACTGGTATGAAATTCATGTTTTTCCCCACTATTGAACCTGTGTCTCTGAGTAAATATCAATTATCTGTAAGCTGTGGATCTACATCAGTGGCGTCAAGGAGTCAAATTTGTTGAAGCATTTTTCCCCCTAGTTTTATACTTCTGAAGTAATGTTCTTGTGATGGGAAAGGATAGAAAATACCTTTTGCGATGCTTCTAAGTTTCTATTTTAAATAAGGAATAATCAGCTAATTTGGCTTTAGGAATTGTCATAGCTGAGCATAATTTAGTGCACATCCATCTGCCCCTTTCCACAAGAAATGTTAGCCAAGAATTAGGTGTGGTGGGGGAGAGGTGGGACTGCCTGATTTAGCTTACAGACACCGAATGTTTCATCAATGGTCCTGCTGCTCCCAGGTTTGAGTTTAGAAAAAACATGATGGTTACTTTTTAGGGTTTCTTTTTTTGTTTGCAATGAGTAATCGTGTTAACGGCAGAGTTTTCTTATTCTGCAGTTCTCGCATATTTTCATTGGAACAGATGCACTGTAATCAAAAGCTGCAGGTTATTGCCTTTGATAAGGGCCTTGACTTGTATCCTACAGCAAGGACAGATTTATGCATGTTGTTCTGAAATTATATGGTACTGTTTAAAAACTTTAAACACCAAAGGAAGTTTAGAAATAACACCCGGGCTCCCATTACATCCATAGCAGACTTTAATTTAGAAAGTATCTCAATCAATTGAGAACCTTCTGGTGAAAGGTCATTGATGAGAATTGTAAAGGGTATTTTTCTCCACAGATACTGCCTGATGTGATGCTTCCCAGCATTTTCTGTTTTTTATTTGGAGAAGTCCTGTGAATTGCAAATGGTTAAAGTGCTAATACTCAACAAAGCTCTATGTTCTTGATTGTAGTGCTGTCTGTCTGTGACCTGTTGCTGTTTCAATACTGGCTGGGTATTATAAATACTCCTAGAAATAGATATCTCCAATGCATGCTGAAATACAGCAACAAGTCGTGATCGCCAGCGCAGACGGCTGTCAGTAACAATAAATGGAAAGACAAAATGGAAAGCTAAGAAAAAATAAGAAAAAATGGAAAAGTTGAAGCCGGTTTACTTACAGTTACAGTGATGGTGCCATGAGAGGAGATTTATGCACCTTGCAAGCTCGTTTGATTGGCTGTCGCTTTGATTCACAGTGCAGCAAATACCAATGGCATCCACATTTATTTTCCCTTGCTCACATTTTAACATGCTTAACTGTAGAGATCATAAGACCATGATCATTTACAAAAAAGAGGAAGTTTATAAACTATATTTTGGAGTAATGGCATATGCTTAAAGGGGTCTTCGGTCAAGGGAATGAGATAAACAAAGAAACATGTTTTTAGCCCTGTGCTAATTAGGTTAGTGTTTAACCACATGGATCAGGTTTTGGAGGTGTCAGGTGTAGTAAAGTCATATTCAGCTGATGGCACCCAGCTCTTAAAGTTGATAAGAACGAATAGCTCTAACATTTTGTCAATCCATTTTAACTCCAATACGCGGACTTTACATACCAGCATCTGTGCAAATGAATTGGAGTGTTCCGATACCAATGAAGCAGCAAGTCAAGATAAGTTGTTGTTTGGCATTGATCAATTGTAAGATACATGCAACACCCAAATTGCTGCAGCTAGTTACTTTCTCGGTACCTTCTGTCATGTTAAATGCTGTAAATTGAACCATGACTGGTTCTGGTGTGTCAAAGGCACAAGTTGTTGAGGCAGGCACGAGGGACTAGAAATGCTGGCATCTGCAGCGAAAAAAGGAGAGCAATGGAACAACTTAGAAGGTTGGACAAGATACAAGATACGTTTATTTGTCAGCATCTGTGAAGAGAAATGGCTAGTCGATGTTTTGGGCCACGACCCTTCACTTAGACTGAAATAGCAGAGGGAAAATGCCAGTTTAAAGAGTTGGTGGGGAGGGTTACCTAATGGCGCAATCATCTATGTCTCCAATGCATATGTGCAGCCTTTTTTGTTGATTGTGGAGAAAAGTGTTTTAAGACCAAAAATCTAACCCTAAGCTTGTGATCTACCAAGCAGGAGTGTTCTTTACCCTTCTGTTAGGTGGACTACAAGTTTGGAAGCAAAAGTGTCATCATTTATTTCTGTAAATGTCTCAAAATCCATTGGCAGGATAAGGCTACTACTTAATCCCTTGGTCTGCAGAATACATTTCTGTCATTTCAATTCTGAGGTGACTACCGCTGGGGCAGGTGGGAAGTAGTATGGAAGGTAGAGCATTGGACTTCTTCATGCTCCTGACAAACAGACTTGATTTTCTTTTTCCCAGTACCTTCTCTGGCTTGGTCAACATGGACCAGGATTCTCAGGAGTTTGTGAGGATGTTAACCTATGCAGGGAAACCTCGAGAACATCCTTGAACTGTGTCCTCCGTCCTCCTAAATGGTAACTGTGATGGAACTCAAAGTTGGGTGCCTGTTTCAAGAGTCTTGGATTGTTGTGCAAACAACGTGATATGCTCATCAGAAGCAGCTGAGTGTAATCTAAAACTTGTTACTGGGAATTTGGCCAGAAAAGGATTCTGACGTTAGTTAGCGTATCCTGTGAATAGATTTGGAGATATTGGGAGTTTGGATGAAATTTCCAGTGGTTTGATTTGTATGATGTGTCTAACCACATTCCCAGAACAAGCACTCTAGCCCCAGCTCCATAAGGACAAGGCATTTCCAGGTGGAGAATGCACTTTGAGGATGTTCTCAAAGACTCCATGAAAAAGAATGATCACCTCTGACAAGGGAATCTCTGGTCTCTAACCACTCAAGGTGGAAAACACCGAATATCCCCAGTCTCTTTGATGAGAACACATGGAGGCCATGCACTTATAGTGGAAGGGGTTCACACCATCCCAAACAACCCATTACTTTTCAACTATATTAGAAAATAAAGAATGGAAGCAAGCCGCCCTTGATCCTGACAATTGTGTTAGTTAGCGTTTCTCACCCTTGCGGAGCCCTTGAAATAATTTTCATGTCTCAGGGAACCCCTACATAAAAACTATTATATACCTTTATTAATCTCTTTCTTTCTTTCATAAACTTAAAGTTCATAAGGCAAATATAATATTTTTCTGATAACTGGTTTAAGTTTATTGACTGCAAAAAAATAACTGAAATCAAACTGCTTGTTCAAGAGACCTCATGAGGAGGTTTTAATTCACACAAAAAATAAACATAAATAACCAACATCATAAATGAGTCATGATGATAACCAAATCCGTCATGTACAGCTCCTGTCCACTGCCCACTAAAGGCCGTTTCACACTGGCGCCGTATAGATGTCGCTAAATATATTCCCTATGATTATTATACTTTTAAATTATATAACAGGTTGAAGACTTTATTATAAAAAACAAGAATTTTCCAAGAATATGCTGTACATGTATAATAAAATTATGAATATGAAATTAAACCCAAAAATTACTCAAATGCATTTACATATGATTAGCCTATTTATCACTATTTCTCTCTGAACCCCTAACGACCTCTTGCGGAACACTAACGTTACAGGGATCACCAGATGAGAAACGCTGGTCGAAGTGGTTAAACACTTTAGTCATCTTTATTTCATTATTTAATCGTTTATTTATTTTGGGATTGTCACTACATTTGAACAACTATCCTCTGGTGAATCTTCTCTATGATTTTGTTCAGGGATGTCGCATTCCAGAGGGAAGTCAGCAGTAGGCCTCCGTGTACAAGGGTTTTATCTTCCATGTTGTTATCAGTTGGCTTTGCTGATTGGTATTAATATGACTGGAAAAGCAGCGGTGAAATCGTAAAATTTTAATGAAATGTCATTGTGTCTCAAGCGAAATGCTTTCCATTATCAACTCAAATTATCCCACCTATAAGGTTTAATGTTTGCATTGACTTGATTGGAAATGATCTTTTCAAGCTGAATGTGTAAGAAAGAACTGCAGATGCTGGAAAAATCTAAGGTAGACAAAAATGCTGGAGAAACTCAGCAGGTGAGGCAGCATCTATGGACCGAAGCAATAGGTGACTTCGGATCGAGACCCTTCTTCAAATTGATTTTGGGGGGGAGGGGGGAGGGGAGGGAAGAAGAAAGGAAGAGGCGGAGACGGTAGGCTGTGGGAGAGCTGGGAAGGGGAGGGGAAAGGAGGGAGAAAGCAAGGATTACCTGAAATTGGAGGAGTCAATGTTCATACCGCTGGGGTGTAAACTGCCCAAGCGAAATATGAGGTACTGCTCCTCCAATTTGCGGTGGGACTCACTCTGGCCGCGGAGGAGGTCCAGGACAGAAAGGTCGGATTCGGAATGGGAGGGGGAGTTGAAGTGCTGGGCCACCAGGCGAACCGAGTGGAGGTGTTGGGCGAAACGATCACCAAGCCTACACTTGGTCTCACCGATGTTGAGCAGCTGACACCTAGAGCAGCGGATGCAATTGTTGCAGAGTGAATATAGGTTGTTTTCAGGCTGAATACACATTTAAAATAACAGTGAATATTTGATTGTCATCTTAATATTAGCAGCTGAGTACAAAATGCACTAATTTCACATGAGTTACAGAAATCTAGTTGACAACGAAATGGCAATCATTGAGCAATCAGTGAACCTTGTATTGTACTGCAAAAATGGCTGACCACTTGGGCTATTTCATTGGTTAACATCTATACTTGATGGATGAAAATCTACCTCGTGGAAGTGAATTCATTGTCTGAAAGGGAAAGTGCACAAAGGCATTTATACCACTATATGCCATCTTATTAGGTCACCTTAATCCAAGGAGCAAGCATGACCCGACAAGATAAACATGAATCACTAAAGGGCTCTCCAAATTACTATGGTCAAACATAGCCGGAATGCTTATCCTATATATACCCAGGAGAAAAAATTAATAAATCATGATTTGGACTCTGACATTTTTTCTGTAGAGTCACAATTTTGCCACTTCCAGAAGCAGCTGTATGCAGCAACTGTTAAAATTGTTTTGTATGGCTAAAATGTACACATTGAGCAACTATTATTCCGTTTGAAGAACAAATTAAGCATGCAAAGAATTTCGGCCTTCTCAGATCACGTCTTGGATCTCTAGTCAGAAAAGGGAATGAATTTTGTAAGATTTTGGAGGTAATGTTTTTTTATAAATTTCTCTCTGTGTCTTGTATCCTGCATCAGCATAATTAGAAAATGGTTTGTGAATCTTCTATTTTGGGGGATCTGGACTGCTTCACTGGCTGAGCAGTTTAAAATAGAATCATATGTTGTGTAAGATCATCAGCAAATATCCTTCTGATGATGGGATAGAAGGAAGATTATTGATGAATCAGATGATGCCGATTGCTTTTTCCAGATAGATGTCTGTTTTAACAGAACTGAGTTGGCTAGAGCTGTAGCTTACTCTAGGGTGCATAAGGACCATAGTTGAGATGTTGAGTGATCTCTTGGCTTGTACTGCATATATTTTCCCAGTCATTTCTTGAATTTTGCGATGAATAATTTTGGGGTTCTCAAGAGGACCTTGAGATGGGTTATTGACCTGGCACTCTGACTGAGCGCATGTAAATGCCTCAGACTTGACATTAACACTTATGTTTTGCTCTGTGGTTGTTGTACATGTTAGATTATCTAGCCCCATTCACAACTAAATGTGGCGGGGTTGCAGAATTTTGGATCCATTGGATACGAGGTTGTTTAATGTAGTCTTTGGCATGTTGATTTTACTGCTTAGCGTGCCATGCATCTTCACCAGATTGTCACCTCATTTGCAAAGGCATTTGATGCTTTTCTACTCGAATTGGAAAAATAGTTGATTCTGTGGCCTGACGGTAACGATAGAGTGAGGAGTATGCCAGACCAGAAGATGACAGATTGTACTGGTGTGATTGCTGCCCTTGATTGTCCACAGTGCCACATTGCAGCCCAGTTTTCAGCTGCCAAGTTTGTTTTATCCAATTACACGATTACAGTGTCATATAATATGTTGGGGAAATATCCTGTGTGATTCAGAGATTTTGTTTCCACAAGGAATCTTTACAGTGATCATTTTTATCAATGTGATTGTAAACATGCATCAGCCACACATGGTGAGGACAAGGTTAAGTAGTTTTATGTCATAATTTAGAGGTACAAAGAAATGCAGAGGCTGGAGTCTGACCCAAAATGTTACCTGTCCATTCCCTCCACAGGTGACATTTTGTTCTGTTTTGCACCACGTTCAAGGTTTCAAGGTCAGTTTATTGTCACATGTACCAATTAAGGTACAGTGAAATTTGAGTTGCCATACAGCAATACTAAGTGAAAAGCAACAAGACACACAACCACATAAATGTTAATATAAACATCCACCACAGTAGATTCCACATTCCTCACTGTGATGGAAGGTAATAAAGTTCAATAAAGCTCCATGCCGCGGTTGAAATTCTCTCCGCGGCATGGAGCTCCTGAGTCGGCCTCTTATTACCAGAGACAGCGTTCTTCACGATGTTAAAGTCCCGCAGACTCCCGCGGTTTGGAGCACCCGTTGGTCTCTTGGAAAGGCCGTCAACTCCACAATGTGCAGACGGAGATACTATATGGAAAAAAATTGCATCTCCCCCAACCCCCCCACTCCTACCCCTCACATAAAACAAACCAAGGAACACTTGATGTTAATACATACTAAAAATAACAAAAAAAGAAAAAAGGATAGATGGACTGTTGGCGAGGCAGCAACTGCTGGCGGCGCAACCCAGTCTATTGTGTCTTGTCTTGGTTCACCCTACCTTCTGCCAATATAATTTGGCAACTGTGTCCTTCAGGGTCTGAAGAAGGGTCTCGACCCAAAACGTCACCCATTCCTTTTTGGCTGACTGTCTGGCTGAGTTACTCCAACATTTTGTGCCTTTCTTCAGGGTTCAGTTAGCTTTGCCATTGGTAATGTAACCAAGCTACTTTTGTTGATAAACGTTGAAGCCTGTCATGCAGATCATGTTCTAATGGGTTGCCTCAGGGGTTGGCAACCTACGGCCCTCGGGCCGAATGCGGCCCGTAACCCGAAATCATCAGGCCCGCAGGCGGATTTTCTTTTTTGTAATCATCCAGTCCGCAGACTTCCATCATCTCCGTTACCTGGTCCGAGGCTGCGGCGGCTGAAGGACGCAAGGCGGGCTGCGTTGGCGGAGGTGCCGAGCTCTGGCTGTCCCGCATCCTGCGCAAAGCCACAGGCACGGCCGCGTATCTTCTGTGTCTGGGCTTCACTGTCGGGGTCAGAGTTGTCAATAGGCTGGGGACGAGTGAGTGTATTTGAGCCACCGCCTTCTGGACAGAGTCAAGGCAATGGTCCGTAGGTACACCATGTTCGTGAGCGCCCGTACCTAGGGGCGAGTGCTCTGGGTGGCGTCCTCGAAAGGGTGGGATCTATGTGAACACGTGATAGATGTGGCACGCCATCTGCTCAGTCATGCGTCCTATCCCCTATGCAGAACACCTGTTCTAAGCCCTTGCAATTTTCAAAGTTCTTCCAAAGGTTCAAAATGGAGGAGACTTCCTTGACCACATTTGACCAGAAGTCTTGAGAATTAATGGGGTCCAACCTCATGTTGAGGACTCCCGGGGCATGCCTCCTGTAGTTCATGCCTCTTGTAAACCACTATGTTGCCTCTTCTGTTAGGTGTGTCTTTTAGATTGCACAGGCATTGGCATATTTCATGGCATGTATTGTAAGTCTCTCAATAAAAGTTTTTTTTAAATTGGGATTCTGCTATACAATTATCTGTTCCACTGATGGACATTGATTGAAAATGTTGACTCCTGCTCAATTAAATCAGTTCATCAATGATTGTGAGAGCATATAGAGGTAATTGATATCAGAAGCCTTCATTTGGTAGATTTCCCCTGTGTAATCCGAACTGGTGAGATGATTGTTCATAAGGAACATTGTTTCTTTCAGTAAATTGTAATTTAAATTTGATTGGGCTGTTTTCTTAGACACCTCTAAGTTGTAAAATATATGTGAACATAGATGTAAAGTTCCCACAGTAAATAACTTGTCTGATCTTTCACCAGAAGCATTCATATTTTTAAACTAATTGCCATTTCTAAATTAAACCTAATAGCGAAGAACAGCTGAAATATTTTTTTTTGTTGAAGAATAAATAAATGCATTACGCTAATAATGGGCGAATGCATGTCTGCATCTAGTTTTTAACTCGCCCAGATCTATTTCTTTGTAGAGTTCTGCTGTATGTCTCTGGTGTCTTTAAAATACAATTCTCAGTCTTTAGCTCCAACCTCTTCAATTAGCTGTGCCATTTGAACTGTAAAATGGAAGCATATTGGAAGATTTAATGTTCTTGCCCTCTTCAGTTAGCCCACAAAACGTCTTAACTACTTAAATGTCAAAATACTGTGCTGAAAATATTTAATCACATAACTTTAGATACAATATCATCAAGCTGTACAAGATATACATTGCAATGCCGTAAACAACATGCTTGTTTGGTTTTGTTCATTGCATTTTGTAATTTAAGGCTTGGATGAAGTCTGCTCTGTAGTTAAGATACCCCAGAGGTTAACATAATGAAGCTGTTCTTCAGTGTAGCTAATGTAGTATTTAAGGATGTCATGCTTACATTTTTATTTTGGTAATAATGCAAGCCTTCTTTGTCACCTTTCCTGTGATTATTTATTGGGTGATGTTATCTTGTCCACAGGGCTTGTTCTTTGATGATGATATAGTTCAGCTTCAAAATGAATACCATAATTGAACACATTTCAGAATTTATAATTAATCTAGGTCATCTTTAACCAATCTATATCCACTACTTCTGAAGCCAGTTTCAACTTTGCACTCCTTGGATGCTACCCAAACCATACCATGTTTAAAAATATATATTTTTAGATTTGATTTCATTATAAAAAAATTATCCTTTACTCAATGGACTCCATTCACCTGACCTCTGACCTATTGGTTTAAGTTAGTTTGCATCCCAGAGGGAAAAATAAACGGATTGGGGCAGGGGTTAATGATTGGGGTGGGGATACTCAATTGCAAATTACTCCTGGCCTGTTGCACCAACCATCCCAGGAAGGATCTGAAAATGTTAGAACTTTACAAGACACAGGGTAGGCTGCTCTTGGTATATTGTGGGGTCAGTTCTGATCACCACACTGTAGGAAGGATATGATTGTGCTGGAGAAAGTGCAGATGTTGGAATCTGGAGCATAAACCAATCTCCTGGAAGAACTCTGGATCAAGCAGTATCTTTGGTGGCGAAGGGATGGTCGACGTTTTGGGTTGGGATCCCTCATCAGGATCAGATTCATCAGGATGTTGGTAGATTTGAAGACTTTAGTTCCCCCCTCCCCGACAGTAGAAGTATTAAAACCAAGGGTATAGTTTTAAGGTGAGTATCTCAGGGACAAGTTATTTTTAGATGGAGTATGTTTGATATCTTGAACATGCTGCTAGTGGAGGTGGTGAATTTGGATACAATTACTATGTTTAACAGACATTTTAATAGATACCGTACTTAAATGGGCAAGGCAAAGAAGCATACGGTTCTAATGTTGGTAAACAGTGTTTGCGTAGATGGGGCAAGAAGGTTGTCATGGACACGGTGGGCCGAAGGCCCCATTTCTGCCCTGTACAAGTTTATAACTCTATAATTAAAGTAAGTTTTCCCATTGGAAATGGTTTTCCATCTTTAAAGCTAGTCCCGGTTTTCAAACCTACCTCATTGCTGACAGTGGATTTCATCTTTGGAGCTGCCACGCTACATCACTGAGTAACTATGTTTTGCACTCTGATATTTTTCTCTTTGCTCTACTTGTTGTATTTGTGTTGGCTTCATTGTATTCAAGTGTTTGTATTTGATTGGATAACACGCAAACAAAAGCTTTTCATAGCTTGTATCTCAATATACTTGACAATGCTCAACCAGTACAAAAACCAGCAGAAAGTAGGAGGTACACAAAAAGGCTGGAGAAACTCAGCGGGTGCAGCAGCATCTATGGAGCGAAGGAAATAGGCAACGTTTCGGCCCGAAACGTTGCCTATTTCCTTCGCTCCATAGATGCTGCTGCACCCGCTGAGTTTCTACTGCATTTTTGTGTACCTTCGATTTTCCAGCATCTGCAGTTCCTTCTTAAACAGCAGAAAGTAGGTATGAGTTGACAGAAATATGGTTGCTCTTTATTGGATAGCCGTTAACTCAATAGTCTCTTTATTTTAAAAAAGCTTTCAGTCAGTTTCTGTATATGTGGTTGCTGTGGTTTGCTTGCAGGTTTCCTTTCAGAGAAGTTGTAAACTTTTTTTAGAGGATGTTGTCGGCAAGAAAATTAACAACTTTTGATGACATTCAGTAGGGTATTTAAGTTGAGTGTGATGAGAAGCAAGGCTTTCCTGGCCTGACGTGGTGCTGAAATGAACAGAAAGGGGAAATCAAGTGCTGCCCGTTGATAAATTGATAGATCAGAAGGTTTGTCAGTCAGTTCTACACCGGAGATATGTGCAGAAATATCTTTACCTCATCTCCAATGCAGCACTGAAGATATGCAGTTGTTTTTTATCGGAGACCTGCCAACTGTTGGGTGGATATAAAAGATCTCTAAAGACGGATTCTGCATATCACTCCAACAAGGCAACTAAAAGAAAACAGATGATCTGACAGTTATCAAATTGCCTTTTCTGGATAGTAGCATTCGTCAAATATGCTGCTGGAGAAAATACAGTTTTACACGGGCTGCAAGGAATTGGTGTTAATCGCTTTGGGATTTCCTGAGGATGTAAAAGCTGTTTTGGTCTGCAAATCTGAAGAAGGGTCTTGACCCGAAACGTCTCCCATTCCTTCTCACCCGAGATGCAGCCTGCCCTGCTGAGCTACTCCAACATTATGTGTCTACCGTGTAAATTAGCATCTGCAGTACTTTCTCACACAAAGCTGTTTTGATGATGGTCTTCATCCATTGCTCCCCAGGTTGGACATTTTGTACATCAGGCCAGATTTACAGGCCTGGGCCAGCTGACTGGAATTATTGGGTGCTCCCATCTTTCGGACATGAATACCGATGCCCTACTTTGTTAGTTTGATGCATTCTAGGCTGCAATGGTGGCCGTCGGGCAGCCAGCAACTTGCTGAGGGAGCATCATTAGCAAATCACCTCTGAAAACTTCAATTGCTAGCTAATTCCCAGTTCCCAGAATGACTTGACTGTTAAAAATGAAGTAAACAATTAAAAAATCAGGAGTTATGCAAATTTGAAATGCCTGAAATACCCAGCCATCTATTTTGAAAATGGTATGCATGTGGAGGGAAAAAAATAATTGAAAACATTACAGTAAACCAAATCATTAAAATAAAAGCTTTCCTGGTTTAATGTGCCGTAGAACTACGGCTCTTTTGCAGACAATGGCACTGTAAATCCTGTGATGGCTTAACCCTATACATGATTTAAGAGGCAAATAATGTTTTGCCTCCCCACCCCGACATCCTCCCACGTCTCTCCTCTGTCTTATTGTAAGCCTGGAACTTCATTTGACAACGTGTTTGGGAAGTCCTGGACTTCCGTATAAACAGGCAAATAACGCCTGCACAGTTTGGATATGCTGACATTTACCAGCAAGGTCATTGATGAATCAGCAGGTCATGTCCTAGTAATAACCACTGCTGTGCGGGTTTAAACTGTCTCACTTTGCAACTAATGTGTCGTGTTTCTTAATAAAAAGAAATCCTTTTCAGTTTCTGATTACGCACGACTGCTTTGTATTTCCGTTCAATACGTTTGCGTATTGACCAGCTGCGGAGATGTGCCCGTTTGAATCTGCATAATTGCATGATTTTGCTCCGCTTTCAAAGTGGGTTTTAAATTATTTATTCAATCTCTGGTACATTTGCGCACTGTCCCTTTAATTGTCTCCTGTAGGTAACAAAGCCCCTCCAGGGACATGCATCAGATTGATTGGTTCTATTGAACATAAATCGTATTTGTGTATAACACAAAGCTTTCCTGTGTCTGGCACAGTGTCATCGCGGCTGATATTGAAATTAGAATCGTATGTAGAGGTTAAAATAAGCAAGAAGCAAAGAGGAAATGGTTTTGAAATGATTTTAAAATTAGATAAAGAGGAAGATGGGAACATTAGGGCAAGTGATTCTAAAATTAGAGAACAAAAGAAACTATTTGTAAAATAAATCGTTGCAAATGCACCAATGGAATTGGAACATTTTAATAATATTAGCAGCTTAACATTGAAGCAAAAAAAATTATCTACAGCTGCATGTACACATGTACTTATGCACAATTACTAACTCCGTATGTGCATTGTTGCTGCCAGCATGAGCAAACACTTCCTTCCGTTGGCATGCACGTACACAGACCCTGGGTGTTTCCAGATGGCAAATGCCACACGTCTTCTTCTGTAAACGTACTCTCATATTTCACCAAACCTCCATCATCCTCCAATGCCATTCATGTATTATTAAATGGGATAGATCTTAAAGCATAGCACATAGAACGGTGCACCACAGGAACAGACCTTTCGGCCCACCATGTTTGTGCCGAACACGATGACAATTTAAATATCCTCTGCCTGCATGCGATCCATACTCCTCCATCCTCTACATAGCCATGTGCCTATTTAAAAACCTTATAAATACCCCTATCGTATCTGCCTCAACCACCAACCTTGGCATCGCTTTCCAGGCATCCATCACTCTCTGTGTGCACGATACTCCAAATGCGGGCTTACCAAAGTCCTATCATGCTGCAACATGTCTTCATTGTCCTGAACAATGATGGTAAGCATACCACGTGCCTTCCTTACCACTCTACTACTTGCATTGCCGTTTTGAGAGAGTTATGCACTTGGCCCCCAAGATCCCTCTGTACATGAATGCTCTTGAGGGTCTTACTATTAACTGTATACTTTCCTGTAATATTTGACGTCCCTAAGCGCAACATCTCACACTTGTTCAGATTAAACTCTATCTGACATTTCTCCGCCCGTTTCTGTAGCTGATCTACATCCCTATGTCAGTATCTTGTTTGAAAGAAATGCGGAAGACCTGTTTCCATGTTGCATCTTTTCAATCAATCAATTAATCAATAGAATCTCTAAAGATAGACACAAAAAGCTGTAGTAACTCTTGTGGGACAGGCAACATCTCTGGCGATAAAGAATGGGTGACGTTTCGGGCCGAGACCCTTCTTCAGATAGAATCTCCTTTCTTTAAACCATTTTTTAAGATCATGCTTGGTCCTGTCCTATTCTTCATATGGATATTTCTCCTTCATATGATCGTCAAGTTCAATGTACAAGCAGATATCTCTCTGCACTGCCTCCCACCACTTCCTTGATCCTCTCCAAAGTACAATGCCACTATTCTTCTTTGATTTGTGTTACTAGATGAGCTACAATTTTCTTCCATTATTCAGGGCATTCACAGTGGCGCAGCTGTCAGAGCTGTTGCCTCTCAGTCTCAGAGATCAGTGTTCAAATTCTGACTAGGGTGCTGTCTGTGTGGAGATTGCGTATTCTCCCTTTGACCACCCGGGTTTCCTCCGGATGCTCTGGTTTCCACCCACATCCCAAAAATGTGCAGGCTTGTCGATTAATTGGCCTCTGCAAATTTCCCCATGTATAGAAAGAGTGGATGAAAACGTGGGATAACAGAGCAAATGTGAACGTGGATATTTGATGGGTCAGCAGGACTGAAGATCCTGTTTCCAAGCTGTGTCTCAATCAATCATATTCACTGGGAAGGTTTAAGCCATTGGCCTGAGCCCCTGTACACTTACGAATTCCAAACAGTTTGCAGCCTCCAGCTCGGATTAAATTGGAACGTCCCACGTCTCGATTAATCCTGAGCTGAGCTCTGACTGAATATATTTGACGGCTGCCCACCTCTTGCCTGTTTCTGAAGCGATTAGCCATACCTTTATTGCCACTAAACGTGACTACTCCAGTGCCCTTCTCATCAACCTTGCACACTCCACATTCTGCAAAGCTGACCGTGCAATAATCTTAATTCTTGATTCTTCCTTTCAAAGTGTGGTGAATGTGACCTTGTCACCACTGTAAAAGATTTAAATGTAAGGTTGTTGTCACCGGCAGAGCTATCTCAGCTGTCTTCCCATCTAGAAAACAAATGTTACTCATCCAAAGCTCTCTGCCACATCCTGGCTTTGGCTCCTCTGCTCACTAATTTATGTTGTCCACTAATTTCCTAGCGTCTCAAAATTCAAATTCTCTTTTGCATGGTCAGATTTGTCAAATGAATCACCCATCATTTACCCCTCACATTTTCAGCCTTGCAAGCATTTGGGAAGTCCAATGCCAGCTTTCTCTACACCCTGCATATCTTTAAATCTTCACCAGCCACAGTGGCTAGTGACAGACAATATTAAGCATTTAGGTTCCAGAACACTGATGTTCAGGAAAGGTCGGGAGGGAAGAAAAGAAGATAGAATGATCATATTTATTAATTGTAATGTGATTGAGCTGGACAGAAAAAATGCTATGAAGAGATCATGTGTAGATGACGTTGTTAGTATGAAGAAGGCTTCGGTGGTGGATGGAGGAAAGTTGAAAGGCTTTGGACTCATCTGCCATGTCTTCGGATGTGCTCTGGTGGTTCCGAGGTCAGCTACAAGTAGCACCCCAATGCATGGAGGCCAAGCGGTGGCTGTGGGAGGCAAGGGACGGCGTGTTCCAGCTGGGGGAATCTCATGGATCGCGCGCGGCTAGAGGCTCCACTGCCAGGTCAGGCTGGCATCTGCAATACCAACCTGGCACTTCCGCCAGGACAACGGGCCTTTAAGGCTAACTTTATTCTTTTCAGAATTTGAAAGTTGAAGGGCGCTGGAAATGTGGTGACTCTGTGGACTGTCTCGATTAAGTCTACTGGTGTCAGGCTACAATCATTACACTTTCGCTTTTATGATTGTGTTTATGTACAGTAATATTTTACTGAATTGTGTGCAAAACAAAGAATATCTGGATACATGTGACAATAAAGTAGCATTGACCCTTTAATTTTGTTTCACATTATCTATTGTCCCTTCAGGCATTAAGGTCGCAAGCTGTGAAATTGGCAACTTAAACTTCCATCCAAAAGAATTTGAGACCCTCCTTAGAACCTCCAGGTATCTCCTTTAGTTCACGCTTCTTTGTCATTAAAAACAAAAGAGCCCTTTTAAATATATTACAAAAAATGCATCCAAGTACAGTTAGGTTTAGGGTTTTGGTTTATTATTGTCACGTGTGCCAAGGTACAGTGAAAAGCTTTGTTTTTCATGCTATCCGATCAGATCAGATAATACTATAAATAAATGCATTCCAGTTAAAGTCAAGTGCAACAGCTAGAGCAAAGGGGAAGATACAGAGTGCAGAACATAGTTCTTGGCAGTGTATCAGTTCCATGGACTTCCACAATAGGGTAGAGGTGAATCGGACAATATCTTAGCTAATTGAAGGAAGCCTGATTACAAGGGAAGAAGCTGTTCCTGAGTCTGGTGGTGTGTGCTTTCAAGGTTCCGTACCATCTTCCCCATGTGAGCAGTTAAAAGAAGGAATGTTTTGTATGTTTCTATGGGATATGGGGAGAAGGCAGGCACGGGTTATTGATAGGGGACGATTAGCCATGATCGCAATGAATGGCGGTGCTGGCTGGAAGGGCAGAATGGCCTCCTACTGCACCTATTTTGACTGAGGTGGGTCAAGACTTTGATGTTGGCTGCTTTTCCGAGACAGCATGAAGTAGATGGAATCAATGGTCGGGTAGTCTGGACTGTGTGACGGACAGCGCTACATCCATAACTCTGCAATTTCTTGCAGTCTTGGGCAGAGATCCTAAACCACGTTGTGATGCAACCCGGCAGAATATTTTTTTTTCTAAGGTGCATCAGTAAAGAGTTGTGTAATTGGAGATGTGCTGAATTTTCTCAGTCTCTTAAGGAAAGAGAGGTGTTGGTGTGCCTTCTTAGCTGTCTCATCAATATAGTTTGTCCACGACAGATTGTTGTTAATATTTACGCGAAGGAACTTGGAGCTCTCAACCGTTTTGGCATGATTGATGTTGATTGGGTCATGTACTGAAATTGATAACTAGTTCCTTTATCTTGCTGACATTGAGAGACAGGTTGTTGTTCAGACATCAAGTTACAAAGTTCTCTATTTTGTCCCAGTACTCTGTCTCATCATTGTTCACGATCCGGCCTACCACAGTTGTGTTGTTAATACTTTTAACAAAGTACCGGTCCACTACCAATATTCTGGTAACTGGTTGTCCGGCACCTCCTTTAACCTGGCTCCGAGGCTGGCCATGTTAGCAGTATTGTTGAACTCCTCTCTGAGGCCTTGACTTCTGTTCGGGCTGCAAAACATATAATCCAGAAAGCCTCTGGAACCAAGGGTGCCAGAAAATCACTGTTGGACCGGTCCATCTAAAGTTGTTGATTTAAAGCCTTATAGATAAGTAGGCATCTTGAAGATTTAGTTCCTAAATGTGAACACAGGCTAGAAGCTTCTTCCATATCTTCTGTAAGACAAACCTGATTGTTAAGTCTGTCATTTATAGTGTTAGCCAAACCAGCTAATAATCCTGTTACCAAGGTCTGAACATTCCTGCATTACTCTGCAATTCAAGAGGGAAGTGACTAAGATGATTAGATCATCAGTGGTTTATTTTGTTTCCATTAATGATTCACGACATTGTTTGCAGAAATAATGAATTATGTATCTCTAACTTTTGTGGTTTGTGGGAAACACTCATTTCTAGAAACAGATTAAAAAAAAGTTTCTTCCCCATT